>NC_092756.1:2362193-2962193 GCF_047496795.1 Chiloscyllium punctatum
GTGCGTGCGTGTGTGTGGGGGGGGGTGGGTGTCCGTCCCTCACTGTGTGTGTGTATGTGCGCGTCCCTCCCTCGCTGTGTGTGTGTCCTCATGCCGCTGTATGTGTGTCCTCCTCCCTCGCTGTGTGTATCCCCTGTCCCTCACAGTGTGTGAGTGTGTGTGTGTCCCTCCCTCGCTGAGTGTCTGCCTGTATTCCCCTCACTGTGTGTTTGCATGTCCCTCCTTCACTTTGCGTGTGTATCCCTCCCTCGCTGTGTGTTTGCATGTATGCCCCTCACTGTGTGTATTTGTGCGTGTCCCTCCCTCGCTTTGCGTGTGTGTGCCCCTTCTCAATTTGTGTGTGCATGCCCTCCCCCTTGCGGTGAGTGTGCGTGTCCCTCCCTTGCTGTGTGTGTGCATGTCCCTCCCTCGCTGTGTGTGTTCGTGTCCCACCCTCGCTGTGTGTGTGCGTGTCCCTCCCATGCTGTTTGTGTGCATGTCCCTCCCTCCCTGTGAGTGTGCGTGTCGCTCCCTCGCTGTGTGTGTGCATGTCACTCCCACGCTGTGTGTGTGCGTGTCCAACCCTCGCTGTGTGTGAGCGTGTCCCACCCTCGCTGTGTGTGTGCGTGTCCCTCCCATGCTGTTTGTATGCATGTCCCTCCCTCCCTGTGAGTGTGCGTGTCGCTCCCTCGCTGTGTGTGTGCGTGTCCCTCCCACGCTGTGTGTGTGCTTGTCTCCTCCCTCACTGCGTGTCTCAGCATGTCCCTCCCTCACTGTGTGTGCATGTCCTTCCCTCACTGTGTCTGTGTGTGTGTATGGGCGTGTGTGTACCTTCGCTGCGTGTCTGTGCGTGTTCCTCCCTCGCTGTGTTTGTCCCTTCACTGCGTGTCTGTGCGTGTCCCTCCCTCGCTGTGTTTGTGTGTGTGTGTGTATCTCGCTCACTGTGTGCGTGTCCCTCCCTCGCTCTGTGTTTGTGTCTCCCTCACTGTGTGTGTCCTTCCCTCGATGTGTGTGCACGTGTCTCTTCCTCATTGTGTGTGCATGTCCCTCCCTCGCTGTGTGTGTGCGTGTCTCTTCCTCGTTGTGTGTGCGTATCCCTTTCTTGCTGTGTATGTGCTTGTCCTTCCCTTGCTGTGTCTGTGTGTTCCCCTTCGCTGCATGTCTGTGCGTATCCCTCCCTTGCTGTGTGCGTGTGTCCCTCCCTCGTGTGTGTGTCCCTCCCTCACTGTGTGTGCGTGTCCCTCCCTCGCTGTGTCTGTGTGTGTGTGCATATGCATGCCCCTCCCTTTGATGTGTGTCCGTGTCCCTCCCTCACGGTATGTGTGTGTCCCTCCCTTGCTGTGTGCATGTCTCTCCCTCGCTCGTGTGAGCATGTCCCTCCGTTGCTTCGTGTGTGCGTGTCCCTCCCTCGCTGTCTGTGTGTCCCTTCCTCGCTGTGTGAGTCCCCTCCCTCGATTTGCGTGTGTGTGTCCCTCCCTCGCTGTGTGTCTGCGTGGATCCCCCTCACTGTGTGTGTGTGCATGTCCTTCCCTCGCTGTGTGTCTGTGTGTATCCCCCTCACTGTGTGTGTGTGCATGTCCTTCCCTCGCTGTGTGTCTGCGTGCATCCCCCTCACTGTGTATGTCCTTCCCTCGCTGTGTGTCTGCGTGTATCCCCCTCACTGTGTGTGTGCATGTCCTTCCCTCGCTGTGTGTCTGTGTGTATCCCGCTCACTGTGTGTGTGTATGTCCTTCCCTCGCTATGTGTCTGTGTGCATCTCCCTCACTGTGTGTGTTTGCATGTCCTTCCCTCGCTGTCTGTCTGCGAGTCTCCCCCTCACTGTGTGTGTGTGCATGTCCTTCCCTCGCTACGTGTCTGCGGGTATCTCCCTCACTGTGTGTGGGTGCGTGTCGCTGCCTTGCTGTGTGTGTCCAAAATTTGCACCATCAGTGGATTGGCCATTATAAATTGACTGTAGTATTCAGGAATGTGTGGTTTAAGTAAGTTCACCACGAGAAACGCAGGGTTTAAAGGACAGGTCGAGGGGTCGGTCTGGGTCAGATGCTCTTCAGAGATTTGGAATAGACTGGTTGTGCCGAAAGGCCTGGTTCCATGCAATGGCGATTCTATTCAGGTTATTGTCCAGCCCTGTCAACCATACCCGTCTCGTACACCTGGCCTGATCCCCAATATTCTCCTTAACACTGTAATCTCCTCCAGACTCTAAAACACTCCTTACTGATGTAAGCTTCCTCGTTGCGTAATCCTCTCAGGTCTCTGCAGTAATCCTGATCTGTCGAACTCACTCCATGCCTGTGCCTCTCCCAGTCCAGTTCCCACAAAACCCACTATCTATTTAACACCCTCCTCCCACCCTTGTCAATGTAAGCTCCCCCTGTGTCTCCACCATCTACCCATCTCCATAACCTTGTTCACCTCTTACACCACTATCTGTTTAAACGTCACCCTCCCCTACAACTTCCTCCTGTTTGTGCTATGCTCCCTTATCTGTGAAACTGTCTCCAACCAAAATTGCTATCCCAATCTCTGAAACGAAATCCAGATTCCACAACCTCCATAACCCCTGGAATCTAAGCCTTCCCTAAAATCCATTAACATCTCCAGTCACGACTACCCTGCATATTTCTGTTTGTTCTTCCAGTCGATACAAACATCTTTATCTCTGTAATCTGCTCAACTCGCTAAAACACTCCCTGTCGGTGATCCAGTCCTGTCCTACAAACATCCTTATCCCTGTAAACTTACCCATCCCTCCCAACATTCCCAACTCCATGAACTCCTGCAGGCCCTATAGCTCTCCACATTTCTGTAACCTCCTGTGGCTCTATGGTCCTTCTTCACTGTGTAACCTCATTCAGACCCCATACTCTCCAGCTTCCTGAATCCTCTTCCTGCATTGCAACCAAAACCACGTTTCTATAATATCCACCAGTGCTTACACCCTACCCAACTCAGTAACCTCTTGCAGTCCTAACAAAACACCTAAACTGTGAAACCTCTCATTTCCCTACGATCTTCCCTCCCTCCCTCCCTCCCTCCTCAAATGCCTTCATCACCATGAAACCTCACAATTACTGAAGCTTCCTTTTGGCACTGCAAACCTCCGAATGTCTGCAATATCCTCCTTTCCTGATATCCCTCCCTATCTCTGTAACCCCCCCCCCCCCCCCCCCCACCCTCCAGTGCCTTTCTGGGAAACATGGCAGAGGAGGGAAGATTAGTAGAGTTTGGACCATATTACGGAAGTAGAATTCTGGGAATTACAGATTTGGTCGAATGTCTGTGGTGTGCAAATTACTGGCGAGGACTCTAAAGACAGGATTTATGACTACTTGGAAAACCATAGTTAAATTAGCCACAGTCAGAATGGGTTTGTAAGGTGTCAGGTCATGCCTCACAAATCTTATTGAATTCTTTGAGGATATGTCAGAATACGTTGAAGGCTCATTTAAAAAAAGAAGGATGATTTTGGATACAGGGAAATCTGTGTGGATACAGGATTGCATACCCCAGAGTAGACAGAATATGGCAGCAGATGGACAGTATTGATCCTGGAGCTCAGTGACCAGTGGTGTTCTGTAACAATCGGCTCTAGGATTCTGCTCTCTGTGATTTTTTTAAAAAAATTACTTGAATGTGGATGTTGGAGAGTGGGTTAGTAAGTTTGCCAATAACATGAAGGTTGGTGGAGTGGTGGGGAATGTGGAGGGCTGGTGTAGGTTGCAATGGGACATTGACGGGTCACAGAACTGGGCTGGAAGTGACCGATGGAGTTCAAGCTGGAAAAGTGTAAAGTGATTTATTCTGGAAGGTCGAATTTGAATACAGAATACAGGGTGAAAGGCAGAATACTTGGCAGTGCGGAGGAACAGAGAGATCATGGGATCCATGTCCATAGATCCATCAAGTTGCCACGCACGTTGGTAGGGTTGTTAAAAAGGCATATACTGTGTTGGCGTTCCTTAGCAAGGGGATTGATTTTAAGAGCCGTGAGGTTTTACTGCATCTTTTATAGCGTCCTGGTGAGACCACACGTGGAATATTGTGTTTCAGTTCTGGTCGCGTCTTTACAGGAAGGATGGGCAAGTTTTAGAGAGCGTACACAGGAGATTTACCAGGATGCAGCCTGGAATGGAGGGCAATTCTTATGAAGAAAAGTTGAGGGAGCTAAGGCTTTCCTCATGGGAGTGAAGAAGGGGGCGGGGCGACTTGGTAGAGGTGAACAAGGTGATGAGAGGCACAGAGAGAATGAATTGTCAGAGACCGTTCCTCCTATGGCATAAATGGCTATTACAAAGGGGTATAATTTTAAAGTGAATGGAGGATGGATCAGAGGATAGAGAATGGTAGGTGGTTGAATAGACTGCCAATGGTGGTAGTAAAATCAGACATATTCGGGACATTTAATAGACTCTTGGACAGACACATGGATAATAGTAAAATGAAGGGTATGTAGGTTAGTTTGATCTTGCAGTTGGATAAAAGGTTGGCATGAAATCATGGCCAAAGGGCCTTGGGCTGTACTGTTCTGTGTTCTACTTTCTGTCTGGTAAACTGGGTAATAAGCTCAGATCAGTGTAAAAGTATAGGGCATTCAGGAGGAGCTAGTGAACTGGATACAAAAATTACTTGATGGTCGGAGCCAGAGGGTGAAGGGGGCATGTTTTTTCTGACTGGAGGCATGTGACCAGCGGTGTAGTGGGACCCCTGTTGTTTGTCATTTGGATAAATGGTTTGGATGGGAATATTGGTTTCCTGGTAAGTAAGCTTCATGGGTGACACTGACATTGGTGGTAAAGTGGTTAGTGGAGAAGATTATATATAATACAACAAGATTAACAGTACTGCTGGGATTGTGGGCTGAAGAATAGCAGATGGAGTTTAATTAGATAAATGTGAAGTGTGCCAGTTTGGTGAAACAATCCAGGGTGGGATATGTACAGTTAATGTTCGGGCCCTGGGTAGTGTTTTCAGTCAGTAACCCAGGGATGCAGGTACACAGTTCATTGAATGTGGTGTCACTGGTAGACAGGCTGGTGAAGCAGGCGTTTGGGGTGGTTCCCTTCATTGGGGAGAGCATTAAGAGTAAGTGTTGGGATGTCATGTTGTATCTGTACAAGGCATTGTTGGGGCCACCATTAAAACATTGTTGATCAGTCAGAAGAACTCATGTGGTTCACTTACCTCCGTTAGGGAAGAACATTAAATATTCTAACCTGGTCTGGCTAACATGTGACTCCAGACCCACAGCAATATCGCTGACTCTGAGCTACCCTCTGGGTAATTAACAGTTGCGTGAAAGAATGTTAGTCCAATCAGTGATACCCACATCCCATGAATGAGTAAATAAAAATACATATGTCCCTCCCTACCTCTGCAAACCCATCCAGCTGCAGCAATCCGTACTGGCTTTGTAACACCATTCAGACCCTGACCACTCTGTAACACTCTCACCACCTCCAGCACCTTCACCTCTCCCTGTTACTATCGTGTCAATAAACCCTGACCATGGTTCCCCTTCCCAAAGCCCTCCTCCTGCGAACAGACCCATTCCAATCCATTAACATTTACTCACAAAGCACACTCTCACTTCAGGATTTTAAATACTTTTTGGTGATCTTGTCAGCCTCGTAATCTAGTATGATCCCTTTTGTCCTGAGTGAGGGATCAGTGGGAATCCCTTGCTGAGGTTTTTACTGTTTCAATGGGTGCCCTTTTGTTGAGTTATTTATACTGTTCCTTCAAATGGTTTCCACTGTTCATTTACAGGCACATATTTCAGTCTGTTTAGCCTGTTTACCTCGGTCAGTTCTCCTCTCCAACTCATGTAATTGGCTGTTTTTGTTTCTAGTTGTAGCTTGTCCTTTCTGTGATTCACTTTAAATCTTTATATTTCTTTAAACTGCACTTTATCACAATTTCCCAGAGGATCTCTCCAGGTGACATTACTCATTCACTAAGTTTCATTACACGGTCGGTCTGCGATAGTTATGTCCCTTAACAGTTGCACAATGAGTTTTTCAAAGAAACACTGAAAAAAAATTCTCTGAACTCCTTCCAATATCAATGCGGACCGTGTGGTTGTCCCAGATTATACAAATATTAAAGTTTCCCAAAATTATCACAATGCCTTTGTTTAAAAGTTCCAATATGTTCCTGGTTAATGCAATGATGAGCAATGAAATATAGTTCGGTGGCTAAAACTGTTCTGCTGCTTGTGTCCTTGGTAAGTAGTAACCAGAATTTACATTCAGACTGACTCTACTTCATGATCTGAGGCCAAATGCTTTCTCTGTAATGCCTTTGTTATCCATTATTGTTAACGTTGCCCAGTTTGACTGAGTTTGCACGAGATTGTGAACCACTGAATATTGTTGTTCACCCTGTATCCATGTCGCCCTGGTGTCTAAATCTCTTTTATCTCTGTGTCACAAATCCATCGACCTTATAACTGCAACGTTGTCCATTCCAAAAAAAAACATAATTTACTCTCTTCCACAATTTCCTGTGACAAGCCGATTTCCTGATATACAATTTTAGTTAAACTCTGTCTCATCCTGTTCTTTTCTGCTGGTCTTCAGTCACATTCCCAAGCTGCTCCCATACTTCACCTTTTCTCTTTGGATTTGGGAAGCTCCTTTCACCTGATACCTGTTACTGCATCCTCTCTGTCAGGTTAAAGCCCTCTCCATAAACATACCGACATGGTTGGCCGGGACACTGGTCCCAGCACGGTTCCAGTGGGACGATCCTAATGGATTTTTAAAAAATCAGGTATGGGATGTGGGTGTCTCTGGCTGACCTGCCTTTCTTGCCCAGCCCTAGCTGCCCTTGAACTAAGTAACTTGAACAGCCATTTCAGAGGGTAATTGAGAGGCAAACACTTTGCTGTCGGTATGTCATGCAGACCACGTGAGGATGAGCAGATGCCCTTCTCTAAAGGACAAGTGTTTGGATTTGTTGTACATCAGTAATGGTTTCATACTTATTTGTGGATTGTTAATTATTATTTTTAAATTATTGATTTCAAATGTCTGCTTTTCAGATGGCGGGATTCAATCCTGTCTCCCCTGAACATTAGCTGAGGCTTTGGATACATTCTCTCGCAATAATACCACTAGGCCATTACTTCACCTGCTCACTGGGTGCTCATCCCTGAGCACTGATACCAGGGCCTCATGAAGCTAAACCCATTCTTCCAACATGACTGTGTGATCCTGACATCTTCCAGCAATCTGGGACTATTACTTAATATCACTCCATTTTCCAGATGTCTGTGGGACTCAGTGCCATTCTCCATGTGTAACCCTCACTGCATCTGTTTAATTTCCCATTCTGTCTATTTCTCTGTCTCCTGTAGGTACTCAGTAAAGTCCTAACTCAATAGCCTTCCCAGCTGCTGGGTGGATCGTCCATCACCTCATTGAACGCAGTTGCTGCCAGAGAGACACAAAGGGAAAGGAGATCTGGAGCCTTCAATAAATCCTGTATTGAACAAGGTCACCCACAGTGCACAGAGCAAAGAACAATGAGAGGGCTCCAAACATCTGTTAACACATGACATAGATACAGTGCTGGAGGGGAGCACAATACATACACACACACACACACCCCAGGCTCAATCACCACCCCAATGGAAGTTCTGTTGTACTAAGACTCACTACTCTGCAACACTGTATCTGTGGCATGTCTTGTGATCCAGTGTCTTCAATAATTTTTAATTCCTATAACAGATCCTATCGCTGTCACCTCCTCCCTTCCCGATAGTCCCTCCACATATTTGAAATGTACTGCATTCCAGACTACCATCCCTATCCCTGTATCTTGCTTCAGTGTCGACAACATGCCTTATCTCGGTAGTCTATTCCTACAATAAGGTAAAAACAAGGACTGCAGATGCTAGAAACCAGAGTCGAGACTGGAGTGGTGCTGGAAAAGCACGGCAGGTTAGGCAGCATCCGAAGAAAAGGAAAATTGACGTTTCAGGCAAAAGCCGTTCATCAGGAATAGAGGCAGGTTACCTGCAGAGTGGAGAGATAAATGAGAGGGGGGTGGGATGGGGAGAAAGTAGTTTAGAGTACAATAGGTGAATGGGGTGGGGAAGAAAGTGATAGGCCAGTGAGGAGGGTGGGGGAAGGATGCAAAGAGTACAATGGGTGAATGGGGGAGGGGATGGGGGTGATTGGTCAGAGAGGAGGGTGGAGTGGATAGGCGGGAAGGGAGATAGGCAGTTAGGACATGTCATGAGGGCGGGGCTGAGCTGGAAGGAGGAGCTGGGGTGAGGTGTGGGAAGGGGAAATGAGGAAACTGTTGAAGTCCACATTGTTGCCCTGTGGTTGAAGTGTTCCGAGGCGGAAGGTGAGGCATTCTTCCTCCAGGTGTCGGGTGGTGAGGAAGTGGCGTTGGTGGAAGCCCAGGACCTGCATGTTCTCGGCAGAGTGTGAGGGGGCGTTGAAATGTTGGGCCACAGGGCAGTGGGGTTGATTGGTGCGAGTGTCCCAGAGATGTTCCTAAAGCACTCTGCTAGGACGTGTCCAGTTTCCCCAATGTAGAGGAGACGGCATAGGGAGCAACGGATACAATAAATGATATTGGTGGTTGTGCAGGTAAAACTTTGGATGTGAAAGGCTCCTTTGCGGCCTTGGATGGTGGTGAGGGAGAAATAGTGGGCGCAGGTTTTGCAATTTCTGCAGTGGCAGGGGAAGGTGCCAGGAAGGGAGGGTGGGATTTTGGGGGGCGTGGACCTGACCAGGTAGCCACTGTGGGAAGGGTCTTTGCGGAAGGCAGAAAGGGGTGGGGAGGGAAATATACCCCTGGTGGTAGGGTCTGTTTGGATGTGGCGGAAATGTCGGCGGATGATTTGGTTTATGCGACGGTTCATAGGCAGGAAGGTGAGCACCAGGGGTGTTCTGTTCTTGTTATGGTTGGAGGGATGGGATCTGAGGGCGGAGGTGCGGGATGTGGACGAGATGCGTTGGAGGGCATCTTTTACCACGTGGGAAGGGAAATTGCGATCTCTAAAGAGGAGGCTATCTGCTGTGTTCTGTGGTGGAACTGGCACTCCTGGGAACAGGTACCGTGGAGGCGGAAGAATTGGGAATACGGGTTGGTAATTTTGCAGGCAGTAGTCTGGGAAGAGGTGTAATCTAGGTAGCTGTGGGAGTCGGTAGGTTCATAAAAAATGTCAGTGTCAAGTCGGTTGTTATTAATGGGGATGGAGAGGTCCAGGAAGAGGAGGGAGGTATCAGAGATGGTCCAGGTAAACTTAAGGTTAGGGTGGAATGTGTTGGTGAAGTTGATGAATTGCACAACCTCCTCGAGGGAGCACGAAGTGGTGCCAATGCCGTCATCAATGTAGCGGAGGAAGACGTG
The DNA here is from genome assembly GCF_047496795.1 of Chiloscyllium punctatum. Taxonomy (NCBI): domain Eukaryota; kingdom Metazoa; phylum Chordata; class Chondrichthyes; order Orectolobiformes; family Hemiscylliidae; genus Chiloscyllium; species Chiloscyllium punctatum. The sequence continues at coordinate 2,371,545 of NC_092756.1, forward strand.
GGGAGTGGTGCCATTGTAACTACGGAAGATGGACTATTCTACGTAGCTAACAAACAGACAGGCATAGCTGGGGCCCATACGTGTGCCCATGGCTGCCCCTTTGGTCTGGAGGAAGTGGGAGGATTTGAAGTAAAAATTGTTAAGGGTGAGGCCAAGTTCAGCCAAACGAATGAGAGTGTCGGTGGGAGGGTACTGTTGTGGACGTCGGGAGAGGAAGAAACGGAGTTCTTGGAGGTCTTGGTCATGGAGGATGGAGGTGTAGAGGGTTTGGATATCCATGGTGAAGATGAGGCGTTGGAGGCCAGGGAAACGGAAGTCTTAGAGGAGTGGAGGGTGTGAGTGGTGTCTCGAACGAATGTGGGGAGTTCCTGGACTGGGGGATTGGACAATGTTGAGGTAGGTAGACATGGGTTTGGTGGGGTAGGAGCATGCTGAGATAATGGGTCGGCCAGGGTGGTCAGGCTTGTGGATCTTGGGAAGGAGGTAGAACCGGACAGTTGGGGATCCCGGACAATGAGGTTGGAAGCTGTGGGTGGGAGATCTCCTCCTGAGGTGATGAGGTTCTGTCTGCTCTGGGAGATGACGGTTTGGTGATGGGAGGTGGGTCATGGTAGAGAGGGTGGTAGGAGGAGGTGTCTTTGAGTTGGCATCATGGCTTCAGCGGTGTAGATGTCAGTGCACCAGACTACCACTGCACTCGCTTTATCTGCTGGTTTGATGGTGAGGTCGGCATTGTAGCAGAGGGAATGGAGGGATGTACTTTGTGAGGGTGAGAGGTTGGAGTGGGGGAGGGGGTAGAAAGGTTGAGGCGGTTAATGTCTTAGCGGCAGTTGCAAATGAAGAGATCGAAGGCAGTTAATAGGCCAGCACGGGGTGTCCAGGTGGATGGAGTGTATTGGAGGTGAGCAAAGGGGTCCTCAAAAGGTTGGTGGGAGTCTTGATTGTAAAAGTAATCTCGGAGGTGACAGAAGAAGTGTTCAATGTCACAGCGTGTATTAAATTAATTGATGTGTGGACGGAGGGAGATAAAGGTGACGCCTTTGCTGACGATTGATCATTCGTCCTCAGTGACGGGGAGGTCAGGGGAATGGTGAAAACTCGGCAGGACTGGGAGCTGGGACCTGGCGTAGGTGTGGAGCTGAAGGAGGGAACTGAGCCTGTGACTGTAGTGGGTGTGGTGTTGGGGGAATGGGGGTGGAGTCATGAGCAGGGGTGATGTTCCCCTCAGGATTCTGGGGGCAGTGATGGTGATGATGAGAGCTGGGGGGTAGTGTCAGCAGAATGCAAGTGCGCGGCGTTGGTGGGGGCGGAAGTGGTGGCAAACACGGCAGTAGGCGTGTGCAGAACTCACTGAGTGTGTGACATCAGCGAAGATGTGAGGGGCGGAAGTGATGTCACTTGTGAGGAATTGTTAGGGGCAGAAATGGCATTCACTTTATTTTAAACAACAATTTCCTGTCACAAATCTATTTAAGAATGCAGTATTTTAATTAAACTCAGTCCCTTACTGTTTCTTTCTGTTGGTCTTCATCGACATCTCCATGGTGTTCCAATATTTCAACCTTTCTCTTTGGACTTGGGAATTTCCATTCACCTGAGACATGTCCCCCTTCTCATCTGTGTCCGTTTATAGCACACTGCATAATCTGGTACCAGAGGAGCCTATCCCAATAAAATAGCTCAGTCCTCCCTGAGTACTGGTAGCCGTGCTCACTGGTCAGAAGCAATTCTGATGATACCATTGTGTGATCCTGATACATTCCTGCACTCTGCTGATATCACTGTCTCTCTCCATGTGATATCCCTCACTGCGTGGGTCTAATTGCTGCTTCTGTCAGTGTCTCTCGCTTTTGCAGCTTCTCCACATCCTGAGCCAACCGAATTCTCCACTCCAGAGAGACGCAGCAGAACAGGCCAGCAATGGACACTGGGAATTTCCAGATCTCTGTGGGACTCAGTGCCATTCTCCATGTGTAACCTTCATTGCATTAGTCTAATTTCCCATTCTGTCTACTTCTCTGTCTCCTGTAGGTATTCCTGATGTCCCTGACTCAGCAGAATTCCCAATTCCTGTCTCATCTATCACCACATTGAAGACAGTTGGTCAGCCAGAGAGAGATGGAGAATGAGATCTGGAGCCTTCAGTAAATCCTGCAGCCGGTAAGATCACTCACAGTAAACAGCACAGGGAGGAGTTAGTGGACTTTACTTCAGACCCTGAGGGCATGATGTAGGAACAATGCTGGGCAAGGAACATGAGATAATTCTCAGGCTTCATTATCACCATCTTGTCTGTAAATTCATCTGTTCCACAGAACCCTCCCTATGTCTGTCAGTTTCTCCATTGTCTGTTTAATTGATACAACGTCCCCTATCTCTATCAGCCCCTACAATCCTGCCTATCCCTGTAAGCTCCTCCTCCCACTACAACTGTCAAAGTGTCTGCCTTTTTCTTTAATCCCAGGATCTGTCACATCTCTCCTTATCTGTGAAAAACAACTCTTCAGTTCCTTATGCCGTCCTAGTCAGTGTCGTCCTTTCCAGATCTGAAAAACCTCCCTGTCTTTGTGACTTTTTTGAACTCCTACTACCTTCATGATCTCTGTAACCTTCCCGTCACGACACCAAAAAAAGCTCTGTACCTTAGTAACCTCCTCCAGCTGTTAGACTCCTCCTTGTCTCTGGGCACAGTGCAGAGTGACCCTGCTTCTCTCATAAATTAGTTTCTGCATTTCTAATGATGACTATGAACTCTTCCTGTCTCTAAAACGCACTCAGTCTCTGTAAACTCTGCTGGTCCCGATTGATGTAATTTCCTTCAGTAACTACAAACCTTTATACCTTTAATCTCCTCCAGACGCGACCACACAGTTTATTTCTATACCCTCCATGAGTGATGGAGTCATCGAGGTGTACGTATGGAAACAGACCCTTCGTTCCAATCTGTCCATGCCGACCAGATATCCTAACCCAATCTAGTCCCACAGGCCCGCATCCGGCCCATATCCCTCCAAATCATTCCTATTCATATACCCATCCAAATGCTTCTTAAATGTTGCAATTGTATCAGCCTCCACCACATCCTCTGGCAGCTCGTTACATACATTTACCACCCTCTGCGTGAAAAAGTTGCCCCTTAGGTCTCTTTTATATCTTCCCCCTCTCACTCTAAACTTATGCCCTCTAGTTCTGGACTCCCCGACCCCAGGGAAAATACTTTGTCTATTCATCCCATCCATGCCCCTCATAATTTAGTAAACCTCTGTAAGGTCACCCCTCAGCCTCCGACGCCACAACCCCAGCTGATTCAGCCTCTCTCTCTTGCACAAATCCTCCAACCCTGGCAACATCCTTGTAAATCTTTTCTGAACCCTTTCAAGTTTCACAACATTTTTCTGATAGGAAGGAGAACAGAATTGAACAAAATATTCCAACAGTGGCCTCACCAATGTCCTGTATATCCGCAACATGACCTCCCATCTCCTGGACTCAATACTCTGACCAATAAAGTAAAGCATACCAAACGCCTCCTTCACTATCCTATCTATCTGCGACTCCACTTTCAAGGTGCTATGAACCTTCACTCCAAGGTCTCTTTGTTCAGCAACACACCCTAGGACCTTACCATTATGTGTATAAGTCCTGCTAAGATTTGCTTTTCCAAACTGCAGCACCCCGAATTTATCTGAATTAAACTCCATCTGCCACTTCTCAGCCCATTGGCCCATCTGGTCCAGATCCTGTTGGAAACTGAGAAAACCCTCTTTGCTCTCCACTACACCTCCAATTTTGGTGTCATCTGCAAACTTACTATCTCTACCTCTTATGCTCGCATCCGAATCATTTATGTAAATGACAAAAAGTCGAGGTCCCAGCACCGATCCTTGTGGCATTCCACTGGTTACAGGCCTCCAGTCTGAAAAACAACCTTCCACCACCACTCTCTGTCTTTTACCTTTGATCCAGTTCTCTATCCAAATGGCTGGTTTTCCCTGTATTCCATGAAATCTAACCTTGCTAATCAGTCTTCCATGGGGAACCTTGTTGAATGCCTTACTGAAGTCCATATAGATCACATCTATCACTCTGAGTCATCAATCTTCTTTGCTACTTCTTCAAAAAACTCAATCAAGTGTGTGGGATATGATTTCCCACGCACAAAGCCATGTTCACTATCCCACATCAGTCCTTACCTTTCCAAATGCATGTACATCCTGTCCCTCAGGATTTCCTCCAACAACTGGCCCACCACTGAGGTCAAGCTCACCGGTCTCTCGTTCCCTGGCTTGTCTTTACCACCCTTCTTAAACATTGGCACCACTTTTGCCAACCTCCAATCTTCTGGCACGTCACCTGTGATTATTGATGATACACATATCTTAGCAAGAGGCCCAGCAATCACTTCTCTTGCTTCCCACAGAGTTCTCGGGTACACCTGATCAGGTCCTGGGGAGGTATCCACCTTTAACCGTTTCAAGGCATCCAGCACTACTTCCTCTGTATCTGGACATTTTGCAAGATGTCGCCATCGATTTCCCTACAGTCTATATCTTCCATATCCTTTTCCACAGTCAATGCTGATGCAAAATATTCATTTAGTATCTGCCCCATTTTCTGTGGCTCCACACAAAGGCCGCCTTGCTGACCTTTCAGGGGCCCTATTCTCTCCCTAGTTACCCTTTGTCCTTAATATATTTGTAAAAATCCTTTGCATTCTCCTTAATTCTATTTGCCAGAGCTATCTCATGTCCCCTTTTTGCCCTCCTGATTTCCCGCTTAATTATACTCCAACTTCCTTTATACCCGTCTAAGGATTTACTCGATATATCCTATCTATAACTGACATATGCTTCCTTCTTTTTCTTAACCAAACCCTCAATTTATTTAATCATCCAGCATTCCCTATACCTACCAGCCTTCCTCTACACCCTGACAGGAATATACATTCTCTAGATTCTTGTTATCTCATTTCTGAAGGCTTCCCATTTTCCAGTTGTCCTTTTACCTGCGAACATCTGCCTCCAATCAGCTTTCGAAAGTTCTTGCCTAGTACCCTCAAAATAGGCTTTTCTCCAATTTAGAACTTCAACTTTTAGATCTGGTCTATCTTTAAACATCACTATTTTAAAACAAATAGAATTATGGTCGCTGGTCCCAAAGTGCCCCCCCACTGACACCTCAGTCACCTGCCCTGCCTTATTTCCCAAGAGTAGGTCAAGTTTTGCACCTTCTCAAGTAGGTACATCCACAGACTGAATCAGAAAATTGTCTTGTACACACTTAAGAAATTCCTCTCCATCTAAACCTTTATACTATGGCAGTCCCAGTCAATGTTTGGAAAGTTAAAATCCCCTACCATACCAACCCTATTATTCTTACAGATAGCTGAGATCTCCTTACAAGTTTGTTTGTCAATTTCCCTTTGACTACTGGGGGGTCTATAATACAATCCTAATAAGGTGATTATTTACAGAGATTTGGAGGAATGCAGGGATGGGACGTGATAACAATCACAGGGAGGATTTTGGGAGCTCGATCTGAGATGGGTACAGCTGAGAACAGAAGTGAGTCAAACAGGGACAAGGTAGGACTAATAAATTAAACTGCATTTATTTCAATGCAAGGGGCCTAACAGGGAAGGCAGATTAACTCAGGGTATGGTTAGGAACATGGGACTGGGATCTCATAGCAATTACAGAAACATAGCTCAGGGATGGGCAGGACTGGCAGCTTAATGTTCCAGGATACAAATGCTACAGGAAGGATAGAAAGGGAGAAAAGAGAGGAGGGGGATTGGCATTTTTGATAACGGATAGCATTACAGCTATTCTGAGGGAGAACATTCCATTCAGAGAGCACTTTGGGTCCAGTGCCCACAACTGTCTTCGTTTTAACATAGTTATGGAGAAAGATCAGCAGGTCCACAGATTGAAGAGGAATACTGGAACAGAGCCAGATTTGGGGCCATTCTGCAGGATCTGGCCAGCGTCAATGCCGTGAATTTAAAATTGCACAACGCCCAGTTATAATCCAACTCTCTTTGGAAGCGCTGGTGATCACTGAAACAGATGAAAGGCTTAAACTAAATTTGTTTGATTTTATATTCCATGACACTGCCATCCTGTTGCTATAAATTCTGTAACTTAGGATTGTGCTCCACAACCACCTGATGAGGAAGCATTGCTCTGAAAGCTAGTGCTTTCAAATAAACCGGTTGAACTGTTACTGAATGTCGTGTAATTTTTAACTGTGTACACCCCAGTCCAACACCAGCACCTCCATATTATGATTCCAATCGATTGGCTGAGTCTGTTTGAAGGAAAAGGAACAACTGGCAAATGGGAGGCTTTTCAAAGTGTGATATCAAGAATCCAGGACCCGTATGCCCATTGGGATAAAGGGAAAAGCTGGCAGGTTTAGGGATCCTTGGCTGATGAGGGATAATAAGGCTCTGGTCTTGAAATAAAGACTGCATGCATTGGGTTTAAGCTTTTCGGATCTACATAAACTCTTGTATTCTTAAAGACACGATCAATCTGTGGAGATCCTACAATTCTCTCAGTCCCTGTAATACTCCCAATCTGCAGAAGTCATTCCAATGCCTGTGACTCTTTCAGTCCAGTTCCGACAAGACCCACGATCTATGTGATATCTTTTCATTGCCAGCACCCACCCTGTCAATGTAAGCTCCTCCAGTGTCTCCATCCATCTACTCATTTCCACAATCTTCTCCAGCTCTTCCATGTGTAAACATCACCGTCCCCTACAACCCTTCCCACTTTGACCAAACTGGAGGAGGTTACTAATGCTCCCTAATCTGTGAACGGTCTCCAACCAAAATTGCTGTCTTTGCACTTGGGAAATCTGTCTGATTCCACATCTTATTTATCTAAATAGCCTGCAGAACCTCAGCCTTCCTGTATCTATAAACATCTTCAGTCCCGACTACCCTCCATATGTCTATTTGCTTTTCCATTCTGTTTTCCCACGTTTTCGCTGTAATCTGCTCCATTCACCTGAAACATTCCTGTCTGTGTAAAACACCACATCCTACCAATATCCTTAGCCCTGTAAACTGATCCATTCCTCCCAACCTCTCCATCTCCATGAACACCGGTAGGCCCTGTAGCTCTCCACATTCGTGTAACTTCCTGTGGCTCTATGCTCCTCCCTCCCTGTGAAACCACCTCCAGTCCCCACACCCCTCCCAGTCTGGGTCACCTGCTCCAGATCAGGCCATTGCTATCTCTGTTACCTCATACAACCTTAGCAATGCCTCCTATTTGTGTCTCTTCATTCAGACCGCATCCTCTCCTGCTTCCCGGAACCTCTTGCTGCCATTATAACCCTTGCTATTTAGAAAATGGAAAAGCTCATTCCAGTACAAGCCCTTCAGCCCTCAATATTGTGCTGACCTTTTAACCTAATCTGAAGACTCAACTAACCTACATACCTTACATTTTACTATCATTGATGTTCCTATCCAAGAGTTGCTTAGATGTCTGTAATGTGGCTGAATCTACTACCACGGCTGGCAGTCCATTCCACGCACCCACCACACTATGTGTAAATAACTTACCAGTCCCGTCCATGCTGACAGGATATCCCAACCCAATCTAGTCCTTCCTGCCAGTACCTGGCCCATATGCTTCTGATAGCTCAGCTAAATCTTCTGCCAGTTACCTTAAACGTATGTCCCCTTGTGACAGCCATTTTTCCATGGGATGTAGTCTCTGGTTATCCACTCTATCTATGCCTCTCATTCCCTTGTACACCTCGATCAAGTCACCATTCTTCCTACTTCGCTCTGATCAGAAAGGCCCTAACTTCCACAACCGACCTTCGATGGACATGACCTCCAGTCCCGGCAGCATCCTGCTAAATCTCCTCTGCACTGTCTTTAAAGCTTCCACATCCTTCCTATAATGAAGCGAACAGAACTGTTCACAGTATTCGAAGTGTGGTCTAACTGGGGTTCTGTAGAGCTGCAGCAAAATCTCACATCTCTTAAACTCATTCTCCCTGATAATGAAAGCCAACACACCATCCGCCTTCTTAACAGCCTGTCAACTTGGGTGGGAACCTGAGGGACACAGGATCCCTTTGTTCCTGCACGCTGCTAAGAATCCTGCCTTTAACCACGGAAAGGTTTTCTGCAGAATCCTCCAATCTACAACTATCCCTATCTTTGTCAGTTCCCCCAGTCCCTACAATACTCATAAACTGTGAAACCTCCTCAAGTCCATATATTCCTAATGTCTGCAAAATCCTCCCGTCCTGATGTCGCTCCATATCTCTGTAACCCCCACCATCCTCCAGTGCCCTTCTGGGGAACATTGCAGAGGAAGGAGGAGTTGGAGAGTCTGGGCCATGTTACGAGGTATGAAGAGCTACAGAACCTGGAGGATGGTACAAATGTCGGAAGGAACGTGGGACTTGCAGAAGGTTAGAGGTTCCGGGATTCATTCAACCTGCAGGATGGGACAGGGGATGGCTTGTGGAACCTGGAGGATATTGTGATTTTAACCACAGGTAATTTTTGATTGGACCATTCAGCTAATCTTACAGTCATAGAGATGTACAGCATTGAAACAGACCCTTCATTACAACCAGTCCATGCCGACAGGATATTCCAACCCAATCTAGTCCCACCTGCCAGTCCCTGGCCTATCTCCGTCCAAACCCTTTCTATTCATACATCCATCCAAATGCTTCTTAAATGTTGCAATTGTACCATCTGTAAGATTGGCTGAAAGATGCAATCAAACATTACCTGTGGTTCAAATCATAACATCCTCCAGGTTCCACAACCCATTCATGGTCTCATCCTGCAGATCAGATATCCCAACCCAATGTAGTCCCACCTGCTAGCACCCGGCCCATCTCCCTCGAAACCCGTCCTATTCATATAACCATCCAGATGTATTTTAAATGTTGCAATTATACAAGCCTCCACCACTTCCTCTGGTAGCTCATTCCATACATGTACTATCCTCTGCTTGAAAAAGTTGCCCCTTAATTTTCTTTTATATCTTTCTATTGTTACCCTAAACTTCACCCTATAATTCTAGACTCGCACACCCCAGGAAAAAGAATTTGTCTATTTACCCTATCCATGCCCCTCTTGATTTTATAAACCTCAATCAGGTCACCCTCAGCCTCGGACTCTCCAGGAAAAACAACCATCACCTGTTCAAACTCTCCCTATCGCTCATCCCTGGCAACGTTGTTGTAAATCTTTTCTGGACCCTTTCAAGTTTCACAAAATCCTTCCGATCGGAAGTAGAACAGAGTTGCATGCAGCATTCCAAAAGTGGTTAACCACTGTCTTGTGCAGCCGCATCATGACCTCCCAACTCCTGTACTCAATACTCTGACCAATAAAGGAATGTATACCAAACACCTTCTTCGCTATCCTAACTACCTGTGACTCTATTGTCAAGGAACTCTGTAATTCATTTGAAAAATTGCAGAGACAGGTAGAGTGGTCCGAGGTCTTCTGGGTAATGCTCGTTCAGTCTCAGCTAGTAGGCAGAGCCAGTGAAGTATTTGCAGCGCTGTCTGATGAATGGTCAAGAGATAATGCACACGTCAAACAGGCTGTTTTAAGTACTTATGGATTGCTTATGAAATGGAAGCCACTACAATTCCCTTTACTGTACCATCACTATCTGTCAAAGCTCCTTCAGGTCTACATCCTCCAAACTGTTGAAACCTGCTCTCACCATTGCAACTCCCATTATTTCCTAACATTGTTGAGTCTCTAAAAGCTTCCCTATCAGGTTAATCTCCTGCATTGCATACAACACTCCTTGCCTGTGTAATCTCTTCAATTCCTTCATTTCCTATGTATAGGTGTGACTGCTTTGTGGCCATTGTATCCTCATTTATTTCTGCAAAAGGCTCTGCTCACTGTAGCACATCCTATGCCCATAAGTGAATCTGGTCTCTCACAAGACTCTCTATCACTCTCTCCTCCAGTCTCTACAAGCTTCCCTATCCCTGTCGTATCTTGCAGCATGCAAACCACTCACTCTCTCTGACATACCTTCCAGTGCATAAATTCATCTCTCCTTCAAACTGTATCCAGTCTACAACTTCATCCCTGTCCGTGCAACATCCTCCAGTCCATATACTCCTCTCTATTGCTGCAGCATTTTCCTGCTGACATCATCTTCCATTTGCTTTCAACATTCTCCAGTCCATACTACCCACCCTTTCCCTGTAATATTCTCCAATCCATACCATCCTCCCTCTCACTGTGATATTCTCCAGATCCCACAACTGTTGTTAAATGTACGACATCCTGGAATCATGGGAATGTTTCTACACCCTGATCAACATAGACCATGTAACAATCCACAACCCTACATACATCCCTATCTCTGGAATCTAATTAAAGACGCTTTATCTCCCTAACTTCCTTCAAACAATAAAATGTTTTCTCCTGCAAACATTCTGTAGCAACTGTAACTATGTTTAACCCAGCAACATTGTCGCGCCCCCAAATATCTCTCCCACTCTATGACCTATAACCATCCCTCAAAGGTCGTCTCTCGGTGACACGCGCCATGCATTTGCAACAAGGCAGATGGAATGACAGCATTAACTGAAGTGAACAGATATGATCGAACTGTTAATGTGGAGGGGTGGCTGCGGAATGATCATGACAGCAATGTGATTATTGAGGGGTTGTAGAGATTTAGGCAGAATCAGCACAAAACCAAACAAGGTCCTGTTTTGTTGTGAAGAAAGGATGCAGTCAGTGCATTGGTGAGACAGCCAATTTAATCTGGGAATCAAAATATAGAGTCATTTTGAATGGACAGCTTCCAAATAGCAAGGGGGATCTGGAAGATCAAATCACAATCCATGCTCGTTGTTAAGTTGGATGCAATATTTTCTTGGTGATAGTATACAGAGGTATATGGAGTGATTAATTTCTGATTGGACGTCTGTGGCCAATGATGTTTCACAAGGATCAGTGCTGCGATGTCTGTGTGTAATTTATATTTGTGATTCAGATGAAAACGTCAACAGTTTGAGTGGTAATTTTGCTGACGACATTTGGAAAGGCATGTAATGATTAGGGATTATCAGGGGAATTGTGGATAGTGAGGAAGGGTGTTAAAGGTTGCAGCAGTATGTAGATCAGCTGGAACGTTGGGCAGAGAAATCACAAATCGAATTTCATCGGACAGGTGTGAAGTGATGCATTTATGAAGTCAAATGGAAGAGAGAAGTACACTAATTGACTACTTGGAAACATTGATAAACAGAGAGACATTGGAAGCAAATCCATAGCTCGCTAAAATTAACAACACAACAGGATGTGGTGGTAGGGAGGGGGGTAGTATGGTATGCTTACCTTTATTGGGCACAGTATTGAGTACAGACGTTTGCATGTCATGTTGTGACTGAATGAAACTTCATTCGGCCATGTTTGGAAGGATTTGTGTCGTTCTTTCGACACACCACAGGAAGGATGTGAAGGTTTTGGGGAGGTTGCAACAGAGGGATGAGAATGTGTAAGGAGCTTAGACAGAGTTGGATTGTTTTGCGTGAGTATCGGAGACTGAGGGGTGACCTGGTACAGGTATATAGCATGAGGAGAGGCGTGATTCGTCTGGATTGTTGGGATCCTCCTTCCAATGTAGAAATATCAAATACGAGGGTGCCTCAGTTTAAGGTGAGAGTGAGAAGTTTTATGTGAGATGAATGAGGCCAGTTGTCTTTACCAAGAGGGTAGAAGCTGCTCAGGAGGTGGGAGAGATGGCAACGAAAGCAACCATTTGAAGGGCATTTAGACAGAAACATGAACAGACAGAGAATAGAGGGATATTGCCCATGTGCAGGCAAATGGGATTAGATTAGAATAGCATCATAGTCAGCACAGTCATGGTGGGCCGATGGTCCTCTTCCTATGTTGTACTGTTCGATTTTCTAGCTTCATGACATCTAACCATTCAAAGCCCCTCCGAATCCTGGATGTTTCATTCAATTTCTCTCCCATTCTTCAAAACCCCAATAGGTTCAGTTGCAATCTACTCCACCTCTTCTTATTGGAAAATCCCGCCATCTCCGGGATCAGCCGAGTGAACCTTCCCTGGCCTGACTCCAACACAAGAATGTCTTTCCTGAGGGCACGCATACTGTTCATTATAATCTAGGTGTGGTCTGACTTGTACCTTGCATTGTTTTAGCAAGACCTCCCTATTTTTAGACTCCATTCCCTTTGTAATAAATGGCAACATTTGATTTGCCTTCTCAATGACCTGCTGATCCTGTAAGCTACCTGTTTCAGATTGCAGAGAAAATTGCAGGGCCCCTCCCAGAGATATTTGCATCATCAACAGCCACTACAGACCAGTGAGACTGATGGCAGGGGTGGTAAGTTGTTAGAGGAGATTTTGAGGGAAACGATCATCATGCCTTTGGAAAGGTAAGGACAGATTAACGATTGTCAGCATGCCTTTGTGCATGGGAAATCATGCCTCAAATGTGAGTGTGGAGATAGACAAGTGAGAGGTCAAAGCAGAGCAGTACACGATGTCCACATGAGCTTTATCAAGGCCTTTGACAAGGTTCTACATGGCAGACTGGATAGTAAGTTTAGATCAGACATAACCAGGGAGCGCTCACTAACGAGATACAAAACAGGATTGACGGTCGGAGACAGAGAATGTTCATAAAGGGTTGCCGCTCAAACTTCAGGCCTGTGACCAACGGTGTGCCATGGAGTTCGGTGCTGGGTCACTGTTCTGCATCATTTATATAAATGGTTTCGATGATAATACAGGAGCCATGGTTAGCAAGTTTGTGAGTGAGACCGAAATTGGAGATAAAGTGGACAGTGAAGAGGGTTATCGAAGAGTACAATGGGATCAATAGTACTGCTAGGCCAGTGAGGTTAGGAATAACAGGTGGAGAAATGCAAGCTGGTGTATTGTGGTAAAGCAGACCAGGCTGGACTTGTACAATTAATGTTCGGGCCCTGGGTACTGTTGTCAATCAGTGACCCAGCGATGCAGGTACAGTTTGTTTGAAAGTAGCGTCACAGGTAGACAGCCTGGTGAAGCAGGCGTTTGGGATGGTTACCCTTCATTGGGCAGAGCATTGAGAGTAGGAGTTGGGATGTCATGGTGTATCTGCACAGGATATTAGTGAGGCCACCGTATAAGCATTGTTGATTATCTGGAAAAAATCAACTTGTTCACGTGAGTCCATTAGAGAGGGTCATCAGGCATTCTTGCCTGGTCTGGCTCACATGTGACTCCAGTCCCACAGCAATATGGCTGACTCTGAGCTGCCTCTGGGCAATGAGCAGTGGGGTAATGTATGCTGGTCCATCCGGTGACATCCTCAGGCCATGAATGAATCAATGAAAATGCAGATGTCCATCCCTACCTCTGCAAACAGCTCGAGCTGCAGCAATTCTGGCTTTGGAACACTGTTCAGCCCTTTGCCCCTATCTGTGACACCCTCACCATCTCAAGCATCTTCAATTCTTCCTGTTCTGATCATCTGATTAAACGCTGACGTTTCCTCTTCCTGCTGCACTTCTCCTGCTAGGAGAATCCCTTGTGATCTCTTTAACAAATGCGTCCACATTTCTAAACGTTGGCTTCTTCAGAATTGATAATTTATTTTCAGCTCTGAATCAAATCTGTTAAGTCCTGGGCCAAGACCGTCCGAAGTGTGGAAGGAGTATTGGGAAGGTGTCGAACACTTCGAGACTTGGTGTGGGGAAAATGGGAATCCAGGAGAAAAAAACACAAGGAGCGGGCTGTCACATCAATGCCCCACCCACCCCCTTCTCATGTCCACCTTCTGCCACAAGTGTAACAGAGTCTCTGGAAGGCCACATCGGTTTGTACAGAAAGCTACAGCCTCCCACCCCCCCCCCACCCCCACGAACACCGAGAGTGGGAGAGAGTCAGCCTCTTCTGTCATGTGATAGGAAGGTTAAATCCCCTCACAATTGTCCCAGTGCCTTTGTTACAAATTCAAACAATTCTCTGTTAATACAGTGTCTAATAATGTGATATCACTCAGTATCTCTCCATGTGGTATCCCTCGCTGTATCGGTCTATGATCTGCCCCTGCCAGCATTTCTCCCTCTGACAGATAGTCTGAGATCCTGAGTCAACAGAATTGTCCACTCCAGAGAGACGCAGCAGCAAGGGCAAGGGACAGAACTGCGATTTTTAAGATCTCTGCTGGACTCAGTGCCACTCTGCATGTGTTATCCTCATTGCATCAATCTAATTTCCCATTCTGTCTCATGCAGGTAATCAGGATGTTCCTAACTTCGGTCTCATCCATCACCTCATTGAAGCTGTTTAGTCAGCCAGAGAGAGAAGGAGATCTGGAGCCTTCAGTAAATCATACATCCCGTAAGATCACTCACAGTAAACAGCACAGGGTGGAGGTAGTAGACTTCTATATTCAGACCTGGAAGAGCGGACTTCGAAACAGAGCTGGGCAAGCAACATTCTAGGCTTCATTCTAACCATCTTGTGAGGGTCCTGCTTTCACCTCTGCTGTACTGGTCCTCCTTGCGACAGCACAGGGGATCGCAGGCATCAATCCTGACCCACACTGTATTCGTGATCTCAGTCATATCCTCCAGTCCCGATAATTCTTCCTCGGTTTGGAACCTCCCCTAGTCCACACCACACCTCTGTCTTTGTCTCTGTCAGGTTCTCCAGTCCCTAACACACTAATTCCTAAACTTCTCCAGTAGATACTAAATTCCTTTATCCCTGTAAACACTGAGAGCCCTGTCTATCCTTGTAAGCTCCTCCTACCAATACCACCTTCCATGTCAATGTATTTGTCTTTAACCTTTCCATCGGTCCCTACCTATGTAATTTTGTCCAGCTCCTACAACCCTTCCTTCGTTGTGAAAAATTTGTAATCTCCTTATCCTTCTCCAATTCTTTGATCTTTATCTTGTTAAATTTCATCCTCATTCCCGACACCATACCCCTCGCGACCACAGGAACCTCTTTCAGTTTGTGCAACCCTCCCCATCTGTGTAACTGTCTCCAACCCAGTAACCTGGCAATCTCCATTGCCTTCCTATCTATGTAGCCTCCAGTGCCGAGGAGCCTTCTTATATCCGTATACGTCTTCAGTCACGACAACCTTCCATATCTGTTAGTGTACACAATAATCTCCTAGATGAAACAGCACCCTGTCTGTGCCTCTTCGTATGCCTACCTCTTCCTTTCTCCATCCCTATCCCTATCTCCAGAATCTAATCCAGCTCCCTCTCTCTATGAAATTTCCTCCAATCCCCAAACTCCTTTGTCCCACTGACCTTCTTGACCAGATGTAACTCTGTTTAACTCTAACATCCTCGAGTGCCTGTAAGCCTCCCTATTTCTGTAACCTCTACGCATCTGTTCAACCCCCTACTACCGAGGAATGACTCCCTGTATTCACCATAAGGGAGAAGGAATGACAGTGATCAGATATGATGGAACTGTCATTCCGGAGATTTAGATGCAGAATGACCATCGCTGGGAAGTGAATACTGAAGGGTTGGTGGGATTGAGTCAGAGAGATGTACGGCATGAGAACTGACCCTTCGGTCCAACCCATCCATGCTGAGCAAATATTCCAACCCAATCTAGTCCCAATAGGCAGACTAGGCAAAAAGCCAACAAGTTGTGAAGGAAGGATGAGGTTAATGCATTAATGAGACAGTCATGTAGATCTGAATATCAAAAGTGGAGCTGAGAATAAGCAAGCAGCAGCAACCGTTAGCATGAATACTTTTGTAGGCACCACCCAGTGATGGTAATGTTATTATGGTTACAGTCAGGACACTGAATGTACTTGTAGCAAGGGTATTACAGTAACTGCGTGTAACAGTGGTCTCCATGCCAACTGATACAGCAATGGGTATCAGTGCTGTAACAGATAGAATCCTGGATTGGATGTGACAGTTTTCTATAACATCATATCATAATTGTAGATCAAATACTGTGTACTAATAAATATCCAAGAATCCCATTATAAAGGAGTTTTGTGAGCTGAGACACATAATATTATGCAGGACATTTTGAGTTTGTGCTCAGACCATGAGATTTAGGAGGGGAATGAGGCCATTTGGCCCATTGAGTATGCTCTGTCCTTCAATGAGATCATGGCTGTTCAACTTTACTTTCCTGACTTTTCCACAAAACTCTTGTTTCCCTGATTAACTAAAATCTGTAGGATGTGACAGAACAGTTGGAGAGATAGACAGAAATGGCAAATTGAGTTTAATCTGGACAAGTGTGAGATGATGTCAAATTCAAGAAGAAAGTTATCATACTGAGGGATATTGATATACAGAAGGATCTTGGTCACAACGTTGGGTGAAGTGGTTTGCATCTGATGTTGTAATTGTATCAAATGGTTGTTTGGCCACATTTCGAGTGCGGCGTGCAGGTCTCATCTCCACACAATAGGAAGGATGTAGAGGCTTTGGAGAGGGGACAAAAGGGGTTTATCAGCACGTTGCCTGTGTTAGGGTTTTTTTAAGAGTGTGTTCGGTGTAAGAGGAAATTAAACCAAGTTGGATTGTTTAATGAGAGTATAAGAGGCTGACAGGTGACCAGGTACAGTAAGAAAACATTTGGAACAAGGTTAGATAACGTAGATAATCAGAATCTCTTTTCCAGTTTGTAAGTTTCAAATAATAGAGCGCATTGGTTTCAGGTGAGAAAGAGGAAGTTTAAACGAGATGTGTGAGGCGATTTTTTTTTTTAATTAGAGTGAATGTTACTGAGGGAGGTCATACAAGCAGAAATGTGAGTAAAGGTTTCAAGTGAGATTTAGACAGAAACATGAAAAGGTAGAGAATAGAGAGATATGGACCATGTGCAGGCAGATGGTATGAGTTACAATAGTATCTTAGACATCATAGACGTGGTGGGCCGAATGGCCTGTTTCTGTGCTGCACTGTTACGTTTTTTAACTTCCCAGCATCTGCCCCAGCATGCTGAAATTGTGAGAAAGGATATGTCAATATACAATAATTGGCCACTTAGAAACACACTTGATAAAAGAGAATTTGTTTTTGAGTCTGTTGGATTTAATTTGTTGGTGTGAATATAAATGGCAGAATTGTAAGGGTGTATGAGGGGTATAGTGGAATAAGCGATATGGTGTATTTGAATTATCAGAAAACTTTACACAAGTTTCAATGAGGGCTAAAGAATAACTTGATAGAGAATAGGGCCCCTTAGAGATCAATAAGGTCACCAATGTGTGGAACCAGAGGAGATGGGTGAGATATTAGACAAAATAGTCTTGTCAGTATTTACTGTGGCGAAAGACATGGAAGCTCGGGAACTTGGGGAAATAAACAGCGATGTCTTGGAAAGAATCCTCACGAGAGAATAGAAAGTGTTAGAATCTTAAAACAAATGAAGGTAGATCAATCCTCAGGAGCTCATTAGGTCTGTGCTAGAATATTGTGGGAAGCTCGGGAAGAGATTGCAGTATCCCTAACAGTGATACTTATATTATCAACAGACACAGTGAGGTGTCAGAAGACTGGAGGGTTGCTAATGCTGTTCCGTCACTTATGGGCTGCAGGGAAAAGCCAGGAAATTACAGTCCCGTGAGCCCAGTGATGGGGAAGTTGTTAGAGGAGATTCTGAGAGAAAGAAGCTCCTTAATGAGAGGTCCTTAATGAATACTATGTCTCAGTATTCACTGCTGAGAAGGGTCTTGTCGTTTGTGAGGACAGCGTGAAACAGGCTAATGTACAGAACAGGTGGAAGTTAAGAAGGACGATATGCTGAGAATTTCGTTAAAGATAAGGATGGATACGTCTCTGACACAGACGAGATGCGTCCAAAGTTAGTACACGAAGTGAGGTAATAGATTGCTGCGCACCTGGTGATGACCTTTGTGCCCTCACTGTTTTCTTACCAGATGATTGGAGGCAGGAAAATATTAGACCCTTGCTCAAGAAAGGGAATAGGGATAGTCCTGGGAATTGCACACCTGTCAGTCTTATGTCTGTGGTGTGCAGATTATTGGACAGGACTCTGGGAGACAGGATTTATTATTCCTTGGGAAACCATCGTTTGCTTAGAGGTAGTTAGCATGGTTGTGTAATGGCCAGGTCATGCCTTACATGTCTTATTTAATCTTTTGAGAATGTGATGAAACACCTTTATGGCTCATTCAGAAAGTACGGAGGCATGGGATACAGGGAAACCTGTCTGTCTGGATATGGGATTACTGGCCCACACAAGACAGAGGGTGATGATAGATAGAAACAATTCATCCTGGAGTTCAGAGATCAGTGGTTATTTACAGGGAGTGGTTACAGGATCTCTGCTCATTGTGATTTTGTGAATAAGTTGGATGTGTGAGTGGAAGGGTGGGTTAGTAAGTTTGCCAATGACACGAAAGTTGGTGGAGTGACTGATAGTGTGGAGGGCTGTTGTAGGTTGCAACTGGACAATGACAGGATGCAGAGCTGAGCTGAGAAGTGGCAGATGGAGTTCAGTCTGGAAAAGTGTGAAGTCATTCATTTTGAAAGATTGAATTTGAATGCAGAATGCAGGGTTAAAGACAGGATCTTTGGCAGTGTGGAGGAACAGAGCGATCTTGGGTTCCAAGTCCCTAGATCCTTCAAAATTGCCACCCAAGCTGATAGGCTTGTTAAGAAGGAATATATGTGTTGGGATTTATTAGTTTTTGGATTGAGTTTTAAAGCTGTGAGGGTATGCTGCAGCTCGATACAGCTCTGGTTAGACCCCACTGGGAATATTGTGTTCAGTTCTCGTCCCCTCATTACAGGAAGGATGGGGAAGCTTTAGCAAGGGTAAAGAGGAGATTTACCAGGATGCTGCCTGTACTGGAGAGCACGTCTTATGAAGAAAGGTTAAGGGAGCTAAGGCTTTTCTCACTGGAGTGAAGAAGGGTGAGAGGTGACTTGGCAGAGGTTTACAAGGTGTTGACAGTCATAGATAGAGTGAATAGAGAGAGATATGTTCTACCCTCATATAAATAGCTCTTACAAGGGGGTATAATTTTCAGGTGATTCGCGGATGGTTACGGAGAGATTTCAGAGGTAGGTTCGTTACATACAGAGTGGTGGCTGAGTGGAATGCACTGCCAGAGGTGGCAGTAAAAGTAGATGCATTAGGGACATTTCATATACTTCTGGATAGGCACATGGAGGATAATGCAATGAAGGGTATGGAAGTTAGAGTCATAGAGATGTACAGCATGGAAACAGACCCTTCAGTCCAACCCGTCCATGCCAATCAGATATCCCAACCCAGTCTAGTCCCACGGTCCATATCCCTCCAAACCTTTCCTTTATACCCATCCAAATGCCTCTTAACTGGTACAATTGTACCAGCCTCCACCATATCCTCTGGCAGCTCATTCCATATAAGTACCACCCTCTATGTGAACAAGTTATCCCTTAGGTCTCTTTCATATCTTTTCCCTCTCACCCTAAACCTATGCCCTCTAGTTCTGGACTCCACCACCCCAGGCAAAAGACTTTGTTTATCTACCCTATCCATGCCCCTCATAATTTTGTAAACCTCGATAAGGTCACGCCTCAGCCTCGGCCACTCCAAGGAAAACAGCCCCAGCCTGTTCAGCCTCTCCCTGTAGCTCAAGTCCTCTAACCCTGGCAACATCCTTGTAATTTTTTTTCTGAACCCTTTCAAGTTTCCCAACATCTTTCTGATAGTAAGGAGACCAAAATTGCACGCAATATTCCAACAGTGGCTGAACCAATGTGCTGTACAGTCGCAACATGACCTCCAAAGTCCTGGACTCAATATGCTGACCAATAAGTAAAAGCATACGAAACGCCTTCTTCACTATCCTATCGACCTGCGACTCCACTTTCAAGGAGCTATGAACCTGCACTCCAAGGCCTCATTGTCAGCAACACTTCCTAGGACCTAACCATTAAGTTCTCAGTCCTGATAAGATTTGCTTTCCCAAAATGCAGCACCTTGCACTTATCTGAATTAAACTTTATCTGCCACTTTTCTTTTAATCTTATGGTCGGTAAAGGATTGGCATGTCATCATGGCCGAAGGGTTCTGTTCTGTTCTGTTCTTTGTTCTACGTGTCGTAACTTAAACTGGGTAATAATCTTAGATCAGTGTAAAAGGATATGACGTTCAGGAGGAGCTAGTCAACTGGACAGAAAATTGGGCTTGGGCAGAAAAGAGGGTAATGGGAGACATGTCGTTTTTCTATCTGGAGGCATGTGACCAGCGGTGCAGTGGGTCCCCCGTTGTTTGTCATTTGGGTAAATGGTTTGGATGGGAGTATTGGTTTCCAGGTAAGTAAGGTTTTTGGGTGACACTGAAATTGCTGGTGATGTGGACAGTGAAGAAGGTTATCTGTGATACAACAGGATGGACAGTACTGCTGGGATAGTGGGCTGAAGAATAGCAGATGGAGTTTAATTAGATAAATGTGAAGTGTTCCATTCTGGTGAAACAAATCAGAGCGGACTTGTACAGTTAATGTTCGGGCCCTGGGTAATGTTGTCAGTCAGTGACCCAGTGACGCAGGTACACAGTTCTTTGAAAGTGGTGTCACAGGTAGACAGGCTGGTGAAGCAGGCATTTGGGATGGTTACCTTCATTGGGCAGAGCATTAAGGGTAGGCGTTGGGATGTCATATTGAATCTGTACAAGAGATTGGTCAGGCCACTATAAAAGCGTTGTTGATCAGTAGGAAGAAGTCATCTGGTTCTCTTACCTCCTTTAGGGAAGAACATCAAATATTCTAACCTGGTCTGGCTAACATGTGACTCCAGACCTAGTGCAATATGGCTGACTCTGAGTTGCTCTCTGGGTAATTAGCAGTGAGACCCATATCCCATGAATGAATAAATAAAAATACATTTGTCCCTCCCTACCTCTGCAAACCCTTCCAGCTGCAGCAATCCGTACTGGTTTTGTAACATCGTTCAGACCCTGACCACTCTCAGTAACACTCTTACCACCTCCGGCACCTTCACCTCTCCCTGTTCCTTTTGTGACATTAAACCCTGACAATGATTCCCCATGCCACTGCCCAACCCCTGCGATCAGACCCTTTGTAATCCCTTTAACACTCCTAAAACACTCTCTCATTTCAGAATTTTAATACTTTGTGGTGATCTTCTAAGCCTCATAATCTAATATGATCTATTTTGTCCTGAGTGAGGGGCCGTTGGGAATTTCTTGCTGAGGTTTTGTCTGTTTCAATGGAATGTCCTTTTACTGAGTGATTTACACTGTTCCTTCAAATGTTCAGCATTGGTCATTTGCAGACACGTGTTTCAGTTTGTTTCACCTCTTTATCTTGGTCAGTTCTCCTCTCAACCTCATGTAACTGGCTATTTTTTGTTTCTGGATGAAGCTTGTCCATACTGTGATTCACTTTAAAACTTTATATTTCTATAAACTGCACTTTATCACAATCTCCCAGACGATCTCTCCAGGTGACATTACTCATTCACTAACTTTCATCACACAACGGTTGCTCTGCGATAGTTATGTCCCTAGCCAGTTGCACAATTTGTTATTCAAAGAAACACTGAAAAAAATCTATCTGAATTCCTCTTCCAATATCACTGCTGTCAGTGTGACTGTCCCAGATTATGTGAATATTGAAATTTCCCAAAATTATCACAAAGTGTTTGTTTAAAAAAAATTCAATGAGCTCCTGTGTAATGCAGTGATGAGCAATGACATGCTGTTCGGTGACTAAAACTGTAACGCTGCTTGTGTCCTTGGCAAATAGTAGCCAGAATTTACATTCAGAATGACTCTACTTCATGATCTGAGGCCAGATGCTTTCTCTGTCATGCCTTTGTTACCCATTATTGTTAGCGTTGCCCACTTTGCTGGAGTTTCCGCAAGGTTGTGATCCACTGAATATTCCTGTCCACCTTTTGTTCGCCCTGTAACCATGTCTCTCTGGTGTCTAAATCTCTTTTATCTCTGTGTCACAAATCAACCTACCTTATTGAAGAGACATTGTCCATAATTTACTCTTTTCCACAATTTCCTGTCACAATACAATTCCCTGATGTACAGTTTTAGTTAAACTCTGTCCCATCCTATTCCTTTCTGCTTGTCTTCAGCCACATTCCCATGCTGATCCCATACTTCACCTTATCCCTTTGGATTTGGAAAGCTCCTTCCACTTGATTCCTGCCCCTGCATCCTGTCTGTCAGTTGGAAGCCCTGTTCATAAACCTACCGACATGATTGACCAGGACACTGGTCCCAGCACAGTTCCAGTGGGACTATCCTAATGGATTATTTTTAAAATCAGGTATGGGATGTGCGTGTCTCGATCTAACCAGCCTTTCTTGCCCAGCCCTAGCTGCCTTCGAGCTGAGTAACTTGCTCGGCCATTTCAGAGGGTAATTGAGAGGCAAACACTTTGATGTGAGTACATCGTGAAGACCACGTGAGAATGAGCAGATGTCCTTATCTAAAGGACAAGTGTTTGGGTATTTTTTTGTACATCAGCAATGGGTCCATATTTATTTATGGATTGCAAATTACTATTTTTAAAATTATTGATGGTGGGATTCAAACCCACTTCACCTGAACATTAGCTGAGGTGTTGGATACATGCTCAGGCAATAATACCACTCGGCCATCACTTTGCCTGCTCAGTGGTGGCTCATCCCTGAACACTGATACCATGGCATCATGAAGCTAAACGCATTCTGCTAACATGACTGTGTGATCCTAAGGTCTTCCAGCACTCTGGTAATGTCCTTCAGTCTCTCTCCATGCGGTATCCCTCACTGTGTGGATCGAATTGCTGCCTCTTTCAGCGCCTCTCGCTCTTGCAGTTACTCCAGATCCTGAGCCAACAGAACTCTTCACTCCAGAGAGATGCAACAGCATAATCCAGGAATGGAGTGGGATTTTCCAGATATCTGTGGGGCTCATTTCCATTCTCCACGTATAACCCTCACTGCAACAGTTTAATTTTCCATTTTGTCTATTTCTCTGTGGCCTGTAGGTACTCAGGAAGTTTCTCACTCAATAGACTTCCCAACTACTGTGTGTCTCATCCATCACCTCATTGAAGATGGTTGGTCAGCCAGAGAGACAAAGGGCAGGGAGATCTGGAGCCTTTAATTACTCCTGCAGTGAGGTAAGATCACTCACAGTGCACAGAGCAGAGAGCAATGAGAGGGCTCCTAACATCGCTAACAAGACATGACATAGATACAGTGCTGGATGGGGAGCACAGCACAGTACAGTGCAGACACACCCCTGGCTCAATCACCACATCTACATTAATTTAGGTTGCACAGAGACAGCATGGAGAATTCATAGTTATCTTTCCAGGCCTGTGCTGTCTTAGTGAGCATCAGGACAACAGAGGGGAAAGCAGGCCTCCGACGAGATGTTGGGAATGCTGCATGGGATTTTTCTGATCCGTGTTCTGCCTCCAACACTGTACTAAGACTCACGACTCGACACACTGTTCCGATGGCATGGCTTGTGCACCAGTGCCTTCAGTCATTTTTAACTCCTATAACAGTTCCTGTCTCTGTAACCTCCTCCCTTCTCTATAGTCCCTCCACATAATTGAAACGTTCTGCATTCCAGACAACCATCCCTATCGCTGTAACTTGCTTCAGTGTCTACAACATGCTTTAATTCGGTACTGTAATCCTCTTTAACTGGATAGAGTGATACAGCACGGAAATAGAACCCGTGGTCCAACTGGTCAATGATGCCACTGTTTCACACACTGAATGAGACTCATTTGCCTGCGTTTGGCCCTTAGCTCTTCAAACCTTCTCCTCTCCATGTTCGTACCCAAATGTGTTTTCCATGTTGTAATTGTTCTTGTTTCTCCCATGTGCCCCCTGGCAGTCAGTTCTGTCTGTGCACCATCCACTGTGGATAATGTTGCCCCTCAACTCCCTCTTTAAATCTTTGCTCTCTCACCTCCAGTTTGTACCCACGAGTTTTGGACTCCCTTACCATTGGCTACTCACCATTCTTAGGCCCAATCCTTGTGGCACTCCATTGGTTCACAGACCTCTAGTCTGAAAAACAACTCCCCACCACCACCCTCGGTCTTCTACCTTTGAGCCAGTTCTGTATCCAAATGGCTAGTTCTCCCTGTATCCCATGAGATCGAACATTGCTAATCAGTCTCCTATGGGGAAACTTGTCGAACGCCTTACTGAAGTACATATGGATCACATCTACCGCTCAGCCCTCATCAATCCTCTTTTGTACTTCTTCCAAAAGCTCAATCTAGTTTGTGAGACATGATATCACATGCACAGAGCCATGTTGACTATCCCTGATCAGTCCTTGCCTTTCCAAATGCATGTACATTCTTTCCCTCATGATTCCCTCCAACAACTTACCCACCACCGAGGTCAGGCACACCGGTCTATAGTTCCCTGGCTTGTCCTTAGTGCCCTTCTTAAACAGTGGCACCATGTTTGCCAATCTCCAGTCTTCCGCCACCTCACCTGTGACTATCGATGATACAAATATCTCAGCAAGAGTCCCAGTAATCACTCCTCTAGCTTCCCACAGAGTTCTCGGGTACACCTGGTCTGGTCCCGGGAATTTATCCACCTTTGTGCATTTCAAGACATCCAGCACTTGCTCCTCTGTAATATGGGCATTTTGCAAGGTGTCACCATCTATTTCCCTACTTTCTATATGTTCCATATCGTTTTCCACAATAAAAACTGATGCAAAATACGCGTTGAGTATCTCTGTCTTTTAAACGTTGTAATTTTACCCACATCCACCCCTTCCTCAGGAAGTTGATTCCACAATCAAAACATCCTCTGTATAACAATCTGCCCCCATGTCTTTTTTTTGAACATCTCTCGCTTCTAATCATAAAAATGTGGTCCCTCCTCTTGAGACTCCCCATCCTGAGGGAAAGGCTACTACCATTAAATTGATGTATATACCTATTTTTTTTCATAAACCTTTATAGCATTATGTCTCAACCTCCAGGCTCCAGTGAAAAAAAGACTCAGCCTATCCAACCATTTTTCTGAGTAGGGCAGAGTATTGCAGAAGAGGCCTAACAAATGTCTGCACACTCTCAACATGACGTCCCAAATCCTCCACTCAATTGACTGAGCAATAGTCAGGAATGCAAAGTACTGTCTTATCCATCCTGTGATGCAAGCTTCAAGAATTATGTACCTGAACCCAGAAATCCCTCTGCTCTAAAACAGTAATCGAGGCCCGAACATTAATTGTATAAGCTTGTTTGTTTGTTTGTTTTACCAAGTGCACGACCTCGCATTTATTCAGACTGAATTCCATCTCCAGTTTTTCAGCCCATTCAGCCATTTCATCAAGATCCCTTTGTAATCTCAAAAAGCCTCCTTCAATGCCCACAATGCCACCCTCCAGCCTTTCCAGCACATCGCACATGGCTGTCAATGGTACAAATATCTTTGCTCGTGGCTCCACAATTTCTTCCCGAGCAGTGCACAATGTCCTGTGATACACGTAATCAGGTCCTGGGTCTTTCTATAACTTTGTGTTGTAAAATCTCCAGCACCACCTCTTCTATAACATGCCCTCTTTTCAAGTCATAGAGATGTACATCATGGAAACAGACCCTTTGGTCCAACTCATCTATGCTGACCAGAAAATCTAAATAAATCTATCCCATTTACCAGCATTTGGCCCATGTACCTCCAAACCCTTATTATTTATATACCCATCCAGATAACTTTTAAATGTTGTTATAGTATCAGTATCTGCTAATTTCTCTCTCAGCTCATTCCATACACACATCACCATGTGCATAACAAAGCTGTCCCTTCAGTCCCTTTTAAGCCTTTCCCCTTTAACCTTAAACCTATGCTCTTTCGGTTTGGACTCTCGAATCCCTGGGAAAAGACCTTGACTGTTTACCCAATCCATACACCTCATGTTTCTATATACTTCTGTCAGGTCACCCCTCAGTCTCCGATGCTCAAAGGAAAATAACCCCAGCTTATTCAGCAACAACCCGCACAATATCTTGTAAATCTTTTCCGCACACTTTCAACTTTCACAACATCCTTCCTATAGCAGGGAGACTGGAAATGCAGAGAACTCCAAATGTTTTTTAGCGTATTATTCTTGTTCCCTGAGTTCCCCAGTCTTTGTCAACGGTAAGTTCTGGAGAAAAAAATGTGTTTAAGGTCTTAGCCATATTCTGCGGTTCCACATACCAATGGTCTCGTTGATCTTCAAGGGACACTATTTTGCCTCGAGTTACTCTTTTATTATATGTATATATTCACTCACTTTTGAACTCTCCTTATCATTCTCTGCCGAGGCTATTTCGTGTACCCTTTCTGCATTCCCGATTTCCAACCAAAGTACATTCCTACATCCCCTGTGATCCTCAGGGATTCCCTTGATCCAGCTTTCTATATCTGACATGTGCCTCCTTTTCCTTGACCAGACCCTCAATAGAAAGCCAGTGTTTCCGAATGCTGTCAGCATTGACCTGCACACAAACAGGAACATGCTGGTGGTGATCGCTCAACTATTTCACTTTTAAAATATTCTCAGTTGCCAGACATCCCTTTTCCTGCAAATAAACTCCCCAATCACCTTTTGAAAGTTCCTGGCTAATACAATCAAGATTGGTCTGGCCCCATTTCATAACTTGAACCTGTGGACCAGATCTCTCCTTTTCCATCGCTATTTTTAAGCTAATAGAATTGTGGTCATTTTGGCAAAATGCGTTCCCACTCACACCTTAGACCCTTTCCCGATCTTGTTTCCTAAGGGGCGGTCACGTTTTGCCCCTTTCTCTTTTCAAGCCATTTACATATTGATTGGGAGTTTCTGGAACACAATCACCAAATTCCTCCCTTGCAAACACTGAACACTGGCAGTCCCAGTCTAGATTTGAAAAGTTTTAAAACCCCTACCATAGCAGCACTGTTATTCTGATTGGTATTTGAGATCTCCTGATATATTTGTTCCTCAGTTTGCCACTGATTATTCGGGGTCAGTAGGACATTCGTATCAAAGTAATGACCCATTTTTATTTCTCAGTTCCACTAACATAACTTCAGTGGGTGATCCCACAGGAATATCCTCTCTAAGTACTGCTGTGATGATTCATGCAATCAAAACCCACCACCACACATCCTCTCTTGCCTACCCTTCGATTCTTCCTTTACCATCTC
Organism: Chiloscyllium punctatum; assembly: GCF_047496795.1. Classification (NCBI taxonomy): domain Eukaryota; kingdom Metazoa; phylum Chordata; class Chondrichthyes; order Orectolobiformes; family Hemiscylliidae; genus Chiloscyllium; species Chiloscyllium punctatum. The sequence continues at coordinate 2,398,744 of NC_092756.1, forward strand.
CACCTTGAAACAATGCACTGCCAGCCCTGCCCCTCCCTCAGCTTTGTTTCTGTAATAACTGTAATATCCCAATTCCATGATCCAATCCATGCCCTGAGTTCATCTTCCTTAGCTGTCAGGCCACTTGGATTGAAATAAATGCAGGTTATTCACCAGTTTCCCCCCATTTCCTGCTATGCTCTTGTCTGCCTTGTCTGCTGAAATTGCTCTCTTTAACTTGTGTACCAGCCTCAATCTTCTTTCTGGCCTTACGACTGTTTAAGGTCCAACAACCTGCCAGATTAGATTATATCCTCTCTTGCAGCTCTAACAATTCGCCCCATCAGGATGTGGGTCCCCCTCCTGCTCCCAGTTCAGGTGCCTTTCCCGCCCTGTCAACCTGTGCTGACACCTTCAGACATCCAGAAACTTGTCCACCATGGACCCTGTGTTCCTCAGTACTCCAGGAGGACCTAACAGTCATGCCGGATATCCTTCACTTATTTGACTTCCCACAGTGCATTACCTCACAGTGATCAGAAGTAAACTCCATCTGCCATTACTCTGCTCAGATTGTCATCTGATCGATATCAAACTTCAGCCTGAGACCATCCCCCTCACCATTTATGTCATCTGCAAACCTACTACCAATTCTTTCTGCTTTCACATCCAAGTTATGAGTGCACATAATAACAGCACTGGTTCCTGCGCAGATCCCTGTGGTACACCCACTGGTGAAAGAATTTCAAACACGAAGAAGTGTATCCGCTAATTTTGTATCTAATTTGTGAACTTGCCTTGAATCCCAGTGGCTCTTTACATTTGAACCAGTCTTCCATGAGGGACCTTGTCAAAGGCCTTATTCAAGTCAATGCAACCCAAATCAGCTGCACTGCCCTCATCAATATTTTTAGACACCATTTCAAAAGAGCTGAACTGAATTCCTCAGACTGTATCTCCCTCTAACAAATCAGTGATGATGCTGCCGAGGTGATCCTTGCCTTTGGAAGTGTTGATTCAACCTCCCAATTGTTTTCAATAATTTCCCTCCCCCTGCTATCAGACTATCTGCTCTGTAATTACCTGGCTTATCCCGGCTGCCCTTCTTGAACAAAGGAACCACATTAGCTATCCTCCAGTAATTTGACACTTCACCTGTTGCCAGCAATGTATTAAATCTATCCACCAGGACCCCAGCAATCTCCATCCTTACCCTCCATAGCAGCCTGGGATACATTTCATTGGGCACTGGGATTTTCTCCACCTTTATGTCGGTGAAAATATTTAATATCTCCTCCTTATTCATCTTATCACGTTCTACAACCTCACCGTCCCCACTGAAATCTCCGACAACAATGTCTTTCTCCTGCGTGAATACAGATGGGAAGTATTCATTAAAGACATCACCTCCTTCCTCTGGCTCCATGCACAGATTGTCCCTTTGGTTTCTAACAAGCCTCACGCTTTACCTGGGAGTCCTCTTCCTCTGACTATACTCATTAAATAACTTGTGGCCTCTCCTTAACAGTATCTGCCAAGGATATTTCGTGCCCATTATTTGCCGGTCATTTTAAGGATCCACTTGCACTCTCCATACGTTGGTCGGTCTTTGCCAGTTTTCATCGCATTGTACTTTCTTTATCAAGCTCAGGATGTCGCTTGACCAGTATTCACTGGATATACTCCTTTGTCATTCACTCTTCGCAGAACACAATGGCCCTGAATTCTCCCTGTATCACTTTAACATACCTCCTCATTCTGAATATGAACCCAACAGCAAATAGTTCCTCCCAGTCTGTGTTTGGCAGATCCTGAATCGTGATAATGATAATGCCCAGTGATGGTGATATTCTAACGATGAGGCGGCTTCCACAAATTTGGCGTCTTCACTTCTGCCCTATCCTTATATTTTTCCAAAATTACTTTGAAACCTAGTGTTATGACCACTATCACCAAAATATTATAAAAATTCTTACGTCTGTCATCTTGTCTAGCACCTACAGCCCACTCTGTCTGTAACATCCGGCCCTTACTGACCTCCCCATCTGTTTACCTTCCTCCAGCCTCTCCAGCACATGATATCACTGTAACCTTCTCCAGTCCCAACAGCACACCTCCATCCTGTCCTACAGCACCTCATTACCGCTAACCTTCCACCATCCATTTCACCTCACTGTCTGTACAGAGTCCTCCGGTTCCTAAGCGTTTCCTACCAACCTTCCCTTTGTGTCACGTTGTGAACCCACTAGAACGCTCCCGAGATCTGTAACCATGCCCCCTCTCTCTCTTCAATCTTCTCTGTCTCTGTGACTAACTCCCATCACTACAATGTTCCTTACCTTTGACCACCTCCAGTCAGTACGATAGTACCAAGCTCTTAAACATCCGGCAGCCACTAAAACCATCCATGTGCCTGAAATATACTCTCACTTGTTGTAACAACTCTCATTCCTACAACTGCCTCTGTTATTAATCTCAGCCAGTCCATAAAATCCTTGCTAACTCTTTAACCTCACCCAGTGTGTACAACTCTGAGTATACTAACTTCATCGAGTCTCCCCAACCGTCCCTACCTCTAATTGTCGAGAGAATGCACAACCCTCCCTATTGCGTTAACCTCCTCCAGTCCCTCTCATGGACACCATCTATGTAACGTTCTCCTGTTAATGACTATATTCTCCTCCTATTACAATAATCCTTGTGAACGTTGTGACATAGTCCAATCTCTGCAGTGCTTTGCATAATCAGCCTCACTGTGTCTGGAACCTGGCTTCAATTCCAGCCTTGACCGAATGTCTGTGTGGACTTTGCATTTTCTCCCCCCTGACAGTGTGGGTTTCTTCCGGGTGGTCTGGTTTCCTGCCATAGCCCAACATTTGCATGATAGTTGGATTGGCCATCATAAATTGACCGTAGTATTCAGGCATGTGTGGTTTTGGTGAGTTCACCTCGAGAAATGCAGGGTTTATTGGACAGGGAGAGGGATGGGTCTGGTTAGGATGCTCTTTAGAGGGGTTGGTGTGGACTTGTTGGGCGGAATGGCCTGTTTCCACAGTGTGGAGATTGTATTCAGGTTATTGTTCAGTCCTGTCAACCATCCCTGTCTCTTGAACCTTGCCTCATCCCCAATACTCTCCTTATATGTGTAATTTCCAACAGTCTCTAAAACACTCCTTGGCGATGTCAGCTTCTCCAGTCCTTACCACGATCGATATGACTGTCCCCTCTTCCTGCTTTTAGAGCAATCCCTATAACTGTTGCCATTCGTTACAGCACTCCCAATCACTGTTCCATCCTGAAACCCCCAAAAACATTTATATCTCTGTTTACTCATCTGAACTGTCTATACTTCCTTTTGACAGTCCCGTGCTGAGACTTTCTCTGTATCAAAAAAGTCATCAAGTGTAGGAAACCCTTATTATTGTAACCTCTCTCCAGTCTTACAGCACTGAGGATCTGTAGAAGCTCTGTTGAAACCGACAGCCATCTCTGTGTCTGTAATCTACTCCACTCCCCAGAATTCATTCTCTCTGAGCTCCTCTGTAGTCCATTAAACACTCCCTAAACACTGTCTGCATCAGTGTAACCTTGTCCAAAAACAAAACCTTCCCTATCTGTGTAAATCCCTACATCGGTCCCTATCCCTTTCAGCTCCGTCTAAAAATACAACCCTCCATGTCTGTGTATTCACCTTCAGTCCCTACTCACCTCCCTATCTGTGTAACCTTCTCCATGCATTTTTGCTTCAGTCTCTTCAACTGTCTCTGTCAGTGTAATATCTTCCGGACCTGAAAACTCTCCCTCTCTTTAACTTTCTCAGGCCACACAGCCCTCACTATCTGTGAACTACTCCCGTTGGAGAACCCTTCCACTGTGAACTGTTCCAAACCTTCAACTCTCCATAAGCTCCTGTAGTCTTACAGTCCTCCCTGTCTACATAACCTCTTCCAGTCCCTAAAACGCTATCAGTCTGTGGAGACCCTAATACCATCCCTATCTGTGTTATCCTCTCAGGTCCCTGCAAGACTCCCGATCTGTAGATCCCACTCCAATGCCTGTGCCTCTCTTGGTCCTGTTCCTACAAGACTCATTAACTATGTATCATCCTCCCGTCACTATCACCCACACTGTCAATTTAAGCTCTTTCTGTATCTTCATCCACCTACCCATCTCTATAACCCTCTCCAGCTCTTACCCCCATCTTTGTAAACATCACTCAAACCCTCCCTATCGTAGGAACTTCCTTCTGTTTGTGCTATGCTCCCTTATCTGTGAAACTGTCTCCAACCAAACTTGCTACATTTCTGTAACCTCCTGTGGCTCTGTGGTCCTCCCTCCCCGTGACACCACCTCCAGTACCCACGTCCCTCCAAATCTGGGTCCTCTGCTCCATATCAGACCATTGCTGTCTCTGTAAACACCTCGACTCCTGACAACTCTTCCCATTTGTGTAAACTCTTTCAGACCCCATTCTCTCCAGCTTCCTGCATCCTTTTCCTGCCACTGCAACCAAAATCACATGTTCATGTAATATCCACCAGTGCTTAAAACTCCCCAACTCAGTAACCTCTTTCAGCCCGAGCAAAACCCCTAAACTATAAAACCTCTCTATTCTCGACAATCCTACCTCCCTCCTCAAATGCCTTCATCACCATTAAACCTCACAATTACTGAAGCCTCCTTTTGGCATTGCAACCCTCCTAATGTCCTCGTGTCCTGATATCTCTCCCTACCTCTGTAACCCCCACCACCCTCAAGTGCCCTTCTGGGCAACATGGCAGAGGAGAGAAGATTTGTAGAGTCTGGACTATAGTACAGCGGCAGAATCCTGGGAATTACAGATTTGGTCTAATCTATGTCTGTGATGTGCAGATTATTGACAAGAACTCGAAAAAGAGGATTTATGACTACTTGGAAAACCATAGTTAAATTAGAAACAGTCAGCATGGGTTTGTGAGGGGTAGGTCATGCCTCACAAACCTTATTGAATTATTTGAGGATATGACAGAATACTTAATGACTCATTCAGAAAAGAAGGATGATTGGGATACAGGGAAATCTATCTGTCTGGATACAGGATTGGATGGCCCAGAGAAGACAGAGGATGGCAGCAGATGGACAGTATTGAGCCTGGATCGCAGTGACCAGTGGGGTTCTGCAACAATTGTCTCTGGGACTCTGCTCTTTGTGAATTTTTGTAAATGACTTGGATGTGGATGTTGGAGAGTGGGTTAGTAAGTTTGCCAATCACACCAAGGTTGGTGGAGTCGTGGGTAATGTGGAGGGCTGTTGTAGGTTGCAATGGGACATTGACAGAACGCAGAGCTGGGATGGAACTGGCAGATGGAGTTCAATCTGGAAAAGTGTGAAGTGATTCATTCTGGAAGGTTGAACTTGAATACAGAATACAGGGTTAAAAGGCAGAATACTTGGCTGTGTGGAGGAACAGAGAGATCATGGGGTCCATGCCCATAGGTCCCTCAAAGTTGCCACGCACGTTGGTAGGGTTGTTAAAAAGGCATATGTTGTGTTGGCTTTCCTTAGCAAGGGGATTGATTTTAAGAGCCGTGAGGTTTTACAGCTTCTTTATAGTGACCCGATGAGACCACACTTGAAAATATTGTGTTCAATTCTGGTCCCATTTTTACAGGAAGGATGTGCAAGTTTTAGAGAGCGTAAACAGGAGATTTACCAGGATGCTGCCTGGAATGGAGGGCATTTCTTATGAAGAAAGGTTGAGGGAGATAATATTTTTCTCATTGGAGTGAAGACAGGGGTGGGGTGACTTGGTAGAGGTGAACAAGGTGATGAGAGGCACACAGAGTGAATAGTCAGGGACTTTTTCTCCTTTGGCATAAATGGCTATTATAAGGCGGCATAATTTTAAGGTGATTGGAGGATGGATAAGAGGATAGAGAATGGTAGGTAGTTAGATGGACTGCCAATGGTGGTAGTAAAATTAGACACATTCGGGACATTTAATAGACACTTAGATAGACACATGGATAGTAGTAAAATGAAGGGTATGTAGGTTAGTTTGATCTTACAGTCGGATAAAATGTTGGCAGAGCATCATGGCCGAAGGGCCTTAGGCTGAACTGTTCTGTGTTCTATGTTCTGTCTGGTAAACTGGGTAATAAGCTCAGATCAGTGTGAAAAGGATATGGCATTCTGGAGGAGCTCGTGAACTGGATACAATATTAGCTTGATGGTAGGAGACAAAGGGTAATGGGAGACATGTTTTTCTGACTGGAGGCATGTGCCCAGCGATGGAGTGTTGTTTGTCATTTTGATAAATGGTTTGGATGGGAATATTGGTTTCCTGGTAAGTAAGGTTTTTGGGTGACACTGAAATTGCTGGTAAATGAGATAGTGGAGAAGATTATATGATACAACAAGATTAACAGTACTGTTGGGATAGTGAGCTGAAGAATAGCAGATGGAGTTTAATCAGATAAGTGTGAAGTGTTCCATTTTGGTGAAACAAACCAGGGTGAGACCTGTACAGTTAATGTTCAGGCCCTGGGTAGTGTTGTCAGTCAGTGACCCCGGGATGCTGGTCCACCCTTATTTGAGTGTGCTGTCACAGATAGATAGGCTGGTGAAGCAGGCGTTTGGAATGGTTACATTCATTGGGGAGAGCATTAAGCGTAAGAGTTGGGATGTCATCTTGTATCTGTAAAAGACATTGATGAGGCCACCATAAAAACATTGTTGATCAGTAGGAAGAACTCATCTCGTTCACTTACTTCCTTTAAGGAAGGACATTAAATATTCTAACCTGGTCTGGCCAACTTTGGACTCTAGAACCACAGCAATATGGCTGACTCTGAGCTACCCTCTGGGTAATTAGCAGTGGGGTCAAAGAATGTTTGTCCAGGCAGTGACACCCACATCCCATGAATGAATAAATAAAAATGCATATATCTCTCCCTACTTCTGCAAACCCCTCCAGCTGCAATGATCCGTACTGGCATTGTAACACTGTTCAGAACCTGACCACTCCCTGTAACACTCTCACCACCTCCAGCACCTTCACCTCTCCCTGTTCTTATCGTGTCAATAATAGTGAGTGCGGGACCAGTGGGGATTTCTTGTCGAGGTTTATACTTTTTCAGTGGAATGTCCTTCTGTTGAGTATTTTATACTGTTCCTTCAAATATATTCTGCTGTCCATTTACAGACACACGTTTCAGTCTGTTTAGCCTGTTTACCTTGGTCAGTTCTCCTCTCACAAACATGTAATTGGCTATTTTTGTTTCTAGTTGTAGTTTGTCCTCTGTAATTCACTTTAAAACTTTATAATTATTTAAACTGCACTTTATCACAATTTCCCGAAGGATTTCTGAGGGTGACATTACTCATTCACAAAGTTCATTACACGGTCGCTCTGCGATAGTTATGTCCCTAGCCAGTTGCACAATGTGTTTTTCAAAGAAACACTGAAAAAAAATTAACCAAACTCCTCTTCCAATATCAATGTTGACAGTGTGTTTGTCCCAGATTATACAAATATTGAAGTTTTCAGAAATTTTCCCAATGCCTTTGTTAAAAAATTCCAATGAGTTCCTGTGTAATGCAGTGGTGAGCAATAGAATACTGTTCGGTGGTAAAAACTGTTCTGCTGCTTGTGTCCTTGGCAAGTAGTAGCCAGAATTTACATTCAGACTGACTCTACTTCATGATCTGCGGCCAAATGCTTCCTCTGTAATGCCTTTGGTATCTATTTTTATTAGCGTTACCCATTTTGCCCGAGTTTCTGCAAGCTTGTGAACTATTGAATATTCCTGTTCACCTTTTGTTTGTCCTTATACCACGTATCTCTGGTGTTTAAATCTCTTTCACCTCTGTGTCCCAAATCCACCCACCTTATTGAAGAGACTTTGTCCATTCCAAAAAAATACGTAATTTATTCTTTCCCACAATTTCCTGTCACAAATCGATTCGCTGATGTATAGTTTTAGTTAAACTCTGTCCAATTCTGTTCCTCTCTGCTTGTTACGGCCACATTCCCCATGCTGTTCTGATACGTCACATTTTCTCTTTAGATCTGGAAAGCTCCTTTCACCTGAACCCTGTCCCTCCGTCCTCTCTGTCAGTTTAAAGTCCTGTCCATAAACCTACTGACATGATTGGGTCACTGACCCCAGCACAGTTTCAGTGGGACCATCGGAATGGATTTTTTAAAAAAGTGAAGTGTGAGATTATGAATGTCTCTGGCTAACAAGCCTTTCTTGCCCAGCCCTAGCTGCCGTTAGTTGAGTAACTTGCTCGGCCATTTTAGAGGGTAATTGAGAGGCAAACGTTTGCTGTGGGGATGTCATGCAGACCACTTGAGGGTAGGCAGATGTCCTTCTTGAAAGGCGAAGTATTTGGATCTATTGCACATCAGGAATTGAATTTATAGATTGTCAATTACTATTTATAAAATAATTTATATCAGATTCCACAATTTCAGATGGGGGGGTTCAAACCTTCCTCCCCTGAACATTAGCTGAGGTTTTGGATACATGCTGTAGCAATAGCACCACTAGGCCTTCACCTCGCCTGCTCACAGGCTATTCATCCCTGAACGCTGATACCAGTGCATCATGGAGCTAAACCCGTTTTTCCTTCATGATTGTTTGATCCTGATACATTCCTGAACTCTGGTGATATCACTTAGTATCTCTCCATGTGGTATTCCTCAGTGTGTGCGTCCAATTTCTGCCTCTGTCAGTGCCTCTCACTCTTACAGCTACTCCAGATCCTGAGCCAACAGAATTCTCCACTCCAGAGAGACACAACAGCACAGGCCAGGGATGGAGACTGGGATTTTCCAGATCTCTGTGGGACTCACTGCCATTCTCTATGTGTAATCCTCAGTACATCAGTCTAATTTCCAATCCTGCCTATTTCTCTATCTCCTGCAGGTAATCAGGAAGAATAGACTTCCCAACTACTGGGTATCTCGTCCATCACCACATTGAAGATGGTCGGTCAGCCTGAGAGACAAAGGGCAGGGAGATCTGGAACCTTCAATAAATCCTGCAGTGAGGTAACATCACTCACAGTGAACAGAGCAGAGAGCAATGAGAGGGCTCCAAACATCGGCTAACAAGACATAACATAGATACAGTGCTGGAGGGGGAGCACAGTACAGACACACCCCAGGATAATCACCACCCCTACTGTAAGTTTTGTTGAATTGAGACAGCATCGGGAGTGTCACAGATATCTATCCAGTCTTGTGATGTCTTAGTGAACATCAGAATCACAGAGGGGAAAGCAGGCTTCCCATGAGTTTGTGGGAATGCTGCCTGGGATCTTTCTGTTCTGTGTTCTCTCTCCAACACTGTACATATACCATGTCTCGTGGACCAGTGTCTTCATAATGTTGAACTCCTATAACAGTTCCTGTTCCTGTAACCTCCTCCCTTCCTGATAGTCCCTCCACAGATTTGAAATATACTGCATTCCAGTCTACCATATCCATCGCTGTAACTTGGTCCATGCCTACAACATGCCTTATCTCAGTAGTCTCCTCCTCCAATATCTGGAGAAAGAGCCATGCAGATCAGAAACGGTTCCTTCGATCCAACTAGTCCATGCTGACCACAGTTCCTGAACGAGTCGCATTTGCCTGCGTTTGGTCCCTATCCTGTCAAACCTTCTCCTCTCCATTTACCTGCCCAAAAATGTCTTTTCCATGATGGAATTGTACTTTTCTCTACCACTTCAGCAGCAGCTCATTCAATATGTGCACCATTCTTTGTGTAGAAATGTTCTCCTCTGGTCGTTTTTAAGTATTTCCTCTCCCACCTCATTTTATGTCCTCTATTTATGGATTCGCGTACCCTGGGGTAGAGACTTTCACTACTCACCCTATGTATACCCATTGTGTTTTTATAAACCTTTATACGGTCACCACTCAGCCAGCTAAACCCAATGGAAATATTAAGGATAGTGATACAAATATCTCTGCAATGTTCCCCACTGCGACTTTGCCTCAATGTTCTGGGATACACTTGTTCAGGACCGAGGGCTTTCTCTACCTTTGTGTTCTAAGACCTCCATCACCACCTCTCATGTAATGGGGATGCTTTACAAGACATCACTGTTTCTTTCTTTTCTTTCCTAATCTTTGTCCACAGTACTTTCTGACATGAAATATTCATTTCAGGTCGCGGCCATCTCCTGTGGTTCCAGGCATAGATTGCCTCATTGATTTTTGAGGGCCCTTACTGTCTCTCTAGTAGCTTTTTTGTACTTGTATACTGTAGAATCTTTTTGGATTATCCTTAACCTTATCTGCCAAATCTATCTAATTTCACCCTTGTTGCTTTCCAGCTTATCCAGCCTCTCTGTTTCTGTCAAACACTGCAGTATCAGTAACATCTTCATCAATCTTCGCTCCATTTGCAGTTTCAGAATTTGTTTCCTAAATCAGGATGATCAGAATTCTATACAGTACTCCAACTGGAGACCCAGCAATGTCTGATACAGCCGTATCATGATGGACCAACTCATGTACTCAATGCTCTGACCCAGGAGGGCTAGTGTGCCTAATCTGCTTTCTCCTTCCTGTCCATCTGTGATGCCACTTCGAAGGAACAATGTAAATGCAGCCCTTGGTCTCTCTCCGTTCGACAACACTGTCCAGAGCTCTGCTATTAATTGTATTAGTCGTCCCTTGTTCGTCTTAATAAAATCAAATACCTGAATTCAGCTCCATCTTTTATTTCTTAACCTACTGGCTCAATTGGTTCAGATCACCTTCGATAATTGTATTCACTGCCCACTATAAATCTTATCTTGCTATCCACAAACTTAGTAACAAGGATTCATATATTCTTGTTTATGTCAATAATACACATGCATGAGCCCTGCACCGATCCTTATGGCTGGTCAGAGCCCCCCGTCTGCACAACAACCCTCTCCCACCATCCTCTGTCTCCTACTGTCAAGCCCATTTTGTGTCTGTTTGTCTCGTTCGCCCTGATACCATGTGATCTAACCTTGCTAACCAGTGCACCACGCTAAACCCTGTCTAAGGCCTTGCTGAAGTCAGGATAGACAACGTCCACTGCTCTGCCTTAATCCATCTCCTTGGTCACCTCTTCAACAAACTCTATCAAGTTTAAGAGACATGACTTTGTATGCACAAAGCTATGCTGACTATCCCTAATCAATCGTTGCCTTTCCAGATGCATGTAAGTCCTGTCCCGCAGAATTGCTTCCAACAACATTGGCACCACTGACATCAAGCGAATTGGTGTTTATGTCCCTAACTTTCCGTCGCAGCCTTTCCTAAATACTGGCACAACATTAGGCAACCTCCAGGCTCTGGGCTCACCGCCCGTGGCTGTCAGTGATAAAACAATCATTGTAAGTTTCTTTGCTAACTTACCCCAATGTCCTGATATACACTTGAATAGTTCCCAGGGAGTTGTCTAATTTTAATGTGTTTGAAAACATTCAGCACCTCCTGTTCTCCAATGTGGACTCTTTTGAAAACATCACTGTTAATTTCCCTGCTTTCCAGTGTGTTTTCCAGTGTAAATTCTGTCATGAAGTGTTTGTTTCGGATCACACCCATTTCCTGTGGCTTCATTAATCTTTAAGGGGTCAGATTCTGTCCCGAGTTATTCTTATGTTGTTAATATACCAGTAGAATCTCTCTGGATTTTCCTGAATCTTCTCTGCCAAAGCTCTGTCAGTTCCCCTTTAGGCCCTCATGGTTTCCCTCTCCACCCACAATGTTCTTCAAGGGATTGACTTAATCCAGCTGGCTGTATATGACATGTGTCACATTTTGTCTTGACCAGCACCTCAATATCCCCAGTCATCCAATTTTTCCCACTTGCGTCAGCATGGTCCTTCACACTAACAGGAATATGCTGGCCCTGAAATCTTAATTTATCTCTCTTTTGAAAGAATCCCACTTGCCCGACGTTCCTTTACTTGCAAACAGCCTCCACGAATCAACTTTTGGACAGTCTTGCCTAATACCTTCTGGACTGGGGCAAGGCCAGTTTGGATCTTTAACTTGTGGACCAGGCCTGTCCTTTTCCATCGCTATTTTCAAACGAATAGAATTGTGGTGACTTTGCAAAAGTGCTCCCCCACAAACTCTTCAGCCCCTTTCTCTACCTTATTTCCCGAAGGGAGGTCAGGTTTTATCCCTTTCTCCAGTCGGCCCAGTTACATACTGATTGAGAGAGTTTTCTTGAACACACTGAACAAATCCCTCCCATCCCAGCTGTGAACACTCTGGCAGTCCCAGTCTAGGTTTGGAAAGTTAAAATCCTCGACCATTACAACCCTATCATTCTTACAGATATCTGAGATCTCCGACATATTTGCTGCTCAATTTACCACTGACTACTGCGAGCCTGTAGTACCGTCATATCAAACTGATTATTCATTCTTATTTCTCAGATCCACTAACATAGCTTCACTGGGCGATCCCCAGGAATATCCTCTCTCAGTGCTGCAGTGATGTTTTCACTGATCCACTCCCCCTACTTTCTTGTCTCCCCTTCTATCCTTCCTGTTGAATCTGGCCTCTGGAACAATGATCTGTGAGTCCTGTCCGTCCCTCAGCTGTGTTTCTGTAATTCCTGTGATTTCCCAGTCCCATGTTCCCATCTATGCCGTGCGTTCATCTGCCTTACCTGTCAGGCATTTTACATCAAAATAAATGCAGCTTAATTCATCAGTTTCCCCTCATTGCCTGCTGTGCTCTTACCTGGTTATCAATTGAAATTACTCTGCTGAAATTCTGTCGCAGCCTCAACCTTCAGGCTGCAGCCTGAGGTCAACCCCCTCACTGTGGACAACACCCTCACCTTTCACATCTTTTGTAAACCTACTAACTAAAACTTCTGCTTTCACATCTGAGTGATTAATGCCCCTCATATGTTCCTCCCCATCTCTGTGATATTTTTCAGTTACTGCATTTCTCATTCATTATCTCCAGAGCTTCCAATCCCCCTGATCGATGTAGGGATATTGATCCCTTGCAGCATGTTTAACACCAGTAGCAGCCTCCAACTCCACAATGCAACTTGCCCTTGTAACCTCCTCAAATACTACAGCTCACTGTCTTTGTAATATTTTCCATAATCTGTAACCCTGTTGATTTCTGTAACCTCCTCCAGAACAGCACTCCACATCTCTGTGTAACTGATAGGAATGCTGCAAACCTGCCTTCACAGTCCTCACTATTTCTCTGAGCTCCTTCAGACCTACAAACCTCAGTATCTCTGGCTCCTCCAATCCCTAAACTTCTCCCTGGCTGTGTGAACTGATCCAGTCCCTTCTACCCTCTCTATCTCCCTCTCTCCTGCAACTCCAACTTTTGTCCATATCAGTGTAGCTCCCAGCACCAACAATCCTCCCGGGCTCCATAAACTCCTGCAGTTCCAACTACCAGTCCAACCGTCTAATATCCAGTGCCTACAATCCTCCCTTTCTCCTAAAACTTCTGTAGCTCCAACTACCACCAATGTCTGTGTAATCACCAGTCCCGACAACCCTCCCAATCTCTGTATCTCCTGAAGCTCCAACGACCACCCCATTTGTGTAATCTCTAGTCGCTATATTCCTCGCTATCGCTGTAACTCCTTCAGGACTGATAACCCTGTAAATCTCCTTGACATCTTTCAGCCCAAAGACCTATCTGATTTCTAACCACCTACAGTGATCTCAAACCACCTGAACGCTAACATCTTCCAGTCTATACAACCCAGCTTTTCTCTGTTAGCTTCTCTGGTATCTGTTTTCCCCTTTATCTACAGTTACAGATCCTTGCGCAGGGAAACAATGTCTCAGTACCGAATCTATAAGAACACAAGAATCTTCGGTGTATCAATAAATTTGCCTCATTTTCTAAATTTTAACGACTGCAAGTTCAACCTTCTCCACCTCTTCTCATAAATATCCCTCCATTTTGAAAAAAAACCTGGTGAACCTTCTCTGGGCTGCCTCCAATGCAAGGACATTTTCCCTCCAGATTGGGGACCAAACCTGTTCACAGTATTTTCAGTGTGGGCTGACTGGAGTCCTCTATATTTATTACAAGCCATCCGTATTTTTATTCTCCATTCCCTTTGAAATGAATGCCAGCATTCCATTTGCCTTCTCTATGTCCTGCTGGCCCTGTATGCCACCTTTCTGAGATTTATACATAATGATTCTCAAGTTACTCTGTGATGTAGCTTTCTGCAGTTGATCTGAAACCAAGAGGTGACAGCAATAATCAGGAAAGTGCTGGAATGTATGGTAAACAAGATGCCAGAAATGATAACTGCACACTTGGAAACCTACGGAAAAAGGGCAGTCCATCAGACCATCATGTATAGGAGCAGAACTAGGCCATTCGGTCCATCGGGTCTATTCCATTATTTGCTTATGGCTGAATTGTTTCTCAACCCCAATCTCTCACTTAGTCCGGGTAACACTTGATCTCTTTATTCATCAAGAACCTAGCTATCTCTGAGTTAGATACACTGAATCATTTAGCATCCACAGCCCCATGATGCAGTGAGTTCCACTGATCCATCACCCTCTTGCTGAATAAATTCCTCCACATCTCTATTCAGACGGGCCGTCCCTTCACACTGAAGCTGTGCCCTTGTCCCCCAGTCTCTCTTGCTCGTGGAAACATCTTGCTCCCGTCCACTCCATCCAGGTCCCTCAGTATTCTGTATGTTTGAACAAGGTTCTACGCCACCGCCTAAACTTCATCAAGTGCAGACCCAGAGACTTCACCTACTCCTCATATGACACAAAATTCATCGCTGGGATCTTTCTTGGAAACTCATCTCTTATACCCCTTCACATTCTTTGTCCAGACTCTTAATGTATAATGAGCAGAGTGTCATCCCAAAACTGACCCCTGCGGTACTCCCCCCATCACCAGTTCCCATCGTGAAAAAATGCCCTTTCTTCACACTCTCTGCCTTGTGCCAATCAGACAAATCCTCTATCCATGTTCTGCATGTTGTTCTGAAACGGAAATTTCATTTTACACCCACTGCTGGATTTATTTTTCTGTCTGGCTGTAAACAGTAGAGTTTCACCATTACCTTCCCATCTGTAATTCCCTGGAGAAGGTGGTGGGGAGCTGCCTTCCTGACCCATTGCAGTCCTTTGGGCGTAGGGACAGACACAGCGCTGGGAGGATGGAGCATGTCTTGGAGGGCACCTTGGAAATGTTGGTGTTCCTGTGCACCTGGAACTCCTGTCCTTCCAGGGAATAGTCGTTCTGGGTTTGTGAAGTACTGTGGAAAGGACCTACCTGAGTGACCTCAGTGCTACTTATAGATCTTTTATTCCTTCGTTAATTCATGAACATGAGCTTTGTTGACTGAGCCAGCATTTATTGGTGATATGGAGTTGTCCCTGAGAAGGTGGTAGCCACTGCACCAGCCGTTGGAACTGTTGTTATCTGTGTCCCATCCAGCAGGTGCTTGTCCTGATGTCTGCAACTGCATACAGACAATGCAGCTCCCCCTTTCATATCCAACATACTCCCCGCCATTTAAATCTGACAGTTCCTTACAATATCTCACCTTCTCCATTCCCATCTGTGCTAGAGATCACTGAAATTCACTCATTCTTGTTTAAACTTCTGATCACGTAAAATTTCTACCTTTTAAAATGTGTAACCCCTTCAGCTTCTGTAACTCTCCATATAACTGTAATCAATGATAGCACAGGTTCCCTTCCTAAATCTCTGTAATTACAATGGTTGCATGTGCCAAAATGGCACTGTGCATCCTCCTTATCTATCTCAGGACTTCCAGCCACTATAATCCCAATATTTGGAACGCTCCCATTCTCTGAACCACCTCATGTCCTGAGGGTCCTTGAACATCACCAGTGCTCCAAAGTTTTATGATCCCCCCAGTTACTGCAACATCCAACAGTCTCGACTGTCATACAGCTCTTTCTGGCTCTGAAGTTGTATTTTTGAAGTCTCCACAACTCTGTAAGCAGCACAGAAAAAGCTCTTTTGACTCTACAAAGGTCCGTCATGAACAAGCCATTATCTCTCGATTTCCTTCGCCTTCTTCAGTGTCTGCAACTCTTACTGTATCTTCCAATAACCTGCTTTAGACACTGCAGGTTTGCCTAGCTCCCCGATAACCTGTTCCATCCCATATAGCTCGCTCAGTCACTGTAACACCCTCTGCTCTGTCTCATCCTCCTCTTTTCCACTGTCATCCAGGCACAACAGCGAATCTGTAAGACATCAGTGCGGAATGGGATGTTGTAAATCTTATATGAGGCTTGAGGCTCCCATTACCTGGGAGTCACAAAGGGAGGGAACCTGAGAGAGAGCAGCACAGATCGAGAAAATATTAATCAGTAGCAAAGATCGAGGCCGACGAGGACTAGGAGATGGAGAAGCAGCAGAGCAGGAGGCTCGAAATCAGCACTGAGTCACAGAGGGAGTGACGATGTGACGGAGAAACTTGGAGCAGGAGCATGAGGCTAACATAACTGGTAGTTACAGAGGCAGCAAAGTGGGAGGATATAAATCAGCACTGAGGATCGAGGCCTAATCGTGCCTGGGAGTCACAGAGACAAGTGACCATGTGAGGGAGCAGGGTGGAGTGGGAGCTGCAGGATTACACGTACCTGGGAGGCACCGAGACGGTGACGATGTGAGGGAGCAGAGTGGAGTGGGAGCTAGAAGATTACATGTACGTGGGAGTCACAGAGATAACCTTCTGCTGCTAGGGCCTGCCTGCACTGAGTTTTGAAGAAGTACAAGAGCCTTCACAGAAAATGCTGTAAATTCATTGGCAGATAATACATCGTTATTAGCGACTGTCAGTAAATTGACAGAAGTTAGCAAATTTATTTTTTCAACTTCTGAAATAACGGTTGAACTCAGAAATAAGAGGGAGAAGTGAAATTCTGAGACAATATATACATTACCCTCAGTAAGCCACAGTTGTATAAGGGAGTTAACCATATTGTTTTATTCCCTGATGTTAATTTAATTCTAAGTAATTAATTAAGTTACTCTAGACATGTTGTATTTTAAGACATGGCAAGACATGTTTGTTAGATGGATAATATGTTCTGTTACGTTGGGAAGTCATAGCCCCTGCTCGTGTCCTAGATGAACACTGGGTCTTGGAGCTCAGATTGTAACTAGAGACTCTATAGGACATCTGTGATGCTGAGAGTTAGGTGAATAGCACACAGAGAGCAGATCACCCTGCAGACATGACAGCCAAGAAGAGGAAAGTGAATAGGGGACTAGACAATCGAAGAGAAACATTCAGGGAATGGAAGGATATCCTGATATCTCCCTCCCATTTCAGTTTCCTGGTTTGGAAGCTGATGTAGGTGCGGGTTGTTCGGGGAGGGCTGTCGGAGCTATGTCTATGGTACCACAAGCAGCCTGACTATGCAGAGGGGAGGGAAAAGGAAGGAGGAGCAATAGGCACAGGGGAGACAGGAAATTGAGTAAGGTGTCAGTGTTTATGTAATTCCAGGATAGTGGGGTTAAGAATATAACGGTGTCTGCAGGACATTCGTCTGAGGGACAGTGAGCAGTCAAAGGTCATGTCCATGTTGGTAGGAATGACCTGGGTAGGAAGGGTGAAGCGGTCTGGGAATCAGAATTTAGGGAGCTAGGTGAATGGTTAGCAATCGGGACCTCAAATGTTGCAATCTCTTCGTTGCTGCCAGTGTCGTGTCCAAGTGAGAACAGAACTCGAAGTTTTAGGTAGCTGAGAGTGTGACTGGAACGATGGTGCAGCAGGAAGTGCTTCGGTTTCCTGGGACATTAGGACAGGTTCTAGAGAAGGCAGCAACCGTACAAGCTGCATGGGCTAACGTGACAGAGCTGGGTCTGAGTTCCTTGTGCAGTGTTTGGGAGGGATTGAAAATAACTTGGCGGGTGTATAGGATCCAAAAAGGAATAGTAGAGGAGACTACCAGGTTTCTCAAAATAATGCGAGATACAGTTGGTACTAATTTACAACAACGAGTTTATCAGTGGAAGATGGAGTAAGAAAGAAAGCCTTAATCTGAGGTACTCTTCATAGACATGAATACTCGGAGTTTGGAGAGTTCCAGATGCAGATTGGTGTGTGGAAATCTGATGGACTGATCACCGAGAGCTGGCTCAAGGAATGGCAGGACTGTGTGTTAAATATTGCTGAGTATCAGGGATTCTGAAATTAGAGAAGGGAAGGGAAAGGATGAAGGTGGTAGTATTGGTTTTGATTAGCATTAGTCAAGGCGCCCAAGAGAAAGAGCCTACTCACTCACTCGGGACACCTCGCTACCTTTTTACCAGCTGTTACAACTAATTCCACCTCCCTTAATTCTCACATTTCGGAAGGAACCAACCACACAGGAGCCGAAAGAGCCAAGAGGGATAGGGGTCTCCGCAACATTCAGCTCCTCACTCTATCACAGGGAAGGATCCTGACCCTAACAACCATGAGAGGCTGACTGACCATGTCCAAGCTCCCGGACTGGGATCTGAGACTCCCCCTGACTCACTGTGCTGGGCACCGTGACTGACCGTGTCCAAGCTCCCGGACTGGGATCTGAGACTCCCCCTGACTCACTGTGCTGGGCACCGTGACTGACCGTGTCCAAGCTCCCGGACTGGGATCTGAGACTCCCCCTGACTCACTGTGCTGGGCACCGTGACTGACCGTGTCCAAGCTCCCGGACTGGGATCTGAGACCCCCCCTGACTCACTGTGCTGGGCACCGTGACTGACCGTGTCCGAGCTCCCAGACTGGGATCTGAGACTCCCTGTGACTCACTGTGCTGGGCACCGTGACTGACTGTAGACAATGATATCAGGCTTCCTCATTTTGTGTCTTTGGTAAACACCATGTCAATACAGCAGGTGGGTGAGCCTCGTAGCTCTGGCTGAGGGGAAACACTGCTGAGGGCATGGTAAGGCAAGGCAATCATTCTGTGAGCATTCATGTCAGTTCAAAGTGAGTGGGTACAAACACCGAATGAGCACCCCAGAGGGACAGGCCATGAGTTGGGTGTGTCCCTGAGCACAGTGTCCTTGCGGCAGCATTGAGTGCATACAAACACGGAGTGAGTAGCCCAGAGGGACAGACCAAGAGTTGTGTGTGTGCCCCTGAGCACAGTGTCCTTGCAGCAGCATTGAGTGTGTACAAACACCGAATGAGCACCCCAGAGGGACAGACCATGAGTTGGGTGTATGTCTCTGAACACAATGACCTTGCAGCAGCATGGAGTGTGTACAAACATGGAGTGAGCATCCCAGAGGGGCAGTCCATGAGCTGGGTGTGTGCCTCTGAGCAGTGTCCTTGCAGCAGAATTGCAATGAGAGTTGTGAGTGCACCCTGAGCTGCAGCATTGAAGTACAAATGTGTATTGTCAATGGGTCGGAGATGTGCTGGGATGGCATGGTGAGGCAGGCATGTGACATGTGCCAGCATTGGTTGGTGTGGATTACATGCAGCTTCTGTCTGTGCAGTGTTCCCCGAGACGTTGGTATCCAAGATAGTAGGCTGCAGGAGCGAGGGACAAGATGGAGTCATCAGTTACCAGCTCTGACTTTCACGTCCAATTCTTCATATTGAGTTTCCCTACTGTGGGAGGGATGGTATGAAGTTGTAAGTTGTTGAGGAGAGATCCACTGAATGTGGCTGTTGATCATCAGTAATCATTCAGTCAATATCTTGCCACTCCTTTGCTCAAATCTTGTTTTAGAGATCAGTCCAACACAGGAACAGGCTCTTCATCCCAGCAAGCCCGCACTGACACATGATGCCGTTCTAAAGTTAAAAAGAAAGTTTTTGCTCCGACACCCTCTATGTCATTCTGTTCCCTACTTACTCATATTTGTGCCAAGATCCCTCTTAAACATTGCTATATTAGATCCTTCTCCTCTATCAGTGCATTCCAGGCACTTGCACATTCTGTCTGGAACAGCAAAAATAAACCTTGCTGATCATATCTTCCGATATTTCTCCCTTTTACCAAAAACTTAAGGTCCTGAGTAATTGATATTTCTACTCTGGGATAAAGCCTCTAACTGTCCTTCCATCTATGCCTCTGATAATTTTGTAAATATTTATCAGGTAGCCCCAGAGCCAATGATGCCCAGGTGCAAACAAACCATGTTTGTTCAATTTCTCCTTCTGGCTAATACCGTCCAAACCAGACAACATCCTGGTAAAACTTTTCCATACACTCTCCAGCACTTCCACATCGTTCTGCTGGTGTGCCAACCAGTACTGTACACAATATTCCAAATGTGCCTGAACTAAGTTTCTCTACAGCTGCCATATGACCTGCTAATTTTCATACTGCATAATCCGATGCATGTCTGCAAGTTTGCCATCAGTCTTCTTGATCACCCTATCCACGCATGGTATCACTTTCAGGGAACTGAGGAGCTGTACACCAAGATCCCTTCGGATGTTGATGCGGCCAGTAGTTTTTCCATCCACTTTATACTTCTCTCCTCCTTTAGACCTTCTAAAACACATCAAGTCATAACTGTCCAGATAAAGTTACATCTGTGTTTTCTCTGTCCAAGTCTGCAGCTGACCTATATCCCGCTATATTCTCTGGCAATCATCCTCACAATCTGCAACTCCGCCAATCTATTTACAAATTTCCAGTCACAAAAACACTGTTCCACCACTACTCTGTCTTCTATGACCAAGCAGTTCTCTATCCATCTTATTAATCTGAACGCTGATCCCATTTCACTTCACCTTCTGTATGAGCCTGCCATAAGCAATCATATCCAAGGCCTTGTTAAGGTCTAATCGGCCAACATCCAGCCCCACGCCCTCATCAATCAATTTTGTCACTTCCTCAAAATAATCAATAAAGTTTGTGAGACAGGATATTCCCCACACGACTGCATTTCCTGTTGCTAGTAAGTCAATATTAGCGTACTGTTGGATCTGCACTCATTCAGACAAGTGATTATTCCATCATATTCCTGACTTGAACCTTGGAGGTTAGATTAGATTCCCTCCAGTGTGGAAACAGGCCTTTCAGTCCAACCTGTCCACACCAACCCTCCGAAGAGTAACACACCCAAACACATTCCCCTGCCCTATATTTACCCTGACTAATGCACCTAACACTGTGGACAATTTAACATGGCCAATTCACCTGAACTGCACATCTTTGGACTGTGAGAGGAAACCGGAGCACCCGGAGGAAACCCATGCAGACACGGGGGGAATGTACAAACTCCACACAGTCACCAAGGCCGGAATTGAACCTCAGACTTTGGTGCTGTGAGGCAGCAGTGCTAAGCACTGAGCTCTTGATAGTTACTGTACAGTGGGAGGTATGTCGGGCCATGATGGTTAATGTACAGTGGGAGGTATATCTGGCGGTGATGGTTACAGTACAGTGGCAGGTATGTCGGGTGTGTGGTTGCAGACTGAGTTGTACAGAGTATGATTCTGCTGCTGCTGATGGCCCATTGCCTCTCACAGATGCATCATCATTTGTTGCTCAATCTGTTTAACGCCTGTCCCAGTAGAAACCCATATCATGGTGAGGTGGGTCTGCAAAATGTAAAGGTAGCCCTTGCTCCCCATAAGGACCGTGCAGTGACCATGCGCACCGGTATATGAAATGTAGAAGTGTATCTGCATCAGGCAGATCGGTGATGATGTGGTCAATGATATGTTTCCCTTTTACTGATACCCTTATAACCTGTCGCAGAGCAGTCTAGCAGCTACAGGATCCAGCATCAATGCTGAGCACTGTATTGACTATATACCAAGGAGCTGGCCCCTCAGCCTCGCTATATCCAGTCAATGGGACAGAACCTACCAGAGAGGATGGTGAAGTTGCCAGTGACATAGTCCTGTTCACAGAATCCTGCTTTACAGGCAATATCTGACTGTGTTTTGATTAGTCCATGGGAAATATACAACAGGCCACTTTTACATTTTGTATAATGAAGTGTTAATATCACTGTTTCTTACATTTTTTTAATAACCCAAACATCAATATTTTTCAGTTGAAAATAATTGAAGTGAACAATAATTGAAATACCAGAGCGCACACCTAACTATTACACAATTCAGTGACTGTCGTAAACAGCCGATTCATGTTCAGATCAGTGAACACACCATCTTGCACGCAGCAAAGCTGTTGGAAATGACTTTGAGGAAAAGCCTGAATTCAGACACAGTGTTACTGGCCCTTACCATGGTCTCCAAAGTACTGACCATCTCCAAAAACTGTCCAGCGTGCTTCCAAACTGGAGCTGGGCAGTTACTCACGCAATAGACTGGTTAGAGACATACCTAAACAACGGGGAGAGGTGTGTGGGGCAGACTGGTCAATGGACTAGCACATGGCGCAGTTCAACATTTGTAACAATGACCTGTAAACAGTCATGTCTTGCAAGTATATCGCTTCTTGTGTGGCACCTAAACTCTGTAATTCTGCACCTTGGACCCAATCCTGAATGAAGGTGCTATAAAGGTGATGGGCTCCTGCAGAACATGGCACCTTACATTGAATCCATCATAAACCATATCCAGTGATATTAGCCCCACAATGTCAGTATCCAAACAGATTTGTGCAGCTCCATTGATGGCTGGCATCATGCCAGACCAACGCTCTTGTGTGTGACTTGAGCTGGAAATCTCTGTGTAAATATTTGCAGCGTTGTTCTAACCGTTAACAGCAAAGTCTCTTTACTGAAGGTCTGACATCCTTTCATAATCCCAACTTTTACATTGTCCAATAAGCACAAAGTCCACCCATTTATTCAGTTCACTTTTATAACAACAATATGATGAAAACAGTGCCCAACTCTCAGTAAGGAGCATTGAAATGATGAGTCTCATGACCGCACCCAAGACCAAATTATGATTAAGTACAAGGAATTTGGAAATATACATTTATTTTCCCTTTTATTAATATTGTGAACTCATAGTCGACTCTCCTGCTCCTCAGCCGCTACATGAATGGCTGTGCTATTTTTCAGAACGACATTTGTTGACTCTGACCTCCAGCATCTGCAGTCGTCACTTTCTCCCTGCTAATATTCACTCATAATCATTTTCATGGCAACAGTATCACTCTGTTAAAACATGTTACAGTCAGATCTGAGTACATTTTGAATTGCTTCTGTCTATCTCAGAGCTCAGTAATATGGGATGTGAATGGCAATTTCTGTGTGATGCTCGGTATGTAGGCCATGCCGCTGAGAGACTGACAGATTGTTCAAAACATCACATCCCTTCAGCTGTTTACAACAAACAGGTTACTGCCTAGACACTAACAGCCTGAGCTCACAAAACCCAAAGCACAGTGTCCAAAATTGGGCAGGTCTGGACAATATTTTCAATTCATTTATTCATGGAATATGATTGGGCCAGAATTTATTGTCCATCCCTTGTTGCCCTTGGAAAGGTGAGGGTGAGTTGCCACATTGAACCACTGCAGTCGATGTGCTGTAATTAGACTTACAATACTTTGAGGATCTGACTAGAAACATTGATGAGGGTCGAGCTGTGGATGTGGTGTTTATGGACTTCAGCAAGGCATTTGATAAGGTTCCCCATGGTAGGCTCATTCAGAAGGTCAGGAGGAATGGGAAATGGGGAACGTAGCTGTCTGGATACAGAATTAGCTGGCCAACAGAAGACAGCGAGTGTTCGTAGAAGGAAAATATTCTGGCTGGAAGTGAGTGGGTGCTCCACAGGGCTCTGTCCTTGGGCCTCTACTGTTTTTAATTTTTATGAAAGACTTGGGTGAGGGGATTGAAGAATGGGTCAGCAAGATTGCAGATGACACAAAGGTTGCAGATGTCGTTAACTCTATAAAGGGCTGTTGTAGGCTGCAGCGGGGCATTGACAGGATGCAGAGATGGGCTGAGATGTGGCAGATGGACTTCAACCTGAATAAATGCGAGGTGATGCATTTTGGAAGTTCGAATTTGAAAGCTGAATACAGGATTAAGGATAGTATTCTTGGCAATGTGGAGGAGCAGAGGGATTTTGCTGTGCAGGTACATTGATCCCTTAAAATGGCTACCCAAGTGGACAGGTTGTTAAGATAGCACATGGTGTTTTGGCTTTCATTAACGGGGGATTGAGTTTAGGAGTCATGAGATGTTGTTGCAGCTCTATAAAACTTTGGTTAGACCGCACTTGGAATATTGCTTCGAGTTCTGGTCGCCCTATTACAGGAAAGATGTGGTTGCTTTGGAGAGGGTTCAGATGAGGTTTACCAGGATGCTGCCTGGACTGGAGGGCTTATCTTATGAAGAGAGGTTGACTGAGCTCGGACTCCTTTCATTGGAGAAAAGCAGGAGGAGAGGGTACCTAATTGAGGTATACAAGATACTGAGAGGCATAGAGAGAGTCGATAGCCAGAGAGTATTTTTAAGGGCAGAAATGTTTAATACGAAGGGTCTTACTTTTAAGCTGGTTGGAGGAAAGTATAGAGGGGATGTCAGAGGCAGGTTCTTTACACAGAGAGCTGTGAGAGCATGGATTGCGTTGTCAGCAGCAATTGTGGAAGCAAGGTCATTGGGGGCATTTAAGAGACTGCTGGACGTGCATATGGTCTCAGAATTTTGAGGGTGCATACATGAGGATCAATGGTCGGCACAACGTTGTGGGTTGAAGGACTTGTTCTGTGCTGTACTGTTCTACGTTCTATGTTCTAATACCATTAGGGGGGGACCTTGAAATAGTGACACTGAAGGAATGGCAATATACTACCCAATCAGGATGGTGGTTGGCCTGGAACGGAAAGTGAACATGATGATCATCCTATGTGTCTGTTTCCCTTGTCCTTCATGACGGTCATGGTTTCAGAGATACGTATTAAGGAGCCTTATTAAATTTCTGCAGAGCACCGTGTAGATGGCAGGGATTGATACTCCAGAGTGTCAGTGGTCGAGGAGTGAAGCTGCATTGACAGGGAAAATGGGGAGGGGGCGGGTACTTCATCGCACTCACGTTCAATGTGTATCTTATAGATGGTGTACAGGCTTTTGGAAATCATGAGGTATGTTATTTCTGCAGGATTCCTCGCCCTTGAGATTCTCTTGTAGTCAATTAATTTATAAGCGTCAAAGTGTGACGCTGAAAAAGAACAACAGGTCAGGCAGCATCTGAGGTACAGGAGAGTCGACGTTTTAGCATAAGGCCTTTACAGGAATAGGTAATGAAAGTATACGGTCAGTCCAGTTTTGGTTAACGGTAATCTGCCCGATATTGGTCGTTGGGAGTTCAATGATGGTGGTGACATTGAACGTTAGAGGATATGATTCCATTTTCAATTATGAGAGGTAGGCGTTGTCTGGCATGTGTGCAATGGGAATGGTACTTGTCACTGTTAAGCACATACCTTCATATTTCCAGGTCCTTGTTGCATTTGGATAAGGATTGCTTTAGTATCAGAGTAAATCAAGAATAGTGGTGAATATTGTCCAATAATTGGCAAACAATCCCAGTTGTGACTTCACCTAAGTAGGGATGGTTATTTATGAAGCAGCTGAAAATTATTGGGCCTAGGGCAGAGAACGCTTTTACAGCTCACTGATGCTGTCCCTCTCTCTGAGCTAGGAAGCTGGCTTCTAGATCCACCTGCTCCAAAGGTGTTTAGCAACCTATCTGAATGGAATAATATTACAATAGCTACAACGTGGAGCTGAGTGATGACTTGGTTAGTTGGACAGCTGGTTTGTAATGCAGATTATTACTAACAGTGTGGGTTCAATTCCTGCACTGACTGAGGTGTATGATAAGGGCTGTCCTACTCAAGCTCTCACTCACTTGAGGCATGATGACTGTCTAGCTAATCTACCGCCAATCGTCTCTGTCTAACGAGAGAGCAGCCCAATCATCCTGTCGGGGTATGGTGCCCTACCTTTCCGTTTCTGATCTACAGGCTTACCCAGGAATCCCTCCCTTGGGGAAGGGCAGCAGAGCTGAGATGGTTGCTCTCCACCAACCCCAGCCACCTTCCTTTGTACCAGATGTAACTTCTACCAATGCAGACGATTCCTATTTGCTCCAGGTTTGCCGTTAATCCTGGATACGACACTTGGTTAAATGCAGTTATGATCATGTTAAAAGTGAAGTAACTATCACCTCACCTCTCGAATTCAGCTGTGTATTTTCTTGTTGTAAATCGTTTAGCTGAAGACTGCCATCTGGAGGAGACTAAAGTTGATCCTCCCATCGATATTTCTGTCTAAACATTGTTGTGAAAGTTTCAGCCTTAGCTTTTCTATAATTGTGCTGGGCTCTTCAATCTTTGAGGAAGGTGGTATTTGTGGATCCTCCTCCGACGTTGAGTTGTGTGATTGTCCACCACCACTCACCCAGACTGTTTATGAGAGGATTGCAGAGATAAGTCCTGATTCATTGGATAGATCTGTGTTTCATTTTCTATTTATACGATGTGGTGAGTGAGTGGCCCAATTTAGTAACTTCATCTCATTCTGAGGTGTATTTGGTGCTACTATAGGCAGGCCCTCCTGTATTCTCCATTTAACAAGGCTGTATCCCTGGCTTGATGGTCAGGATAAAGTGGAGCATACACCAGGCAGTGACAGTGAAACTTATGCTGGAGTACAATTCTGCTGCTGTTGGTAATGACCCGAAACGCCTCACACAGGCCAGTGCAAAGTTCCAAAATCTATTGGAAATCTGCCCTGTTTAGCACAGTGATGGTATATATGCACAGCGGGTCTTCACGATGTAACAGGAGAACTTTGTCTCCAGAAATACTGTGTGCGGTAGTTCGCCGTTCCCAATACAGTCATCGAACAATGTGTCTGCAGCTGGTAGGTTGGTGAGGAAGAGGTCAAGGATGTTTCTACCTGTCAGTCATTCTCCCCGACTCGGTGCAGACGCAGTGAAGCAATGATGTCCTTTTGGACCGGACCACCTCGATCAGCAATGCTGCTGCTGAGCCCCTCTTGGTGTTGGGTTTGAAATGGCCCACCCAGTATACATTCTCCAGCTCTGTCACTCTCTCAGTGCTTCCACCAAGTGTTGTTCAACGTAGAGGGACACTGATCCACCAGCTGAGGAGGGGTGTCAGCAGGAGGTTTCCGTGTCCATGTTTGATCTGACACCGTGAGGCTGAGGGAGGGGAGTCAACAGGAGGTTTCCGTGTCAGTGTTTGATCTAACACCGTGAGGGTGAGAGAGGTGAATCAGCAGGAGGTTTCCATGTCAGTGTTTGATCTGACACCGTGAGGGTGAGAGAGGTGAATCAGCAGGAGGTTTCCATGTCAGTGTTTGATCTGACACCGTGAGGGTGAGAGAGGTGAATCAGCAGGAGGTTTCCATGTCAGTGTTTGATCTGACACCGTGAGGGTGAGAAAGGTGAATCAGCAGGAGGTTTCCGTGTCAGGCTTTGATATGAACCCATGAGGTTTTGTCATGTCACATTGTTGCTTGACAGTCTGGAGAACATCTCTCTCAATTCTGGCATAAGCTCCAAGGAGGGGTTTGCATGGTCCACAGGGCCTTTTATTTTTATTACAGTCAGCATAAGGGCCTCTCCTGTTTGGATGACACTGACTCCTAGGCTTTCGTGATTGGACACTCCAATGTCTCACTCCTTCAAATACTCTCTGTCCCTTGTCTGCCGATTCATCAACCAATCTATCACTAAATATCTGCAGAACCTTCCTCCTCCCTATCTCTTTAAACTCCTCCAAACTCTATACCCCTCCCTATCTCTGTAACATCTTCAAACCCTACACCCCTCACTATCTCACTAAGCACCTCCCAACCCTACATTCCTCCCGATCTCTCTAACCTCCTCCATCATCTATATATCACCCTTTATCTATAACTTACTTCAGCCCCTACAAACCCTACATATCTGTCTAAGGTGCTCTCCTATATATCCTGTGGCTGTCACCTTGTCCAGCCACTCCCCGCTCCCGACCTTTGTAAACCTCATCCAACCACTAGACTCTCATGATCTTCGTAACCTCCTCCAGCATTTCCATACCACCCCATAATTCTGGCATTCTCTAGTACCTCTACCTTTTCTTATGGATATAACCTCCAAAAACATGTTTCGTTTAGTGAGGGAAGGGGCTAGGTACATGCCACAGGGCAAGAGTTATCAATGGGGGAAGGGCAATTGTAACACGATTAAGCAGAGCTTATGATGCATAGAACAGGGTGGCAAAATGTAGGGGATGGGGATAATTGAAATGTGAAGCTGGTTTAAAGAACAGACATCGCGTGTCCTTAAATAGCATGCCCCTATCAGGCAGGGAGGAAGTGATAATGTAAGGGAACCGTGGTTTGCTACAAAAATTACATCTATTGTTAAGAAGAAGAAGGAGGCTTATGTGACAATGAGACGATGGAGAGTTACAGATTAGCTAGGAAGGATTTAAAGAGAGAGTTAAGAAGTGCAAAGAGGGGACATGAGTCATTTTTAGCAGGTCAAATAAAGGAGAATCCTAAAGCCTTGTATAGGCACGTTAGGAAGTAAAGGATAACTAGGGTAGGAATAGAGCCAGTCAAAGACAGAAGTGGGAAGTTGAGTGTGGATTCTGTGGAAATCGGAGAGGTGCTAAACGAACCTTTCTCATTCGTTTTCACTCAGGGGAAGTAGAATATTATAGAGAAGAATGAGATGCGAGATATTTGATGAGAAAGGATTGAGGTTGGTAAGGAAGATGTGTTATCATATCGAGAAGGAGTGGAAGTTAAAATGTCCCCTGTGTTGGATGGGATTTATTCGAGATTCCTCTGGGGTGCTAGGAAGGAGGTGTTGGAGCCTTTGGCTTTGATATTTGAGTTTTCATTGTCTACAGGTTTAGTACCAGAGGACTGGAGGATTGCAAATGTTTGCCCATGTTCAAGAAGGGCAGTAAAGATGGCCAAGGCAATTACAGACCGGTGAACCTTATGTGTGTGTAGGAAATATTTTAGACAGGATGATAAGAGATAGGATTTATAAACATCTAACAAGCAACAATTTGATTGCAAATAGTCAACATGGTCATGTCTCTCAAACCACATTGAGGTTTTTGAGAAGGTGACCAAGCATGTGTCAGAGGGGAAGGCAGTTGACGTGGTGTACATGGACTTCAGTAAAGCATTTGATAAGGTTCCACATGGTAGACTGTTGGAGAAAATGCAGAGGCATGGAGTTGAGAGTGATTTAGCAGTTTGGATTAGAAACTGGCTTTCTGTAAAAGGCAGCGAGTGGTGGTCAGCATGGAGTCCGTTAACCCTGGTGAGCTACAAGGATCTATTTTGGGACCACTACTGTTTGTCATTTTTATAAATGACTTAGATGCAGGCATAGGTGGATGGGTTAGTAAGTCTACAGATGACACTAAAATCGGAGGATTAGTGAACAGTGTGGAAATATTTTGCGGGTTGAAGGGGCACTTGGACAAACTGCAGAATTGGGCTAAGAGATGGCGAATGGAGGTTCAATACAGCTAACTCTGAGGTGATTCATTTTGGGAAGAATACCAGGAAGGCAGAATACTTGGTCAATGGAAAGATTCTTGGTAATGTGGATGTGCAGATGAATCTTGGTTTCCATGTACATAGATCCCTGAAAGTTGCTACCGAGGTTGATTGTACTGTTAAGACGTCATACGGTGTGTTAGGTTGTATTGGTAGAGGTATTGAGATCTAGAGCCATAATGTCATGCTGCAGCTCTGCAAAATGCTAGTGCGGCCACACTTGGAATATTGTGTGCAGTTCTGGTCGCCCCATTACTGGAAGGGCATGGAACCATTGGAAAAGGTACACTGGAGATTCACCAGGATGTTGCCTGGTCTGGAGGGAGGGTCTTATAAGGAAAGGCTAAGAAACTTGGGTCTGTTCCGATTGGAGAGAAGAAGGCTAAGACGGGATTTAATGAAGACATACAATGTGATCAGAAGATTAGATAGGGTAGACAGTTAAAGCCTTTTTCCTCAGATGATGGCATCAGCTTGTGCGAAGGGACATAGCTACAAATTGAGGGGTGACAGGTTTAAGGCTGATGTCAGAGGCAGGTTCTTTACTCAGAGAGTGGTAAGAGCGTGGAATGCCTGGTCTGCAAATGTACGTAACTCAGCCACGTTAGGGGGATTTATACAATCCTTGGATAAGCACATGGATGATGATGGAACAGTGTCGGGGGATTGGCTTAGATTAGTTCACAGGTCAGTGCAACATCGAGGGCAAAAGGCATGTTCTGCGCTGTATAGTTCTATGTTCTATAAACACTTACATCATCCCCACTTCAGTAACTACACGCAGTCACTACAGCCCTCTTCATCTCTGTACCTCCTCCACCCAATACATTCTTCTCTATCTACTTAAATTCCTCCAGCCACTCTACCCCTTCCCACCTCTGTGAACTTCATTCATCATCAATGGTCTTCCTGACCTCTGTCTCCTCCTCCAGCCTCTCCACACCTCTCTATCGCTGATATCCTCCAACATCTAAACATATTCTTATCTGCATAACCTCCACCAGCACATACATCTTCCAGCCCTCCACCCCTACTGATCTCTGTAATCTCCTGCAGTATCTTCAGTCCTTCCTATCACTGTGGCTTCCTTCATCACATGTATCCTTCCATATCTCTGGACCCACTCTATTACATGCTACCCTCTCGCTATAAACTTCCGAAGCTCCTCCTTTCCTCCCTGCCTTTGGAAACACTTGCAGCACCTACAGCCTTCTCTAATTTTGTAAAGTCTTCCAGCACATACACCCGTCCGTATCTCGGTAATCTCTCTGTTCTATTGCAGCTTCCGCCCATCTGTAACACCCTCCTGAACCTATACCTCCATATCACTGTAACTTTATCTAATCCGAAGCTCCTCCATATCTCTGTGAAATTTTCACTGTATTCATTGACATGCATCCACAAACTTTAAGATGGCGAATATTAAATATTCTGCGACCCATGGAGGGATATAATTTTACATCATCTTAGTCCCAGATAAGTTGCCCCTTATCCTGAGATCCTGTCATCATGTTTTGGATTCCCAGACCCACAGAAATAATTTCTCAGCATCGGCCCTATAAAGCTCTTTCCACTCAGAAGCTTTTGCTCCTCAAACAAATCACTTCTCCATTTCCTGAGACTCAAAAATATAGATTAAATCTATTCAAAAATGCAGCAAGGGACACTCAGATGCAAAACAGTGAAACATTTGTGTATTATTCATTGATAGATGTCAGACATTGCTGGGTGGGCCATCATTTATTGCCCATACCTTTTGTTCTGGACAAGGTGGCTGTGTGCTCCCCATGCAGCAGGGTCACCCACAAAAATGTTCGGGAATGAAAGACAGGATATTCATCAAGTGACACCCACGAGACTGGGATATATTTCCCAGTCAAGATGGTCATTGACTTCATGTGCATCTTGCAGGGTTAGTGTTTCCGTCGATCTGTTGCCCTTGCTACTTCAGATGATCAAGTCTTGAAAGGTGCTGTCGAATGGACTTTGATACATGTCTGCAATATACCGTGTATCTGGAACACACTGCCTCCATTGAGGATTGATAGTGGAAATAGTGAATCTTGTGGCAATCGAGCTGGACTACACACGTACCCTTTCTTATACAGGGGCAGCATAGCTGTTCTAGATATGGTCTTAGCTACTTTTTGGCAATACGACTTCAATTTGCTACAATCAGTGACTCCATGTAATTTAATTGAACAATTATCTGCTGAAATGAGTTTGTAATTGGCTGCATGGTCGCCGTGCCATTGCCACGTGGAACATAATACGATCAGGACAGTATGTGGTTGTTGAGCGCTTTTCGCCTGTTCCATAATTTAAGGAGATTATAACTGATTTATTACATAATTCCTTTTACCTGCTTTTGGCCCAAATCGGTCACGACCCTTCCTTCGCAAAAGAGTTTCTATCTCAGGTATTCAGGTGTAAACAAAGAACGAAACAATACCAACCAAAACAGGCAACAAGATGGATATTGAATGGATAATCTGAAAAGTGTCAACTCAGTGTTGACTACAGAAGGCTGTAGGGGGACAATTTGATGGGTAATGTCCTTCACTCATTGCCTTTACTTCTGTTGCGAATAGTTTCTTCAACAAAGACAGTTCTTCAGCTTTTCAAAAAGTAAGAAATAGATTGTGTTTGGCATGCGTCAAGGAGGTTGCAAAGTAAAAGTGAGAAATTGGGTGGAGGTAATAATGCTCATTGAAGGGCCAGTGAGAACACTCTGGGCCTCCTTCACTCGAACAAAACTATAATTATGAATGTACTCAGATGGATTAAGTATTCATGAAAAGACAGGAAACAGAGTGAAGAATTTACAGTTAATTTTTGTGTGGAATTGTGTGCTGTGAGGAAGATGCAAATATTTATGAAAATTGAACGGGCCTCCACATGAGCAAGGTCATTGCAAATGACATATGATGCAGAAACGTGAAGTTCTCCGCTTTATTGGAGAAATTGATGGACATTATATTTCATAAATTGTGAAACGTTGAAAAGTACAGATATAAATAAAACCCAAAGTGTCCTTGTCTATACACTGCTGACGTCTAACGTACAGGTGCAGCAGGCTATTTGGAAAGACAGTGGGATGAAAACCTTTATTGTAAGAGGATGTAAGCACAAGGGGAGAGACGTTTTGCTTCAGTTGAATTGGAGTTTGGTCAGACTGTAAACCGGAGGACTCTGTGCAGTTTTGGTTCTTTCTCTCAGTAAATATTTTATTGCCATAGAGAGAGGAAAAGGAAGGTTCAATAGGCTTCTACCAAGGACAATGCTATCAAAGTCCATGAGAAACTTGGCCTGTGTTCCCCAGTGTTTCAAGGAATGAACATTATTTTCCTTGGAAGTTACAGGATACTGATTACATTCCTGCTTCTAAATAATTTCTGGCTATTTGCGTACCATTTATGAATTCAGTTGTATTCCGAACTGTGTCGCACTCCAATGGGAGACAAGTTGTTGGTCTCACAAACACAGGAATAGTAGCAGACTGGATACCATAAGTCATAGGGACAGTAATATTTCCAGCAGCTCACCGAGTATGTTCTGCCTTTCTCTTCAATGATGTTTGTTCTGATAGTACTCAACTCCACTTTCCTGCACTTTCCCCATCACCTATGATTCACTGACTAAATAAAAACATATCTCTCAGCCTTGAAGATATTTTCAAAATCTTCTGTAATTGTTTCCCACACTGATGTGAGACTTGGTCGTCTTTACTTCCGTTGTTTATTTCTAGCGCAGTTTGTTGGAACGAAATTAGATGCTGACCTCTCTATCACACCTCCACTCTGTTCAAAAGCACAATAAATAAATAAAGCTCAGAGCCTGTTATATTCTCCCTTTCCTTTCATATTAATTTAAGATACAGCTCACAGATCTGGGGATTTGTCCAGTTTTTTCTCTACCAAAACTTCCAGTTCTTCCTTCCAATGGCTATCAATCTGTTGAAGGGTCACACAGTCGCCCTCCATGAATCCAGGAACTCCTTCGCCCAATTGAAGACGGATATGAAATACGTGTTTCACGTATTTTCTGGTATTGTACACAGGCTGCCTCCTTGATCCCTCCTATTCCCCGTTCTTTCCCTTGTTATCATCTTTCCCCGATATGTGGATGGAATATCCTGGGATTCTTACTAACATTACCCGTTAATGTTTTATCACACCTCCTTTATTCTCTTCTACTGACTTCCTTAACATCAGCGCTGCACTTTCTACATTCTTAGAGGGATTCCATTGATCTGCTCACTTTATAGCTGCTTTTATCTACTCTTTACTTTTTGTTCAGCTCTGAATATTTGTAGACGTCGGAGTGTCTCTGGGCTTGTTTTCGGAAGTTGAACTTAGATTGTAACATATTGGGCACATACTCTCAAAAATTCCATTTTGAGCATGGACACTCCTCCCTAATCCACGCTATTCGACGACAGGGTTACCCAGAAGTAAATGTCCCCAGACTACTTTGGCCAGATCCTATTTTCTAATAAACTGTGTCTCCCCAATCCAAAAACGTTATATTTTGAAAACTGTTTTTTGCCTTTTCCTTAAGGAAATTAAAATATATGATATTATGGTCATTGGTCCTAAGCTTCTCTCCCAATCCTGCCTCGAACATATGACTGGCTTCATTCTCCACAATAAGGCCCAGCAATGCACTATCCTTGTTGTATCTTCTACATATTGATCTGAGAAGCTCTCAGCAATAAATTTCAACATATTTGTCCTCTCTTAAAAGCACATGAATACCCCAATAAATGTAGGATATTGAAAAGCATAAATAGAATTATCCTCTTATTGTGTTATACACGACAGTGATTGGTTACAGAGTAGCTCCTGTACTTTCTTCTAACTGGGCGTCTTAATATGAGCCTAGCAATGTATCTGTCATCTTTGTATTCCAGTCTCTATCCACGAAGCCTCAATTTGAAGGGCCTTCCACAACATCATCCCTCTTTACTGCAGTAATTGACTCCTTAATTAATAAAACCAAATCATGTCCAGCCTATAGTTCCTGTATTACAGAATATTGAGTTGTCAATCCTGAATTCCTTGTCCCATATCTCTGATGGCAAAAATGTCACTCCATCCAAAACACACCTGCCTATCTCTGAAGCACCTACGATTCTACGCACCTCCCAATCTCTGTAACCTAGGCTAGACCCTACACATTTCCCAATCTCTGTATCATCCTCCAGCCCCCTACAACTTTCCCTATCTCTGTAATCTCTTCCAGTCACGACACACCTCCCTATCTTTGAGATTAGATCACTTACAGTGTGGAAACAGGCCCTTCGGCCCAACAAGCCCACACCGACACAAAACTCACCCAGACCCATTCCCCTACATTTCACCCCTTCACCTACTGCTACGGGCAATTTAGCATAGCCAATTCACCTAACCTGCACATTTTTGGATTGTGGGAGAAAACCGGAGCACCCGGAGGAAACCCACGCAGATACAGGGAGAATGTGCAAATTCCACACAGTCAGTCGCCTGCCGGGGGAAGTGAACCCGGGTCTCTGGTGCTATGAGGCAACAATGCTAACCACTGTGCCACCGTGCCGCACATGTGCCGTCTTTTTGACATTTCTACCCCTCCACCCCAACTGATCTTCAGCATCTTCACCTCTTCCTGTGACTGAGTATTCCTCCAACACGTACGTTGCTCCACAGGACTGGAACCCATTCTCGAAATTACATACCTCCCTATCACGATAAACACATCAAGCACCTCCAGCCCTCCCTATTGTTGTAAACTCTTCCAGCACCTACAGCCTTCTCTAACATCCAGCCCATAAACCCATCACTATCCAGGCAATCTCTCTGTCCTGTTACAGCTTCCCTATATCTGTAACATTCTCCTGCACCTTTGCCTCCCTATTTCTGTAACCTCCTCTAACCCTGAGCTCCTCCATATCACTGTGAACTTTACATTGTTTTCATTCACAGTGCGTCCACAATTCTTAAGATGGGGAATAGTAAACACTCTAATACCCTTTGATTGAAATTATTTCACATCCTCTCAGACCCAAATAAATTGCCCGTTATCCTGAGACTCTGTTATCATGTTTTGTACTCCCTGACCCACAGAAATAATTTTTCAGCATCTGCCCAATCAAGCCCATCGAATTCAAAATCTTTTATATTTCGATCAAATCACGAGTCCATTTCCTGAAACTCAAGAACATAGATGACATTTATTCCAAAAGTGAAACCCAGATTGCAAGCTGTGAAACATTAGTGTGTTGTTCAGTGACAGGTATCAGCCATTGCTGGCTGGGCCTTCATTTATTACCCATAGACTGTTGTTCTGGACAAGGTGGCAGTTCACTGCCTACTTGAGCATTTGCAGTCAGTTTGGTGCAGAGACACCCACAATAATGTGAGGGAAAGAAAGCCAGGGTATTCATCAAGTGAAACCCATGGAATGGAGATGTATTTCTATGTCAGGACAGTCATTGACTTTCTGTGTAACTTGCAGGGGGTGGTGTTTCCATGGATTTGTTGCCCTTGATATTGCAGATGGTCATGGATTGGAAGGTGATGTCGAATGAACTGTGGTAAATATCTACAATGTATCTTGTTGGATACACTGCTTCCATTGAAAGTTGATGGCATAACATATCCAGGTATGTGCCTAGATTTCTTTAGCAATACAAATTCATTATTACAATCAGTGACTCCTTATAATTTAATTAAACATTTATCTGTTGAAGTGGACTTGTAATTGGCTGCATGGTTACCATGCCATTGCAACATGGAACCCAAGACGATAGAATACGATGAGGTTGTTTAACCCTTTGCGCCTGTTCCACATTTTAAGGACATTTGTTACATAACTCTGTTTACCTGCCTTAAAAGGGTTTCTTTCTCAGGAATTAAGGTGTAAACAAAGAATTAAACAATACCAACCAAAACAGGGAACAAGACGGATGTCGGGTGGATAATCTGAAACGTGTCAACTCAATCTTGACTATAGAAGGCTGCTGAGGGTCAATTTGAATGCCGATGTGATGTACTCCATTCATTGCATTTTCTTCGGTTGAGAATATTTACTCAGAGGAGATTGTTCTCCAACAAAGACAGTTAGATTGCTTTTCACCGAATGGAATAAAACAAGTAGATTGTGTACAGGATGAGTCAGGCAGGATACAGAGGAAAGGCAGGATATTGGGTGGAGGTAATGATGTGCATTTGAAGAGCCTGTGAATGTACACTGGGCCTCCTGCATCCTAACAATTCTACCGTTATGAATCCACTCAATGGATTAATTATTATTGAAAAGACATTAAACAGAGTGTAGGACTTAGACGTAATTCTCGTGTGGGAATGTGTGCAGTGAGAAAGATGTAAAGATTTATGAAGATTGAACCGACGTCCACATGGGCAAGATCCATGCAAATATCATCATGTGGAAACAGAAAGTTATCTAATTTTTTTGCATAAATTGATGTGCAGTATAATTCTTAAATCTTAAAATGTTGGAAAGTACAGTTATAAATAAAACTTAAGTGTCCTTGTCTATAAGCTGCCGACGTCTAACATACAGGTGCAGCAAACTACTTGGAATGTCAGTGGAATGTGAACCTTTATTGTCCGAGGATTTCAGCACAGGAGGAGTGACGTCTTGCTTCAGTTGAGTAGGAGCTTGGCCAGATTGTACATGAAGGACTATTTGCAATGTTGATTCTTTATCTCAGGAATTATATTACTGCCACAGAGAGATGGCAAGCAAGTTTCAATTGACTTCTTCCAAGGAACATTCTATCAAAGAGAGCCATGACAAACTAGATCTGTGTTCCCTAGTGTTTCAAAGAATGAGACTACGTTTCAATGAACATTATAAAATACTATTTGGCTTCCTGCTTCAAACATATTTCTGCTTATCGGTGTAGCATTTATAAATTCCTTGAATTAGTCAGCTGCATTCTGAACTGTATCTCAGAGAGAGGTGTTTGTTCCTGCGAACACAGGGTTAGGAGCAGACCGAATACCATAAGGCATAGCAACAACAGTAGGCCCAGCAGCTCACCGAGTATGCTCTGCCTTTCAGTTCAATGATGTTTGTTCTGATAATCTTTAACTCCATTTTCCTCGTCACCTTTGATTCATTGATTGATTAAAAATATGTCTCTCACCCTTGAAGATGCTTAATGATCCAGGCTCAATAGCTTTCAGAAATTTCTACAATTGTTTCCCTCTCACTGATATGAGACTTGGTGGTTTTAATTCTCTCGTTTGTTTCTAGCACACCTTGTTGAACATATATTTGATTGCATACTGTTCTATTGCAAATCCTCTGTGGCAAAAGCACAGTAAGAAAAGAGGATCAGAACCTGTATTTTTTTCCTTCTGTTCCCATATCAGTTAAGATACAGCACATCCAGATCTGGGGATGTGTCCACTCTTTTTATTCTGCGACTCTCCCCGATTCCAATAAGTCACTCTGTAAACTGAAGACTGATATGAAGGACATATTTAACATATTCTCTGGATCCATGCACAGGCTGCCTCCTTGATCCCTAATATCCCCATTCTTTCCCAAGATATCCTCTTCCCCTGGTATAGCGATAGAACACCCGCTGATGTTTTATCGCACCCCATTTTTGCTTTTCTACTATTTCCTTAAGTTCAGTGTTGCACTTTCTACTTTTCTCTAGGGATTCCATTGTTCTGCTCACTTTATAGCTTCTTTAAACTTCTCTTTACTTTATTATTCTGCTCTGAATATTTGCAGATGTTCAAGGTCCTGCTGTCTCATTTTCCTTCATTGGATCTTAGAGTGTAAAATATTGGGCTGATACTCTCATCAAATCCACTTTGAGAATGAACACTGCTCCCCACTCCACGCTGTTCGACTACAGTTTGACCCAGAATTAGAATTCCACCATTTAAAAGGCATACGGATGCATATATGATGAGGAAGGGTTTGGAGGGATATGGGCCATATGCTTGCCAATGGGACTAGATTATGTTGGGTCCAGAAATAAACCATCCCTTGTTGTATACTCCACATGCTGATACAAGAACATATCAGCAATACATTTCAACATATTTGTCCCCTCTTGAAAGCATGTGAATGCCCCAATAAATGTTGCATATTGAAAAGCATAAGTAGAATGACTCTCTTAATGGTTTTATACACTACAGCGATTGGTTACACATTGGCTCATGTATTTTCTTCTAACTGGCGGTCTTTAATATGACCTTGCAATTATCTGTCATCTTTTTATTCTAATCGCTATCCTCGAAGCCTCAGTTGAAGGCCCGTCCGAGATATTGTCCCTTTTTACAGCAGTAATTGATTCCTTAATTAATAAAACAACAGCATCTCCTGCCTATAGTTCCTATGCTACAGAATATAGAATTGCCAATCCTGACCTCCTTCAACCACATCACTAATGGCAAGATTTCACGTGTCTATCTACTCCCTGACCACATCTGTCTGATATGTCATAATCCTAGCACCAAGGCCAAAGGACATCCAACCTGGAATATAACACCAGGAACAGTCTGTACCTCATCTGTACTTCATCATTACTTGTTTTTAAATTGATGCATCAAATGCCACTGTCCTGAACTGAGCGATCACATCCACATACCATGAGTTTCTGGTGATTAATTTCGCACTCAGTGTGCAGGGGGACAGCCCTCAGTAATGGGCAGTGTTTATTAAGTCTCTCCGCAAGAGCATATGCTCCCAACGATGCTGCTGGAGTGTGCAGGGTACAGGCTTGTGCTGACCCTTTGTGAACATGAATCACTCTCCTTCTGGTAGTTCAAACCTGTCTCTAATCATGTGGAGTTTCTCACAGAAAATGGTTGGTGTCTTCCTATATTTTCCATTCCAAGATCCTCAGGATATTGGGAATTGTACTTGCTCAGGAAGACAGCACCATAGGTAGTCCTGAAATGGGAAGCAGTCAGTAAGTTGGTTGAACAGGCCATGATGGAGTGGACAAGCTCAGATGAAGCATAGACTGTTTCACCCAGGTTGTGGATTCTCCTCAATTAGTACATGTGGGAGGGAGTGAGGTGTGTGGGGTCAGGAATCCAGGGAGGGGCGTTAGGCCGATACTTGCAGTTATGGGGCCCATTGTTACATTCAACTGAGTGTCAGTATAATATGTGTGTGGTGACACACATCAGATAAAATCAACAAAGTTCAGTTATTGAAGTGGTTCTTGTCTTGGCATTTGCTGCTGTTTCCCACAGACCAACTCTACAGGACTGATCTCGATCGAAACCCACTCTAAAGCAGGTTGGGTAACCCACGTATTAATCTCTGGCCATCTACACAGAAGTTCAATTTTATTTTGACACTGATGAGTATGAAGGTGACATATGTTGGTTATGGCTTTATAGTGTTCACTGTGAGACACAGTGTGCTACAGGAGACAGTCATCTTGTGAATTACTTCATACTGGGTCTGGTGAAGGGTGCAAATATCTGGAATCTAAGAGGCAGGCCAGATGCCTTCAAGGGACTTGTGCGATGTGTTATGGTGAGAATTGCCCATACATCTGCTCCCTGGAGCAGGCTGAGACTGAAGATGAATTTGTAAGACCTGTTTGTTGGTCAGTCATTGTACCGAATATGGACAGCATTTGTGTCTACACTAAGACCAGCGAT
Source organism: Chiloscyllium punctatum (assembly GCF_047496795.1). Lineage (NCBI taxonomy): Eukaryota > Metazoa > Chordata > Chondrichthyes > Orectolobiformes > Hemiscylliidae > Chiloscyllium > Chiloscyllium punctatum. The sequence goes on from NC_092756.1 coordinate 2,438,839, forward strand.
AGGCTATTGATTAGTTTTCACTTGCCCAAGGTGGGCTGCAAATGATTTCTTGTGAACGTATGTCTGAATGACTGCCCTAACCCAGGTTGGAATGCCTCTGGACAGATTGAGGACCAGGCCAGTGTTTCATTCAGTATTACAGACAGCTGTGAGTTTCAGTAGCACTAGGCCTGAATTCAGGTCTTTTGGAATCTATTTATAACGTCGGTTGTGATTCGAAGTGATGGGTTTCCCAGTATGAACAATAATAAAATATCTCCTGTGTTTTGGAAATTGGGGCCAACAATACCATGTGAACTCCGACTATTTCACATAACAATGCGTGCATTACCTCTGAGAGCAACTACATTGTTACTATATGTTGCGAACTAAAATATAAACTCATTACAACATTTTATGATACAAAAACAAAAGAAAACTACATGTTATTTTATGTTGAACAGAGAATATTTGTCTTATTTTTGTCCAATCACAATTAAATATTCAACGTCAGTATTCAGATGAATACATTCTCACTCTAACATTTGGAAAGTTGTTTGCCTCTAATCTTTTGATGACATCAGACCAGTGAAAGGGGACGATGTTGGGGCTATAAAAAAGAGTGGTCATTTTGAAAATTGGTCAGAGCAACTGCCACCGAACAACAGAGCAACCACTGTAGAGTCGAAGAGCTAACGCCTATCTAAAATCTTGCTCTCAAAGAAATCAGAAAGTAGTCCATCAAAAAGATACCTTTTGCAGTAAAACATATTCGGAGTAAAAAGAAATAAGTCCAGAGTGTGGTGCTGGAAAAGCACAGCAGGTCAGGTAGCATCCGAGAAGCAACAGTATCAACATTTTGGGCAAGAGCCCTTCATCAGCAGAACGCTCTTGACTCTAATCGCCAGCATCTGAAGTTCTCACTTTCGCTTCGTAAAAAGGAATAAGACGACCCAGTGAAATCAATGGGTAAGAGATTGATTACAGCAGAGAAGGTAGAGACTGTGTAGACATGTGATTATGTTAATGCAATATTTATTGTGTGTTACTGGAACAGAATATCAATAGGGTTGTGCTCAGTTAAAGGAAGCAATGTTCAGTTTCTTAATAGTTTTGTTCGGAAAGAAAATTGCTACTTTTCTTTATAAAGGTGACAATTACGTGTTCCCTTTTAGTCCCTCACACTTCCAACAGATGACAAGGTGAGGCGAGCGTTTCTGTGTGTTAAGCTTCATTCAGTAGTGGTTCGACCTCTGCATTTTAACAGATTTAGGGTTCGTCTGGTATTGGACAGGTTTGAACAGATTTGGGGTACCAAAGCTCCCAGCATATTTAAACACTTGGTGTTTAAAACACTTTAAAACTTAGGTGAAATAATTTGTTTCATTTTGATTACATGTGGTCGGTTAAATTAAAAGAGAGGAAAATGGCTCTTAACTTTGCTAAAGAGGTTCTGAGGTTTGAAGATGCTTCCCAACTTTGCCAAGGAAGGTTAGAAAGACAGAGGATAGATATTCTTTTGGAATTAGCAAACAGATTAGAATTGGTTTTAACCAGGGACATAAGGAAATTGAAATGGACTTGGTCAAACACTGAGGTATATCAGAGAAACAGAAGAGCAGCAGAGTTACAAAAATGTAAACTGTGTATGAGCCAAATGGAAGAGAAGAAAAAGAAAGGGAGAGAAGGATTTTAGCTGAGCAAAAAGATAGAGAGAAGAAAGAAGAGAGAGAGAGAAAAGGAGACTGAGAAGAGAGGGAGTAAAAGACTGAAAGAGAGAGAGAAAAAAAGGAGAGAAGTTTCTTCGCTCAGCAAAGAGAGAGAGATGAAGGGTAAAGAGAAAGGGAGAGAGTGTGAACTTCAGGAGTTGCAAATTAGTCAGTAAAATCAAGTTCAGGGGATGGAAATGAAGTCAAGAGAGTTTATTGTGCTGGAGGGGTTCATAAACGCATTTCCAGAGAACTTACGTGATGAACAGAAACTTCAAGAAGTGAGAAGAGCAGCAGAGATGACCGAGAAATGTGCATTGATGCATGACGTGAAATTTAGTTTCTGACAAGAATTTCATCCGTGTGAGAGATAAAAATTGGAAGCAGGCGAGATCTTTCACTATCAAACAAAGAGTCGAGCACACTTTGAATAGTTCTTTATTCGTGACAAAAAGAATTCCAAGAAAATGAAAGGCCTCAGGTGTTTCCATGGTGGTAAGATGGGACACGAAAAGTCACAGTGCTGGTCGTGGAAGAATGACATTGTGGGAAAAGATGTGGCAAAAGAGGCTAATGCAATGGTATTAGGGAAAGTAGTAAAGGAGATCCAAGGAGCTGCAGGAGAGTGCACAGCCTTGGCGGGGTGGGATATTGAGTTAGTTGCTGATCTCTGTAAAGACTTTGTCTCTGTGGGAAAAGTTCACTCAGGAAGATCAGGAAGAGACTGGAAATAAGTTATTATTTCATGAGGTATGGGATTTGGTCGGTCTCTGACAGTAAGAGATGGAAGTATTTTCACGCTTTCCGACATGTTACCCAAGAAGGTAATAATTTGTTGAATAGATAGGCCCTTTATCGACATAAATGGCCCTTTCCTGAGTTGGACTGTTTACATACTGCTCAAAAAACTCTCCTGGCTGCTCCTTACAAATTCTGCTCCATCCAGTCCTCTAATATTAAGTGAATCCCAGGGAAAGTGGCGAAAATAAAATCGCCTTTCACCACCACCATGTTGCTCCCACATCTTTCCATGATCGGTTTACATATTTGTACTTTCATCTTTGTTGCTGCACCCTTCCTATTTCTGAGCTCTCCCCTTCTTGCCTCATTGTTCGAGTCCTCCATAGTCCCCTCATTCAGCACAGCTGTGGTATCTTCTTTGGCCAGTAATGCAACTCCTATACCCCTTTTACCACCACCACCCCCCCCCCCGTTTATCCCACCTGAAGCATTGATATCCTGGGATATTTACATGCCAATCATGCCCTTCCCTCAACCAAGTATCAGTAATAGCAATAATATCACCTCCCAGGTACTAATCCAAGCCATGTGTTTATCTGCACACACTACACTTCTTGCATTAAAACAAATGTACCTCAGGTAACCTGTCCCTTTGTGTTCATCATCTACTCTCTGCCGACTCTTCCCCTTACTCACGCTGACTTCATTATCTATTTCCTTCCAGGCTGCAGTTGTTATTTCCTTAATGTCGACTAACCTCCTCATTTGGTTTCCATCCCTCTACAACATTAGTTGAAACCCTCTGAAACAGCATTAGCCAAAGTACACCGAAGGACGTTGTTTCCATTCTATCTCAGGTGTAGACAGTCCTAATTGTAATAGTCCCACCTCCCAGATAACCGATCCCAATATCCCAAAAATCAGAACTCCTCACTCCTGCACCATCTCTCATTTCTACTCTGACTAGCACGTAGCATTGGTAGCAATCCTGATATTACAACCTTTTATATCCTACTTCTTAACTTGACTACTAACTCCCTAAATTCTGTTTGTAGGACCTCATCCTGATTTTATAACTTATATCATTGGTGCCTACATGCACCATGAAAACTGGATATTCACCCTCCCCCTTCAGAATGTTCTGCAGTCGATCCAAGGCAATACTTTCCTTTGCACATGCAAAACAACATACCATTCTGAAGTCTTGGATTCGAACAGAATTTTATAATTGAATTCCCTTTGACTTAGCCCTTCCAGTATTTTTCCCGCCCTTCTGAACAGCAGGGCCAACCACGGTGCTTTAAACGGGGCTACTGCTGTCTTCTCCTGGTGAGCCATCTCTCCAAACAGGATCCAAAACAGTTTCCTGCTAAGGAGGGAGGTGACCACAGGGGACTCCTGCAGTGTCTTCCTGCTCTTTCTCTGTCTTTTGGTCACCAATTCCCTTTCTCCTTCAGCAATCCTAATCTGTGATGTGATCAGTTCACTGAATGTACGATCTACAACCTCCTCCGCATTGGGTGTGCTCCAGGGTGAGTCCATCCGCCGCTCCAGAGCCATCATCCCATCTATGCGTTCTCCATAAGAAGTATCTTCGGTGCGAGGATCAGGGATGTCTTCGAGCATGCTCAGGGCATACTGAAGTGGAAGATTAGCAGCCAGCAGCTGTGGTACACATTGGTACCAATGACATTGGCAGGAAACATGACAGGACCCTGCAAGGAGAGTGCAGGGAGATGGACACACGTCCTGCACTTGAACAGGGACACCAGCTTTATCCCTGAGCTCCCACATTGAGCAAGTGGAGAATAATATGGCTCTGAGATCTCCTGTCACTTTTACTCTCAAGCTTAACTTGGTCTTAAATTAGATAAACGGAAAAGGAAAGTGCTTTCTTTAACCAATCACAGGATTAAAAAAAGAAGAGAAGCACCTTATCAACACAGTACAGAGATCTTTTGTTTTGGATAGATGAGGAGTTTGGGGTGGGAGACATTACACCTTGATTACATTAGATTAGTTACAGCTTGGGAACAGACCCTTCGGCCCAACAAGTCCACACCGACGCACAAACCCACCCCCCTACATTTTACCCCTGCCCCTTACACTACGGGCAATTCAGCATGGTCAATTTTCCTAACCTGCACATTTTTGGACCGTGGGAGGAAACCGGAGCACCCGGAGGAAACCCACGCAGACACGGGGAGAATGTGCAAACTCCACACAGTCAGTCGCCTGAAGCGGGAATTGAACCCAGATCTCTGGCGCTGTGAGGCAGTAGTGCTAACCACTGTGCCACCATGCCGTCCACTACACGCGTAGTGTCTCTCGTTCAATCGCTGCCCAAATATGTCAGTTCACTTACCTTCCCAGCGCACAATTCATCTTCTCCCACTCCGTTCCTCGCGCTCACCGCTGCTGCAAATGGAGGCCTGATGCTGGAGGTAAGTCCGTTTTTCGTGGGAAATTAACCTTCCCAGCAACCCCCTGGTCCCACCCCCACCCCCCTCTCTCTAACTCCTCCCGAAAGATAATGCACAAAACATGCAAAAATATCTTTTATTCATGGATTGGCAAAGTTAGAAATGATAATCATGGACCAAATAAAAATAATTTGATGGATATTTACTGTGATTCTTGAAAGACTAAATATTTGGTTACCTATTGAGAAAAAACAATTAAGGGTTTTTTTTAAAATCTGAGTTGGATAAGTTTTGATCACTATGTGATCATCATTGGTAACAAACATAGAAGTTGCTAGGAATACTCAGAAGTACTGGCAATATCTGTGGTGCGAAAGCAGAATCAATATGTGGTTGGTGACTGGCTCTGGCAGGGTTACTACGCTCATAATGTTCAGGGATTTGTAGGTTAGGTGTATTAGTCAGCGGTAAATGTAGAGTATGAGAATAGGCGAATGGGTCTGTGTGGTTTACTCTTTGGAGGGTCAGTGTGGGCATGTTTTCCAAATGACCTATTTCCACAATACAGGGATTCGACGATTCTTTGCGTTCTTCATAAAAAGTGCCTTTGGTGCGAGGATCAGGGATGTCTTCGAGAATGCTCAGGGCATACTGAAGGGCAGGGTTAACAGCCAGTGGTACACATTGGTATCAATGACATTGGCAGGAAACGTGACAAGGTCCTGCAAGGCGACTGCAAGGAGATTGGCCTGAGTGGAAAAGCAGGATAACCAGGGTTGTAATCTTGGGATTACTCGTCGTGCTAGGTGGAAATGGGATAAGGAAGACGAAGACAGAAAACTTTAATATGTGGTTGAAGAACTGGTTCAGGAAGAGGGTTTCAGATTTATGGATCATTGCGATTTCGTCCAGGGCAGGTGGGACCTGTAAAGGACAGGGTCCATTTTAACTGGAGGGACACCAACATCCTGGCAGGGAGGTTTGATGATGCATCTCAGGTGGATTTAAATGAATAATGCTGAAATTCAAAAAGAAACCAAAAAAAAGCAAAACAATTTTTTTTTCAAACGAACGTTGTTTTAACGAGCTTTTCAAAGGAGGGGAGTCTATAAAACTAACTAGAAAAGTCTATATATGTTTCAAAAGTCTTCTTCTTTGTTTTAAATGCAAACTTTTTTTTGTTTCAAAAACTATTTTTAAATAGGAAGATGTGCCTTTATTCTGGAGAGTCCTACACACATTCAGCTCTGGAGAAGACTTTTTTTCTTCGATAAATTTATTGAAGAGGAATATTTTTGTTGAGTTAGTTTTCCAAATGGTTGATTTTATTTATTTTTTATATGTTTGATATGTATACGGATATATTTTCTATTTTAATGGCATGAAAAATTCTGTTCATAGGTATAATAATATTAAGGCCATGTATGTAAGGTAGAGAGGGAGATAGCTGGAAGTTATTATCTTTCAAAATCAGTCAGATAGATGGGTGACTGTCAGGACAGGTAAAAAGGTAGTTCAACAATCTCCGGTGGATATTCCTCCATCAAACAGATGTCCAGCTTTTGGAACTGATGAAGGGGGTACTCTCTGTGAGGAAAATGGAAGAGCCATCGGTTATTGGACTGTTGGAAAAATTCTTATGCCAAGGCAGCGATTGAGAAGATTTTGTATAATTAATCCGACAGGGGTCTCTCCTGTCAGGGGCATAAACAGGAGATTCTGTGGCAGTGAGCGAAAACTTAGGATAGTTTATTGGTTTCCCGGTACCAGGATTAATAACGTCCCTGAAAGTCTCAAGCATATTGTCAAAGGTGTGATTTAGAAGCCAGAAATCATTGTATGTCTTGGTATGAATGACATTTTTAGGGAAAAGATTAAAACAGCCCGGAGTGAATCAAAGAGGTGATGTTGATGATTAAAAATAAAACCTTAAAATAGTAATTACTGGTGTGCTTTCCATGAAAGATTCAAGCAGAGAAGGTCGAAAAAAGGTTAAAGGAGAAAAATCAATGGCATAAAGAGCTGCTGTGTTGTTGACAGATTCAGATTTTTGGGAGATTGGAATGTCTTTTGGAATAGAAAAGGCCCTTTCCAAAAGGATTGGTCTAATCTAAATGGGAAAGGCACCGATGTCTTAGCAGGGAGATTTGCTCACCCAATAAAGGCAGACTTTATATTGACAGACAAGGCAAGTGGAGGTACTCTAAGTAGCAGTGTAAATGGTAGGCTGGATGGAGAAATCACTGAATATGATGAGAACATGCCAGTTGGAAAAGAAAGATGAGAGAATCAGAGTATACCATAATTCTGAAGAACAAAAATGCATTTACTTCAGTGCAATGGGTTTTACAGGGATGGCTAATCTACTCAGCGCATGTTTCAGAACATGGGATTTAGTCATCATAGCTATTATAGGAACTTGGGTGAAAGATGTTCAAGATCTTTCAATAAGTACAGGCAAGGCGGTAAAAGAGGAGGAGGTGTGGTCTTTTTCGCCAAGGATAGTATAACGCTGGCTCTGAGAACCTATGCTGAGGACTCGTCTACTGAGGTAGTGTGGATGAGGTTAGAAACAGGAGAGGAGAGGTCACACTGCTTGAAGTTTTTTAAAGCCTCTGCAGAGATCCAGGGAGGTGGAAGAGAGGGTATGTAAAATTATTCTGGGTAGGAGTGAAAAGAACAGGGTGATCAATATGAGGGACTTTAACTTTCCTAACATTGACTGGAAATAATATAAATCTCATACATCGGATGGATCAGTTATTGTCCAGTGTGCACAGGAGGGTTTCCTGACACAGTATGTGGAAGGGCCAACGAGAGGAGAGGCCACATTGGATCTGGTGCTTGGTAATGAGTCAGGCCAAGTGTTTGATTTAGTTGTAGTTGAACACTTTGGAGAGAGTGACCATAATTCAGTTATATTTAGTTTAGCGTTGGAAAGGGATAGCTACAGGCCACAGATGGGGTAAGGGCAATTATAATGCGATTAGGCAAGAATTAGAATGCATAGAATGGGGTAGCAAAATAAAGGGGATGCAGACAGTGGAAATGTGGAGCTGGTTTAAGGAACAGATATTGCATGTCCTTGATAGGTGTGTCCCTGTCAGGCAGGGAAGAAATGAAAAGGTAAGGAACCGTGGTTTACAACAGAAATTATATCTTTTGTTAAGAAGAAGAAGGAGGTTTATGTGTTGATGAGGCAAGATGGTTCAGATGAGGCGATGTAGAGTTACAGATCAGCTCGGAAGGATTTAAAGAGAGAGTTAAGAAGAGAATAGAGAGGACTCGAGCAGTCTTTAGCAAATAGAATAAAAGAGAACCGTAAAGCTTTCTATAGGTATGTGAAAAATACAAGGATGATTAGGGTAGGAATAGGGCCAGTCAAAGACAGAAACGGGAAGTTGAGTGTGCACCTTGTGGAGATCGGAGAGTTGCTAATCGAACATTTCTCATCGGTTTTCACTTAGGAAAATATTGTAGAGAAGAAGAATGAGGTACGAGATATTAGACTAGAAAGGATCGAGGTTAGTTATGAACAGGTTTTATCAATTCCGCAAGGAGTGCAAGTTGAGAATTCCCCTGGACCGAATGGGATTTATCCAAGGATTCTCTGGGAAGCTATGGAGGACTGGACGATTGCAAATGTTGTGCCCTTGTTCAAGAAGCGTAGTAGAGATGTCCCAAGCAATTATACAGCAGTGAGCCTTGCTTCTGCTGTAGGAAAGGTTGTGGAAAGGATTATTTATAATCATCTAGCAAGCAACAATTTGATTTCAGATAGTCAATCTGGTTTCGTCAAAGGCAGATCATGTCTCACAAATCTCATTGATGTTTTTGAGAAGGTGACCAAGAATGTAGGTGAGGGTAGGGCAGTTGACGCGGTATACATGGACTTCAGTAAAGCCTTTGATAAGGTTCCACATGGTAGGCTATTGGAGAAAACGCAGGGGCGTGGAATTGGCGGTGATTTAGCAGTTTGGATTTGAAACTAGCTTTCTGAAAGAAGGCAGCGAGTGGTGGTGGACGGAAAATATTCAGCCTGGAGTCCGATTCTTACTGGTGTGCCACAAGAGTCTGTTTTGCGACCACTGCTGTTTGTCATTTTTAAAAATGACTTAGACGCAGGCACAGATGAGTGGATTAGTAAAGTTGCAGACGACACTAAAGTCGGTAAAGTAGTGGGCAGTTTGGAAGAATGCTACAGGTTGCAGGGGGACTTGGATAAACAGCAGAATTGGGCTGAGGTGGCAAATGGAGTTCAATGCAGCTAAATGTGAGGTGATGCACTTTGGGAAGAATAACAGAAAGGCAGAGTACTGGGTCAATGGAAAGATTCTTTGTAGTCTGTATGTGCAAAGGGATCTTGGAGTCCATGTAAATCGATCCCTGCAAGTTGCCACCCAAATGGATAGAGCTGTTAAAAAGGCACACAGTTTGTTAAATTTCATTCATAGAGGGATTGAGTTCTGGAGCCGCAATATCATGCTGCAACTATACAGAACGCTGATGCGGGCACACTTGGAATACTATGTACAGTTCTTGTTGCCGCATTAGAAAAAAGATGTGGAAACATTGGAAAATGTGGAGAGGAGTTTTACCAAGATGTTGCCTGGTCTGGAGGGAAGGTCTTATGAGGAAAGGCTGAGAGACTTGGGTCTGTTCTCATTGGAAGGAAGAAGGCTATGAGGGGATTTGTAAGAGACTTGCAACATGACCAGAGGATTAGATAGGGTAGACAGTTAAAGTCTTTTTCCTAGGATGATGATGTCAGCGTGTATGAGGGAGTGTAGCTACAAATTGATGGGTGTTAGATTTAAGACAGATGTCAGAGGCAAGTTCGTTTCACAGAGAGTGGTAAGGGCTTGGAATGCCCTACCTGATAATGTAGTTCACTCAGCTTCATTGGGGGGATTTAACTAATCCTTAGATAAGCACATGGATGATTTTGGGATAGCATAGGGGGACGAGCTGAGAATACTTCAAAGGTCGGAGCAACATAAAGGGCCAAAAGGCCGCTTCTGCGCTGTATTGTAATTCAATCTTCCAGGTGTTAGAAGCTGCAAAAAGGATAGAAAAGGAGACATGGCGTGGGGGAGCGGTGGCTGGGCAGAGCTGGCAATTTTTATTAAGGAATAAATTATTGGTCTAACTGGGGAAGATATTTCAAAAAACCCGTCAAGCTAAGATATATGGGTAGAAATTAAAGATAAGAAAGTAAAGGAAGAGATTGTGCTACATCCTCGTCTGTGAGAAATCATCCGGTGCAAATATATTGGTAGAAATTCAAAGTCAGAAAGAAAAGAACGCGTTGATAGAATTGTATTGTATACTCCCCAATAGTAAGGAAGAAATTAGGAACAAAGATGTAGGGAGATCTCAGATATATGTAAACTTAATAAGATTGTAATAATGGGGGGATTTTAAATTTCCAAACCTTGACTGTTACTAACTTCGTGTTAAAGGTTTGGATGATGAAGAATTTGTCCAACGTGTTCAAGAAATTTTCCTTTCACAATATGTGGTTGCTCCTACTAGAGAAGGAATAAAACTAGACCTTATTTTGTGCAATAGCAGGGCAAGTAACTGAAGAAAAGGTGGGGGCATACGATGGCTGTTGCGATCCTCACTCTATCATTTCAGAATGGTTATGGGAAAGGATAAGCCTTCTATTAATATTATCTTTTTGATTGGAGTACCATAAATTTCAATGACCTGAAACCATGTTTAATTTAAGGAGACTGTTGGCAGGTGAAGAAAACGTGTGACTAGTGGAAGGTATTCAAAAAGTATGATGATGAGAACTGAGAGGCATTATGTTCTTGATGGAAGGAAGGATAAGGCTGGTAAGATTAAGGAACAACGGATGACTAAAGTTAATGAGGCTCTACTCAAGAATTAAAGAGAATCTTAATTTAGATATGGACAACTTCAATCCATTGAATCTCTTAAACAATATAAAGCGTGTTGAACATGACTAAGAGAGAAATCAGGAAAGCAAAAAGGGGACATGAGATAGCATGGACAGATAAGGTTCAGAATAATCTAAAGATATTGTACAAAAAAACATTAAGAGCAAGAGGGTAATCAGGGAGAGGGCAAGGCCTCGTAAAGATTAAGGAGGACATCTTTGTGTTGTACCACAGCAGATGGGGAATAAAATCATTCCGTTCCAAGTGCATCAGACAGCGGCAAACACACACCATTGTCTGCACCTCACAATCATCCAGATTGAACTCTCTCTGCTATTTGTCAGCTTATTGACCCATTTGATCAAGATCCTTTTGTAATCTTCGAATGGCTTCTTCACTGTCCACTGTGCCACCGGTTTTGTTGTCATCCGCAAACTTACTAACCATACTTTTTATATTGTCATCCAAATCATTTACATAAATGACCAAACAATGAAAACCCAGAATGAACCTCTGTGGAACACTGCTGGTCACATGCCTCAGTCTGAAAACCAACCACCTACCATTACTCTCTGTGGTCTGGTATTATGGCAGTTGAAAGTGTTGGAGATAAACTCAGCAGTTCTGGAAACATTGGAACAGAGAGAAATAAAACTAACTATTTTGAGTCCAATATGACTTGCACATAACAGGTTCATATCAGCCTCAACATTGTTTCTCTCTCCATATCCTGCCTTACCTGTTGCACTTCTCTACCATTTTGTGCTTGTATGTCTGATTTCCATTATCTCTAATCTGTTACTTTTCTGGATGGGTCGAGATGTTATATTTGAACAATTTGTTCCATTCCTGTACCCGTGACTTGTGCCGGTGGCACTCGTATTAAACTGGACTCTGATTCTTCTTCAAGATCTAAAAATAACTTTTTTGCCAAGGTCCACTTAAATGCACAAATCTGAACACATTTATTTTGATTTGAAATACATTTCAGAGTTACACTTTATGAAACAACAGGAATAGATTATTGATGATAACATCATTTGTATCCTTTATTAATCAGCTTGTCCCCACATGCTGTGAAAGCGTTTAAATACATTTCGCAGAATAACTTCAGCAAAGGTAGTGGTCACTCAGCCTATCATCTCAGTACTAGTTCGGAATGAGCAATATACACACACTTATTCTGCTATAACTCCCTGTAACCCCACTCATGTTGTTATGTGTCTGTTTGTAATTCTGAATATCCTGTTCATATAAACAATCTTATCAATCTGTATAGCTTATGATTGAATACTCTATCTGTAAATTGATATTCCATCCATCAATTTTAAAATTGCCTTTTCTATTCATATTGTCGTTCAGCATTTCGTCTCCCAAATGTCATCTGTTCTATCACTCTGCGTTGCATTTCTTTCCATTTGTGAGAAAGAGTGAGGGTTGACTGGGAGATGTTACTGTACTCCTCTCAAGTCTGCTCAGCCACTGGTTCCAGTCCTTTCTGCCTTCCAGCCAATATCAGATTCGTTCCATCCCTGACTCATTAATCCTCGGGTTTTAATGAACAAGGTTGTTGTACATTGTTAAGGACAAGGCCAGACTCCTCAAACATTTTGAAGCACATAACCCAGACCGTAACTGTGGTATTTGAAGGTAAGTGTACAGTGCATATTCAATGAGGGCATTAGCTGGTCACACTGCCGAGTTTTAAACAAAACAGCATTTATTTACGAAATTAGGGAATGAAACAAAATGAACCGAAAACAGAATACAACTCATCCTATCCAAACCCGACAGGCTATCCCCACTTAAGGATGCTGTTCCAAAGTACATGCAACAATCCCAAAATAAAAACCCTTAGCATAAAGAGTAAAAATGACTCAAAACGCTTACATGTTACAAAATCGGAAGGGCAGAAGGAGAGGGATAGCGTCCAATTCCAACAGTGACCCTGACTCAACTAACCGCTGAACTGAACTGACCTGCGCAACCAGAGAGCTGGCGACGCGCCCTTCATTGTATCAGTTTTACTTGGAAGACTTGAAAGCCTTCTGCCTGAGGAATTATCTGTTAGGTGTAAGCAAAAGGGCCCCCAGTGAAACATTAATAATTCAGGCATGTTGGAAACTTGGATCATTTAGAAAGTCTCTGGGAAAAGAAAATCAAGGACAACAAAACCTTATAAAGGGATCGACTTTGTGACAACATGTCACATTTGGCTTTGGACTGAATTCACAAAATGTAAGACTTACTGAATGAAGCCAATAAACTGTATTAATGTGTTTGTGAATTTATATAAAACAGTGCAGTAACGCATTGTGTGTTGAAGATACAAAATTGCATTATTCGTGCAACTGAGAGAAATTCCCAGGCAAATCCATACTTCCTGTGTATTGGAGTGCAAATATGCCCACTGGAAATCCATTGGTTGGTGTTTATTCTCGTGGAGGAAAGATCAGCACCGTAACAACGTCTTGATTGTGATTTTTTTTGGTGGGGGCAGGGATGTGGGTTCTGGTGGTTACAGTATTGCAAACAGGCAACACAGCAGAAATATCTAGCCTGCACTCAGAAAACATCCGTCAGTCTCCCTCACAACTGACTTCATACGAACAATTCATGATTGGAGATGCGACCAATCACCAGTGATGTTAGCATTCAATCCAGTCCAGTTACCATACCTGAAGGGGTTAACTAGAACTGTTTGTTCAGTGACTGCGATTGATGTCAGTCTGCATGGATTCTAATTGTGTCACTGCAGGATTTCCCTCTCCTATCAGTAAGGGTATTCTTTCAATGTGTATTCCATTGTAGCAGCAGATGCATTAACTCTGAGACTAACAATGATTAACAGTTATAGAGAGACAGGGAGAGGAGAGATCAGAATGTGGGACGCATAGATAGGAACTTTACAATAATGGGAAAGAATCTGAGAACATGAGACTGGAATGTTACAACAATGGATCAGAATCTGCGAGCATTCGACTGGATTGTGACAACAATGGATGAGAATATGCGAACATTAGACTGGAATGCAACAACAACAGACAGGAGTATATCCTGGGGTCTTTACTATCGCTCCGCACCCTTGACAACATTACGGTCGTGGATATTAGGTGTACCGATGATTATTCAGGCAGGTTACTATCCCGTGCTCGCTACTGTTGGTGTACCTGTTAAGTCTCCCCATCTCTATCCAAGTAGTAATCTCATAAACCATAGTGAACTTTATTGCTATTTCTGTTATCTATATTTTGCAAATACGGAAATTATTGTTTTCAGTTTCAATTGCAATCTCTACTCCTTAGAAGAATTCCACCACTGCCCCCACGCCCACCCCCCGACCTCCATTCTCACAAACATCTGAGAACAAGAATGTTCACAATCATGATTTCCCATTTTGTCCTGAATTGTTTTATGTCTCGGTATTCTCTCCATCACCAAATCTATCCACTACCTCGTCCATAATGTCCCCAGTCCGCATCTTGTCTTCAGTGCTGTTGCTAAATAAACCATTATCTCTGCCTTGGTAACATTCAGATTTCATCTTTCCAGCTCTCTTCTAAGCACTCTTTCAGTTGCAAATATTTCCATTACAACCTTGTACGGGTCTCTAAAGCAAATTCTTGATACAGACACTGTGTTAGAATAATAATGTTGCTGGCCATGTAATTCAGAGGCACAGGCTATTGCACAAAAGACACTGTTTCACAAACTACCACAGATGACGTCAGAACCTGGATCCAAATGACAGGAATTGGAAATAAAAGTGCATTTCGCTAATATCAACCATAACAGCCACAGCAATTTATCAATACGTTTATCTATCTCAATGGCCAGCATTATTACCTGGTCTGGCTTAAGACTGACATCAGACCAACAGCAATGTGCTTCGCTGTATATTGTCTGAAAGAATGACCTCACAGTTAAGGGTATTTAGCGAGGTCAAAAAATGATGCCCCTGTCAGTGATCCGGACATCCCATGTAATAACAACATTAAAGGTTAAATAAAACAAAGAATAATGCTCGAGATTGGAAACAAAAAGAACATGAAAGTGCCAAATAAACAGCAGATTTGGAAGCCTCGGGTCGATAGAAAAACAGAATTGGCATTTTGAGTCCAATGGCCACACATCAGAACGGAACACAGCTGGGGAATAGTGTAATTGATGTTGGTGACAGGGATATCTGTTGGGAAGGGGAGAAGGACTGTGTTGAACAGATTGAGAAAGAGAGAGAGAGAAAGAAGAAAACAAAGGGATTGTTGATGATCAGCTGGAATGGAAATAAAAAAAACCGAGATTAACCTTATTTATTTTTCTCCTGTTCCTATATTGCTGAAAATCGTAACCATGTCGGGTATACATCAAAGTCACTGTTTAAAGTGAGTTATGTCCTTTTGTCTGGTTTCACTGAGTGTGATATTCGGATTTTATTCATTAATGGATGCAGAGACAGCATTTCATTTCCTTTCTTCATTGTCCTTGACAAGGTGTTGACACGGTCAACATCAGCCAGTGTCTGTGGGCTGTGAGTAGTCAGTGCTTACTTCCGTCTGGTTTCATTTCTTTGGCAGTTAATAGTGAGTGATAAAACTGAGTGGCTGGCTTGGCCATTTCAATCTTCAACTGAGTATGAACAACATTGCTGTGGGTCTGGAGTCACACGTAGGCCTGACCAGGTGAAGATGGTAGATTTCCTTCCCCGAAGGGAATGAGGGTGCAGGTACGACAATCGACAATGTTTGCATAGTTTTATTTGATTATTAATTCCTGATATTCTATTGAATTCAAATTCCAACATTTGCTCTGGTGGGATTCGAATCCGGGGTCTGGGTCATCACCTGGGTCCCTGGATTAATATTCCAGAGACAATACAGCTTGGCTATCACCTCCTCAGCAACTCGAACAATCTCCAATGGCAATACTGATGTTGCCGTTGGTGTGGCTTTGCTTCGTAAGGCAAAGAAATGAATTGACAAAACATACCATCCTTATCATTTTGTATTTATGAGAAGGCGAGAATTTGGGAAGTGCTCTTGGTGAGAAGGAGTTGGATGTCCTTGGTCATCAGTCAGTGACAGAATTCATACGGAGCAGTAAGTAATCAGCACAGTAAATGTGTATTGTCCTTCATGCAAAGTGATTAAAGTATAAGAGTGAAGACACCTTCCTGCAGTTGTAGAGTGTTATTGAGACATTACTTTGGTCACTGTGAACAGATTTTGTCTCCATTGTAATGAATGATCTCCTTGCTGCAGAGAGACAGTTTAAAGGAGTTACATCACACTAATCCCTGCAGTGATAGTACCATGAGGAGAGTGTGAGGGAAATGAGTGTTTAATCTGTTAAGCTACAAAAAAGTAAAAACTGATTGCATTAAAACTTGAGCGTTATGGACCAACATTCATTCTTTCCAAAACAAATATAACATGTTTTCCGCGATACATGTCTTTACATTTGGGCAATATATAGATAGGAAAGGTTTAGAAGGATATGGGCCAGGTGCAGGGAAACGGGGTGAGCATGGATGAACATTTTCGTCAACATGAACCAGTTTGGGCTAAAGGGCCTGTCTCCATGCTGTAGGATTCTATGAAACTATGATAGTTTATGTAGCTCTGTGGAGCCCCCATGTTGGTTGCGAGAGAGCTCCAGCTTCTGAATGAACTCTCATCGTCTCAAACTGAAATTGATATGTACCCCTGTATTGAACATGATGTTGTTCACAAATCTGTCAGCAGCCACCCTCTGATACTGTAAACCATTCCCACCAGCTTGGGACCTCCATACAGAACACTAGCCTGTCTTCTCTATCACAAAGCTAGTCTTTTTTTTTCATAAAAGGTGTTCTTTGGCTCAAAGAGACAGTGTCCTTGTCTTTTTTCAGAGGGGCAATAAAATAGGACTTGACTCCGGTCAGTCTGGTTTGGTACATCGATGTAAAGGATTTCCAGAGGCCTTCTGTTTATATGTAAACAGAAGAGACTTCAGGCCAAATTGGTTATGCCTTTGAAGTAACCGAGATAATAAAAGAGGAGTGGTCAGCTCCTTCAGCTGAACTGGATGAGCTGAGCGGAGCTGAGCAGTTTTCAGTTGTGTGTTGAAGTGGGAAGTTCAACAGGGAGCTGTGTGGAAACTCTCTCTCTTTTCTGCTCTTCAACTTCAAACTGCAAGCATGTGTTCCATTTCTACTGGGTTTTAAAGGGAATGTGATTATTGGGACTGTTGTGTGTATTCGGAACAGCATAATTATGTCGAGCTGGTTAGGTTGAATTTTGTCGTGGTTCTTTATTCTGTTATTTGTGTTACATTGTATAATTTTGTGAATATAAAGGTTTTGTCTGTTTTAAAATCTAGTGTACAACCTAGCTATCTTACTTTTCATTGAAACTTACCAAAACAAGTTGCGAAGTTATGCTCTTAGCTGTCTGATTAAGAATGTTTTGGGTTGTCTAGTCGACTCCTTAACATATTGGGGGCTCTTTACGGGATTTTAAACAACGAATGGTAGGTACTAGTGTCTTTATTTCCGGTATTGGTTTCGTTGAGTAGACAAAGCTTGGGATAGTAATTGGTTCTTTCACTCGCCAAAAGTTTCTGCATGTGGGCGCAGTGACTTTGGACATTATACAATAGGTGAATGAGACAAAGTTGCAATAATTAGCAGAGAAGATGGAATTGGAACTTACTGATTCTGTGAGGAAAGGAGAGATAATTACAGCAGGAGATAATCAATTAAACTTGCTGAAGAAACCATCAGAATCTACAGAGCTAGCAAGAATTCAATTGCAAATGAAGTGGCATGAGTTAGCGGCGAGGGATAAGGAAAGGGCAGCAGAAATGAAACAGTTTGAATTACGATTAAAAGCAGAAAAGGGGGAAAAAGAGAGAGCAGCAGAACAGAGAAAAAGTGAACAGCAGACGAGAGACAAAAAGATAGCAGCAGAACAGAGAAAAAAAGAAAACAGCAGAAGAGGGACAAAAAGAGCGAGCATCAGAGGAGAAAGAAAGACAGAGCTTTTGAACAGCAAAAAAACTAACACTTAAAAAGGAAAGTAAAAGGCTGGAGTTAAAGGCTCAGGTTATACTTAATCAATAAGAGAGTGAGCATGAGCAAGATACTGGCAGTCAGAAGCCTAGTGAGATGCTGTTTAAGTATGTTCAAGCATTGCCTAAGTTTAATGAGAAGGATGTGAAAGTCTTTTTAAAATCATTTGACAAGGTGGCTCAACACATGCAGTGGCCAGAGGCAATTTGGGTTAAATGATCTAAACGAAACTTGAAGGTAGAGCTAGTGAGGTTTCGCATCTTGATCAGAGGAAGTATCTGGGGAGTACGAGGAGGTGAAAAAGGCCATTTTAACTGAGATTGTACAAAACGATTGTAGACAACCTTTCAGGAATCTAAGTAGGGATCCTGTTCACACCTGGGTTGAGTTTGAATGGATCAAACAGAGTAATTTCGATAGATGTATAAAAGATTTAAAAATCAAGCAAACCTATGAGGCCCTTAGAGAGGAAAGAATTTTGGATGAATTCAAAAATTCACTGCCTGAAATAATGTGAACCTCCTGTGGAAGAGCAGAGAGTGATGACGTCAAGGTTAGCAGCTGATGTGGCTGATGATTATGAAATGGCCCATAAACTCTGCTTGGCTTCCAGATTCGATTTCAGTCCGAGAGGAATACGAATTGGAGCAAAGAGATTTCCTCACGTGGAAAGGGAAAAGTAGATCAAAGTGAAGATCATTAGGATAATTTTCCACAGGGTCAAAAAAGAAACCCTTGATGGGGACAAAGAAGTTCAAAGGCTCGGATGTTTTCATTGTAATAAAGTGGACGACACAAAGTCACAATGTTGGTGGGCTAGGAGAAAACCAGATATAGGAAAACCACCCAAGCCTGAGAGTTTTGTTAGAAAGTAACAAAAAACACAAGAGAAGTTAGACAACTGCCTCAGAGTGTACAGGATGATCAGAACTTGATCAAGGAAGACGTGCCAGATCTGCTTCACGAATATACATGCAAGGGTAAAGTTTATTCACATAGACCAGGAGTAATTGGTAAGGAGGTTCCAATATTAAGGGGCACAGGATCTTCTCAGTCTGTAACGCTGAGGGAGAAGGAGATATGCACTCCTGAGGGACTATTGCCAGAAAATGTAAATAGTTGAGACTTCAGGCCAAAGTGGTCGTGCTATATAAGTGACCTGTATAATGAATGGGGGAGTGATGAGCTCTTTTAGCTGAACTAGCTGAGATGAACGGAGCAATTTTCAGCTGAGTCTTGAACTGGGAAGTTCAACAGGGAGCTATGTGGAAATTGTTTCTCTTTTCTGAGCTTCAACTTTAACCTAGAACCATGTGTTCCATTTATACTGGTTTTTATTGAGAGTTTGCTAATTGGGACAGTTGTGTATATTCGGAATAGTATAATTAAGTCTAGCTGAATAGGTTGAATTCTGTTGGGGTTCTTTATTCTACTCTTTGTGTTTCATTGTGTAATTTTATGAATAAAGTTTCTGTTTGTTTTAAAATCTGGTAGTCAACCTCGTTAACGTACTCCGGGTAATTTTCATTGGACACTTACGGACACAAATTTCAAAGTTATGATCTGGGCTGCCTGCTTAAGAATGTTCTGAGTGGTGCAGCCTAGTCCATAGTATCTCAAAGATGGAAGATGCCTCCTTGGGAATTGGTACAAACCAATCACTTTCCCTCCTCATGGTCAACAAACCATGTTAACATAACACATGTGTCCCAATAGCAACGGAGCCAATAGGTAAAACATGGAGCAGTCTGCCTTTGCAGTCTATGCCTCGACTCGACTCTATCTTCCTGAGTTATAGGAGACAAACAGGAGGCGGGGAGAACACAGCATGCCGGGCAGCATCATGAGGTATGAAAGTCAACATTTAAGGTATAACAGTTCTTCAGGAACTGGGAGTGGGAGGTAGTGGGAGCTGCAGATAAAGCGGGAAGGGAGTGGTTGGGGTGGGGAGTGCAGCTGGATGGTGAGGTACGGACACATTGACACAAGTGGTGGATGCAATCTGGTTGGGTCATGGGAGGGATGAATGCAGTTGGGAGCTGGAAGGCGGAGTTGTTAGGTGGAATGGAAGGGAGGGGTGTGGGCAGAAACTGGAGTAAGTGCATGGGTTGTAAGGTTATTTCAAATTGGAGAACTTAATGTTACATCTTCCAGGTGGTAGGCTTGCCAGGCAGATGAGTTGATGTTCCTCCAATTTGCGGTCTGCCTCACCAAGGCAACAGAGGAGGCCAGGGGTGGTTATGTCACAAAGGGAGTTGGAAGGGGAATTCAAATGGGCGGTACTGGGAGGTCAGGTTGGCCCCTGCAGGCCCGGCTGTGATGCTCGGTGAAATATGCCCTTAGTTTATGGTCGGTCTCCCCAATGTAGAAAATACCACATCGGGAGCATCTGATGCAGTAAACTCGGTTAGAAGAGAGGCAGGTTAACCTCCGTTTGACCTGCAAGTACTGATTGAAGCCCTATAAGGAGGTGGAGGAGGTGGTGTACCAGCAGGTGATGCAGCATTTGCGGATGCAGGAGAAAGTACCTGGGGGTTATGGGGAAGTTTGGTGGGGAGTGTGGCATGATGACGAAGGGGACGGTCCTGTGGGAGATGTTCCAGGTGGTGGGATCCAAACCTAGTTTACTGCATCTGGTGCACCCGATGTGACCTTCACTGCACCAGGAACACCAAATGTAAATGAAGTGAATTATTTGCTGAGTATTGCAGTCAGGCTTCTAATGGCTGACCTGACCTCCCAATCACTTCGCATTTCAATTCTTTCCCCCCCAATCCCCGACTGACATGGCCATCCTTGGCCTCCTCCATTGCCACAATGAACCAAACCATAAACTGGAGGAACAAGACCTCATATGTCACCTGTGCATCATACACCCCGGGGACTCAAGATTGAATTCTCCAACTTAAAATAACTTCCCTTCTTATCCTACGATTCCCTTCCCAGGCCTTTCCCTCCTTGCCTTCCTCTGATCAACACTTGATCTAGTTACCAACTGGATTCAGTCCTCCAATCACCAACCGGCTGAGACCCTTTATCTGTGTTCACTTATGCCCATCTCGCCACTCTGCGTCCTCCTCCCTCACCCGCCCCTGTATCTATAGACCCCCTTACTCCTAACGCCAGTCCTGACGAAGGGTTATATCCAAGGCATTGACTTCTTGACGCTGCCTTGCTTAGTCTTTTCTTCCAGCCTTCTGCGTGTCTATTTTGGATTCCAATAGCTGCTGTATTTTTCAAAAATTGTCTTCTTCTGGAATAGGCAGGAGAGAGGGAATGCGTTGCATCTGTTTTGATCCAATAGTTTTGATGGGCTGAATGGCTTTCTTATATTACTGTGAAACCAGCTAGAGTTGCTGTACGGGTTCCTTCTTTTTAACTGTGGAAACGTTTAGTGCCTAGCAGTGCTTTTGATTAAAGTTAACTATACATTGACAGCACAAGCTTGAATGTTGTCCAGATTCGATGCTTTAATACTCGACGAGGTGACTCATTGTTCTGAACATTATGTAATCTCCACGGAACATCCCCACCTCTGATCGTATGACAGAGGGAAAGACATTGATGAAGCATCTGAAGATGTTTATGCCGAAGAAGGCACTCTGCGATTGTCCACAGAGATATGGAGGGACTGAGGGGATGTCCACCAGCCACATTGTGTTCTGAATGATCCAACCAGTGGGGAGTTTACAACTGACTTCCATCAAGTTCAATTTTGTTAAGTCTCCTTGATACCTTGCTCAGTCAATTACTGCCCTGATATCAGGGCCAATCAATCTGACGGTGTGTTCACATCTTTTGTTCATGTCAATTGGCCAAAGTATATGTGTGGGAAGTGTTTCCTTCTCTCAGGGAATAGTAATGGTTGGGACCAGACAGTTAGGGGAGGCTACATCACTGAAAGTTTGGGGGGTGCGAGTGGGTGTCATTGGATTTTGACACATCAGAGAGTCGAGGACTATAATGAATTGTGCATGAAAGAGAAATTGCGTCCAACATCTTCTCTACTATGATATTGGTTGTCCCTGAGATATCACTACTAACTTCCTCAAGTTCCCAAGTATTCTTGTATTTCTCCACGGTAAACATAGTGCAGAAATATTCATTGAGGACTTCAGCCATCTCTTATGGTTTGACACGTACTTGTCGTCTTTGATCTTCGAGTGGTCCTATTTTCACTGTAGCTATTGCTTTTTCATTTAATATA
Organism: Chiloscyllium punctatum; assembly: GCF_047496795.1. NCBI lineage: Eukaryota > Metazoa > Chordata > Chondrichthyes > Orectolobiformes > Hemiscylliidae > Chiloscyllium > Chiloscyllium punctatum. The sequence continues at coordinate 2,460,855 of NC_092756.1, forward strand.
TTTAAAGTACCTTTTTGGATTCATTCTAATCTTCTCAGCCAAGGCTCTTTCTTGCCCCCTTTTCACCCTCCTGATTTTTTCTTCCATAGACTCCTGTATCTCTTATATATCTCCAGGGACTACCTTGATGTCAGCTGCCTGTACCTGAACTACGCCCCAAATTTGAACATGAACTTGTGGACCTATTCTGTCCCTCTCCATAACTATTTGAAGATTAATAGAACTGTGGCTACAGTCCCAAAGTGCTCCCCACTATTAAGTCAGTCACCTGTCCTGCCCTATTTCCTAAGAAAACTTTGAGTTTTGCCACTTCCCGAGTTGGACTCTCTATATACTGATTGAGGAAACTTCCCTGACGCATTTACAGATTTTTTCTCATCAATCCCTTAACGCTCAGGCAGTTCCAGTCTATGTTAGAAAAAAAATAATATCTCCTATTATGATAACTCTATTACCCCTGCAGGTCTCTCCCCTCTCTCCCTGCATTTTGGTACTCTCATTCCTATTGACTATTTGGGGGTCTATAGTACAACCCCAATCACGTCAACATCCCCTTCCTATTTCTTACCTCCACACACAAAGCCTCATTGGGTGATCCTTCAGTTATATTATCTCTGATTTCTCTGTTGCACTCCCCTTAATCAGAAATGGAACTCCCCTCCCCTCCTTCCACCATCTCTGTCTTGTTTAAAGCACATTTACCCTCGTACATTAAGCTGTCTGTCCTATCCATCACTTAGCCATGTTTGTGGAATGGCTATAATATACCAGTCCCAACCTACCTATTCACGCCCTGAGTTCATCGGCCTTACCTATAGGCCTTCTTGCATTGAAATAGATGCAATTTAATCCAAAAGGCAGTACTTTCTGTTTGTTCTTTTCCAGCCTAATCTTACTGATTTCTGATTACTATATCTCCTTCCAGCCTCGCACTTGCCTCGCTGCTCTAGAGGATACCACCCCTGCCAATGTATTTTAAACACTCCCTTGTAACACTAGCAAAACTGGCCACCAAGATATTGGTGCCCCTTCCAGTGCAAGTCTCTGACGGTAATCTCCCTCTCAGGAGGTTACCACTGTCAAGGATTTTTTTTAAAAAATGTTTCTCCTAGCTCTCTGTAATCACGCTGCAGGACCTCGTCCCTATTTATACATGTATCATTCATGCCAACGTGCATAATGTTTTCTGGCTGCTCACACTCCCCCTTGAGAATGTTCTCCAGCCACTTGGAGACATCCTGGACCCTAGCAGCTGGGAAGTAATGCACATTCCGGATTCCCGTTTGTGACCACAGAATCTCCGATCTGTCCCTCTAACATTCGATCCTTCTATCTTTAACGTCCTGTTTACTTTTATTCTTTCCCGCTGTGCCCCAGAGCCAGTGGTAGTATGACCAACCTGTCTACTGCTGCTTTCCCCTGAACGGTCATCGCCCCCAACAATCAAAAATGGTATACATGTTTTTGAGATAATGGCCACAGGGGATTCCTGTACTCCCTGCCTACTCCCTTTGCCATTCCCAGTGGTTGCCCATCTACTCTCTGCCTAGAACACGACAGGAAGCAAGGAACGCCTGTTGGATTAAACTTAAATGCTACAGGACTGACAGGTAAGGCTAATGAACTCAGGGCGATGAACATTAGACAGGAATATTACAGTCATTAAAGAAACATAACTAGGGGCGTGTCTTGAGTGTGGCCACCACACTAAAGCACTTATCTATGAAGCTCTCAGTATCTCGGATGACCCTGCGTGCATCCTAGATTAGATTACCTACATTGTGGAAACAGGCCCTTCGCCCCAACAAGTCCGCACCGACCCACTGAAGAGCAGCCCACCCAGAACCACTCCCCTGCACCCAACACTATGGGCATTTTAGCATGGCCAATTCACCTAACCTGCATATCTTTGGACTGTGGGAAGAAACCGCAACACCCAGAGGAAACCCACACAGACACGGGGAGTATGTGCAAACTCCAAACAGACCGAGGCAGGTTTTGAACCCTGGTCCCTGGTGCTTTGAGGCAGCAGTGCTAACCACTGAGCGACCGTGCCGCCCAGCTCCAGCTCCCTAACACGGTATCCCTTTAAAGTACAGGAGGACGCCATTGGCCATTAGGTGTGAATCAGCTCCAAAAATGTCCCCCAAGCACCTCCCATTTGCCAGCCCTCTCTCTATTGCCCGTTAAATTCATAATTCCAAATATATATCCAGTTCTCTTTTGAATCTTCATCCACAACTATCCCAGCCGGTCAATTCCAATTCGTAACAACTCTCTAACTAAGACATTTTTCCTCAGTTCACTCCTAGATCTTTTGCTGACAACATTGAAATTATAATTCCTTGATGCTGTAATGCCAATAAATAGAATATTCTTTTTCTACTCTGCAGCTTTGTTCATAGTTTTGAACACCATAATAAATTCACATCTTTGTCTGTTCTGCTGCAGGAAAAATAAGCCTTGCAAGAACTGTGACAAACACTATAACGGAAAACAAGTAGAAAACTAGTCACCAGGATATATGAATATCAACTCGCCACAAAAGACATGACCCCAACACTAATTTCTTACATACTGATGAGGATGTACACCACTTTGACTAGGTCTGCTTCTCCATCCTAGTACAGGCCAAACAGAGACAAGCACAAGAATTCCGGGAAACACGGCATTCCAATCGGAACTCCATCAACAAACACATCAATTTTGACTCCATCTACTATCCTCTGAGAAAAAAGGGCCGAAAATGGCATAATCAACACAGGAAATTACAATACCACATCAAGGAAACCAAAACACCTGACTAGAAAATGGAAGATAACACCAGTACTTCACTGGAGGCTCACTTACTGAGTACAGTCAATGGAACATACCAGGAACTGCCATTAGCTATCGCTTCAGAACATATCAGAGTGCTCATGGCTGCCACCACATAGAATCATTGAATGAAAATGCGGGCCTGCACCACCAAATGCATATCCAAAGGCTTTTTCAAAAGTTTGCGAGACTACCTGTTCAATCACCCACCTTGGCAATGCATTCCAGACACATGTCACCAGAGGCAGAATGGCGAATCCGTGGTTAGCAATCCTGCCTGAGAGCGCTGGGGATCCAGATTTGATTCCAGCCTTGGGTGACTGCCTGTATGGATTTTGCGCATTCTCCCTGTGTCTGTGTGTTTTCCTCGAGGTAAGCCAGTTTCCTCCCACAATATGATGATGTGAAGCTTAGGTGAATAGGCCATGCTTAATTGTCCATAGTGTTCAGGGATGTGTACGTTAGGTGCATTAATCAGGGGTAAATATCGGAGGAACGTGTTGGTTTGGGTTAGTCTTTGGAGGGTCAGTGTGGATTCGTCGGGCAAAAGAACCTATGTCCGCACAGTAGGGATTTTATATTCTATGTCAATGCCACCCTCTCAGTTCAAAACAGACTCACAAATCCTCTCTCAATCCCCTGCCTTTCACTTTAAGTATGTATCCCTTTGTTTTTGACCCTTCGAGTAAGGGAAACATTTGTTGTCTGTTCATCATCTCCATTCCCCTTCTGCTCTTGTACACCTGTACCAGGTTCCCTCCTCAACCTTCCCTGCTGCAATGAAAAAAGGAGCAAATTTAGCCCTCGCCCTTCACAGTCTGAGTACTCACTTGTCTTGTTTATTCAGATGTGCATCATCTCACATTTATCAGTGTTAAACTTCATCGGCCATTAATCTGGATATAGAAATCATCTGCTTATATCATCCTGTAGCCTAACCATTTCCTCCTCACTGTGAACCACCCAGCTAATGTTTGTGTCATCCCCATTAATTATCATTCCACTGTCATCCATCTTCCACATTCTCACCATCATCTTTTATGAATATCACAAACAAATCTTGATTTCCTTCCTATTCTCCAGATGTCATTCACAGAAGAAGAATTAAGAATTCCAGTCTCTTGCTATTCTCATTTTTGGGAATTTACAAAGTGATGTAGTTAATACCTATTATGAGGGAGCTGCAAATTGCACTTTCGACAGAGTTGAATTCACCTTTTAAACTGTGCCCCTCAGCATGTCTTGTTCATAAAGTGTGTACCTAACTTAGAATGAACAATGGTTGGGCACCTTGCCTTTTCTGTGGCACTGTTCTTTGTAACAATAGTCAGAACTGAAGAATTTTTTATCTGCAGGATGGACGCAAACTCATTGCTTGAATCAGCTAATGTGATGAGGATAAATACTCAATTAACTTCTACGAAATGGACAAACTGCAGGACATCAAATCATATGCTCATGTCTACTTTGAATTGGAAGCAAATACATACTGTTAAAAAAAACAAAAATGTTGAGACACCATAGCAGGGTTGTAAAAGCATGTCATTTGCTTTTGCTGGAGATGCAGAAATACAGAGTGAATGTACAATCTGAACAAGAACCATGTGATAGAAAAAGAAATATATAAAATCATAATTTTCAATGGGACCAGATTCCAATTTTTCTGAACAGTGATGTTTTTCACCCAACCTCACTTTTGCTAAAGCAAGTTTATCCCAGTCACTAACACTTCATTAGCCTTCTTCCTCCGCCTTCCTACTTTTTCTATTCTCCTACTTCCCTTGCATTACTCCTTCTGCTGCTACATACCCTTCCACTGATGATACCTCTTCACTTCTTTCTTCTCCCACTCCCACTGTAAGTTACACCAGTTCCCTAGTTACTCTCACTTCCACTGGCCATCCCTTGCCCTTTTTGCTTTCCAACTAGGGAGATGGGAATTGCTGGTTTCGTGCTGCTATTGGTCATCAGTCAACAATAAGATTGGGATGATCAATGTCCAATAGGAACAGACAATAGTGTTTGTCTGTCACTTTCAAATACAACATGAAAAGGATGGTTCTGTTCCACATACAGAGTGGAACTTTTTCTTTGTTTCTGTGCCACAGCACTCAAGCAAACAGCCTCATCACAAATAGAACAAACCTCTCCTCAGAATCAGAAGTCCATGCATCAGCTTTTCCTAAAATGGTGTGAGGACATTGGCCACGTTGTTCAAAGAAGCCGTGTTCGATCATTTTGCTCTTTACCATTTTAACTAATTTTCCAATGTCATTTGAAGTGAGATCAGAGTAATTTCCCTTGCATCAAAGCAATATTTATCACATGTAGCATAATTATCCCTCAGCAAACTGTGTTTAATGGGAATCAGAGGAAAATCTGTGCTGGTAATTTCCTCATTGAAAAATGACACCTTCCCTCGAGCTATTGGGAATGACAAATAAACTCAGCCTTTGGTAGTGCCTTCCAAAACCATGGGTGGATTTGTCTTATTAATAACATCAAGACACATCTGTTTTCACAGTTTGGTCTAAATTCTCAGAACAGTAAGACCTTGCTGGTTGAGTGTCACCCCAATGAAATCAGAAGTTTACAATAAGATAACGATTCCGATTATATTCAATCAGTTACTTTCTGAGGACTGATCGTACGATGTCAGTGCCACTGAGATCAACATTTTCTCTGTCCAACAGCATCTCATCGCATTGGCTCAAGGCTGCAACATTCCCCAATTATGCCTTATTCTCCAGCTCATTTGCCATGTTCGCCACATATATGAGGCCCACAAGATGGAGTAACTTAGAGATGCCTATGAGCCTCTGGAACCTGCCACCCCACCCATGCCCTGCGCTCTGAGTCCATCCCGTCTCCTTTTCACATTTCTCACATTTGGGGACTTAGATAATGCACATCTGAATCTCTCCTTCTCACATTTCATCTGAGTCCATCCCTTCTCCCAAGCGCACGTCCTGCCGTGTATTCATCATCCCTCCTAAATTTCCACGCTCTAATGCTGAATGTTCTGGACTCAGCATAAGATTTAATTCTATCTGTCAGAAAGAGGGATGATGACTGGGGACTATCATTGTACTCCCCATGCAGTCTCCACAGCCACTGCCCCCATTCCGCCCGATCTCCCAGCCAATATCATGTTCATTCGAACCTGACTCATTAATTCATAAGTCTTAATGAATAAGTTCATTGTAATTATCAGTTTTAGTTTTGCACTGAGGCCAAAATGCAGAAATAAAATACGGTTTACAGCAAATAAAACTGCATTTAGAAGTCTGTAAATTTATATAAATACATTACTGAAGCATATTTCCTATGGAAGTTCCAAAGTTGCCTTATTAGAGCAGTGAGAGGAACATTTAGAGAAGTCCACACTTCCTGTCTATGTTCAGGGTGACTATTCTCACTGACAATCTGTTCGCTAGCGTTTGATCCCGTAGAGGAGAGAACAGCACAGTAACAACATCCTGATTGTGATTCTATTGGAGGGGTGTAAGGATTTTTGGAGAGATGGTTACAGCATAGTAAACGGACAACAGAGCAGAATAACGTAGCCTACGAAAAGAAAATATTCTTGTTCTACCTCACAACTGACTTCACGAGAGCAATTGGTGATGGGAGATGTGAACAATAACCAGCGATATCAACATGTAGTCCAGTCCAGATACATTGTGAAATGAATGTTCTGTACTGACAGCTGGGACTGTTTGCTCTGACTGTGATTGATGTCAGTCTCCATGCAATGCAACTGCGTCATTGGAGGCTTTCTCTCTCCTATAGTAAGAGGTTTCATTCAATGCGCTATCCAACTGGAGTAACAGATGCATCAGCTCCAACAGTAACAGAGATCAACAGCTGCATAGATCTGAATCTGAGAATAGCGGACTGGAACATTACAACAATGGAGAGGAGGTTTTCCTTGAGTCTTTTCAAGATTTCCCCGTCTTGGGGATTTCTACCATATCGGATATCAGCAGTGCTGATGGTTATTCTGGGCGGGGTGGAGGGTGTGCTACTAAGCTATTCTCGCTTTTGTTGGTGTTCTCTACCTCTGTCCATTCATTAATCCCATAAACAAATTTGAATTCCGTTGCAATTTCTGTTATTTATATTTGTCAAAGGAAGAAACTATTGTCTTCAGTTTCAATTGCAGTCTCCATTCATTCCCCATGAATTGCAGACCACTCCCTCACAAACATCTGCAAGCAATACTGTGCACAACCTCGAGGTCCCTTTTTGCCCTGAAATGATTTATGTCTCCTGTTCTCCCTGTCACCAAACCTGTCCACTCACAGCTCATAACATCCCCAATCTCCATTTCTGTGTCAGTATTGTTGCTGAACAAACCATTGGCTGCACGTTGGTAAAATTCAGACTTAAGGTTTGAAGCTCTCTTCTGACCACTTTTCCAATTACAAATATTTCAATCACAAAATTGCTCTTCTTTCGGACGTTACTTCATGATTAGGGCAATGTATTAATGTAGGAATGTCGCTGGATCTAATTCAGAAGCAAAGCCTATTAAACGAAAAATATTGTTTCAAGTGATTTGTTTCAAGTCCAATACAGCTGATGACAGAACTTAAATAAAAATGATAAGAATTGGAATAAAAATGAATTTCACGAAAACCAAACATAAAAGCAACTTTTTGTCTGAAAACCTTCATCTTTCACTGATCACCTTCGGTAAAGAAATCTAATGTTATTACCCGGTCTGGGTTAATTGTGACTTGAGACCCATGACAATGTGCTTAACTTTATATTGGCTTGTGGAATGGCCTCATAATTAGAGCAATTCGTGATGGTTTCCGAATGCTGCCCTTCCCACGAATGCCAACATCACACGAATTAACAAAATTGAAGGTGAAATCAAATAAAGGACATAGCTGAAAATCTGAAATTATAGAAAGAAATGCAAAGAAATGAACAGAAAGTGCTGGGAAACTTTCCTGAAATGAAAGCAGCTGGAAAGGGGTGTGATTAATACCGTTAACAGGGAAGTCTGCTTTGAACGGATGGAGGAATCAATAGAGAAAGAGAGATATAGAAGAAAAAGAGCAAACAAAGAGAATGGTGATCCGCTGGGCTGGAAATAAAGTGTAAGATTCACCTCATTTATTTTTCGCCTTTCCCATTTTCCTGAATATCATGCCATTGTAAATACAGGTATCCCCCGCTTTTCAAAGTTCGCTTTTCCCCCCTTCCCTTTCCGAATGACTTACATCATGACATTGTTTCAAATACCAAAAGAAACCCGAACAGGATTTTCACTTTTACGAAGAAAGCCGAAAATTTTCCCATATAAGTCAGTGCTACTGCACTTTACACCATATCCGCTTGTGAACGGTTTTGTAGGAATACTCTGCTTACAAATAGTGAGTGAAAACTGTATATATCTAAGATCATGTTTAAAGCGATTTGATTCCCTCTGTCTGTCCTTCCTAAGTGTGATCATCTTCTTATATTCATTAATTCGATATGGGTATCTCTGACTGGGGCAGCATGAGTTCATTTTTCCAGTTGCCCTTGAGAAGACATTGAGCCACTGCAGTCCACGTGTTTGATCTGATTTGGTTTTGTTTATATTAGTCAAATGTACAATGGAAAGGTTTGTTTTTATTGTAGTGCAGGCACATGACCCTAAACAAGAAAACAGAGATCACAGGGTCCTTGGTCAGAGTGAGGCATACATGGTTACAGCTTCACAGGAGGTGGGCAAAGTGAGATTGACATTAGGAAGGTTAATATTATTTGAAAAGTGAGAGATGTCAATTTGTCAGTCTAATAATGGTCGGGAAGTAAGTGCTCCTGAGCATGATGGTCCATGTTTTCAAGCCTCTGTGTCTCCGCCCTGTTGGAAGAAGCTGTAGGAGATCATTACAGGTTTGGGAGAGATCTTTGATGTTGCCAGCCTTTCTGCGACAATGACATGTATGAATGGATGGAACGTTGTCTTCCGTGATGGTCTGGGCTGTGCACACAACCGTCTGTAATTTCTTATGGTCCTAGGCAGAGCAGTTACCATGACAGGTCATTATGCACCCGAACAGAATGCTTTGAGTTGCCAGTATGCATAGCACTGAGAGATGGGCGCTTTCAAAACAGTTAGATGTAACAATTGGCTGTTAAGTGGATACCCAGGTTCTGGTTGCTGTTTTGACAACAATTGAAATGTAACTAATAATTTTAAATTATGTCCTCTATACCAAAACATTGTTGAGCGTATTGTATTGCCAACATCGAACCAATGAGCCATCACCTGCTTCAAACGAATAGAGAAGCAATCACCATCACAACGAAGGAGAAAGAGACAGGATCAAAGGGAAGGATAAAGAGAACACAGCGAGGGAAACAGATGGACAGTCAGTCAAAGAGAGAACGAAACAAAACAAGGAAACAAACAGTCACATGTGCAGGGAGAAGGGAAAATAATAGGCTCAGGGAAAGAAACAGAAGACAGGGAAAAGGAAAACACAGGGAAACAGACAGTGTGAGAGACAATGGTCACAGGGAGCTGGGATAGGGTCAAGGGGAGCTGGGGGGAAATAGGAGGAGGTGGGGGTGTGGACCAGAGAGACCTGGGCGTGAGCACTGGAGGGAACTGGGGTTAGGGAAGTGAGGATTTATTTTGTCCTGTGACAAGATGTCCAGGAAGAACATGATAAGAATGGATGTACTGAACGATGGCTGTAAAACATGTCTGAGAGGCATATCGGTTACGCTGCACAGGGCGTTCGCTAGTCGAGATCAATATGAACAAAATCAGCATTATCTGAGATTAGAGAATCCATTCATCAGTTTAATAACAGCTAGGAAGAAGCTGTTCCTGAACTTACTGCTCTGTGTGTTCAAGCTTCTGTATCTTTTAGCCTGATGGAAGAGGTTGTGGGGGATCTTTACAGGTATATGATGGGTCTTTGGTAATGTTAGAACAAAGAATATTCCAGTACAGGAACAGGCCATTCGGCGGTCCAAGCTGGCGCTGATCAAAATCCTCCATCTCAACCTGTCTCCTATTTTCTAAACGTCTGTATCCCTATGCTCCCTGCCCATTCATGTATATTTCCCGAAACATGTTAAATTAAGCACCACTTGTCACAGTTCTCCATTTTCAGAAACTCCCTTCCCCGACTACGCTCTCTCCCCTGTTGCCAAGCCAGTTCTTTATCCATGTAGCTAGCACACCCTGGACACCATGTGACTTCACTTTCCCCATAACCCGACCGTGGGAAATCTTATCAAACGTCTTCCTGAAGTCCATGTACATGACATCTACAGCCCCTCCCTCATCAATTAACTTTGTCACTTCCTCAAATAATTCTATTAAATTGGTAAGACCTGAGCTTCCCTGCTCTAAATCATGTTGCCTCTCACTGAGGCATTTTCATCCAAAGGAGAATAGATCCTATCCCTCAGTATCTTCTCTCACAGCTTCCCTACCCCAGACGTCAGGCTCACCGGTCTATAATTAACTGGATTATTCATGCTACCCTTCTTAAACAAAGGGATTAGAAATTTTCCAGTCTTCCGAGACCTCAGTGGTGTTCAAGGATGTTACAAATATATCTGTTAAGGCCCTAGCTATTTCCTCTCTCCCTTCCTTCAGTAATCTTGAATAGATGTTGGCAGCCTTTCTGTGGCAACGAGCCGTGTAAATGGAATCAAAGTTTGGGAGATTGGAGTCCCTCATAGTCTGGGCTGTGAACACAATATTCTGTAGTTTCTGATGGCCCTTGGCAGAGCGATGCAATACCAGGCCATTACACACCCAGACAGTACGTTCACAATAGTGCATCTGGAGAAGTAGTACCTGCTAAATATCCTGAGCCACCTGAGGGAGGAGAGAGGTTTATGAACCATCTTGACTGTCACACCTATGTGAGAAGTCCAGGGTAGTTTGCCATTTATCATCACTCCGAGGGACTTGACACTCTGCACTGTCTCGACCGTTGATGGAGATAGGGGCTTGTTCCCCTCCTTTCGTTCTAAAGTCAATGATCAGTTCTTTACTTTTGGCGAATTTGAGAGGGAGGTTATTCACATTCCACCATGCCACCAAACCCACTGTCTCCTTTCTGTGTTCAGACTCATCGTTGTTTGATATCCCTCCTGCTTTGGCGATGTCATCAGCAAACTTACAGTTGGCATTGTTTGGAATTTGGCATCAAAGCCACCTGTGTACAGGGAGTACAGTAGGGGGCTGAGGAGACAGCCATGTGTGTACAGGGAGTACAGTTGGGGGCAGAGGGACACAGCCGTGTGTGTACAGGGAGTACAGTAGGGGGCTGAGGACACAGCCGTGTGTGTACTGGAGTATAATAGGGGGCTGAGGACACAGCCGTGTGTGTACAGGGAGTACAGTAGGGGCCTGAGGACACAGCCGTGTGTGTACAGGGAGTACAGTAGGGGGCTGAGGGACACAGCCGTGTGTGTAGAAGGAGTACAGTAGGGGGCTGTGGGACACAGCAGTGTGTGTACAGGGAGTACAGTAGGGGGCTGAGGACACAGTCGTGTGTGTACAGGGAGTACAGTAGGGGGCTGAGGACACAGCTGTGTGTGTACAGGGAGTACAGTAGGGGGCTGAGGGACACAGCCGTGTGTGTAGAAGGAGTACAGTAGGGGGCTGTGGGGCACAGCCGTGTGTGTACAGGGAGTACAGTAGGGGGCTGATGTGGGCCATAACCAGCCTTTCAAATCACTCCATGTTTATTGAGGTTACAGCCACTGGGCGGTAATCATTAAGTCATTAAAGCATGAGCTTTCTCACTTACAAGGTTGATGTTATGATTTGGAGATGCTGGTGTTGGACTGGGGTGTACAAAGTTAAAAATCACACAACACTGGGTTGTAGTCCAACAGGTTTAATTGGAAGCACAATGATGAATGTTGTTGTTGGTCTTCTTGAAGCAGGTTGGGACTTCAGCTTGTGGGAGGAAAAGGCTGAAATTGTATGTGTATACATCTGCCACTTGGTCTTCCCAGGATCTGAATGCTCAGCCAGGATCACTATCCCGGCCCAGCGCTTTCCTTGATTTGACCCGCAGGAAGACTGATCATGCCTGCAGCGATTGTAGCGGGCACAGGCACATACGAGGCTGTCGGGGCAAGTTTCAGCATGGCAGTCACACAGTTATTCATCATAGACATCCCCGCACCGTCCTCCCTCCATCGTCATCAATACATAGTGACATGGTTGGTGTGAGCACCACTCAGTTAGTGTTGAGACGGAGTGACATCAATAGACTGGGATTGTGCGCCATAATGACGTAAACTCACAACAAAAGGGGGTACGGTGTGCTTCTGCTGAGAGCCAGTGGTGCAGGGAGTGAAGACTCTCCAGGTGTTATTCAAGTCAAGCCACTGTTTCAACCTGAATGGAGTCAAGCACCTTGACTGTTGTGCCTTGTAGATGATGGACGGTCCTTAGGGAGCCAAGAAATGTATTATATATGAACAAACTGAACAAAGGAAATGAGGGCAGTTTTGCTAGGTTTGCAGATGATATTGAGGAAGTGGGGAAGCTGCAGAAAGGCTTGAACAGTTTAGGACTGTGGGAAAACACGTGGCTGATGGAACACAATATGGGAACGTGTGAGAATATGCACTTTGGTAGGCGGACTAGAGGAGACACTGTCATCCAATAAGATCCATTAAATCTGAAGCACAAAAGGATCTTGAAGCAACCCGTCCTCTCTTATGGTTAACGTGCATGTTCAGTTGGCAGTTAGGAAAGCAAAAGCAATGTTTGCATTCATTTCAAGAGAGCAAGAATGCAAGACCGGAGACATACTACTGAGAATGAAATGGGCTATGGACAGACGGCATTTGGCCAATTGTGAGCTGTTTTGGACACTATCTCTGGAGAAACATCTGCTGGTGTTGGAGGTGATCCATCCTGGGGATGATGGCTTGTCATATGAGCGGCAGTGTGTGCACACGATCGAATTTAGAAGAATTGTGGGGGGTCTGATTGAAACTAATGGATTACTGTAAAGATTGATACAGTCAGTACGTGGAAGATATTTCCACTTTTCAGAGAGACAATGACAAAATTGTACAGTATCAGAGTGAAAGAATGGGCTGAATGGCCTAAATCTATTGCTATATCTCGTCCCGTTTAGGTCATAGGGTTTATTATTCAGTGTAGACTTGTAGGTCTATGACCGACTCTTGTAACCCTTGTATTTGTATGTTGATTTGACTTCACGTTCTGGTCAATGGTAACCCATGTGATATGGACGGTGGGAGGATTCAGTGTCAGCCAGGACTCCATTAATATTTTGAGCTGCCATCAGTGGGTCTCATCGGGCGGGAGTACATTCTCTCTCCGATGATTGTCCTTTTCTGTCTGGTACTTTCGAAGGATTGATCCTGTTATGCCAGTATTGTTGATTTAAACAAAATAGGTGCAATTTATCACAGCACTCAGTAACAATATGTCATCGAATACTGAACACCCTTCCAATAACAGAAAAGTCTAAAATGTTCACTATTAGAAACACTGCTTTCCTGTTAGTGTTCAAATCAGATAACCTGTCCCATCGAGATGGTCAACTTCGAACAATTTTTAAAACAAGTTTTTATTGGATGTGGGCATCGCTGGATGTGCCCAGCATTTCTTGCCCGTCCGCAGTTGCCCTTGAGAAGGTGGTGTTGTACTGCCTTCTCAAACTGCTGCAATCTACCTGTTGTGCGGTGACCCTCTAGTGATTAAAGAGGGAATTCCAATGTTTTCACGCAGCAACAATGAAGGAACGGCAATACATTTCCAAATCAGGATGTTGACTGGTTTGGAGGGGAAATTGAAGGTGGTGGTGTTCTGAAAAGTCCACTGACCTTGTCATTCCAAATGGAAGTGTTCGTGAGATTGGAAGGAGCTGTCTGAGGATCTTTGGGGAATTCCTCCATTGTGTCTTGTAGATATGCACACTGCTGCTCCTGGGTGACTATGGTGAAGGGAGTGAATGCTTGTGGATGTGGTGCAAATCAAATGGGCTGTTTTGTCCTGGATTGTGTCAAGCTTCTTTAGTGTTGTTGGGGCTGCACTCATTCAGGTAAGTGAGGGTGTTCCATCTCATTCCTGACTTCTGCTTTGTAGATGATGGACAGGCTTTGGGTAGTCAGGAGGTGAGTTTCTCCTGCAGTATTCCTCGCCTCAGATCTGCTGTTATATTCATTTGGCGAGTCCAGTTGAGTTTCTGGTCAATGATACGCCCCCAGGATATTGATAGTGGGGGAGTTTAGTGATGATAATGCTGCTGAATACAAAATGGTTATTTTGTTTCTTATTGATGACAGTCATTGTCTGAATTTACGTGGCACAAATGAAACTTGCCTCTTGCCATCCCAAGCCTGGATATTGCCCAGATATTGTTGCTTTTGGCATGAACTGGTTCAGTACCTGAGCATTTGCGAATGGTGCTGAACATTGCGCAGTCATCATCGAATATCCCCACTTCTGACCTTATGATGGAAGAAAAGTCATTGTTGAAGCAGCTGAAGATGTTTGGACCTAGAACATTATCCGAATGGACTACTGTAGAGATGTTCTGGACCTGAGATGACTGATCTCCAACAACAATGGCAATCTTCCTATCTGTCATGTATGACTCCAATAATGGAGTGTTGGCCCACGATACCGTTTTTGCTTGGGATCCTTGATGTCACATTTGACAGAATGCAGCCTTGATGACAAGGGCTAGAATTAATTTTCTTTTTCTATGTTTGAACTAAGGCTGTGAGGAGTTCAGGAGGTGAGTGACACTGGCAAAACCCAAACTGGGCGTCACTGAGCAGGTTATGTTTGAGCAGGTGTTGCTTGATCCCACTGTTGATGACACCTTCCATCATTTTACTGATGATGGAGAGTAGACTGATAAGGCGGTATTTGGACCGGTCGAATTTGTCCTGCGTTTTATGTACAGAAGATGCGTGAGCAGTTTTTTTCCCTATTGTCGGTTTGTAAACATACTGGAACAGCTTGGCTAGGGGAGCAGTATGTTCTGGAGTACAAATCTGCCGGACTATTGCCGGCATGTTATCGGGCCCTTTGCAGTGTCCAGTGCCTTCAACCGTTTCTTGATATCCGTTAATCGAATTTGCTGAAGACTCCTCTCAGTAATGATGAGGACCACGTGGGGGGGGGGGGGGGGGGGGAGGGGGGATGGGGGGGGAGACCGAAATGGATCATTCACTCAAAACTTCTGACTGAAGATTGCAACGATATCTTCAGCCTTATATTTTGCACTGATGTGCTGGGCTCTTCCAACATTGCGGTTGGGGATATTTGTGGAGATTGCTACTCCGATGAATTGTTTAATCATCCGCCACCATTCACGATCGGATTAGCAGGAATGAGGACCTTAATTCTGATGACTGGTTCTGTGATCGCTAAGCTCTGTCTGTCCCTTGCTGTTTATGCTATCTGGCACGCAAGATTTTTGTTTGAAAGCCTCAGCAGATGAACATTTTATCTTTATATATTCCTGGTTCTGCTCCTGGCATGCCCTCCTGCATTCTCCATTGATCCAGGGTTAATCCTCTGGTTTGATGGTAATGATTGAATGGGGAACATGCTGGGCCGTGATGTTACAGATTGTGCTGGAGTATAGTTCTGCTGCTTTTGATGGTCCACAGTGTCTGATGGACGCTCAGTCTTGAGTTGCTAGATCTGCTAAAAGTCTGTGCCATTTATCATGGTGATAGTGCCTCACAACACAACAAAGTTTATGGTGACAATAGACTTCGTCTCCACAAGGACAGTGTGGTGGTCACTTGTACCGATATGTCATGGACATATACATCTGCAGTTGGTAGATTGGTAAGGATGAGGTCAGGTATGCTTTTTTACCCTCTCATTCATTCCGTCACCACCTTCTGCAGACCCAATGTAGTCGTAACGTTCTTAGGAGCCGACCAGCATGATCAATAGTGCAGCTGCCAAACCACTCTTGATAGTCGACTTTGAAATCCCCGAGCCAGAATACACTTTGTGCCTTGCCACAGTCAATGCTTTCTCCAAGTGTTGTTTAACATGGAGGAGGACTGATTCAGCTGAGGAACGATGTTACGTGGTAATCAGTAAAAGACTCCTTTGTCCATGTTAATTTGTGTTTTGTTTTCTGTAAGCTAGGATTCCGTGAGTATGGCTATGTCAGGCTGTTGCTTAACTAGTCTGTAAGGCAGTTGTTTCAATGTTGGCACTAGACCTCAGATGTTCGTAAGGAAGACGTTGCAGGTTCTAAAGTGATGTTTCTAATGTTGACTCTTCTGGAGCCCATTTCAATACCAGATGGCACATCCGGTTTCATTTCTTTGAAATTTTGTAGCGATTGTTATAACTGAATGACTCATTAGACCATTTCAGGGGGCGATTGAGAGTCAATGACATCACTTTGGGTCTGGAGTTGCATGTCAGCCAGACGAGGAGAGGATGGAAGATTCCTTCATTTCAGGATATTCGTGAACCAGATGGATTTTTCTGACAATCGGCAATGATTTCATTCTCATCGGTAGATTCTTAATTATAGGGATATTTTTACATTATTGAATTGAATTTCCACCATCTGCAGTGGCAAGATTCAACCTGGATCCACAGAACAGGAGCTGATTTTTCTGGATTGATAATTTATTGGTAATACCGTGAGACCTACTTGGAACCACATGTTGTACTCAGCTGCCATTTCTTGTGTTTCACTGTTTTTCATTTATTGCTTATGTTATTCTGGAATCTCATCCTTCATTAAATCCTGATTAAAATACACCGTCATGAACGCCTTCTCGACTGCTCGAATTTTATTCAGTCTGTTTTGTTTGAACAGACATTTCAAAGCAGCTGTACACCAGAGAAGAGCAGGAAAAGAGAATGGGGGATTGTGTCCTGTACCTGTCACCGGACCAGCATGTCTGTCCAGGAAGTATTTAGTGTGGGTCAGAGAACCTCAATTATTATAGCATGGATCGAGGCCATTCAGCCCATCGTGGAGTCACAAGCTCTCCAACTGCACAAATGGAGATAGAGAGAGTGTGTGAAGAGAGATTGTGTGAGAGAGAAATAAACAGAGAGAAAGCAAGTGAAGGGAGATAAACTGAGAGAGGATAGAAAGTGGAGCAATTGACTGAGTGCGAGAGGAAGACGTGTTAGTTGAGGGTGAAATTCGATAGATCCGAAGACTGCATTACGGTAGATAAATATGGACACACAGAAGTTAGAATCTTAATTTAAAAATTCCTCTGGACGGCAAGCCCTTTGCCTGGGCACCATACACTGTTAGCACTGTGCTGATTCTGGCTGTCATACCAAATTATTTATTTCCAACAATATCACAGAGCTGGGTTACTGACAGCTAATCAGAACGCATTAGGCAATAGACTGTGCCAAGATCAGCAGGAAATGATAACCACCACCCCGCATCCACGGCCACCCCACCGTCCACACCGATACTGTTGAGAGTCTAGGCCAGAGAATCTCAGTGATGGGATTTACTGACAGAGGTGAAACCACGATCTTAGCTGTGGGTCAAATAATGATTGATAAAGTTGGCATACCAATTTCCAAGTTATGTAATTCACATTTCAATTTATATAGTTCAATATCAGGAGTGTATTTTAACAACCTTATCTCTCTGTACTTTGCATATATTGGTGGGTGCAGAAAATCATTTTGTTCCTGTATTTTATATTGCATAAACACATTTCATTAATATTGTCCCTGCTAATTCCTCATTGTAGATGTATTCTTGAATCTGTTCTTCATATGAGTTACAAAGAGTAACATTCCAATTCTGGTAAATGGAGAACACCACTGTCCCCCCACCCAGTCTAATCAGACATGTCCCCCAGTTCTCTCCGTCTTCATTTCTTTCCCCAATATCATAATCACAATGTAATTGAAGTCCATTCAATGACACTTTATGACAGTTCATTAACATCGATAACGTCAACAGCATGACGCACACCTGCCCTCTATGATCCTGGATTAACAAACTGAACTGTGTTGGCCATGTGCAATTCTCTGTTAACGTATCTGTGCTGTTTGTTTGTTGTAACCCACATTTTTTTTTGGCACATTTTGCTATCAGATCATGGATGGTAGTAGTTTTCTCAATGTTTTACAGATATTGCAATGACTGATCAGTAGTTACAGGATTCATTTCTGTATTAATGAACAGTGAAGCATGTTTATGTTCCGTTAAATTTCTGGCATTACTTCCATATCCAAGGCTGACTGAATGATTACACACAATCAATCTGCCAACTTCAACATTACTTCCTTCAGTCACACTCGTATATCACACCCAGAATGCATAAATGTTCAACGTTATTTTGAATTTTAATAAAGTAGCTTTGAATTCAAAGGGGTTAACTGGAGCTATTTGTTCAGCGATTGTAATTATGTTAGTCTCCATGGATCGTATGCGCCCCTAGAGAGTTTCTCTCTTCTATCAATAAGGGAATGCTTTCAGTGTTTTATCCCATAACGAGCGGGAGCATGTTCAACAGCAATAAGAGGGATTACAGCTTCAGAGAGAAGGGCACGAGAGATGGAAATCTGGGACCATTAGACTGGAATGTTCCAACAATGGATCAGAATCTGGGAACATTAGACTGGAATGTTCCAACACTGGATCAGAATCTGGGAACATTAGACTGCAATGTTCCAGTTATGGATAGGAGTTTATCCTATGGTCTTTACTGGCTTTCCCGGCCTTCGATATCATTAGCATCGCGGATTGAAAGTGTACTGATGGTTATTCAAGCTGGTTACTATCCTCTCCTTGCTATGGTTGGTGTTCCTGGTAAGTGACTCTGTCTGTTTAGTGAAATGGTCTGAACTGAATAGATGCTCATGATATGCAGATTTTGTAAAGGTGCAAGCCGACGTTTTCAGCTCCAATCAAATTTTCATTCCTTAGAAATCATAACTAGCAAAACTATTATTTACAAATTAATCACCAATATGCGAGGGTCAAACACACTGTTCTCAACCTCTTTGATTCATTTTCTCCTGCAAAGTGTACATCTCCATATCCTCCCCACATACCAATCCTGTCCAGTACCACCATTAAGGCGTCCCAGTCTCCTCCTCAGCCTCAGTTCAAATCCTGAATAAACCATCGTTTCTTCCTTTGTTAATTCCAGATACATCTGTTTCAAGTCCCTTCTAACCAAGCGTCCATTACAAAATAATTTTACTTGACATGTTTAACTTGTTCTCTGCACAAAATCTGAAAGATGGGCAGACAGAGTATGGTGGGCCGAGTCAATGGATCGTATTCTAGAACCACCGACTAATAATCTGTTGATATCGGCTTGCCTTATGTACATTAGAGAAGGCAGTGGATCATCTTTCTCTGGTCAAGTCTCTTTTTAACTGAAAACCCACGGCAATTTGTTTTTACTATTTATTGTCCTGTGGAACACCTGAAACAGCCACTCAGTTCAAGATCGGCATAACATGCTGGCCTGACCAGAGCTGCACACATCCCGTGTGGGCAGAACAAAAGGAAAGGTTCTCCTCTGCCTGAATCCCATGTTCTTCCGGCTCAGTTCCATTCAGGTAGGTAGACATTCACTGTTTTAGATGCATTCTTTGTGATTGAGTCTCTTCCAAGACTGATTGTCCATCTCCATGGGCACCTCTAGTGCTGGCTTTATTGATGCTGACCTAAAGATGTAAGGATGTTTTTTAATTCTAAAACAGTGGCAGTGTATTTTAAATGAACTTTTTCCTGTGTCACACGAAAGAAATGGAGCCAGCTAAGTGAGGGAAAGGAATTATTATGATCAAACCTGAGAGTGTTGTTGAGGCAGTAGTTGTTGTATTGTGGACAGATTTTCTATCCTTTGTATGGAGTGATCTCCTTACCACAGAGAGAGTGAAGAGGATTTCCAACATATTAATCCCTTGGATGATGGCACCATGAGGAGTGAGTGAAGGTTGATCTGTTGCACTGAGAGAGAATAAGAGGTGATTGCATTGAACCCTGAGAGGGATGGACAATTAGTCCTTATATTCTAAACAGACAATGAGAAAGTGATAAATTCCATGACTGCTATTTCACTCAATATGCATGATTCGGGATAGTTTAAGTGCCTGGGAGGACGTTACCCCACCCACCCCAACCCCTACTCCCCATTCAGAGAGACGGAGAGGTCCAAGTTTTGAATAAACTCTCCCCACATTAATACAGTGCAGTTGGTGTGTGATCCTGCACTGAATGTCAAATTTTCCACCACCCTGACAGCAGCCACAATACCTTCATTCTAAAACAGTTAACTATTCCCACCAGCTACTGACCTTCATGAAGAACATGAATCTATCTTCTCAGAGATACAAGGTACTTCCTTAAGGTTCAGACCAGAAGACTATAAGACATTGGCGCATAAATTAGGACAGTTAGCCCATTGGGTCTGCTCCGTCATTCAATCATCGCTGATAGGTTTCTTAAACCCATTCTCCGACCTTCTCCCCATAACCCTTCATCTCCTGGATAATCAAAAACTATCTATCTCCGTCTCAAATATACTCAATGACCTTCCCCCACAGCCTTCTGTGGCAATAAATTTCAAAGATTCACCATTCTATGGTTAAATAACTTTCTCCTTATTACTGTTCTAAAAAAGTGTTCCTTTTCATCTAAGGCTGTGCCCTCAGATTCTCATCCAATGGAAATATCTTATCAACATCCACTCTCTCCAGGTCATTCAGTATCCTGTCTATTACAATTACATTCCCTCTTATCCTTTCATACTTTATCAAGTATAGACCCAGAGTCCTCAAACATTCCTCATGCAATAAGCTTTTCATTCCTATGACCATTCTCGTGAAAATCTTCTGAACACGCTCTGGGACCAGTACATCCTTCCTGAGGTATGGAGCTCAAAAATGAACACAATACTCCAAATGTAACCTGACCAGAACCGTATACAGTCAGTTCTTATATTCAATTCTTCTCGTCGTATATGCTCCCAATCATAATTGTAATTGCCCTCCTAATTACTGCCTCAACCTGCAAGTTGGCCTTGAGAGAACCCTGCACGAGAACTCCCAAGTTCCTTTGCACTTCAGATTTCTGAATTTTCTCGCCATTTAGAAAATAGAACATGCCTCTATTCTTCGTGACAAAGTGCATGACCTCACACTTTCCAACGTTGGAATGCATCTGACGATCTCTTCACCTGTCCAAATCCTTGTTCAGCCTCTCCGCTTCGTCAATACGACCTGTTCATCTGCCTTTATTTGTATCATCTGCAAACCTAGCCAGAGTGCCCTCAATTCCCTCATCTATGTTGTTAACGTAACAAGTAAAATGTTCCGATTCCAACACTGAGCATTCTGGATCACCACTTGTCACCGGCTGCCATCCTGAGAAGTACTCTTTCATCCCCACTCTCTGCTTTCTGCCAGCCAGACAAGCTTCTATCCATGCCACTACCTTGCCTCTAACACCATGGACCCATATCATACTCAGTAATCTCCTGTGTGACACTTTCTCAAAGTACTTCTTGAATTCCAGGTGGATTACGTCCATTGTCTGTGCTTGGTCGAGCCTGTTCATTTCCTCTTCAAAGAATTCCAATAGATGTGTCAGGCATTAACTTCCCTTGATGAAATCATGCCGACTTTGCCCTATTTTACCAAATACTTTCAAGTATTCAGAAAACTCATCCTTCACAATGAATTCCAGAATCTTATCCACGACAGAGGATAAACTATTCATGTTTTTTTTGTCTTTTTCCTTATTCTCTTGTTAAAAAGGGGTGTCACGTTCGTGGTTTTCCAGTGTTCTAGGATCATTCCCTACTCTAGTGATTTCTGAAAGATCACCACGATCGCCTCCACTCCCTCTTCAGCTATCTCCCTTATAATACAGGGATGTAGTCCATCTGGTCAAGGTTATTTAACCAGCTTCGCGCCATTACAATTTTTTCTAGCATGTTCTCCTTGGTGGGGGCCATCATACCCAGCTCTAGCCCCTCAATCTCTTGAATTTTTAAGGTATTAATCGTGCCTTCCACCATGAAAGACGATGCAAAGTAATTATTCAGTTCCTTGGCTATTTTCTCGTTCCCCACTGCTACCTCTCCAGTATCATTTCCCAGCAGTCCAATGTTCACTTTTGTCCCTGTTTTGTACTTTATATGTCGAAGGAAACTGTTATAGTCTTCGTTTATATTATTGGCGAGCATACCCCCATATTTAATAATTTCCCTCCTTATTTTATTTTGTTTGCCCTCTGTTTTGTCTTTGTAAGCTTCCCAATCCTCCGGTTTTCCACTGCACTTTGCCACATTGTTTCATTTCTCTTTTGCTTTTCTGCTCTTCCTGACTTCCCTCGTCAGCTATGATTGTCCAGTCCTCCCTATACAAGCCTATGTTTCCTCAGGATAAATCTC
Source organism: Chiloscyllium punctatum (assembly GCF_047496795.1). Taxonomy (NCBI): domain Eukaryota; kingdom Metazoa; phylum Chordata; class Chondrichthyes; order Orectolobiformes; family Hemiscylliidae; genus Chiloscyllium; species Chiloscyllium punctatum. The sequence goes on from NC_092756.1 coordinate 2,483,082, forward strand.
TGCTGTATCCTGAATTACTCCAAAAATCTCCTGCCAATGCTGTTGCACTGTCTTTCCTGCTGTGCCCGTCTCCCAGTCAATTCTACCCAGATCCTCACTCATGTCTGTGTAATTGGCTTTATTCAGCTGTAATAGCATTACTTCTGATTCTAACTTCTCCATCTGAAATTGCAGAGTAAACTCAATCATATTATGATGACAGTCACCTAAAGCTCTCCCCATGTAGTCTGCATGCACAAGCTGCTCCAAAAAGCCATCTCGTAGACATTCCACAAATTCCTTTTTTTGCAAACCACTATTTTTCTGAATTCCCAGTCCTTCTGTAAAATAAAATCCCACATGATCACTGTGACTTTGCCTTTCCGACAGATCTTTCTAGATCCTGGTGTATCTTACACCCCAGCTCCCTGTATATAACTCGCATGCGTTCCGATATAATAGTTCAATCCTGTATTACCCGTCGCTCTTCTCATTGTCATTTGTTTGTCTAACCGTTGCTACCTACACAGACCCTGACCACTGGATCATTTCCCTCCAACTCCAAGTTCTGCAACCCAGATGATAGATCCCAAACCCGAGCACCATGTCGGCAACACAACCTTCAGGACTCTTAATCCAGATCACGGAGAACAGTATCTATGCTTTTATCTATACTATCCCAAATTATCCATCATTGGGCAGCATGGTGACACAGCAATGCTGCCTCACAGTGTTAGGGACTTGGTTTCATTTCCAGTCTCTGGACCCTGTCTGTGTGGACTTTGTACATTCTTCCTGCATCTGCATTGGGAGCATTAACTCTTTTCTCTCTCTACAGTACGTCTCTGTGTTTGCTTCAGATTTCTACAATCTACAGTATTTTTGCTTTCGTTTGATGGAGAAATGCAGCAAATGTGATAGGTTTTTGTAAAAGCAGCCGTGGTTCGCAGTTTCATCTGGGTGTTTAGGAATCTTGCCCGGCCACTTGTGTGAGTGCAGTGTCCTGGATGCCCATTCCACCTCTCTCAGTTCCCTCAGTCCATCGTCACTACATGCAGCCTTTCCTTGTGCCACCCCTGGGACTCCCCACACCCCATTGCCTGGCACTGGATACTCCCTTCGCAGGACTGTGCACACAACGACACTGGAAACTTTCTGACCCGCTGGGGATGCTGGGTAAAGACCCTGCCATTGAAAGGAACCGAATAACTAGAATCCAGTTGAATAGCAAAGCTGAGTAAACTGGATGAATTACATCCATCTGCTCTGACATTTTCTAATCTTCTGTTTATCCTTGTCCATCTGCAAATAGATGGTCCATATGTATGCCTTGTCAAACAGGTTTGGTGGCGGGGTTAAATATCAGAATCGGTGGTCATTGGACGAATTCAGTGGTCTCACTTTCCTGACATCACACTTAAGTTTTTATTATCCGGTCTATCCAGTTTAAAGAAAAGGCTTTGCTGGAGTTGTGCTGAAAGGATATTTGAATTTTGGAGACATGAGAAAATGTCACGTGCGAGTGAGGTTAGGAATCGTAAGGTAGCACAGTTAAATACACAATCAAAGTGCTGGTCGGGGAGGCAGCACTTCCGATATGGATCATTGGGATTCCCGAGTCTGTAGGATATACACAAAAAGGATAGTATGAACCTGAAATGGCAGCAATTTACGATATGTGGCTTATTGGGATTCACAGGTCAGTAGGATACACACAAGAAGGACGTGATGCACATGAACTGATAACAATCTCCAATATGTGGATCATTGGGATTCCCGGGTTAGTAGGATATACACAAGATGAACGGGATGGACTTGAACTGGCAGCAATCTCCTGGCAGGCAGGTTTGCTATTGTCCTTTACGAGGGTTTAAACTAGTGTGTGGCGGCGGTGGGTGAGGGGTGTATGGAAACACAGCAGTAGATCCACAGGTACAGTGACCGAGGAGGAGTTGGAGACTAATCCCAGCACAGCTAAGACCAACAAAATAAAACAGAGGGCACTTAACACATTGGCCTGGCAGTCTGAAGTGTGCTGATTTTAATATGAGGAACCTGTTTGTTTGAACAAATATTTCGATGTCGCTGCATGTCAGAAAATAGGAAGAGACAATGATTAATTGTTCACTGTATCCTACAGTGGACCAGCTTGTCTCTCCAGGCACCAAAACTTGTTACTGTGGGTCAGAGAACTTCATAATTAATACAACACAGAAGGAGGCCATTCAGCCCACCATGCGTCCACGAGCTCTCCAACTTGACAACTTGAAAATAGAGGGAATTATCGGAGCTAGACTGAGAGGGAGAGAAACAAACAGAGAGAGAATCAGTGAAGTGAGATAAACAGAGTGAAAAAAAGGAGCGACAGAGTGAGTGACAGCAAGGGGTGTCAGACGAATGTGAAGTTAGATCAGGAGACAGCATGAGGAGAAATACACAGAAGCGATTCTTAGAAAATCTCACAGACTATAAGCCCTTTGTCTGGTGCCATACCCTGTGAGCACCTTGCTGATACTGGCGGTCATCCCAGATTATTTATTGCCAATAACATCCAAGAGCTGAGTTGCTGACAGCTAAACACAATAGATTGGCTCCAGGAAGAAGGTGGATTAATTTAAATATTCTGAGCTAACAGGAACTTGTAGCCCCTCGACACACTGCGTGAGAGGCAGGGTGGAATCTCAGTGAAGGGAATCACTGGCAGAGGGGAAATCAGAATCTCAGCTGTGGGTCAAATAATGATTGATAAAGTTTGCACACTACTTCCATAGTTTTGTAATTCACATTACAATTTATATCGCTCCACAGCGTAAGTGTATTTTCACAATATTGTCTTTTTGTAATTTTCATGTCTTGGTATGTACAGAAAAGCCTTTGTATCCTGTATTTTGTGTTGAATAAACACATTTCATTATTGAGGAAGAAAGGACCTGCTCCGATGGGACAGTCATCATCTGAACCGTGCTGGGACCAGAATCCGAGTGAATCATCACCAGGGCTGTAGACAGAGCTTTAAACTGATTAGGAGTATGTGTGTATGTGCGGGGTGGGGTGCGGTTATAGGGTTTAATTAGAGATGCCGAATTAAAAGAGGAGGTAAGAGTACAGAATTCAGCAGACGTTATTAAAATCTCCAGCGCAGACACAAATAGGATAGAGCATTTGGAAATGTTTAACAATCAAACTTCAAGTGCACTGTACAAATTAATGACCATGAGAAGTGGGACGGTTAGTGCAGGACTGAAGGGGTTACAACTGAATGCATGCTGTATAAGGAATCAGGTAAATGAGCTTGTGGTGCAGAATTAATTCGGCATGTTTGAAGCGATGGTCATCACGGAGATGTGGCTGCAAGGGGATCTGAATATTTATGGATATTTATCCTATCGAAAAGATTGGCAGGTGGGCAGAGGGTATGGATTTGCATTATTAGTAAGAGATGAAATTAAATCAATAGTAAGAAAGGAAGTAAGGTAAGATGGTGTAGAATCTGCGTGGGTAGAATTGAGCAACCACAAAGGTAAGACAACCACAGTTGAAGTCTTGTACAGGGCTCCACAGAGTAGTCAGGAGCTGGGGCACAAGATCCACCAGGCGATAGAAAAGATGTGTAGGAAAGGCAAAGTACAGTAATCATGGGTGATTTCAGTATGCGGGGAACTGGGAACATCAGATTGGTAGTGGTTCGCAAGAAAAGGAATTTTAGGAATGTTTATGAGATGGCTTTTCAGAGCAACTTTTGGTGGAGCCCACTCGGGGTGAACAGATGATATTGGATTTAATGCTGCAGGATTCGTAAGGGAGATTAGGGTGAAGGTAAACTTTGGAAGCAATGATCAGAACATGGTTGAATTTATTCTGCAATTTGAGAGACAGAAGATAGAATCAGAGGTAACAGTATTTCAGCTGAATAAAGACAACTACAGAGGTATAAGAGAGAAGTTGGGTAGAATTGACTGGGAGAGAGGTCAAGCATTAAAGACAGGGGAACAGCAATGGCAGTAGATTCCAAGATTAATTCACGAGACACAGCAGAGATTCTTGCCGAAGAATAGAGGCATGGTACATGGAGGATGAGACAGCCAGGGCTGACGAGGGAAGTCAATGATTGCATACAAGCAAAAGAGCAAGCGTATAATGTGTTGAGGGGGAGTGGGAAACTTCAGAATTGGAAACTTACAACGACTAACAGAGGGCAAAAAAAGGGCAGAGAATATTAGATATGGAGGTAAGCTAACCAGTAATAGAAAGGAGACTGTAAGAGGTTCTTTAGATACATAATGTGCCAAAGAGAGGCAAAAGTGAATATGGATCACTGGAAAATGATGCTGGAGAGACAGTAGTGGGAAACAAAGAAATGAATGAGGAACTTCGCATCAGTCTTCATGGTGGAAGACACGAGTAATTTCTCAAAAATTGAAGATAGTGAGAGGGCAGAGCTGAGTATGATGTTCATCACCAAGAAGAAGATGATAGAAAACTGAATGGCCTGAATTTGGATAAATCACCTGAACCATATAGACTACATCCCAGCATTGTAAGGGAGATAGCTAAAGAGGTAATGAAAGTTCAAGTGGTAATATTTCAGGGAAGACTAAAATCAGGAAAGGCTGGAAAATTGCTAACATGTCACTCCATTTAATGAGGGAGTTAGGCAGAAGATGGAAAAATACAGACTGAGTAGCCTAACCTTGTTGTGGGTAACATCCTGGAATCCATCATGAAGGATGGGATTTCTGAATACTTGGAAGTATTTAGTAAAATAGTGCAAAGTCAGCATTGTTTCATCAATGGGAGGTCATGCCTGACAAACCTGTTGGAATACTTTGAGGGAGTAACAAGCAGATTTGACCAAGGAGAACCAGTAGATGTTATCCACCTGCTTCTCTAAATTCCATTGATAAGGTACCACGCAGGAAAGCTATTGAGAAAGATTAGGGCTCCTGGTGTTACAGGCAAGGTGCTAGCTTGGATGGATGAACGGTGCCTGACAGAAATAAGAGAGTGGGGATAAAAGTGTCCTTCTCCGGATGGCATCCAGTGACAAGTAGTATTCCTCAAGATTCAGTGTTGGGACCATAAAATTCGCTTTGTGCATTAATGGTCTACATGAAGGAACTGAGGGCATTCTGGCTAAGTTTTCAAAAAGTGCAAAGATGGAATAGAGGCATAGGTAGCATCGAAGAGGTGGTTCGGCTGCAGGAGGGTGCAGTAGCACCTCTAGCAGCCCTCTGATGCTCGCCGTCCAGACCACCAACCTCAGGATACAACGCATCATCCTCCTCCATTTCTGCCAGTAACATTCCGACCACACCACCAGAGATATCCTTCCCTCCCCACCCCTATCAGCATTCTGCAGAGACCATTCCCATCACGACTCCCTCGTTACGTTCACACATCCCCCCTCACACACCCCAACAAACCACCTTTCCCTCCCGGCACCTTCCCTTGCCATTGCAAGAGGTATGAAAACTGTGCCAACAACTTCCTCCTCACCTCCATCCAAGGCCCCAGAGGATCCTTCCACATCAGGCAGAGAATATCCTGTGAATCCAAACACCTCATCTACTCTGTTCTCTTGCTCCTGGGCTCCTCTACACTGGGGAGACAGGACATCACCTTGCAGAACGGTTCAGGAAACACTCTCCATCACACACCCAACAACCCCACTTCCCTGTGGCTAAATACGTCGCCTCCCCCTACCACTCCTCCAAGGACATGCAAGTTCTTGGCCTCCTCCACTGCCACATTCTAGCCACCACACATCTGGAGGAAGAGCCCACCTTGGGACCTTTCAACCACACGGTATCCTGTGCAATGTCGCCTGTTTCCTCATCTCCCCTCCCTCCACGTTATCCCAGATTTAACCCTCCAACTGATCACCGCCTGTTGAACTGTCCGACCTGTCTATCTTCATTTCCATCTCTCCACTCCACCTTCCACTCTCACCACTCACCTTCCTCCCAGCTCCTCCCATTCATCTCTCTACCCTCTTCCGCCCACCCACTTCATTCCTGATAAAGGGTTTATAACTGAAAGGTCGAATATCCTGCTCCTCTGAGTTCGCCTGACTGGCTGCTCTTTTCTAGCACCACACTTGTTGACTCTGTTCTCCAGCATTCTCGGTCCTCACTTTCTCCTGCTGAAGGATTTGCACAGGTTAGGGGAGTGAGCAAATAAGTGGCAGATGGAGTATAACGAGGGCAAGTGTGAGGTCATGCAGTTTGCCAGGAAAAATAAAGGCATGGACTATTTACAAAATAGCGAGCAAGTTCAGAATACTTGGCGGCGGAGTTGGGGGGGCGGTTCTGGTCCAAGGATCTTGAAAGGTAAACCCGACGGTTGTCAGCAGTTGGGAAGATAAATAAAATGATACCATTTATTTCAAGAAGGCTTGAATATAAATGCAGGGATGTATTTTTGAGGCTCTATAAGATTTTGGTCAGGCTACATTATTGTGCACAGTTTTGGGTCCCATATCTCAGGAAGGATATACTGGATCTGGAGCATTTTCTGATGAGATTCACAAAAGTGGTCCCAGGAAAGAAAAGCTTAACAGATGAAGAACATCTGAGGGCTCGGGGTCTATATTTGATAGAGTTCGGAAGGCTGTTAGGAGGTCTAATTGAAACTTACAGAATATTGAATGACCTAGACAGGGTGGATTTTGGGAAGATATTGCCAATGGAGGGGAGACTCGGACCCGAGTGGACAGAGTAAAGAGAAGACTTTTTTTCAGACACAGATAAAGACGAGCCTCTTCAGCCAGAGAGTAGTGAATCTAGGGAATTCACTGCTATAGAAGGCTGTCCAGGCCAGGTAATTGAGTATATTGAAGAGTAAGACAGATAGGTTCTTAATTATAAATGGGATGAAGGGTTACAGATAGAATATGCAAGAATGGGTTTGAGAAGCGTAATAGCCATCATTAAATGGCGGAGCAGTCTCAATGGGCTGAAAGGCCAAATTTCTGCTCCAATGTCTTCTGGTCATATGGTTAATATTGGCTCTCCTCATTCCTCATTGGAGATATATCCTGGAATTCGACCTTCTTTTGCTTTATAAAGAGTAACATCCCAACACTGATGACTAGGAAATATCATGTTTCCTCCCACCAGTCTCTGCAGCCATGTTCCCAATATCATAATCACACTGAAATTGAAAACCAGTGCATGGTACTTAATCACAGTTGATTGAAATCGACAACATTAACAGCATGACCCTCACCTGCCCTCTCTGATCCACGACAAACCATCTGAATTGTCTGTCACGTCATAATCTCTGTTAACATGTCCATGCCATTTGTCTGTTATAACTCGCGTTGTCGTAGGCACATTTTCCTGTCAGATTGTGGACTAGAAAAGTTCTCCCGATATTTTACTGACATTATAATCACTGATCAACAGTTTCAGACTGTATGTTTCCATTTATAAACAGAGAAACTTGTTTATGTCCTGACAATCTTTTGACATTACTCCCATATCCAAGGCAGATTGAATGATTGCACGTAATCAATCTACCAACTCCAATATTCCTTCCCTCAGCCACCACCACATATCCCAAGCTAAATGAGTAAATTTTAAACGTTCTTTTGAATTTTAATGAAATCAATATTGAATTCAAAGGGCTTAAATGGAGCTATTTGTTCAGTGACAGTGATTAATGTCCATCTCTTTGGATCCTAATTACCACAGTCGAGAGTTTCCATCGTTGAAAGATAAATGGGCTCTGTTCAATGTGCTATCCCATAGTGTGAGTTGGAACATCACTGACAGCACTAACAGGGATTAGCAGCTCGAGAGAGAGGGGGAGGAGAGATCAGAATCTGAGAACATTAGACAGGAACGTTGCAATAATTGTTCATAATCTGAGGACCATGGATTGGAATGTTCCAACAATGGCTCAGAATCTGAGAACATTACACTGGAATGTTCCAACAATGGGCAGGAGTTTATCTGGGGGTCTTGACTAGCTTTGTTAGCCTTGGATATCATTAGCATATCGGATACAGGATATCCTTTGGATTATTCAAGGTGGTTACTACCCCATCCTCGCGATAGTTGGTCTTCCTGGTAAGTCATTATATTTGTCTACTAAACCGGGTTGAACTGAATGTTTGCTCGTGATATGTACATTTTGGAAAGTGCAATTCAATATCTTCAGTTCCAAACAAAAATTCATTTCCTTATATGTTATAACTATGAAACTAAGATTTATAAATTACTCATTGATATGCAAGAAGGAACCAGACTCTTCTCAAACTCTGTAATCCATTTTGTCCTTCACAGATTTACATCCCCATGTCCTCCCCACTCACCAATCCTGTCCAATACCACCTTCATGGTATCCCAGTCTCGTCTTCAGTCTCAGTGCAAAATCTGAATATACCATTTGTGCCTTTGTTCAATCCAGATGCAACAGTTTCACGTTCCTTGTAACCATGTCCGTGACTAAATAATTGCTCTTGAAAATGTTTAACTTGTTCTCTGCACATAAGGGAAGACAGGTTATGGTGGTCAAGCCATTGACTCATAATCTGGAGCCACAGAATAATGGTCTGTTGATATCTCATGAAGGAAATTCGGTAATTTAAAAGCAACCATTATCATTTGTTATAAAAACCAATCTGCTTGCCTCAAGTCCTTTAGGGAAGTCAGTGTGGCATGCTTCCCTGGTCAGGTTTCCGTGTGACTTCTGTGATGAACACGTGGGTGTACTGTACCTTTGAGAGAATTAAAAACCAACAATAACTACCTGACAGCACCAAGAGTTCTGAAAAATAGATATAATGCAACATTTGGTCAAACAACCCGATCAGCTCATTATCTCGAAACAAATTCAGCAAAACATTTTAGATTATACCCCAAAATACCCACCCCAATCAAGTTTCAATTTATTATATTGACAATCTTAACAGTCAATGATACAATCCAATATTTTGGCGTTAGAAGACCATGGAAAATTGAATACTTGAGAGGAGAACTGACAAGCTACCAGCATGCAAACACTGCCTGAAAAATAGCTCTCCTACAGGTACCTTTATTGATTAGTAACTGGTGAAGCAGAGTCCCCAAAAGAAAAAGAAAACAGGAATATGGAGAAGAACCGAAAGCTTCCTGGATTTGAGATAAGAAGTTTTGTTTTGTAAATCTTAATTAGCCATCTTATCGAACTAGTATTGTTGAGGGGGAAGGTCAAAGACAGGTTAGAGGAAGAAGTTGTAAACAGTCGTTCGTTTATTATTTCCTGTTATATTTTAAGAAATAAAGTTCTTCATTTTTACTTTAAATAGATTTGGACTCTAGAATTACCACAGATTACTGCATGGGATAAATCTTTTCTCTGTTGCTGGTTTTAATTAAGCAGAAAGATTTATCCTGTGTTGTAACACTACAAACTCATAGCTATGCGTTTTACTCTTTACTGTCCTGTGGAACAGCTGAACTAGCCACTCAAATCAAGATCTGCATAAAAGCTGCCCTGACCAGGGCTTCATACATCATTTGAGAGAAGAACAAAAGTAAAGATAGCTCCCTTTCTCTGCTTGGTTTCTGTCCTGCTACATCTCATTTCCATACAGGTACGTGACCATTCACTGTTTTAGGTTTATTCAATCTCATTGAAATTCTCCCCGAGAGGGATGCACATCTCCATAGGTATCTCTGGTTCTGGCTTTATTGATGCTATGTACAGATGTAAGGGACTTATAAATTCCATGTCAGTCATAGTGCATAGATAAGGAATGCCTTTTGTGGCACAGGAAAGAAATGGCGATGTCTACGTAAGAGAAAATATGTTTTTTGACATTCCCTGAGAGTGTTGTTGAGGCAGTGTTTGGGGTACCGTGGATAGACTTCCTCTCAAGTTTCACACGACTAATCCCTGGGATGATGGTACCATGAGCAGTGAGCGAAACTCAGTTAGAGAATAAGAGGTGATTGCATTGAACCTTAAGTTGGATGGACAATCAATCATGATGTTCTAAACAAACACTGATACGGTGATAAGTTTCATGGCTTTTTTCCACTCAAATTACATGATTCTCGATAGTTTAAGAGCCTCTGAGAACGTTCCACCCAACCTCCTGCACTCCCTATTTCAACTGAGACAGAGAGAGGAAGATAGGAGGGGGGGGTGGTTGTGGAGAGAGAGAGAGAGAGACAGACAGACAGACAGACACAGAGACAGAGAGAGAGAGAGAGAGAGAGAGGTTCAGGCTTTTGAATAAAATCTCCCAACATTAATACAGATCATTTGGTGCGTGATCCTGCCATGAATGTCATGTTATCCATAATCCCCACAGCAGCAATAATGCCTTCATTATAAAAGTGTTAACCCTTTCCAGCAGTGTAGAGAAAGGAATGTCTGTTTACGCCACAGGAAAGAAACGGAGATGTCTAAGAGGAAAACGAGTTATTGCGATCATCGCTGAGAGTGTTGTTGAGGCAGTATGTGGGATATTGTGGACAGACTTTCTCTCTTTTATAAGGAATGATCGCCTTGCTACAGAGGGAGTGCAATGGAGTTTCACCAGACTAATCCTTGGGATTATGGTACCATGAGGATACAGTGAAGATTAATATCTGGCGTTGTGAGAGAATGAGTGGTGATTGCATTGAAACTTGAGGGAGAGGGACAGTCACGCACGATGTTCTAATTAGGGCGGCACGGTGGCACAGTGGTTAGCACTGCTGCCTCATAGCACCAGAGACCTGGGTTCAATTCCTGCCTCAGGCAACTGACTGTGGAGTTTGCACATTCTCCCCGTGTCTGCGTGGGTTTCCTCCGGGTGCTCCGGTTCCCTCCCACAGTCCAAAGATGTGCAGGTCAGGTGGTTTGGTCATGCTAAATTGCCCGTAGTGTGAGGTAAGGGGTAGATGTCGCGGTATGGGTGGGTTGCGCTTCGGCGGGGCGGTGTGGACTTGTTGGGCTGAAGGACCTGTTTCCACACAGTAAGTAATCTAATCTAGACACTGATATGGTGAAAAATTCCACGGCTTGTTTTTTACTCGGGTTGTATGATTGTCGATAGTTTAAGAACCTCTGAAAATATTCCTCTCACCCCACACCCAATCCCCATGTCGCATGAGAGAGACAGAGGGCCAGTGTTTCTATAAACTCTCCCCACATTAAAACAGTGCATTTGGTGTAAGGTCCTACAGTGAAAGTCTCGATATCCGCAATCCCTACAGCAGCCACAATATCTTCATGCTAAAACAGTTAACTATTCCCACCAGATTCTGACCTCCATGGAGAACATGGGTGTGTCTTCTCGGTGATGGAAGATGCTTCCTTGTGACTTGGCACAAATCATTTGGCTTCCCTCCTCATTGCCAGCAAACTATGTTAAAGCAGCATACGTTCTACAAACAATGGAACTATGATTAACATCATTGAGTCCTCTATCAGTGCAGCCTCTGTTTCATTGGTTTGTCATGTTGGAATATCAATGACCTCCCCCCCCCCCCCCGCCCTTCCAGTATAACTGTCTCGTGGGGATGAATAGCCTCCTCCTGGTCTAATGGAACAGGTTTAAGTGTCTGATTGGGCTCTGCTTGCTCCTGTTTAACAGCTCGATGCACTGAACAGACTACTCTCCTTCCTGTGTAACAGGCAAGAGTATTGAATCTGCTGTCACTCTTCCTGTTACTGAATGCTAGCTCATACCAGTGTGCAACCAGCTTGAGATGCTGAATGAGTTCCTCTTTTAGCTGTGAAAATGTGCAGTGTCTGGCCGTGCTGTTACATAAATGTTACCGACACCTGAACAGCACAAACCGGAATGCTGTCCGGGTCTTGCTGCACATGGACACAGAATGGTTCAAGAGCTGATGTGGGTCAAACTTTTCTGAACAGTCTATGATCTTCAGTCATCATACCTACTTCAGATTTTATGATGGGGAAAAACATTGATGGACCAGCTGAAGATGTTTGTGCTGAGGAGTCTAACCTGAGGATCTCCTGCAGAGATGTCCTGGGACTGAGAGGATTGTTGGCGACTGACGCCAAACCTCTTTATTTGTGTTCTAAACGACCCCGTCAGTGGGAAGGTTACACCTGATCCACATTAAGCTCAAATAAGTAGGTGGTCCCGATGCCATCCTCAGTCAAATACTGCCTTGGTATCAGTGCCATTCACTCTTTCCTGAGCCACTGTGTTCGCCTCTTGTTCATATCAATAGGTGACGGTGTATGTGTAGGGCGGGCTTTCCTCTCACAGAAGGTAATCACTGTCAGAAATGATCTGGGCTAGGAAGCTATGGGAGCTATATCACTGAAAGCATTTAAGGAGGAAGTAGATGGATTTTTGACGTGTCAGAGATTAAGGGGTGAAGAATTGGGCATTAAAGAGGAGTTAATGTCAACAGTAGATCAGCTATGATGATATGCAATGGCTTGATCATCCGAATTATCTGATCCTGTTCCTTTTGTCCTCATACTCAGTAATTGCAAAGTTAATGGCTGTAAATTCCCTGAATGTTCTTTTGTTGAACGTTGCAATCAGAGGGAATAAAGTATTTTGTGAGTCATCTCTTGTTGAGGTATTCATGGTGAATCTGGTTCTATAATATAACTAACAAATGAACCACAAGTTGCAGACGGGAAACACTCTGTAAAGAGACCAGAGGCATCTTTTGAACCAAATGACATTTTCCAACCGACACCAAACCATGTGTGACAGTCTTCAGGGACTGAATGAGATCCTGTGTTACTGTTGACCAAGTAATTGGAGCAAGTGGCCTCCATCTGATCCTTCCAGGAGCTGTGATGGGTTGAATAGAACATAGCAACACAGGACTGAGCAGCAGGAGTGAGCTTTTAAATACTTTGTCACCGCTTCATATGCTTTTGCTCAAAGCAACACGTTTCTGTCTGTATTCCATTTTACTACATACCAAATACAAATATGAGTAAATGCAAACACCTAGGCAACATAATCCTCTGTGGAAGGGAATTTCCACTTGAACAGCCCTTTGAGAATTTCTCATTTGTGTTCCAACAAATGTTGGAGGGTCACTATGTCCTTTTCCTGTCCCACCCCTCCACTGGTTACACCCATCTTAAATGCAACCAGTTTAGTGAGGTGGCCAATAATTTAGGTCTCAGAGTAGGCCATTTTCTCGAAAAATGTGCGACACAGAAAGTTGAACTCATAACAAATGGAAAAATGATAGAGTGCTCCAAATGTTATTCTGCCTTTGAAGTTAGTTTGCTCACAAGCTACTGGTAGTGGGATTTCTTTCTGGAACAGTGGGATTCGGCTGAATTCCCTTTGTTTCAGGCAGTGGAGAGATTCCAATGAGTCCTCACCAGGAATCCTTCACAAGTGGTAAAGATAACTCAGGGATTTTCTGGTCTCACACTTTGCTATCAGGCGGAACAAAGTAAGAGAGAGGAATCAATTAGCTGCTGCTTCTCTGCCAGGGAATATTTTTCTCCCTCACTGTGTTGGAACATACAATAATATCAACTGAACACCAAACTGGACCATGTGCCATCTCCTGGAACATTCTCTGGAAAACTTGATTATGGATTATATGCAGATGCGGAATTGCTCTTGTTGTACACAATTCCTTCCAATGGCAAAAAATGTCCCCATTTTATAATTTGTTGACATGCTTATGTGTGTCTGTGTAATTTGTAAATATTGGTAGGTGTCTTCATACTATGTGTGTTAATATCAATGCATCTTTTTCTCAAAAGTTATTCTCTAGCTTTCGTCTCCCTGACAGGAGATAATATGCTTCCAGCTGATACACTTTTCGGAAAGTCATGGATGGTTCAATACTATTTCTCAGCTAAGATCGAAACTGATAATCCCCCCATAACATAAGGCCAGCATTTCAGGAATGAGTAAAGGGAAACCTCTTTGAAAATCTTCGAAAATAATTATATCCTTTCATTTTAATTTAGCGGATCAATCCTGCACACAGTATATCAGTTGTGGTCTCAGCAATGACCTGTACAGATGCAGTTAAACATTCCTGTAATTAAACCTGATACCTTTTTCCAAAAACAGCACCATTCCACTTACCTTCCAAATCACTTGCTGCATCTGAGTTCATATGATTCATGTCACAAGAACATGGAAACCTCCTGTATCACAGAGTACGGCAATCTCTCTCCATTTAAATTGTTTACCATTGTTTCATCTTTCATGCCAAAATAGACAACCTACCCTATGTTATTTCTGCTGAAGGTTTGCTCACTAACGTTCCCGGTCTGTTTCACGTTGCAGACTCACTACCTCCATTTGACGACACATTGAATGACCATCTTGGTGTATGAGCTAATTGAGCTCCAAGCTATTCCCTCCCCTTCCTCCAGATGTTTGATACAGATTATTGATCACTGATGACCCCACAGTGATCTCTGAGGCACTCCATCAGTTACAGCTTTGCAGCCTGAAAATAAACATTTATCTCTTCTCACTATTTCCTGTTAGCGACAGCTTCCCTGCCCCTGTGTAGCGGCTCAGGTGGGTTGAATGGTCTCCTCCTAGACTGTGTAGTGTACTGAACGAGCTGAATTACTTCATTCTATATTCCTGTGTAATTCATTTGAGGGGCGAAATGGTCTCCTCCTGAGTCATTGTAACGATCCTGTCTGACTGAATAGAGTGGTCCTAAACCCTGTAACAGCATCGAGGGTGGATTGAAGGAACAACACATGGGGTAGGGACAGCAGTATATCTCTGTAAGAGCCTGCAGGAGTGGATTGACGGAATAACACATGGGATAGGGGAAGACTTTGCCCATTCGGCTGCCCCATTCAGAATGTTCATGGCTGATCCGAGCGTGTCTGACCATCAACTTCCTGTCTGTTCCCAATAATCACTGACCCTTCTCTCCAGTAAAGATCAGTCGAGCTCAGCCTTAATTATCTTCAATAAACGAGTCTTCACTGCTCCCTGAGGATGAGTACGCCACAGGTAGCACAGCACTAAAGTGAAAGGGACGTCCTTATTTCATTGTGGGACTGTTATTTTAAAACTGTGTTAACTGAACATCAAATCACCCCCTCTTTTCAGACATAAGGACAGAATAATTAGGAATAATTAGGAACATAATCCATTCTGGACTCCAAGCCTATCCCACATTCCCATTGTCCCTTTCCAATCAAATATGTATCACACCCAGCCTCTACTGCTGTCTCAGGGAGAGGATGACTGATAGCACAATAACGCATGAGCATAAAGGAAATGAGCAGATTGAGGCCATTCAGCCTATCGAAACGTAATTCCGTTCAATAATTTCTTATATGTACCTCGACCTCATTCTTCTGCCGTCTCCCTAGAATCCTTGATCCCCTTACAAATCAAAAACATATCAATTTGTGTCTTAATGACACTAGTGTCTGTGCTCTGTGCATCAGTATGTGAGTATGTTTTTTGCGCGTGTCTGTGTGTGTGTCTGTGCCTCTGTTTGTGTGTGTCTGTATGTGTGTGTGTGCCTGCGTGAGTGCGTGTGTGTCCATGTGCTTGTAATCTGTGTGTTTGCGTGTCTACATCTGTTTGTCTGTGTTTCAGCCTGTGTTTCTATCTATATTTATGTCGATTTGCATGTGACTGTATATGTATTTGTGTCTTCATACGTGTATGTATACATATCTCCTTGTAAGTATTGTATGTGTTCATCTGTGTATTTCTGTGTCTGCGTCTCTGTGCAGTGAGGCATCTGCGTACTTGTTTTGGAAGTGAAAGGACTGTTGTTGGAACGGCCAGTGGGTTTAAACTGAGAATTGTCTTTCACTGAACATTGCTCCTTAACTGGTTAGTAGGACGTGGATATTTCAGATTCTCCATATGAGGCGTCCTGGTCCTCTCAAGCACTTTAAGAGTCCTCCCTACATGGTGGGGGGAGGGGACTGAGGGAATGGCTATCGGGCCCTCCACTACCCTGCTTGGCCCTTTCTATCCTATTCCAGTCTGTTTCTCCTGGAATGGGCGAAATGGAAGAAGGGAGAGTGGGAATAGGTGTCCCTGTTGTGTGTCCTGGTGTAGATGGGGGGAGTTGTGAGGTATCTGGAATGAGTCAGTCGACAGTTTTGAATCTATATGGCATTATTAGTTGCTGAATTCAATAGTGAGAGTGGTACTGCCTCAGCCTTATTTGGAGATAAAGCATGAACCTTGTTCTGGGTTAGGTGTGATAACAGATATACAGTGAGTGTGAGGGAGCAGAGAGTATGTGGTAACTGTTATTCTAAAAGAGAGAGGAGCATATTGTTGATTGACATTTCTTCAGATCATCTCAGCGTCGAGATGAGCCTCCCTGAATGTCTTGTCCAGGTCTATTACTAATAACGACACAGACCTGTCCATCAGGTTCCACAGAATCAGTTTAGGTAGAGCTTACCGATAGCAAGGAGAAGCAAATATTGGTGTGTTATCTATCGAAACCAAAACGGTAGCAGAAAATCTGAGCATCGTATCTCTGGAAGTTAGACAGTCAAGTATTGTGGTACTGCATTCTTATTGGATGGTCTCAATTGTATCTAAACTGCGTTAACTAAGTGACTGCTGAAGCTGTGAAAAATAAGTTCATTAAGTGTATATGAGGTGGGTTGAAGAGTATGTTGTGAAGTAAAGTAGAGAGCAAGTTATTTCGGATTTGATGTTGTGTGGTCAGCAGGACGAATTATTAACCTTGGTCTGAAGCAGCTTTTAAGGAATAATGGCATTTATAAGGTGCATTTTACAAAGTGTCTGCGTACAATATAGAATGCTTGAATATTCTAGTAAAGCATCATGGAAGATTGGAGGCTACAGTTTCAAGATATCTTCAGTGAATTTGCAAAGTACAATATAACATTCAGTAGGAGACAAGCAATGGTTGTGAGAGTCATAGAGGCAGACAGCACGGAGACAGGCCCCTCAGCCCAAACTGGTCCATTCCGACCAAAATGCCCATCCACACTGACCCCATTTCCCTGCCTTTGTCCCGTATCTTTCTCATCCTTTACTATCCATGTATTTGTTCAAATGCCTTTTAAATATTGTTAATGTATCCGCCTCAACCAATTCTCATTCCATATGCGTAACAGCCCCTGCGTTAAAAAGTTGTTCTTCGGGTTCCCTTTTATTCTGTCCCCTCTGACCTTAAACTGGTGCCCTCTAGTCTGGTGATTGCCAAACCCTGGTAAAAAAGAGTGGGTGCATTCACTCTATCCATACCTGACATGATCTTATAAACTTCAATGCGATCCTCATCATCCTCATGCACACAAAAGTAAAAAGCCCTAGCTTGTCCAACCTCTTTCTGTAACTCAGACCATTGAGACCTTGGCAACATCCTTGGAATATTTTTCTGCACTCTTTCCGGTTTAATAACATCCGTCTTATAGCAAAGTGAACAAAACTGAACAGAACGCTCCCAATATGGCCTCACCGCATCCTGTATAACTGCAACATAACTCCCAAATTTCGATACTCAGTGATATAAACAAATTAAGGGCAGTGTGCCAAAAGCTTTCTTCAATGTCTACCTCTGAATCAACTTTCAGAGAACCATGCGCCTGATATCCACAGTCCCTCTGTTCCACGACAGTCCTTTGGATCCAACCATTCGCCATGAAACTCCAAACATGATTTGACTTTATAAAATACAAGAACTTACACTGATCTACATTAAAATCCATTTGCCATTTCTCAGCCCACTTCTCCAGCTGATCAAGATACTGCTGTAATTTCTGAAATTTCTGATAACCTTCCTCACTCGCCATGATGCCGCCTGTTTTATTGCCATCTTCAAACTTACAAATCATGCCTGTATATTCTCATCTAAATCATCGATATATGTAATATGTAGTGGTCCCAGCATCAAACCCTGAGGCATTCCACTATTCACAGGCCTCCAGTCTGACCAGCACATTTCCAGTATTAATCTCTGCTTCCTACTATCAAGGCAATTTTGTACATAATTTGCCAGCTCCCCGTCAATTACATGCGATCTAACCTTCCACAGTGGCGTACCATAGAACATAGAACATACAAAAATACAGCGCAGTACAGGCCCTTCAGCCATCGATGTTGCGCCGACCGAAGCCTACCTAACCTACAATAGCCCAATAACCTCTATGTGCTTGTCCAATGCCCGCTTAAATGACCATAAAGAGGGAGAGTCCACCACTGCTACTGGCAGGGCATTCCATGAACTCACAACCCGCTGAGTAAAAAATCTACCCCTGATATCTGTCCTATACTTACCAACCCTTAATTTAAAGCTGTGTCCGCAATAACAGCTGACTTCATTAGCGGAAAAAGGTTCTCACTGTCAACCCTATCTAAACCCCTAATCATCTTGTACACCTCTATCAAATCTCCCCGAAACCTTCTTTTCTCCAATGAGAAAAGCCCCAAGTGCCTCAGCCTTTTCTCATACGATCTTCCTACCATGCCAGGCAACATCCTGGTAAACCTCCTCTGCCTCCAATGCCTCCACATCCTTCCTATAGTATGGCGACCAAAACTGCACACAATACTCTAGATGAGGCCGCACCAGAGTCTTATACAACTGCAACGTGACCTCAGGACTCCGGAACTCAATTCCTCTACCAATAAAGCCCAGTACACCATATGCCTTCTTCACAGCACTATTTACCTGGGTGGCAACTTTCACAGATCTGTGTACATGGACACCAAGATCCCTCTGCTCATCCACACGACCAAGTAGTCTACCATTAGCCCAGTAATCCATTTTCTTGTTACTCCTACCAAAGTGAATGACTTCACACTTAGCTACATTGAATTCCATTTGCCACCTTACTGCCCAGTTCTGCAACTTATCTATATCCCACTGTAACCTGCCACATCCTTCTTCGCTGTCCACCGACTTTTGTGTCATCCGGAAACTTGCTCACCAGCCTTCAAGCCCCTCCTCCAGGTCATTTATGAAAATGACAAACAGCAATGGTCCCAAAACAGAACCTTGTGGAACACCGCTAGTAACTGCGCTCCAAGATGAATCTATACAATCAACTATTACCCTCTGTCGCCTTTAAGCCAGCCAATTCCTCATCCACACCTCTAATGCGCCCTCAATGCCATACCTCCGTAGTTTTTGCATTAGCCTGCCATGGGGTACCTTATCGAACGCCTTGCTAAAATCCATATTCACCACAGTTACTGCTTTACCCTGGTCCACTTCCTTGGTCACCTTCTCAAAGAATTCAATAAGGTTCCATGTGAAACCTTACAAAGTGCCTGCATACAAGATAGAATGGTTGAATATTCTAGTAAAGCATCATGGAAGATTGGAGGCTACAGTTTCAAGATATCTTCAGTGAATTTGCAAAGTACAATATAACATTCAGTTGGAGAGAAGCAATGGTTGTGAGAGTCATAGAGGCAGACAGCACGGAGACAGGCCCCTCAGCCCAAACTGGTACATTCCGACCAAAATGCCCATCCACACTGACCCCATTTCCCTGCCTTTGTCCCGTATCTTTCTAATCCTTTACTATCCATGTTTTTGTTCAAATGCCTTTTAAATATTGTTAATGTATCCGCCTCAACCAATTCTCATTCCATAGGCGTAACAGCCCCTGCGTTAAAAAAGTTGTTCCTCAGGCTCCCTTTTATTCTGTCCCCTCTGACCTTAAACTGGTGCCCTCTAGTCTGGTGATTGCCAAACCCTGGGAAAAAAGAGTGGGTGCATTCACTCTATCCATGCCTGACATGATCTTATAAACTTCAATGTGATCCTCATCATCCTCATGCACACAAAAGTAAAAAGTCCTAGCTTGTCTAACCTCTTTCTGTAACTCAGACCATTGAGACCTTGGCAACATCCTTGGAATATTTTTCTGCACTCTTTCCGGTTTAATAACATCCGTCTTATAGCAAAGTGAACAAAACTGAACATAACGCTCCCAATATGGCCTCATCAGCATCCTGTATAACTGCAACATAACTCCCAAATTTCGATACTCAGTGATATAAACCAATTAAGGCCAGTGTGCCAAAAGCTTTCTTCAATGTCTACCTCTGAATCAACTTTCAGAGAACCATGCGCCTGAATTCCACGGTCCCTCTGTTCCACGACAGTCCTTTGGATCCAACCATCCACCATGAAACTCCAAACTTGATTTGACTTTATAATATACAAGAACTTACACCGATCTATATTAAAATCCATTTGCCATTTCTCAGCCCACTTCTCCAGCTGATCAAGATACTGCTGTAATTTCTGAAATTTCTGATAACCTTCCTCACTCGTCATGATGCCGCCTGTTTTATTGCCATCTTCAAACTTATAAATCATGTCTGTACATTCTCATGTAAATCATCGATATATGTAATATGTAGTGGTCCCAGCATCAAACCCTGAGGCATTCCACTATTCACAGGCCTCCAGTCTGACCAGCACGTTTCCAGTATTAATCTCTGCTTCCTACTATCAAGGCAATTTTGTACATAATTTGCCAGCTCCCCCTCAATTCCATGCGATCTAACCTTCCACAGCGGCGTACCATGTGGAACCTTATTGAAGGCCTTACTGGAATGCATCTCGACTACGTCTACTATCCGCACCTCCCCAACGTTGCTGGTCGCATTATCAAAGAACTCCAACAAAATTGTGAGTCATGATCTGCCTTGCACAAACTCCCGTGCTGAATTTGATGAACATCGATTTTCCTGCTCCTCGGATGCTGCCTGATCGGCTCTGCTTTTCCAGCACCATTCTATTCTTACTCTGAACCACTCCCTGTCTTTCCAAATACATGTATATCCAATCTCTCCGAATCTTCTAAAGTAATCTGCCCACTAGATTTTAGGATTACTGGTCTTTAGTTCCCAGGTTTATCTTTGTAGCATTTCTTGAATACGGGCTCAGTATTCGCTATGCTCCAGTTGTCCGGGACCTCACTCGTTGGCCAGCGATGATAGAGAAGAGCCAAGCAGTGCTCCCACATTTTCTTCTCTATCCTCTTATCCTCCTGCGCTGTTCCTGAATTTAACTGGTCAGGACCAGGAATTTTTTGAAATACTGCAAAGTCTGCAACATACATCTATTTATTTCAGCTACAAACACCAAAGAGTGAGAAAGTGACTCAATGATAGTTAACATGACAAATTAGAAAATATGTTTATCATAGGAAGTGACTTCAGAAGAATTCCAGCTATTGTGAAAACCTGAGAATTCTCAGACATTAACGATCTGAAAAAAGGAAGGCCATGAAACAGAAAAGGAAATCAAAAAGAGAACATACTTGCCAACAAACAGGAACAAAAAGACTGTGTCAATCTGCGATCTATATTTCAAAGGAAACAAAATTAAAGCAAGGTCAAATGTGGAAATTTGTAATCGGGAGAGGAGAGGTCATTGTGTAGAACAGGGAAATGGCCAAGAAAACTTTGTATCTGTCTTCATGGAGGAAGATCCAGAAAATACCCCAGTAATACCAAGTGATCATACCGGACTCCTGGAGCTAAAGACATAAAGTCAATTCATGTCAATAACAAGGTCGTACTTGAACATGAAGCTGGATTGAGCATTGCTAAGTCTGACGAAACAGATATACGTCCTATCAAAATGACGGAAATAAATCACCAATAGTAGTATTAATTGCACTGCCGATGACTGTGTTTTATTTTCCTGTACATTCTGCAGAGACCGGAAACTATTGTGGATAAACGTGATCCAAGCACGATCGATGAATGGAAGGGATCCAAACAGCTACAAAGGGAAAAAGACATAATGTGGAGAACTGCAGACTAATTAACTTGACATTTGTAGGAAACTGTTCGAATCTATTACACAGTATGACATTTTTGCTATTTAGAAATTAACAGCAACAATGAAGAGAATCAGCATGCATTTCTGAAAGAGAAATCATACTTGAGAAACTTCGGAATTGTTCGAAGTTGTTACTTACAGCATAGATAACGGGGAATCAATAGAAGTGGCATATATTGGATTTTCTGAAGTGTTTCGATAAGAACTCAAAAAACGAGGTTGTAAATGCAATGAATGTGAATGGAATTTGGAGGAATGTATGTAAGTGGAAAGTTAATGTTTGGTTCGCCTTCATATAAGAGAGTTAGGACATTGATGTAAAGACATGTTGAAGCAGTTTCACAGCGTGTTGATAGGACTGTACCTGGAGTATTGTGCGCAGTTTTTGTGACCGAATCTCAGAAAGAATATACTGACCACAGAGGAAGTGCAATGGACATTCTCCAGATTAATCCCTTAGATAGTGCGATTGCCTGATGAGGAAACTCGGCCTGTGTTCTCTAGAATTTCAAAGAATGAGAGGTGGGTCACAGTGAAATTTCGAAAATTCAGAAAACATATGACAAGTTGGAAATTAACAGAACTCTTCCCTCACTGTCTATTCCACAATCAAGGCAAATAATGGCAGGATCTGGGACAGACCAGTTAAGACTGCAACAAGGAGGAAATTCATCACTTGGAGGGGACTAATTCACACAGGGGCATGGAAAACTACTGGCAGGAAAAATTAGGGAGAATGTCCTGATATTCTACAAGTGTTTCCAGCGGAACAGAACAATCAGGAACAGGTAGGACTCATTTGTGACTTGCCAAGTTGCATCCAAATCAACTTTCGTGGTAGGAGACAGAGGGTGGTGGTAGAAGACTGTTTGAGTGATTGGAGGCGAGTGTCCAATGATGTGCCACAGGGATTAGTGCTGTGTCTCTTGTTATTTCTGATTCAGAGGTGTTGGTGTTGGACTGGGGTGGACAAAGCTAAAAATTGCATAACACCAGGTTAAATTCCAAAAGGTTTATTATTCGGCAGTAGCTTTCAAAGCGCTTAATCAAAGCGCACAACCACCTGGTGAAGAAGCAGAATTTCGAAAGCTCGTGCCTCCGAATAAACCTGTTGGAGTATAAGCTGATGTTTTCTGATTTTAAACCTTATCATAAGGGATGCAGCTGTGAATATGAACGAGGGGTAGGGGCGTCATAAGTAAGTTTGTTATTGATACGAAGATGGGCCGGGTGGTTGACAGTGAAGATACAGATGGAATGGTCAGATGGGCAGGTCAATGGCAAATGGAATGTAACCCTAATTAATATGAGGTGATGCACTTTGCAAGAAGGAAACAGACAGGGGAGGACTCGGTGAATGACAGCACACGGGGTATCTCAGAGTGTGCTTCTTCACACTTCCATGAATGTGACTGGACAGGTTATTGCACAATTTGGGAAAGCACAGGGGAGTGTAAACACAGCCTTGATATATCGAAGCATAGATTATAAGAGCTATGCGGAACTTTGTTTAGACCAAGATGTAATACTGTGTATAGTTATGGGAGCAACATTACAGGAAGGATGTGATTGTACTGGATGGGGTGCAGAGGAGATTCACCAGGATGTTCCCTGTGATGGAGTATATCTGTATGGAGAGAGGTTGTGTAAGCTTGGGTTGTTTACTTTGAAGCAGAGAAGGCTGAGGGGTGCATGAATCAGACGGATAACATTACGAAGGTCATGGACAGGGTGGATAGACAGCAGCTGTTCCTTTTAGTCAAAAGGCCACACTTTGAAAGTGAAAGGTTTAAGGTTTAGTGAGGATTTGAGGACTGTTTTTTCACCCAGAGTGTGTTGTGGTCTGGAATGCACTTCTTGAGAGGGGAGTTGTCATGGTAACCTCAGAACCTTTAGAAAATACATGGTTGTGCAGTTGAAATGCCATAAGGTTCACAGCTATGGGTCTTGTGTCGGAAAGTGGGCCTAATGTAGGTCGTGCTGTAGTTCTGATGGAACAGAGACTGTGCTTCTGTTATTGTATGGATGTGGGAGGTCAATCATTGAATAGCTTAAAATAGGAATTGAAGTGTTTCTGAAGAATATCTTATCAAAGTATATAAGAGTGAACTTGTACTATCTTCTGAAAATATGTCAATGGCAAAATTAAGAGAAAAAGATGCAGCTTTCTTACAGTCTGAAACCAGATGATTGAGGACAGTGAAATAGCAGAACTATGGAATAAATACTTCAGTTATGCCTTCACAGAAGAAATAAAGAACAAAGAAAACTTCCTAGAAATACTAGAGAACTTTGGTCTGGTGAGAAAAAGGGAATAGCAACTAAATTAGCAACTAAACAGTTTTAAAGACAAATATTGCACTGAAATTAATGGGCTTAGAAAATGTCAACAGCGATTTATGAAATGGGAATCATATTTGGGAAAGTGGCATTTAGCAAAATTATGGAAAAGGTATCAATGAAATATGATTGGAATCTCAGAAAGAATTTTGATAAAGCCCCAAGTCTTTTGTGCAAATTCGATTCCTGTGGGACTGGGGCTAATATATGGTTATTGTTTTAGAATGGGAGAGCTGGCAGGAAACAGTGAGTAAGAATACCACCATGTTTGTTTTTAATGGAAGGCTTAGATGATATAACAAGAATCGAGATTTGACATCCAGCTATTCCCAATACTCATCATAACTTTGGTTGATGGGCTCAAATGCAATATTCCCAAGTCTGCTGACAGGACTAAACGATGTTAGCTTTTGAGTGAATGAGGAGGATGTAAAAAAGACTCCAAGGTGATTGAGACAAGATTAGATAACTTACAGTGTGGAAACAGGCCCTTCGGCCCAACAAGTCCACACCGCCCCACCAAAGCGTAACCCACCCAT
Organism: Chiloscyllium punctatum; assembly: GCF_047496795.1. Classification (NCBI taxonomy): domain Eukaryota; kingdom Metazoa; phylum Chordata; class Chondrichthyes; order Orectolobiformes; family Hemiscylliidae; genus Chiloscyllium; species Chiloscyllium punctatum. The sequence goes on from NC_092756.1 coordinate 2,507,680, forward strand.
ACCCCTACATCTACCCCTTACCGAACACTACGGGCAATTTAGCACGACCAATTCACCTGCCCTGCACATCTTTGGACTGTGGGAGGAAACCGGAGCACCCGAAGGAAACCCACACAGACACGGGGAGAATGTGCAAACTCCACACAATCAGGCGCTTGAGGCAGGAATTGAACCCGGGTTTCTGGCGCTGTGAGGTAGCAGTGCTAACCACTGTGCCACTGTGCCGCCCATAAGTGCAGAGACTGGGCAAATAAGTGGTAGATGGAGAGCAATGGGAGAGACGAGATGTTGTGCACTTTGATGAGAACAATAGAATGGCAGCCTATCATTTTCAAAGGGTGTGGTTGAAAAATTTTGCTCTATAAAGGGAATTAAGCTGCATTTTTGCTTTATTTCTGTGCAGCCCTCTGATCCATGTAAGGCAGTGATTTCTGAAACCAGAAGTCAATACTGGGAATGGCATTGGCACACTGACCAGTGTATATAGACCCAGCAAGTAGGGAGCTCTAACATTGAAAACGATATGTATCTCCCTGTACACCAGTCAGTGAAAGTAATATTGCAGGAGCAGAAAGCAGATAGGCAGATAAATGGTATATTCGCCTTGATTTCAGGTGGATTTGAATACACAAATAAGGGTCATTTACTGCATCTATACAGGGCCTTAGTGAGACCCCATCTCGAACATTGTGCAGTATTGTATGAAGTTTTGGTCTCTTTGCCTAGTAAGGGACAAACCTGACATTGAGGGAGAGCAATGGAGGAGGACCAGAATGATCTCTGGGATGACAGGCTTTTTGTGGGACCAGAGGTTTGGGGTGACTGGGCCTGTATTTCATAGAGAGTAGGTAAATGAGTGGAGATATCATTGAACTATCTCAAACTCTGACAGTGTGAGACACATTGGAAGCAGGTATGATAGTTCACTTTATAGAAAACAGTCAAATCGTATTTAATACACAAGCGTTATCAAAGAACCATGTGTATATTGAATGTGAGGAGCAAAAATGAGGGGCTAAAAGCACTACAACTGTTCTTGGTCTATATTTCACAATGTTGAAACATATTATGGGATATGAACATTGTATGGAGAAAACTGCATTGAGGAGATGTTCGATCATGAACTGGCATGGGGAAAACTCACTGTATTGAATGACCTCCTCCTTTCCCGATGTTTCTGTGCAGTCTATGGGAATGTTCTGTTAATGTTGTCACAAGCTCTCAGATGTTAGGAAGGAGGCATCTGCAGGGTCGATAGGACTGTGTTTCCCATTCCCTTTTCTGATAACGAAACTGGTGCCAGGTTTTCTGTCCGGTTTTATCCTTTAAGACCTCAGAGCAATTTGATACAATTGAGTGTATTGCTTGGCCGATTCAGAAACCATTGAAAATGTTTAACACATGTCTGTACGTCTGGAGTCACTTTTAGGCCAGGCCAAGAAAGCACGGGAGTTTCACTTCCTGAAAGTACATTGGCGAAGGAGATCAATGTTTGCAATAAACATTGGACACAACATCACTATTACTGACACCAGATTTTAGGTCTCAATATTTTATTAATTATTTTTAATCTCCACCAGCTGCCAGAACATTATCGTGGTCTGGATTCGTAATCCAATGATATTTCCACAACAACATCATCTCCACATGGGGACCTATTGGAAACCAGGCTGACCAGATTATTTTGGTGTTACTTGACAACTCTGTCAAAAAAAAAACACCAATTAGACTATCGTGATGGGAGTTCGAGGTGCCAATTGTTCAGATTGTTATTATTCTCTTCGGGGACTGGACATAGCTAAGTAAATTTTCACATTGGCAGGGAGATGTCAGAGTAGGAGCTGGAATGAAACAGATTCCCCAGGGACACGGCCTGTTGTGCAGCACAAGTCTACAGTCCTATTGCAGGAATGGTGTCAGGGACCATTGCCTTTGTCGTATCTACTGTGTTCAGCTGTTTCAGCAAATCTAATTGGTTGAAGACTGGCATCTGTGATTCTGTGAGCATCATGGTGAGTGTGAGTTGGATCATCCACTCAACACCTCTGGTTAAGGGTAGTGCAGACACCACATCTTTGACTTTTTTCCACTGATGTACAGAGTTGTTCCGATATTTAGGATGAGAATCTTTGTGGAGTCCTCTCCTCCGGTAAATTGTTTAATAGGCCACCGACATTTATGCTTGGATTAACAGGACGACAGAGCTTAGATTCGATCTGTTCGTCTTGGCATCATTTCTCCCTCTCCATCAGACGTTAATTCTGCTCTTTGGAAAGTAACCAGTCAAGTGTGGTGGCTTTAATGGGTTGTCAACAGGTTTAGGTGCACGTGATTCTGACCTTGGCATCAGCCCTGTATTCAGTGACCTAACCTTGGTTCTGATGCGGCAACACTTCCATTTTCATATTCTCATTCTGCTGAGGGCATCTCCCTGGTGTCACGCCTCCAATTTCTTAATTTAACTCAATCCATTTAAGGTACTAAACTAAATCGTTTCTTTTCCACAATGTCAACTTCTGTATTTGAAGTGAACATGTTTCACTCTGTTTTTCTCCCTGACCTTGATTAAAAGCTCTGTAGTGTCTGTGATGTCAGTCTTATGCAGTTTCAGAGTCAAGGAACTTGACCACCATGCATTATTGTTCAGTTTCCAGTGTATGGCTCTCCATGTTGGACAGGATGTTTGAGCATCTTTGACATCATTCTTTGGAAATTGTCCAAAAACAGAAATTGCTGAGGAACTTACTGGAAATGTTGCAGTATATTCTGGAGTGAATGCAGAGTGAAACGTTCAGGTCCAGTGACCCTTTACAAAGCTCCCAGTTTCTCCAGCAATTTTTGTATTTTTATTTCAAGTATCCACAGTTATTTGTTTTCGTGAAACTTTGTTCTGTGCCTATTCATTTCTGGAGAAACTCAGCAGGTCTGTCAGCATCTGCAGAAACAGAGAAAAAGCGTTAGCATTTAAAGTTTAGTGTGACATTTCTTCAGAACTGAAAAGGATTGGAAACTTGGATTTTTAATCCCTTGTCAGAGGTAGGGGATGGGTGACAGGGAAAAGAGGTGTGAGAAAGATAAACGGGCTTTTAGCACTGGTGAATGAGTGGATGATATAAAATGTATTTAAATTAAGGTGTGAATGGGGGAAAGGGGTTCTCTCTACTGAGTGCAAGATAAAGAAGACACAACCACACAAGGACATAGGGAGGCCAGGAGGGAGAATGTTGACGATGTGACTTTATATAGATCGGGCCATAAATACGTTTTCACTGTCGAGATCATCGCCCCCTTTAGAGAAAGGAAACCAGGTGCTTGACTTCTTATTGGCACTAGTAAGCGTTTCATGCTGCCTTCGTATTATAATAGGGAGGAAAACAAATCACCATATGAAGTTTGGGCTGTGTATTGTTTACTTGTCATGGTTAATATTTTTTCAACTTTGCAGTGCTTATCTTTAAATGCTTGTTCTTGAAATTAGTATCAGATGGAGTGTAGGAGGTTGGGTGGCGACATTGTAAATGTTTCTAAAATCATGAGAGATATGCATAGGTTGAATAGCCAAGATCATTCCAACGGCATGGGGGAGTTCAGCCATAGATGGCATCGGTTTATGGTGAAAGAGGAAAGGTTGAAAAGGAAGGAAGGAGCAACTTCTTTACACAAAGAGTGGTGTAAGTATGGAATGAGCTGTCAGAGGAAGAGTGGTATATGCCAGTACAGTTACAACATTTAAAACTCATTTGGACAAACATATGAATGGGAAACAGTTAGAGGCATATCGGCCAAATGAAAGCAGATGGGACGAGCTTAATTTGGCAATCCTGGCCAGCATGGACATTTAGAAAAGATTCACGCAGAGTCAGTGTGTTTTTGTGAAAGGAAAACAATAATTTCCCTGCAAAAAGTATGCAAAGTATTTCTGGAGATGCCTGAGAATGTAACAAGCGGATTTGGTACAGGGAATCTGGTAGACACCAGGCTTTCCAGAGATTTTCCACAAGGTATTACAGAATAAAAGTTCTTACACAAGACAGAAGCTCGGAGGATGATGGATAATTATTAATATGGGATGATGATTGGTGAGCACATAGAAATCGGAGAGTCTGGATTAATTAATCTTCATGATAAAGTTGTATCTGTTCGAGTACGACAGTTATGAGCCCGATGGCATCAGTTATTTACAATTTAGACTGACAGCCTGAAGGAGGGAATTGAGTGCAACATACATCCAAGTTTATGGATGACACTGAGAACCAAAAGACAGGCTCTATTTAATGAAGAGGACTTCGAGAAATGGAGCAGTACAAAGGCTTTGGAGTCTTCCTGTGTATGAAACATAAAGTCAGCATGCTGATGCAGCAAGTAACTCGGTTGGTACATCAGGCGGTTTCCTGGGATGAAAGGGTTGAGTTTTTGAGAATCTCTAAAATGGTGAGGCGATAATTCATTGGGGTTTAAATGCATGAGGAGTGATACTGTTGAAAAATACAAGACACAGAAGGGGTTGGAGAAGGTAGATGTTGAGAAATTGTTTCCATTCTTGGCAAAGTGTTGAACTCGATGATATAGATACCGAATGAGGAACATCGATTTCAATCTGAGATGCAGAGTAATGTCTTCACTGCGAAGGGAGTGAATGCCTGGAATTCCCGAACCCAGAGAGGTGTGGAGGGATACAAGGAGGCGGCAAGAAAGTGGAGTTGAGGCCTGGGGTAAATCAGCCATGTTCTTATGAAATGACAGGGTTAGCTTGAGGGGCCGATTGACCTACTCCTGCTCCTATTTATTAATTTCACATGTCATGCTTTTGGAAAGTAACGGGTTATTTTCATGGAAATCGTGTTGTACAATGTTTCATTCGGGGAGAGCAGAGGATTTGTTGTTTTAACCATGGGTGGGGTATGTGGCTGTATTCCCAGAGTATTTGTGTCTGCAACATGACCCACATCTGGAGCAGAAGTTACAGAGAGGGGAAGCCTGGAAACAGGGATTGGGGAGTGGGAGTGGTGGTCACTTCCTGATCCAGCCTGGATTTTCCAAGTACATTTCCAAAACTACACCTAACAATCTGAGTGGCCTCGATCTGCCCCTATTTATCATGTCCGAGGTCTGAATGGAACATCAGAACATAGGGCTGAGGGACACAAGTCGGCCATTCGGCCCTTTGACACTACTCCACCATTAAATAAGGTCATGGCTCATCTCATTGTGATCCCAGCTGCAGTTTTCTTCCATGTACCATTATCCCTAATTCACCTGTCCATGGAAAATCAAACAAAGCCAGCTTCGATGTAATATAAAAGTCCAGCCATCCCAAACTTCTGGGAAAGAGAATTCCCACTTGACTGAAATTCCACTTTGTGGATTTGTCCTAAATCCTGCTCTGAAGAGGTTGGATGGTGTCACTGTTTCCTTTTATCGTCCCATTCCTCCACTGCTGACACCAAATTTTAAATGTAACCAGATTGGTGATATGGCCGATGATAAAGTTCTCAGACTGAGTCAGGTTCAGTGACAGGAACAAGTCAGGCAGATTTCTTTAGTCAGCCACAAGTAACTAATAGAACTAACGGATGCGCATGGTGGATCTGTGGTTAGCACTGCTACCTCCCATCACCAAGGAACTGTGTTCAATTCCAACCGCGGGCAATCCTCGATGTGGATTATGAGCATTCTCCCCATGTCTGTGTGCGTTTCTTCCCATAGTCCAAAGACATGCAGCTTAGAGCGGATTGGTCATGCTAAATTGCCCATAGTGCCCAGGGATGGATGGGTTAGTTTTGGAAATGCAGGGTTACATGAATAGAGTAGGGGGGCAGGTCCGGGGGGATACTGTTCCGAGGATCAATGTGGACTTGGTGGAATGTCCTGCTTCCACACTGTAGAGATTCTATAAAAACAACAAGAGGTTTGGATGATACAAACACCCAGTGGGTATCTCTCTGATCACTCTCCTCTAGGATTTGTATGTTTCAATAAAATCACCTCTCATTCCAAGAGTAACCTGTTCAAACCTTCATAATATAAGACCCTCATTCCTGGAATACATGAAGTGAAACATCTCCGAACTGCTTCCAATTTAATTATATCTTTTCTCAGGGAAGGAGACAAAAATAATCTCACACACAGATGAAGTTAATTTTTGTTTTCTCAGTGCTGAGAGTACTTGGAACTCTCTTCCCTGCCGAGCATGGGAGGCAGAGATATTGAATACGTTTGAGGCACAGACAGAAGGTTCATACATAATAACGGAGTCAAGGATTGTTGGGAAATGGCAGGAATGTGCAGTGTTGGGGAAATGCTGACAGTGGTAGAAAAATCACACTGCCCCAGAACATCCAGGAATATAATGCAAAATGAAATGATAATATGATAAAATGTTAAGGGAAAATCCAAGATGGTGGCGATCTGGAAGGTCTGCTTTTTTGGGCTCTGCATCACAGCACGGGCAAAGTAGTTCCCTAACCCACTCCATCCCAGCCATTTACTTAAAATGCTTTCTTTTGGAACGTTTCGAGAGTTGGCAGTTATAGTAGTCTTAGTTTGTGTAGTTTTTAAGCTCCATGAGACTTTGTTAATTAATGTTCAGGATTCTAGTTCTTCGTCTCTCGAGCTCCAATGTTGCTACAGTGTGTTCTGGATAATGATGTTCTTAACTGGTGTACCTGGAGCATTAAGGGGAGACATTGGTCAGAAAAGAGGAAAAAATTACTGTCTAGTCTGAAAAAGAGAGGGTGGATGTTGCCCTATTGCAGGAGATGCACCTTGATGACAAGGAACATTTGACATTACAGCAGGGCGGATTTGATCGGGTTTATTTCTCCTCTTTTAATACTACGAGTAGGGGAGAAGCCATAATGGATAAAAAAGAATCATTCACTTAACCTACTAGATTGTATTTGACTCTCACAGGAGGCTCATAATCCCCAAAGCCTTGAACTATGGTAAATAATACAGTATTTTGATTGTTTAGTGCCCCCACCACCATACCATACCCGGCGCATCCACTTAAAATCCTGGTAGATGCGTTTTCCAAATTCAGTTATCTTGCATCGTGGCACATTATTGTACAAGATTTCAACTGTTTTATGGACCCCACGGTAGACAGAATGTCCAAAGGTGCCTCAATACCCTCGTTATAATGTAAGCAATTAGTGGATATGTGTGCAGAACTAGAGCTGGTGGATGTCTGGAGGCAGATCTACCTCACAACTAGGGATTTTATTTTCTTCTTTAACCCGCAGAAATGCCACACGAGGGTTGATATCTTCCCCATCCCTGCAACAATCTTAGATTCGGTGGCATCCTACACAATTGGGAATATTACCGTTTCTGACCATGAAGCAGTATACTTATTGAATAAGATTAAGGGCAATATAAAAGATTCGAGGCACTTGCAAATGTATCCTTTTATTCTTAAGACTAGTTGATTAATTGAGTATTTAGATTAGATTACTTACAGTGTAGAAACAGGCCCTTCGGCACAACAAGTCCACACCGACCCGCCGAAGAACAAAACAGCAAAGCCTCATTCGCTGACATTTACCCCTTCACCTAACACTATAGGCAATTTAGCATAGCCAATTCACCTAACCTGCACATTTTTGGACTGTGGGAGGAAAGCGGATCACGGGAAGGAAACCCACACAGACACAGGGAGAATGTATAAACTCCACACAGACTGCCAGCGAAGGCAGGAATTGAACCCGGGTCTCTGGTGCTGTGAGGCAGCAGTGCTAACCACTGAACCATTGTGCAACTGAGCCAGCATGCTGCCCACTGCAATGAATTCAGAACTTTCTTAGCCATTAATTCGAATTTAACCAGTAACTCATCCACTCTATGGGTTACTGCTAAGGCTCATGGCAAGGGAATAAATATTCCTTAGGATGCTGCAGAAGGGGGAGCAGGAACGCTGGCTTGAAGCACAGCTGAGAACAGCCGAGAGGGCATACTGTGATAGATCCTCAGTGGCTAAACTGCAGAGGATTACAACGCTTCGGCCGACAGTGAATTCCACGCTCACACAGACAGCTAAGGAGGAACTTACTTTTGCAAAACAAAGGCTGTTTGAACATGGTGATAAGCCAGGCAGGTATTTATTGTCTCTTGCCAGGAAAACGAGCGCCCGTCTTCAGCCATTACCTCAATTAGGGAAGATACTGGGATCCTCACCTTCAATTCCAAAAAGATTAATGCCTCCTGTCCGAGATTTTTCACCGAATTATTTCAGCCTGAACATTTTGAGGATAGATGGATGAATATGGAGTCATTTTTCAAGGACCTGGGTCTTCCAGGAGTAACCCCTGAATAGGTGTTGTGCCTTAATGCGCCATTGTCAGCGCAGGAGGGTGTGAAGCAGCTTCCGAATGTAAAGGCGCACATTCCTGACAGATTTCCTAGTGAATTTTATAAATAGTTTATAAACCTATTGTCAGGGCTGATGTTTAATATGTTCCGTCACTCATACAGTCACAAACCCCTCCCTCCATCCTTAATAGAGGCTCATATCTCTCTGATGCTGAAGAAAGGAAGACCCTGGAGGATTGTGCTTCTTACACGCCAATCTCACTTTTAAATGTTGGTCTCAAAATCCTGTGTGAGATCCGTGCATTCAGGGTTGAAACTTTGCTGCCTTCCGTTACCAAAGAGGACCAAACATACTTTATAAAGGGCCGCAATTCTTCCTACAATGTTAAGAATTTACTCAATATGATCCAAGAGTGTCAACAACAATCTGTTCAGGGATTATTGATCTCTTTAGATGAGAGAAGCATTTGATTGGGATGATTGGCCGGATCTCTTCATTACATGAGAACGGTTTGGTATATGCAAAGTTTTTATCAAGTGGGTGAGGGTCCTTTACCGCGATCCTCTGGCTGCAGTTCTCACTAAGGGTGTGCCAATCAGTAACATTAATATTTCTCCAGGTAGACGACAAGGTTGACACCTTTCACCATTTTTGTTTACGTTGGGGATTAAGCCACTGGCGGAGGCCATCCGTAAGGATGCCAACATATCTGCCCCAGAAATGGGATCGAAGTCTCGAAAGATTACATTGTATGTAGATGAGGGTCTTATGTTTTTGTCAAATCCCGCTATTTCGGTCGTTCATGTGATGCAATGCATTGATTCGCTTGTTGCCTTTCCAGACGATAAGAATAATTTTACAACGTTGGAGGCCACATGGGAGGTCTTAGGGAAATACCTGATACTGAGGGCAAATCCTGGTTTCCTTTTAAATGGTCACGGGGGTGATTTCCCTATTTTCGTATATTCATTACAACTGTCTTTGATCATTTATTTAACGTGAACGATATCAATTTGTTTGACAAAATTAAACAGGAACTTCAAAGATGGGAGGCATTTCCAATATCCTGGCTCGGTCGGATAGCTGTTATTAAAATAAATGTCCTTCCTCATTTCCTACACCCCGTTCGAATACTTTCTTTGATATTTCCCGACAGATATTTCAGAAATATAATGGCCGGCTTAGCTCTTTTATTTGGCACCATAAGCGATTCTTTATCAAGCTAACAAAATTGCAACTGCCCCACAGATTGTGGGGATAGATCTCCCAGATTAAAAGCAATCAATTAAGTTTTTTAAAAGTAGGTTAGTGCCTGGGCCGCTGAGGTCTCGGCATCAATATGGCTAGACATTGAGCCCTCTCAGACAAAGTTAACCCTTATAAGACTGTTGTTCTTCGATAAAATGACAACATTTATGGAATATTGTCATAAACTAATGTTTATTAATACTGTTAAAACTTAAAGGACAAGGCGTCAGATCGAGGGCAATACAGCCATTACCACGTTTCTTACCCCTGTAATTGGTATACCGGGGATAATGGATTCCAGGTTTAAACTGTGGGCAGCGAGGGGGATACTTTGATTGGGTTATTTAGAATTATTAGAATCCGTACAGTGTGGAAACAGGTCCTTGGGCACAGCAAGTCCACTTCGACCTTGTGAAGAGTAATCCACCCAGACCCATTTCCCCTACCATCCTATATTTACCCTGACTAATGCCCTAACTTACAGATCCTGGAACACGATGAGCGATTTAGCATTGGCTAAGTCATCTAACCTGCACATGTTTGTGACTGTGGGAGGAAACCTACGCAGACACAGTTGAGAATATACTTACGCCACACAGCCAGTCACCCAAGACTGGATCCAAACCCGTGACCCTGGTGCAGTGAGTCAGCAGTGCAAACCACCGAGCTACGACATGTTACTTGAGGGAGAAACAATGATATAGTTTGATCAACTAACTCATAAGAATGGACTACCTAGTAGAGACTTCTTCTGATTTTTTTTGCCAGATTAGAGATTTGATTAAAAAACACAATTTTAACAGACACTTATGGATCCGATACAGAGAAGCAGGTGATTATTGTAAAGAATACATTCTCTGTCAGTACCCTTTACCATTTGTTGGAGAGTGTCCCCGCAGACAAGACTGTGTAGTTTCGTGACGTCTGTGCGAGAAACTTGAGGGTTTAGATCTTTTCGGAGACATGGGAAAATATTTGCCAAAATGCTCGAAGGATTTTGATCAATAATAGGACCCACTCCATACAGTTGAAAATTGTTCATAGGTTCTATCTGAACCCAGGTTTTCTCTCAAAATTCAAAGTGGGATTATCTTCAGCATGTCCTAATTGCAGAATCACTACAGGCACTCTTAATCATCGCATGTGGTCCTGCTGCAGGCTTTGTATATATTGGAGCACTGTTTTCGGTGTGGTAGAGTGGGTCTTGGGGACCGAATTGGAGATGGACCCAGTTTCTATTTTCCTGGGCCAGCCCAGAGTATCTTACGCAGATGCAAATGGGAAAAAATATCCTTACTGTGCTAGGTACAATATTCTGTTGTGTTGGATGTCTGAAATCTCCGCGGATCTGTTGGGCCTTTGCGAGCTCATCATGGAGAATATTCGTTTGGACTTTCTCAGCAGCAAGCTGCACCAAAAACAGATTAATATAAGTCATAGAGACAGAGAGATGTGCAGCATGGAAACAGACCCTTCGGTGCAACCTGTCCATGCCGATCACATAACCAAACCAATCTATCCCCACCTGCCAGCACCCGGCCCATAACCCTCCAAACGCTTCCTATTCATATACACATCCAAATGCCTGTTAAATGTTGCACTTGTATCAGACGCCCCGACATCACCTGGCAGTTTATTCCATACATGTACCACTCTCTGTGTGAAATAGTTGCCCCGTAGTTCTCTATTACATCGTTCCCTTCTCACCCTAAACTTATACTCTCTCGTTCTGGACCCGCCCCCCCCAACCACAGAGAAACGACTTTACCTATTTATCCTATACATGCCCCTCATAATTTTGTCGACCTCTATAATGTCAGACCTAAGACTCCGACGCTCCAGGGAAAACAGTCCCAGTCTGTTCAGCTTCTCTCTATAGCTCAAATCCTCCAACCCTGGCAACATTCTTGAAATCTTTTCTGAACCCTTTCAAGTTTCACAATATCTATCCAATAGGAAGGAGACCAGAATTGCACGCAATATTCCAACAGTGGCCTAACCAGTGTCCTGTACAGCTGCAACATGATGTTCCAACTCCTGTACTCAATACCCTGACCAATAAAGGAAACCAAACGCCTTATTCACTATCCTATCCACCTACGACTTCACTTATAAGGAGCTATCAACCTGCACTCCCAGGTCTTTTTGTTCACCAACACTCCCTGCGACCTTACCATGTAGTGTATAAGTCCTGCTAAGATTTTCTTTCCCAAAATGCAGCACCTCGCATTTATCTGAATTAAACTCCATCTGCCACTTCTCAGCCCATTGGCCTTTTGAGAAATCTGAGGTGGCCCTCTTCACTCTCCACTACATCTCCAATTTTGGTGTCATCTGCAAACTTACTAACTGTACCTCTTATGCTCGCATCCAAATTATTTATGTCAATGACAAAAATAAGTGAATCCAGCACCGATCCTTATGGCACTGCACTGGTCACAAGCCTCGAGTCTGAAAAACAACCCTCCACCACCACCCTGTCTTATACCTTTGAGGCAGTTCTGTATCCAAATGGCTAGTTCTCCCTGTATTCCATGAGAGCTAACCATGCCATTCAGTCTCCCATGGGGAACCCTATCAAAACCCTTACTGAAGTCCATATAGATCACATCTACCCCTCTGCCCTCATCAATCCTCTTCATTACTTACTCACAAAACTCAATCAAGTTTGTCAGACATGATTTCTCATGCACAAAGCCATGTTGACTATCCATAATCAGTCCTTGCCTTTCCAACTACATGCACATCCTGTCCCTCAGGATTCCCTCCAACAACCTGCCCACCACCAACGTCAGGGTCACTGGTCTATAGTTCTCTGGCTTGTCCTTAACACCCTTCTTAAGCAGTGACACAACGTTCGCCAACCTCCAGTCTTCTCGCATCTCAACCATGACTATCCATATTACAAATATCTCAGCAAGAGGCCCAGCAATCACTTCTCTAGCTTCCCACAGAGTACTAGGGTACACCTGTTCAAGTCCTGTGGATTTATCCACCTTTACCCGTTTCACGACATGTAGCACTTCCTCCTCCGTAATATGGACATTTTGTAAGGTGTCTCCATCTATTTCCATACATTTTGTATCTTCCATATCCTTTTCCACAGTCAATACTGATGCACGATACTCGTTTAGTATCTCCCCCATACATCCTGTGCTAGAAAAAATATTCTGTTGTGTTAGCTGTCTGAAACCCGCCCCCCGGGTCTGTTGGGTCGTTGTAAGCTCGTCATGGGGAATATACCTTTGGAATTTCTCACCAGTATTTCTCTGCACCGAAAAGCAGAGATTTATATAAGATATGGCAACCCTTATTTGGATTACCGCGATACAGACTTATCTGCCACTCGAAAAAGGGCTTTTATATAGCCATGGCGATATTGTCAAATGAATCACATATGAAGAATTATGAATGTATGAATGTGTATCAGTTAATGCTCTCGAAGAACGAGAGCTATCATTTTGTTATGCTGTGCCATACTATTTATTTATTATTTATTGTTTATTTTTGTTTTTCTTCTGTCCGTTTCGAGTCTTTAACTTATTTTGTACATACATGCACATGGGTGTAATTTTGTTCAGTTATTTGAATTGTTTTGTTAATGGTTTAATATAATAATAAAAATATATTTTTCAATAAAAAAATTGTTTAAAAATGCTAACATTGATAGATTAGAGTCCCAAATAATTCTCATTAGAGAGCCCTCTCATGGTTGTTTACGTTGAAGGTCACCACACGGGTGATGGGGTGATGTTGAGAGAGCATCCCTTTCATGGTAACCTCTGTCAGTGGGGGGAGTTGAACCTGCTCTGGTGGACTCTCTCTGCATCACAAACTAACCATCCAGCCAACTGAGTGGGAGACTCAGTCACAGACAAAGTGCAAGAGAAACTTTCATGACAAGGAAAAAGGTATGTTTGAGATAACAATGTTCTCTGCTTGAAATAATATTTTATAATGAGACAAGTGTTTGGAAGCTGTCTTTGGCTGAATGCAATAAGGTGAGACAAGTGAAATAACCAGAATGTCTAATTGTGATTGGATATCGATAACCATAAAATAAGTGCAGGTTTTTGATTGGTCTGTGAAAAGCATGCTGACTGTTGCATGAATTTTCGAGGAGAAAGTGAGGACTGCAGATTCTGGAGATCAGAGCTGAAAATGTGTTGCTGGAAAAGCGCAGCAGGTTAAGCAGCATCCAAGGAACAGCAGAATCGACGTTTCGTGCATGAGCCCTTCTTCAGGATTCCTGAAGAAGGGCTCATGCCCGAAACGTCGATTCTCCTTCTCCTTGGATGCTGCCTGACCTGCTGCGCTTTTCCAGCAACACATTTTCAGCTGTTGCATGAATTTATAAAGCAGATGTAATATATTATAAGGAGAGTGCGTCCCCATGGGAAATGCCTTCTGAACACATGCTCGAAGAAACACGGGGTATAAAGGGTCTGAGAATCGACTGCTTGGTAACAGGAACATGGCGATTGAATGACTGAAAGTTCCTATAACATGGAGCTGAGAAAACCATCAGATCACCCTCAAACGTATTGCATGTGGAGCATGTTTGAAGTGCTGAATGGTCTCGTGAAGGATTTTAATTGTGTGCGATTTGAAAAACATACATCTCTATTCCATCCTCTTACGTGTCACACACTTCGGCACTGCGGCTTTACTGAAACTGGGAATAAGTTGGAACATTATCTGGAACATTCCATAATTGGCATTCTCCAGAATATTTTATAACTGTGTGTGTGTGTGTGTGTGGATGGGTGGGGGATGGGCATTAGAAATGAAAGAGAGAAACAGAGAGAAGGTGCTGCATGCAGTAGTGAGAGTGGTAGAGCATGAGCCTTGTTCGAGGGTCGGTGCTATAACAGATATACAGTGAGTGTGAGGGAGCAGAGAGAATACGGTGACCCTTATCCTGACAGAGCGGGGAAGGTTATTGATGCTTGTCCTGCTTTGCTGGACATTTCTTTAGACCACAGATACTGCACTGAAGTGGGTGGTGAGCTCAGACCATGCTCAGTGGGCCTGGTGTTGTGGTCCCTCTGGGAAGAGAATGGTCCCTTCTCTATTAGCCCATCCACGAGGACCTCTGTGCCCCTGTCGGCAAACTGTCATGTAATTTCCCCTTAGCTGCCATGCTCGGGGTAAACTGTGCAGGTCAGCTCCAAACTGAGAAAGTTCAACCGTATGCCCCTTGGCCTTTTAAAGATGGTCCCAGTGTCAGGGACCACGGAATATCCAGGGGCATCCGGGCGATGGTGAGTACCTCCAGTCATGATGGGTGGGAGAATTGGGCTGGCATTGTATGAGAGGGACACCATGGAGTGGTGTGGGTAGTTAATGAGACGAGTTTGGTAAGATAGCACCATGAAACTAGCTCGAATACGTGCAGACAACCCCTCTGTCACACTCAATCAAAATGTCACTGAGACTGGTCTTTGTTAGATTCAGCCCAGTGAGGTGAAGACGCTGCTGTCCTCACTCCAAGTTACGAAGTTGCAGAACAAATACTCATCCAAAACTCTCCGTCGCCTGAACTCACAGCAATATCCCTTTCACTCATAATTCTTCATAATACTGAAACGTATTGCAAGATATTATCGAACTGTCTTCATTTCAGCATTCTGCAACCTGTGAATATATCCTTCCATGACATATTTTCTTAGCCCCCACCCCCAACATCTCTCTCCACTCCAAAACACACTCATTTACAGTGATACTGCACGAGACTGCCAGTATGACTGGCCATTTGGCCCAGTTGGACCATGTCAACCAAAATGTTCAACCACAATCACCCCATTTCCCTGCCCTTGTTCTGTATCCCTCAAATCCTTTCCTATCTGTGCATTTGTCCAAATGCCTTTTCAATGTTGTTATTATACCCACCTCAATCACTTCCACTGGCAGCTCAGTCCATATGCGTACCACACTCAGTGTAACAAAGTAGCCTCTCAGGTTCCTTTTTGCATATTTTTTCCTTTCCAAACACTAATGGATGTCCTCGAGTCCTCGATTCCCCAACCTTAGGAAAACGTTTGAAGTATTCAACCCATGCACGCCTTTCATGATTTTCTTAGAGCTACACTTCTTTCAGAACCCTCTCAGTTTCCTATGCTGTAAAGAAATAAGTTCTAACCTGCCCAACCTCTGCCTATAACTTAGAGCCTTTAGCCCAGGAAACATATTTGGAAATTTGTTCTGCATTCTTTTTTGATCAATAATATCGTTTTTAGAGAAAGGTGAACAAAACTGAGCATAATACTCCAACTGCAGCATAACCAACATCCTGTAAAACTGCAACATAACGTCCCAACTTCGATACTCAATGTGATGATGCAGGCCAGTGTGCCAACAGCCTTCTTCACTGTCCTGTGTATCTGTGACTCAAATGTCAGACAACCGTGCACCTGATCCCCAACGTCCTTTTGTTCCACTATACTCCTTAAGACCCTCTCATTCATCATTAAACTCCTACCTGGATTTGATTTTCCAAAATGCAAGACGTCACACTTATCTATATTAAACGCCATTTGATATTTCTCAGCGCACTTCCTCTGCTGACCAAGGTACTGCTGCAATTTCTGATAAAGTTCCTGATTGGAAATGATGCCTCCTAATTTAGAGTCATCTGCAAACTTCGTAACCTTGTGTTGTGCACTCTGGTCCAAATCATAGTTAACAAACAACAATTGGCCCAGGAACGACAACTGAGGCACTCCACTAGTCACAGGTCTCCAGTCCGACAAGCATACCTTCACCATAGTCATTTGCTTCAAAACGTCAAGCCAATTGTGTCGCCAATTTGCCAGTTTACATTGGAGTCCATGCGATCTAACCTTCTACAGCGGCCTACCATGTGGAACCTGATCAAAGGCCTTACTGAAATCCATATAGACTATGTCTACCATCCTGCCCTCTTCAACCTTCCCGGCCGCTTCCTCATAAGCTCGAACAGAATTTGGAAGGCATGATCTGCCACGCACAAAGCTATGCTGACTGCTACAAGTTAAACTCTTTCTTTCCAAATGTATGCATTTTTTATATCTCCGAACCTTCTCAAGTGGTTTCAGAAATAGATGTGAAGCCTACTGGTCTATATTTCCCAGGCTTTTCTTTGCAGCCCTTCTTGAATAAGGGCACATTGATACCGCCCAGTCTTCCGGGACCTTGGCCCCTGAACTGTCATCTCTCGTCTCGAGCAGTGCTATTGGATATATCTCTCAGGACCAAGAGATTTATCTGACTTTATGCATTCTAATATGTCCATCAGCACCTCTACTGTGATATGGACTGTACCAAGATATGACAACTAACCTCCCAAAAGTCACAGGTCTTCATGTCTTTCGTCCTGGTAAACACAGAGGGGAAATTGAGGACTTCACCCATCTCTTGAGATTTTACACATGCGTGCCTGTTTTGGATTTTAAGACGTTGTATTCTCTCTCTGGTTGTTCTTTTTCTTTCCTATACTGAATTTGGAGTAACACTAATCTGCTCATCCAACGCTATCTCATACCCCCTTTTCGCCTTGCTGATTTCCTTCTTCAGTAAACTTCTGTATCCCCTGTGTGCCTCCATGGATTCCCTTGGTCCCAGCTGCCTGCACCTGAGCCACGCCTCCTTTTTTTCTGGTCAGAGCCACAATATCTCTTGTCATCCAGTATTCTCTCTTCCAGCCTCACTTCCCCTTCACTCGCACAGGAACATTTAGACCTTGAACTCGAGCTATCTCACTTTTGAAGCCCTCCCAATTCCCTGGGATCATTTGACCTCAAAACAAACTACTCCCATCAACCCCTGCAATCCTCTGTCTAATTCCAACAAAATACGCCTTGCCCCAATTTAGGACTTGAAACTGTGGACTAATTTTGTCCCTACCATAACTATTTTAAAATTAATACAGCTCTAGTCACTTTCCGAGTTGGACCCTCTACATACTGCTTGTGGAAGCTTTCCTGAACACACTTACGTTCCATCTAAGTTCTTAACTCTCTTGAAGTCCCAGTCTATGTTAGGAAAATGAAAATCACCTATTATACAAACCTATTGCTCCTGCAAGTCTCGCCAGTCTCCCTGAATATTTGTTCCACTAATTCCCATTGATTATTTGGAGGCTTATAGTGCAACCACTATAACATCACCATCCCCCTCTTACTTCTTTGCACCGTTCACAAAACCTCATTCGATATTATCTCAGTTATTTCAACATTAATTATGAGAGTGATATGTGCCTTAATTAGAATTATTGGCATGTAAATTGTTTCCAATTACATCTCTTCCTCGCAGTGACTTTCAGGTTCGCTGCATCCCTTGTCAAGGTACAGTGGAGATATGGAGCTGTAAATGGATGGAACTGCACATCCTGTCACTTCCAGCATTGGTTACATGTTTCCCCACACTGGGCAGTGATCTAACACAGTGTTACCGAACAATGTAACAGCCTGGGTTTATATATGAATGAACCAGTGTGGTCTGCACAGCTCCTCACACTGTACATTTAGCCCAGGACTATAGATCAAGCATTGGTGTGGGCTGCACAGAGTTCCATTCTGGATATTGCTGGTTGCATTCAGCTATACGCTAGCCGGATCTACACAGTGCTCCATCCTGAAAGTATAATGGATGGGTGGTTTTGTGAGTTGGATTGAGAATGTGAGAGAACTAAACATCTGGCAATACCTTTATTTTGTGTTTTCATTCTTGTGATTGGACCCTTCAAATGCTGACTCATCTCTCGACCCAACCCTCTGGATGAGTGATGGTGAGTGTTGTTGCAGCGTCTGAGTCTGCAACATGACCAACAAAAGGAGCAGAGGCTGCAGAGAGGGGAGTATCCGTAAAATGGAATGAGGAAATCACATTCAGATCAGCCGTGGTCTTAGTGGATGGTGGGGCAGGATTGAATGGACCACTAATGCAACTAATTCATACATTTCTGTTTGTTCCAAGCAAACTCCCCTTCTCTTCCAGTGTCCCATACTGGTGGGGAGTGAGGTACCTCCTGCTGTCCTTGCATAACAGGATGCTGGGCCTCACTAACCTCCAGATTTCCCTGTGCCCAAGTTTTGAGCTCTGAGTGACCCCCTCCTTTCCCTGTGCCCCAGTCTCAAGCAGTTGAATGACTGCGACCAGTTCCTGTGTCCCAATCTTGGGCAGCTGAGTGACTGCCTCCTGATTCAAGGTTTGCGAAAGTAGATGCCCTCCTACTGCTACTGACTAACAGGCTCCAATAGCTCTGTGCTCACCTGCTGCTCCTTTGGAATGGAGTTGAGGGCCTGAATGGCCTCTTCACATTCCTTACAGCTTCTCTTGTCTAAAAGCCTTTCTCATGTTGCTGTGAAACACCATTAAAATCTGAATGATGTATTTTTGTATTTTACTCTCAGTAATTGAGTAATTCAGAAGCTGAATAGCTATCTCCTGTTCCTGTGTTTTCCACTCAAGAGGCAATAGAGTATGAGAGATGTACAGCACGGAAAAATACCTTTCGTCCATACCGACCAACTATCCTAAATAACACTCGTCCCCCTTGCCAGCACTTGGCCCATCTTCCTCTAAACACTTTCCAAGCATGTATCCATCCAAATGCCTTTTAAATGGTGTGACTGTACCTGTCTCCACCACGTCGTTTGGCCGTTCACTCCATACACACAGCAGTCTCTGTGTGAAAATGTTGTCCCTCGTGTCCCTTTTTAAATGTTTCTCCTCTCACCTTAAACCTTTGTCTTCTAATTTTGGACTCGCCTATCCTGGGCAATGACGTTGACTGTTTACCTTTTCTATGCTCCTCATGATTTCAAGGTCACCCCTCAGCCTCATCACTTGAAAATAGTCCCAGCCTATTCAAACTCTCCCTGTAACTCTCACCGTCCAACACCTGCAACATTCTTTTAAATCTCTTCTGCACCTTTTCAAGTTGACAACATCTTTCCGACAGCAGGGAGACCAGAATTAAAGGCAATATTACAAAAGTGGCCAAACCAATGTCCTGTACAGATGCAAAACGTCATGCAAACGCTTAGGCTCAAAGCACGTACGAATAAAGGGCAGATCACCAAGTGCCTTCTTCACTGCGCTGTCTATATGTGATGGCACTTTGAAGGAACGGAGAACCTGCACCACAAGGTGACACAGTAGCTCAGTGAATAGCAGTGCTGCTTGAGAGCGCAGCAATCTGGGATTAATTCCATCCTTGAATGACTGCCTGTGTGGAGATTGCACATTTTCCCCGTGTCTGCAAAAGTTTACTCCGGATGGTATGTTTTACTCCGACAGTATAAAGATATACAGATAAGTATAGATTGGCCATGCTAAATTGCGTATAGTACCCAGGGATATATAGGCGAGTTGGATTAGCCAACGAAAAAAGCAAGCTGAGAGTGATAGGGGAGGGGTTTGTCCAGTGGGATACTGTTTAGTGGTTAGGTGTGGTCTCGATGGGCCAAATAGCCTGTTTCCTCACTGTAGGGATTCGATAATTTCGATGGAGTTCTCTTTGATTGGCAGCTTTCGACAGAACCCTACCTATATGACTTCCCTTGATTTGTCTTGCCAAAATGCAACACCTCACATTTAACTACAATAAACTCCATCTGCCACTCCTCGGCTCACCTGAGCAAAGTCCCATTGTCGTCTGAGAGATCATGCTTCACTGTCGTCTGTACCAAACAATTTGGGATTATCTACAAACTTACTGACCATACTTCATGTGCTCAAATGCAAATAATTTGTAGAAGTGACGAAAGGCAGTGGACCCATGATTGATCATTGTGGCATGCCACTTGTCACAGGTCTCCAGGTTTAATGAACAACTGTCACTGTCACACCCTGTCTCCAATATTAAAGAAAATGTTGGATATGAGTGGCGAGCTCTCCCTGGATCCCAGGCAGTCGAACCTTGCTAACCAATCTACGATGTTTTCATAAATAATAACACTATGTTATCAGCCCTCCAGTCTTTTGACACCTCAGTTGTGGAAATCAATGTTACGAAAATGTCAGCAAAATGCTGAACAATCTCGTTCCTAGCTTCCCACAAGCATCTGTGGGACAACTGCTCAGGTCCCAGGGATTTGTTCACCATTATGTGTTTTAAAATGTCCAACACCTCCTTGTAATATAGACACTTTTCAAGGTAGCACTATATATTTCTTCATTCCCTCTGATAACCTCTTCCACATTAAATACTGAGGAGAAATACTTGTTTAGTCTCCTTCCAAACTCCTGTATTTCCACACATAGGTGGCCTTACTGATCTTTAAGGGGCCCTATTCTCTACCTAGGTCATCGTTTGCCATTAAAGGACTTGTAGAATTTCTTCAATGCCTCGTTAAACCTATTTCTAAAGCCATCTCTTGTCCACATTTTTCTGACCGATTTCCCCATTGACTATACACTTGCTGCCCTTATACATCTCTCGGGATTCACTTGATCTCAACTCTGTTTACCTGACATATGCCTCCTTCCTTACCTTGAACAGAGCATCAATATATCCACCCATCCAGCACTCCTTGCACCCACCAGCCTTGCCCATCTCACTAATTGGAACGCGTTGGCTCTGGACTCTCTGAAACCAAGTTTTGATTCCCTTGCATTTTCCAACCATCCCTTTACCTGTGAATAGGGTATTGCAATCTGCCTTTCACAGGGCTCGCCTCAGAATTTCAAAATTGGCCTTGTTCAAAGTTAGAACTTTAATGTTTACATCAGGTCTTTCCTATTCCAAAACTAATTTAAAACTAATGTTTATGTGTAACAGACTTGGAAGTTAAATAAACACTTCCCGCCCCTCTGTAACAGGCTCGAGAGGCTGAATAGGCTCCTCGTGGCCCTCTGTAACAGACTGGAAAGGCTGAATGGCCTCCTCCTGTCCTGTGTAATACAGAAACACAAACAACACAATGTACTCCAGGGACCCTCTCAGTAGCACTTCATACAGCTAAAGCGACACATCTCTTCGTTTTGAATGATTCCGTTGGTAAAATGTGCCAATATTCTAGATTTCCACCTTTTCAACTAGCAACAGGCTTATATGGGCTGAATGGCCTTCTCTTATCTCTTTGAAAGAGGTCCATAGGGACAGAATTGCTTCGGCCAGTTGCTGAGCAGCAAAATCAATGCTCTGTGGCAAGGTTATGAAAGGATTTGATAACAGGGCACTTAAAACCAGGTGCATCCTCACAGTGGTCAATAAGTATTATACATTGGGTTACGGTATCTGGAAACGTGCCCACCTGATTTTTTTATGCAACCGATCTGTTTTTTTATAATTGCCTACTTTCATAAACAGAGCAGAACATATATAAACCCCTGCAGTGTCCTGTTGATGATCTCATATACAAGTTAAAAAAAAATTAAAAGTTTTAAAGATTTATGGTCCATCCCTCAGCAACCCTCATCAATTCCATCCAAACACAGTAAATATTCCCTTTTCTAGTGATATGAAAAGTGATGTGTAGAACTGGTTAACTGAGCCTGTTTGTTTAGTCATGATTTGTAGATGCCGGTGTTGGACTGGGGTGTACAAAGTTAAAAATCGCACAGCACCAAGTTATAGTCCAACAGGTTTAATTGGAAGCACATTGGCTTTCGGAGCTCCGCTCCTTCATCAGGTGATAGTGCAGGACACACCTCTAAGGCACAGAATTTATAGCAAAAATTTACAGTGTGATGTAACTGATATTATCCATTGAAAAATATCTTGATTGTGTGTTGAGTCTTTCATCTGTTCGAACAACATGATAGTTTCACTTCTTTTATCCGTAAATCACAAAACCTTTTTTTTTTATAATTGCATTCTCAGGCTACCGGTAACATTGAGTGATAGCTAGACAATATGTTGAAGGTATTGCCCCCTTGTGTTCTCTGTCTATATAATGATGTTTAGATTGATTCTAATCTGAAAAGTGAGAAAACAGAGTTTTACATGAATTCATGCAGTTTTTGAGCTCAGAGGTTTACATGAATTCATGTAGTTTTTGAGCAAAGTACAATGTAACTCTGCAAGCACAAATTCACCCCACAAAATATATGTGTGCATGTGGGTCTTTTTCTCTGTGTGTGTTTGTCGTCGTTGGGGGTTGTGAGTGCGAGAGGGAGTGTATATGTGTGTGTAGTGATGTAGAGTGTCTTAAATCTGTGAGGGGGTGTATGTGTGAGTGTGGGAGTGTGCGTGCGTGGCTGGGTGTGGGCCGTTTTGAGCATCAGTGTGAGAGAGTGTATATGTGTGTGCATGAGTGTAGAGTGGTCTAAGTCTCTGATCAGATGCCTGTGTGAGTGTGGGTGTCTGTAAGTGTGTGTGTGAGTGTCTGTGTGCGTGTCTGTGTACATGTGTGTCCGTATCTATGTGTGTGTATAGGAGTGCTTGTGTGTGTGTGTGTACACACACTATACAATAAACAGTGCAATAGTGGTCACCTGTAATGTGACATGAACCCAATGTCCCGGTTGAGGCCCTCCCTATGGGTACCGAAATTAGTTATCATCCTCTGCTCGGCCACTGTTCGCTGCTGCCTGTCCTGAAGTCCACCTTGAAGGATGGTCACCAGAAGGTCCCAGGTTTAATGTCCTAGAAGGGATCACTCCTGTGTGTTGATTGTTGTGTGGAGCCCATTAATCCGTTGCCGTAGCCTTTGCTCAGTTTCCAAGTGTTTGTTCAGTGATTGTGATTCATGCCAATCTCCGTGGATTCTAATTATCCCAGTTGAGGGTTTCCATCTTTTAATGATTAATGGGCGCCGTTCAATGTGTTATCCCAAAGTGTGAGCTGGAGCATCACCGACAGTACTGACAGGGATCAGCAGATTTAGAGAGAGGTCGCGGAGAGATCAGAATCTGAGAACATTAGACTGGAACGTTCCAAAAATGTATCAGAATCTGGGATCATTGGACTGGCATGTTCCAACAACAGACAGGAGTTTATCCAATTATGTTTGGTATCTTTCTGCATTTTATTGGTGGTCATTATCATTATGGATCTATGACACTCTTCTCGTTATTCAATATTTTTTATTATCCCTACCTGGCTATCGTTGGTGTTCCTGGTAAGTGTCACTGTCCAGATTTTGTTGTTCTATAAACCAGTTATGACTGTATTACTGTACTTTTATATAGTCTACACTTCTTGTCAATATTATTGTTCCTGTTGAAACTCTGAATCCAGATATTCACTCTACAGACCACTACTAACTACATCAATGAATGTGTTCAATTATTGTCTCCCTCTGCTCTGGCAGTGTTACTCCTGGGTCTCTATGTTGATCTACTCAGTTCCAGCGGAGAACTACAATTTATTGTATCATGGCCTTTGATATTTAAATATTAAGAGCAGGGAGGTCACTCTCTACTGTTCTTGTTATAAACTCCACTTCCTTCCACTGTTTCCATCCCATCCCTGGCCAATATCTGTGGCTGAAGCAGACAAGTCACGGCTGTGGGAGATCCATTTGACTATGAGCTGATACATGACACCATTGCCTGACCATTTCGAACTTGAAATACTCCCCACTCCAGAATATATCTCACTGGTTTATTCCATCTGCTGTTTGAACCTTGAGCGATGAAGTACAGGCTGAATGAAGCCAATAATCTGCTGCTGACACTCCCAGATTCACACCTGCCAAAGCAAATATGATTCGACCACACACCAAACTCCCATCCATCTGTCATTCATGTGCACGCCGATGTATTTTGCTGTTTTGTCTGGCAATGCCTTTATTTTGACATTCTCAAACACTTTTTCTCATCTGTCCATGAAGCTTCTCCTGTTCTCTCTCCGTCGATTAACAAAATGCCTGCCAGTTGTTCATATTTAAAATAGTTTCCTCCATGTGCGTTCCTTCTCAAACAATGAGTTTCACATTCAACCATGCCCATCGCGCGTACACATGGACTCTCTCTCAGTCTCTGCTGAACACACACAAAGCAAATCTTCTCATTGTAGACATTGCAGTAATCTGATGCGTGTATAGTTTGCATATGATGGTAACGTTTTCAATACTCTCTATGCTGGGCAGATAGTGCAGTTTACTGAGCAACACACTAACCTGCTCTGCACAGCTCTCTATGCTGTGCTGTCATCTTGTCCCAGTTTATGTTGTATGTGGTGTTCTCTCAAGGAGATTCAGAATTTGATGTAACAAACCATTTCAGCTGATCTGACAACGCCAGAGGGAAAGAACTGCTGTCTGAAAACAGTTTAAGTAAATAACTGAGAAAGCCTTTAGGTTTCATTAAAACGGTGGTAACAATGAAGGGCAGTGGCCAGCTCTCCCAGACCAGGTTTTCTCGTTTTGTTTTTAGCAGCAACATTCAGAAGCTGCTGGGGATCCCAGAAGGGTTGGAAGCTTCAATACATGATCCCTAGCTGCTTTTCTCTCTGAGATCTCTGTTGATGTTGTTTCCCCCTGGATTGGAAAACTGCTGTAAGGATCAGTATTTAAATATATCTTTGTGCCAAGCGGTGTAAACTAAGAAGGTATAGTATCAATTGATGTGATAGTGTTTCGACACAATCTATCCCAAAATGTTCTTTTCTTTGATTGCATTGTAAGTAAAGCATTTGAATAGATTATAGTTTGCTTAATGTCGCGTGGTTTGTCCAGTCACACCATATCTGGAACGCACACTTCACATCTATATTCAAAATAAGGAAAGGTTTGGGTCTAAGCGGGGTCCTGGTCTGGTCCAAAACACTGTAGCCGAGGGGTTTGTGACTGACTACTGTAATTGAAAATTTAGTGGAGGGGCTGGGGATGGTTTGCTGGAGGTTGTGCTGTAAGCTGCTTCAGACATTCAGGGAGACCTGAGGATTTGGTGTCCCAACTCTGGATGGAGCATGGGGAATGTAGTTGCAGCATCTGAGCCTGCAACATGAACAACAAATGGCGAAGAGGCTTCAGAGAGGGGAAGCTCTGAACCCACGCAGTGAGTGTGTGTGGGGAAAGGCATCTGCTGTATCCACCCCGGGTTTTCCAGGAACATCTTCCCAAGTTACACTTAACCCAGGAGCAGAGTGTGAGGGGTCCCTGACTGAAGAAATGGCTGATCACAGAGCGGTGTCAACTCCTTCAACACGACCTGCAGTTTCATACCAGGGGGAGGATGATGCTGCCAGTGGATGTTCATGTCACAGTTTTATTCAGCTTCCATGATCCGGAACTTTCCAGGAACCACTAGGTGACAGATCCATCATCTCCCAGTATCTCAATATCAATGTCACCATTCGGTGATGGAGGATGTATATGATGGATGAGGTAAATACATTGTTTCTCCCACAGCAGAGAGCTACCGGGTGTATCCTTATTTTCCCAGTATAGTGGGATTCCCGATGGTATACATGGCATCTGCAGAGTACCCATGTCAATGGGGAGAGGTAGAGGAACTGAAGGAGCTCTCTCTCTTTTGAGGTGACAGTGTGCCCATGCACAGTGCATCATGTTGGTGAATACCTCTGTCCTGACAGCAGCCACAGTTCCTTCATTCAGATGCAGGCAGACATTCTTATCATCTTCGGGTCTCCGAAGACGATAAGAAAGGAATGAATGTATGTTGGAAAAAGGCCGTCCCCTTGATGCACATTTCGAAACATCATCCCACCACCAACCAACCACAACAAAATATTCATGTGCACGGAGAGCAATGGCGTCACTTGGAGCATCAAGGAGCAGACAATCAGGGATAGAGCAAAACCTCCCATGTCTGAATGGATCTGACTGAATCCCCTAGTAGACAGTATCATTATGTCCTGTAATCCCTCTCCATTTCAGTAACATACTGCCTTCCATTATTCCTGTAAATGAAATGACAGGTTATATCATGTTATATTCAACCTGCCAAGCTATGATCCTTGCTTTCACCACTCTGTATCTATTTGCAGACTCTCCACTCTCTCTTGATAATGTAATCTCTTTCTTATCACAGAGACATTACCAAACTCAGTGTCAGTACATCTGTTCCATCCCACTGATCATGATATAGATTGTAAATAGTTGAGGGCCAAACAGCGGTCACTATATGAGTCAACATTTTACGTCCTGTCCAACTAATTAAGACTGACTTATCCGGAGTGCTTGCCTCCTGTTTGATAAGAAGTTCTCCCCATTCCTGTGTAACACATTCGAAGGACTGAATAAGAACAAGGAGCATCAGTCGTCTATTCAGCCCCTTTATCCTGCTCCGATATTGAATACAATCATAGCTGATGTCATTTCTGCTCCACCATTGAATACAAACATGGCTGATGTTATCTCTGGTCCGCCATCGAATACAAACATGGCTGATGTCATCTCTGCTCTACCATTGAATACAATCAGAGCTGATGTAATCTCTACTCCGGCACTGAATACAATCATGGCTGATGTCATCTCTGCTCCGCCATTGAATACAATCATGGCTGATGTCATCTCTGCTCCACCATTGAATACAAACATGGCTGATGTCATCTCTGCTCCACCATTCAATACAAACATGGCTGGTGTCATTGCAGTCCCTGTTCCGCCCTCCTGCCATCTCTCAATCCCAAAATACTGGGCTCTGCTGTAGATTGCGCAACATAAGAAAATATCCACTCCACATCTACATTTTCAATGACTCTTCAGATTTTGCAGATCTCAACGAGATCTCCTTTCATTCTTATAAACTTGAGAATATCGGCCTTAACTGATCAATTTCTCTTCATTAGACAATCGTTTCATCTCTGGAATCAATCTAATGAACCTCTTCTGAATTTCCTCCAATGCAAATGCATACTTCCACAAGTCATGGCACGTAAACTCTACACCAGTTGCAGCCTCGCGAATGCCTTGCATAGCTACAGTAACACACCCTGCCTTTCTACTCTGTCATTTACCAAACAAAGACTGAAATCATGCTTGCAATTCTCATTACTTGCAGTACCCGCATGCAGGTTTTCTGTGATATGCAAGTGGACACCGATATCCCTCTACTCCTAAACACTTTGAAGTTTCTCTACATTTAGATAATAAATTACCGTTCTATTATGCTGGCCAACTTGAATAACCCATACTTATCCAATTTGATTTTCATTTGCAAATTATGACCATTCAACCAACCTATCCATATTTATTTTTGTATGTCTTCCATCTTCATTCTGAAGTAATTTCCCACTAATGTTAGTATCCTCTGAAAATAGTACTTTCTATCCCGTCAACTGAGTAATAATATCGAACAGAAATAGTTGAGGCATGAGTACTGAAATCTCTGGAACTCCAGAAATTGAAATTTCCAAAAGAAAATGACAGATTTATTCCATCTGACTGCATTTTGTTGGTTAACCAATTCTCCATCCAAGCTAATAAATTACTCCTAAACCCATGTTCTCTGATATTACCACTTACTCATTGGAGAAGCAACATATCCGCTGCCTTCAGGAAGACCAGATACATTCTATCCCCAGACATCATACTATCCAACTTGTTTGTCGTGTCCTTAAGTAACTCAAGCAAACAATGCATACTCGGTTTATCTTTCATAAAACCGTGTTGACTCTGATGGATTGTGGTTTAACTTTGCAAATGTCCTCAACAACGGATTCTAATAATTTGCCTTAAATTGAAATAGTTTTATCATTATGTTTTAACGTATTGTATACAGTTATTATAAGTTCTTCCCTTTTGAAAACCTTTACGTTTTCTTTGAATTCCTGTTTAACGGGCACATGTTTTTAAAGGATCTGCTCCAATTGCTGTATAAGAGGCATGTGTGGCTGAATGGATTCATCATCCTGCTGGTGTACAAAATCGATGGGCTGACGTCTTTCTGGTTTTCAGATATTCTCATCTCTATGGCCAGAATGACCTCTTCCTGTTGATGTGTTAGAGGGTTGTGGAATGATGGAATCTTTCTGTTGCTGTGTAACATTTTGAGGGAAGATGGGTCTTCTCATACTTCTCCATAACAGGCTGGAGATACTGAACGGTCTCCTGATGTATCCCTGAGATGGGACTGAGGGAGTGATTGGTCTTCTCCTGTTCTCACACAACAGGCACGTGTCAGAATTACCTCCAAATTTCTTGTTAAGAAAATGTCCCCGATACTTTGTATCCTTATCCAATTCCCCCCACAAAGGATCGGAGGGGCTGGATGACCTCCTGTTATCCCAGTGTAACAAATCTCCAGTTATTGTGTGGCCTCTTCCAGTTCCTGTGTTACAGACTTGAGGAGGCTGATGGACTGATCCTGTTGCTGTGTAACAGGATACTGGTGCAGCATGACCTACTCTGGGTCCAGTTCTTTGACTCGAGGGGCTCATTGGCCTCCTCCTTTAACCTTACATTAGGCTCCAGGGCTGAATAACCTTGTCCTGTTCTGGTGTAAAAGGGTCGAAGGCATGAATATCCTTCTGCTGTTCCTGTGTAACAAGCTGGATAAATGGAATAGATTGCTCCATTTATTGTGTAATTGGCTTCTATTGCTGACACCTTCCGGTGTTCGATTTAAAAATATGAACATCTTTCATTCTTCTAAACACAACCTGGTCATCCTTTCTTTATAGGTCAACACCTTCATTACAGGAATCAGTTGAGGGACCCATCTCTGAGCTGCTTCGAATGTAACAATATCCATTCCTCATTGAGGAGATTAAATCTGTACACACTACTCCAGATGTGATCTCATTAAGACCCTGTACAGCAGCAGCAATGCTTTAGCAGCCTGCTGTAAGGTTCCCATCCAGGTTACAGCAGTCTCAGTTGGCTGGGGAAATACACAGCATTGTTGAAAGATCATTGTCCTTCTCTACTCTACCAGCATAACAGGAGATCTGAAGAAGAGCATAAATAATGTGGCGAGATGTTCTCTAACACTAATTTACCCAGAGCCCACGTCGCTCAGATTGTACAGAATCTAATAAGGTGGAGCTCAGAAACAGCAAGGAGAAGCAAACATTGATAGGAGTTATATATCAAAGTGAAATTTGCAATACAAGTGCTGGGTATGTAATAAAACAGGAAAATAAGATATGCACGATTGTGGCTACTGCAGTAATAATGTACTGTTTAAATTATATCTAAGCAGTGTGAACCCAACTGAATGCTAATGCTTGGAAAAATGGATCTCATGAGCATGCGTGAGATGGCTTGTATTAACTGTATGTCAAGCACCGAGCTCGAGATCAGGTTATTTAGGAATTGGTGTTGGATGATCAGAAGAGCTAAATGAAAACTTTGCTGTAAACGACCTTTTATTAGATTAGATTACTTACAGTTTGGAAACAGGCCCTTCGGCCCAACAAATTGACAACCACTATCCAAAGAGCAACCCACCAAGATGCATTCCCCTACATTTACCCATTCACCCAGCACTACCAGCAATTTAGCTTGGCCAATTCACCTAACCTGTACATTTTTGGCTGTAAGAGGAAACGGAAACACCCGGAGGAAACCCACGCAGACACGGGGAAAATGTGCAATCTCCACACAGATAGTTGCCTGAGGCGGGAATTCAACGCGGGTCTCTGGCGCCGTGAGGCAGCAGTGCTAAGCACTATGCCACTGTGCCGCCCACCAGTGGGACCAGTGACCACAATGCATTGGTTTTCTTTTATGATCTTTGAGAACATGGCAATTTTTGTTTTATTCGAAGTAACCATTATAAATCGGATTCAAGCAAGCCATGAAGGTGTGAGGAGGAAGTGGGGCCTGCAGATGCTAGAGATTAGAGTCGAAGAGTATATTGCTTGAAAAGCACAATCAGGCAGCACACTACGAGCAGGAGAATCGATGTTTTGGGCATAAGCCCTTCATCAGGAATGAGGCTTGTGGGCGAAGGGAGCTGGGGGATAAATGAAAAGGGTGTGTGGCAAAGGGGAGGTTGCTGGGAATGTGATAGGTAGATGAAGGTGGTGTTGAACGTGATAGGTGATGAACGGAGCTAGAACACCTCATCGATTGCATCCATTACACCCAATGTGGTCTTCTCTACATAGGAGAGACAGGACGCCAACTTGTGGATCATTTCAGAGAATTTCGCTGTGACAGCCACATTGACCAACTCCACCTAATTGTGGCTGAACACTTTAACTCCCCTTCCCACTCTGCCAAGGACATGAGGTTTCTGGGCCTGCTCCATCATCACTCCCTAACCACCAGATGTCTGGAGGAAGAAAGCCTCATCTTCTGCCTTGGGATCCTCCAACCACAAGGGATCATGGTGGATTTCACCAGTTTACCCACTTCCCCAAACGCCATCTTATCCCAGTCCAAACTTCCAACTCAGCACCGCCCTTTTGAACATTCCTATGTGTCCACCTTCCATCCAATCAGCCCCACCTTCATCTACTTTTTAGATCAAAGGAGGTAGCTTAGAAAAATGCCAAGTGTTATAGTAAGCCAGTGGAGTCAGAGAAATGTAAGGCCCAGTAAAGGATGACCAAGAAACTGAGAAGAAAATCCAAAACGTAAAGCATGCAAACAAAAGAAAAGCAAAAGACTGCTAAAAAGCTTCTATCAATGTATGAAACAAAATCAAAAAGAAGGTCAAATGTAGAACAGTGTGTGTGCAGACAGGATCATTTATTGTAAAGAACAGAGAAATCACAGAAAGTATTTAGCCACTCTGAATAAGGTGAAGGTTATAAATATTATGTGACAGTTTAAGAAAGGATGAAGATAGAGAGCGGTGAACTATGGATCGGTTAACTTAACATCCGCAGTCCGGTGTCTCTTGGACTAAGTTAAAAAGTACGTGCTGCTAGATATATAGAAGGTAATGATAAAACCGGGGAGTATGATAACGCATCGATGAAATGAAAGCCAGAAGAGGCAAACACTTTTTGGAATGGTTTGAAGATGATTCTTGTAGACATAGGCAATGAAGAACCAATGGATAACGGATAGTTGGATATTCAGGAGCAAAGTTTTAAGAACTCACACAGTAAACTCATTAGAAAAATTAAAGCGCAAGGTATTGGGAAAAATATATGCAAACGGGACAGTTAAAATTATGTTTACATTCCTGTGAATGTAATTGCAATGTAGAGCATGTCGTGCACCAGTTGCATAGAGTGTTGGCGAGACTAAACTTAAAGTATTGTGCACCATTTGGAGTCCCAACCGAAGATATAATCTATTGACTACAGAGGAACTGCAAAAGGTATTATCCAGATTAATCCCTAAAATGGCAGGATTGTCTGATGGGGAAACACAGCCTGTGATCTTGAGTTTCATAAGGTGATTATAGTGAAACTTAGATATATCGAGGGGACTGAATAACAGAGGGACATGGAGAAGTGCAAACAGGCGAGATTAGCGAGAATCCCACGATATTCTACACTTCCAAGTAGAATATAAATAACTAGCCAACAGTTAGTGTCCATTTGAAAACAAAGGAGATAATCTGTGTGTGAAGCTGGAGAACATTAATAGATTGTTACATGAGCACTTCACATCTGTTTTACTTGGGAGAAGGAGGAGGCAGGTACAAATTTCGAGAAGGTGAACTGGCAAATTCTTGAACAGATTGATGTAAAATACGAGCAGGCATTTGAGGCTTTGTCCAGTATAAAATTGGACCAATCCCCCGGACTGGAAGAATTGTGTCACAGGCTGCTGTTGGGGTCAACGAAGGAAAGACCTTGACTGAAAATTTTATTTAGAATCTGACCATAGGGGAGGTGCCAGAAGACTGGAGAACAGCTAATACGATTCCACTTCACAGTAAGGGTGGTAGAGATAGACCAGGGAACTATAGACAAACGAGTGTCAGATCATTGTTAGGGAAACTACTGGAGAAAATAGGGATGGAGAATATTGAACTCCAATCAGAGTGGCAAGGTTTGATCAGGGATAATCATCATGACTTTATCAGAGTGAAGTTACATCTAATGAATTTGATTGAATTAGTTTGAAGAGATCGCTTATTTAATTTTGCAGCAACGCCTTTGACAAAGTTCCACATGGGAAACTGAAAAATAAAGTGAAGTCTCATAGTATCAAGGATAACTTGACAAGTTATAACAAAAGATATCTTAGAGTCAGGAGACAGAGGGTGGTGGGAGAAGGATGCTTGTGTGACTGGAGACTAGTGTCCCCTTGTGTACCACAGGGATCAGTGCTGTGTCCCTTATTGTTTGTGCTATTCATAAATAGTGTAGATGTGAATCTGTAAGGAGATGACTAGAGGAGGGGGGAGTTGTGATAAGTAAGTTTGCGTTTGATACAATGATTGGCCGGGTGGTTGGCAGTGAGGAGGAAGGCCTTATGTTGCAGGAAGATACAGAAGGAATTGTCAGACGGGTGGAATGTAAACCTGGAACAAGGAACCAGACAGGACAGTACTCAATGAATGGCACCACGCTAGGAAGCTCAGAGTGTGCTCCTCCACACATCCCTAAATGTGACTGGACAGGGTAATTGACTAGTTAAGAGTTGAACCTTGGGTGTGTAGATTATAAGAGCTATACAGTGCTTTGGTTATGCCAAGATGGAATACTGTGTGGAGTTCTGGGAGTCACATTACAAGAAGGATGTGATTGTACTGCAGGGTGTGCAGAGGAAATTCACCAGGATGTTCCCTGGGATGGAGCATATCAGCTTTGGAGAGAGGGTGGATAAGCTCGGGTTGCTTACATTGGAGCAGAGAAGGCTGAGGGGGATGTGATTCAGAAGGATAAGATAACGAGGGACGTGGACAGGGTGGATAGACAACAGCTGTTCCTTTTACTCAGAGGGTCAAGAACAAGAGTGCACACTTTTAAAGTGAAGAGCTTGAAGTACAGAGATGATTTAGTTTTTTATTCACCCAGAGGGTGTTGGAGTCTGGAATGCACTTGCTGAGAGGGGAGTTATCGTAGGTCAGCCCACAACATTTAGAAAGTGCTTGTTCGAGCACTTGGATGTGTTATATCATTCCCGGCTATGGGCCTGGTGTTGGAAAGTGGGACTAATATAGATCGTGCTGTATGTCTGTTGGCACAGAGTCTATATTCCTGTGAGTGTATGGTGTCAATTATTGAGCATCTGACTGCAGAAATTTACCTTGTTAAGTCATGTCAATGTGAGAAGTATGAGAAAATAAGTGCAGCTTCCTTACAATCTGAAACCAGAGAATGGGCAATGGGAACAGTGAAATGGCAGAACTATGAGGCCATTACTTCAGTTCTGTCTTCACAGAACTTTCTAACAATACTACGAAAACCAAGTCTGGTGTGGGGAAATGATATAGTATATGGAACGTAGATCATAGCAAGTAAGTAGTTTAGGAGAGATTATTGGGATGGAAATTAATGGTCATGGACAACATTAACATAGATTTATGAAATGAGAATTATGATTGAGAAACAGACTGGGAGACAAATGAAAGAGAAGCAATGGATGTAATGCATTTGGATTTTCAGAAAAGCTTTAGTAAAGCGTAAAGCCTACTTTGCGAAATCAAATCTTAGTGAATTGGGGTGAATATATGGCCATGTTTCTAGAATGGGATAGCTGGCAGGAAACAGTGAATTGAAATAAACAGACTCGTCAAGCATCAGCCTGACAATATCTGTAAGATATAGGGTGTGGCCTTGCTCGTTGAGCAGTAGGTTTGATATCCAGACGTTTCATTACCTGGCTAGGTAACATCATCAGTGGCGACCTCCAAGTGAATCGAAGCTGTTGTCTCTTGCTTTCTATTTATATATTTCCCCTGGATGGTGTTCCTGGGGTTTGTGGTGATGCCATTTCCTGTTCATATTCTGAGGAGTTGATAGATGGTATCTCGATCTATTTGTTTGTATATGGCGTTGTGGTTGGAGTGGCAGGCCTCTAGGAATTCTCTGGCATATCTTTGCTTAGCCTGTCCGAGGATAGATGTGTTGTCCCAGTCGAAATGGTGTCTTTTTTTTCTCTCCGTGTGTCGGGCTACGACGGAGAGAGGGTCGTATCTTTTTGTGGCTAGCTGGTGTTCGTGTATCCTGGTGGCTAACTTTCTTCCTGTTTGTCCTACGAAGTGTTTGTGGCAGTCCTTGCATGGAATTTTGTAGACGACGTTGGTTTTGTCCATGGGTTGTATTGGGTCTTTTAAGATTGTTATTTTTTGTTTGAGAGTGTTGGTGGGTTTGCGTGCTACTAAGATTCCGAGGGGTCTCAGTAGTTTGGCTATCATTTCTGAAACTTCTTTGATGTATGGTAAGGTGGTTCAGGTTTCCGGCTGTGTTTGGTCTGCTTGTCGTGGTTTGTTCTTGAGAAATCTGCGGACTGTATTTTTTGAGTATACGTTCTCCTTGAATGCGTTGTATAGTTGGTTCTCCGCTGTTTTCCGAAGTTCGTCTGTGCTGCAGTGTGAGGTGGCTTGTTGGAATAGTGTTCTGATACAGCTTCGTTTGTGTGTGTTGGGATGATTGCTGGTACAGTTAATTATTTGGTCAGAGTAAGGTATGATTCTGTGAATATGACTATGTCCCAAACACCCCATCATTCTCCCCGAATATTTCTTGTCTCTCCAGCAGGACGGACACAGCAGACGTGGCGGCACAGTGGGAAACAGTTGGAAGGGAATTGCTCTGGGAGTCCTCAATACTGACACTGTATCCTATGAAGTTTCATGGCGTTAGTTTACATATGGGAAAGGAAACCTCCGGCTGAATGCCATGTACCAGCCTCTCTCAACAGATGAATCAGTACTCCTCCATGCTGATCAATAGTTGAAGGAAACACTAACGGTGGTAAGTACGCAAGATGTACTCTGGGTGGGGGATTTCAATGTTTACCACCAAGAGTGGCTCTGAAGCAGCATTAATGATCGATCTGGTCTGATCCTAAAGGATATAACAGCTAGACTGGGTCTGTGGCAGGTGGTGAAAGAACCAACAAGAGGAAAATACTTACTTGACCACATCCTTACTATTCTGCCAATTACAGATGTATCTGCCCATGACAATATTGGCAAGAGTGACTACTGCATAGTCATTGTGGAGACAATTCACACCTTCACATTGAGAATAGCCTCAAACATTTTGAGTGGCACTATCACCGTACTAAATAGGACAGACTTCGAACTGATCTAGCAGCTCAAGTCTGGGTTTCTATAAGGTATTGTGGGTCAGCAATAGCAGCAGGATTGTACTCCCGCACAACATCATGGCCTGGCATGTCCTCCTCACAACAATTGCCATCAAAGCCAGTGGATCAACCTTGGTTTAATGGAGTATGCAGGAGGGCAGGAGCAGCACCGGGCACAATTGACATTGAGATATCAGCCTGGTGAAGCCACCAAACAGGACTACTTGTGTGCCAAACAGCAGAAGCAGTAAGTGATAGACAGAGCTAAGTGATCCCACAAGCAATGGATCAGATCTAAGCTCTGCAGTCCTTGCACTTCTCGTCGAGAAACGCTGGGGACAATGAAACAATTCACTGGAGGAAGAGATTCCACAAGTATCCCCATCCTTAATGATAGAAGAGCCCACCACTTCAGTATATAAGATAAGGCTGGTCCATTCTTAACAACCTTCAGTCAGAAATGCTGAGTGGAAGATCCATCTCAGCTTCCTCCAGTTGTATGCAGCGATTCAGTTACCAGTCATTAACCAATTCGATTCAGTCCACGCGATATCCAGAAACGGTTGGAGACACTGGATACTCCAAAGGGTACACATGCTGATAACATTCTGGCAATAGTACTGAAAACTTGTGCTCCAGAAGTTGTCACTACCAGAGACAAGCTGTTCCAATACAGTGGAGAAAGTGAGGACTGCAGATGCTGGGGATTAGAGCTGAAAATGTGTTGCTGGAAAAGCGTAGGTCAGGCAGCATCCAAGGAGCAGGAGAATCGACGTTTCGGGCATGCTCCTTGAAATTCCTGAGGAAGGGCTCAAGCCCGAAACGTCGATTCTCCTGCTCCTTGGATGCTGCCTGACCTGCTGCGCTTTTTAGCAACACATTTTCTGTTCCAATACTTTACAACAATGACATTTACTCGATTATGTAGAAAATTAACCAAGAATCTCCTACACATAAAAAGCAGAACAAATCCAATCCGGCCAATTACCTACCCATCAGTCTACTCTCCATCATCAGTAAAGTGATGGAAGGTGTCAGTGCTTTCAAACTGCGCCTGCTCAGCAATAACCTGGTCAATGACGCCCAGTTTGGACTCCACCAGGGTCGCCAAGCTCCTGACCCCATTACTTTGGTTCAAACATGGACAAAAGAGCTGAATTCTAGAGATGGTGTGAGAGTGACAGTCCTTTAAAACAAGGCAGCCTTCGACCAAGTGTGGTATCAAGGCACCTTCGCAAAACCGGAACCAATGGGTATCAGGGGCAAACACCCTTCTGGATAGAATCATACATGACACGTAGTAAGATAGTTGTGGTTGATAAAGGTCAGTGAACTCAGCTCCAGGACATGTCTGTCGGAGTCCCTCGGGCAGTGGCCTACGCCCAAACGTCTTCAGGGCTGCTTCATCAATTGCCTTCCCTCTGTTATGAGGTCAGAAGTGGGGATGGTCGCCAATGATTGCACAATGTTCAGCAAAATTTGTGGCTCCTCAGATACTGAAACAGTCCATATCCATTTGCGACAATTTCTGGACAGTATCCAGGCTGACACGTGGCAAAGAATATTGACACCACACAAATGCCAGACCGTGACCATCATCACTAAAATACAATCTAATCACTGCCCCTTGGCATTCAATGGTATTATTATCACTGAATTCCCCAGTATCAAAATCCTGGGGTGGTGGTGGTGGGGGGGGGGGGGGGGGGGAGAGGGGGGGTAATCGTTGCTCAGAAACTCACTGCACACGCCGTGTAAACACAGTAACTACAAGAGCAAGTCAGAAGCAAGGAACACTGCGGTGAGTAACTCACATCCTGACTTCCAAACGTCTGTCCATTATCTACAATAAGTCAAAAATGTGTTCGAATGCTCCCCACTTTCCTGTATGTTTGCAGCCCCAACAATACTCAAGAAGCTTGATACCATCCAGGACTAAGCATTGAGTCTGAGTGTCGTTTCATCCACAATGCTCCACCATCAACGCTCAGCAGCCACAGCAGTTTTTTTCCTTTCTACAAGTTGCACTGAAATGGTTCACCAAAGATCCTCAGACACCATCATCCCAGCACACGACCACACCTATCCAGAAGGACAAAGGGAGCAGATGTATGGGAACACCACCATCTTAAAATTCCCCTCCAAGCCATTCACCATCCTGATTTGGAAATATATCACCATTCCTTAACAGTCACTTGGGTCAGAATCCTGAGATTCCCTCCCGAATGGCATTGTGGGTCAAGCACAGCAGGTGGACGACAGTGGTACAACAAGGCGCTCATCAACACCTTCTCAAGGGCAACAAGGGACAGGCAATAAATGCTGGCCCAGCCAGAGACACACAGGTTCACGGACATAAAGAAATTGGAAACAAAGGTTGCTGAGGTATCGCAGGGATCAGTCCTCAGGCCCCAGCTGTTCACAATACCCATTCAACATTTGGTTGAGGGAATCAAATACAATATATCCCAACCCGCTGACAGAACTAAAGGATGTTGGATGGTGAATGGGTGAGGAGGTTGCAAAAAAGCGTCAAGGTAACTAAGACAAGTGGAGTGAATGGGTAAATACGTGGCAGATGGAGAGCAAGGTGTGGAGAGGTGACGGTGTGCCCTTTGGTGGGAACAAGAGATTGGCAGCCTATGTTTGAAACATGTTGATCTACAGAGTGATGTATGCTCCTTTTTGTTGTTTCCTTCTGAGCAGCCCTCCGAGGTCCCTGCAGCGCAGTGAGTTCTCAACCCAGACGTCAATACTGGGAATGGCATTGTCACGCTGCCCAGTGTACAGAGACCCTCCAAGGGGGGAGCTGTAACATTGAGAAGCATCTGGATCTCCCTGTACACTAGTCACTGAAAACAATTTTATAGGAACAAAAAGTAGTTAGGGAGATAAATGTTCCGTTGACCTTCATATCAGGAGGATTTGAGCCCGGGAGTAAGGGTGTTATTACTCCAGCTGTACAGGCCCTTGGAGAGACCCAATCTCGAAACTTGTGCAGTATTTTGTGCAGTTTTGGTCTACTTACCTAATAAAGGAGAAACATGACATTGAGGGACAGCAGTGAAGGATAACCAGGCTGATCTCTGGGATGACAGGCTTGTTGTGGGAGCAGACTTTGGGGCGACTGGGCCTGTATTCCATGGGTTTTAGAAGGGTGAGTGGTGATCTCACTGAGATGTATAAAACACATGACAGGGTGAGACAGATTGCAAGCATGGATGATAATTCCCCAGGCTGTGGTGTCTAAAACAAGGACCCACAGTATTAGGCACAGGTAGGGAACTCTGCATTGAGATGAGAATAAATGTCTGCACTCAGCGACTGGTGAACCTGGGGAATTCGCTCACACCGAGAAGCCAAGACGCTGAGTATAAATAAAGATTTAGAGACAGTAAAGGGATGAGGTGAGAGCAAGAGTACTGTGTGGAAATAAAAGGCCAGCCATCATTATACTGATCAAAGTTTGGTAGAAGATTTGTAGCTCGCGTGCTCGTTGTTGTGGTTCTGTTCGCCAAGCTGGGAATTTGTCTTGCAAACGTTTCGTCCCCTGTCTAGGTGACATCCTCAGTGCTTGGGAGCCTCCTGTGAAGCGCTTCTGTGCTGTTTCCTCCGGCATTTATAGTGGCCTATCTCAGCTACTTCCGGTTGTCAGTTCGAGCTGACCGCTGTAGTGGCCGGTATATTGGGTCCAGGTCGATGTGTTATTTGATAGAATCTGTGGATGAGTGCCATGCCTCTCGGAATTCCCTGGCTGTTCTCTGTTTGGCTTGCCCTATAATGGTAGTGTTGTCCCAGTCGAATTCATGTTGCTTGTCATCTTGTGTGTGTGGCTACTAAGGATAGCTGGTCGCGTCGTTTCGTGGCTAGTTGGTGTTCGTGTATACGGATCGTTAACTGTCTTCCTGTTTGTCCGATGTAGTGTTTTGTGCAGTCCTTGCATGGGATTTTGTACACTACATTAGGTTTGCTCATGTTGGGTATCGGGTCCTTGGTTCTGCTGAGTTGTTGTCTGAGCATGGCTGTTGGTTTGTGTGCTGTTATGAGTCCTGGTGGTCGCAGTAGTCTGGCTGTCAGTTCAGAAATGCTCCTGATGTATGGTAGTGTGGCTAGTCCTTTGGATTGCGGCATGTCCTCGTTCCGTTGTCTCTCCCTTCGGCATCTGTTGATGACCAGCTATCCTTAGTAGCCACACACTCAGACGACAAGTAACATGAAGATGTGACACAAAGAATAATGGGCAGATTTCTTAACTAGATACAAAGAGAGAACGGAAGAGAGTATATAGATGAGGAAATGTGAAAAATGAGAAAACTAGATTATTGAAAGAAGTAGATGCACATCCCTCAATGTTTTGTCAATTCCTTTTGTGCTGTGGTCCTTTGTACAGTGCATTTTCAACAGAGTAATGTATTCACATGCTGGGTCTGATGCCAGAATTTTAATTTCCAATAATATGACAGACACTAGCTTTGGAAAGAACCCAGCAGGACAATATATTGAAGTCCCGGTAGAAAGGGGATTAACTTGAAATAAGTTGGGACACCAGAAGCAAGAATTTATAACACACATCCTGATAAGAATGAGAGATTAGAGTAGAGAAGTCCAGAAAAGGAGGCAACATTGAGAGAAGGGGAACATATCACTTTAGATGAGCATCAAACAAAGTTTTATAAATTGTAGACATCATGTGCATCATGTTTCGATAACTGTGTCTCCGTTATTCATTTAGAATGTGTTGTGCACATATGCAAATTATCTGCACACACACATTGATTAAACATCAATTTTCTGCCATTGAAATGGTCCTGTTGTCGTATTACCAGGATACACGAAAACCAGCTGACCAGCAAAAGACCTGACCCACTATCACTATGTTCCATACATACAGACAAAGAAGGGCACCACTTTGACTGAAACAACACATGCACATATTAAGACACGCAAGGACGTTCTTAGAGCAATCGCTTTCCAACAAGAAGTCCATCAATAAAAACATCAATTTATATCCTATCGACCTTCTCTTGTAATAAAGAAAACCGGAAATGACATTACCCAAATTAAGAAACCAAGACCTCTAAATAGAGAGGCGGGACATACCAACAGCACTGCAGTGGAGACTCTCACTAATGATGTCACCTCGTCCAATGCTCATCTGACTTCATACCAGTATCACTTTTTCCCTTCTTTCCTGGGAAGACTGGCTCATATTACAATATGATATCGAAGTGTCGACATTTCAGCATTCTGAAACCTGGGAACACATCATTCCATGACACTGTCTCTCAGTCTCCCACTGTCTGTCGATAGTCAAAACCCCTCCCCTATGGTGATATTGGCAGTGATGTTCACATCCACATCACCCCCTTACAATGGCACAATGGAGATATGGAGCAGTAAATGAATGGGAGCTGCACATCCTGTCACATCCAGCATGGGCTACAAGTTGCCCCACGCTGGCCGGGATCTAACGCAGGTTTACTAGAGCAATGCATTGGGGTGGAGCACAAAGTCCTACATGCTGGAGGGTAACTGGCCCAGGGTTACAGATCAACGGACTGGGGTGGGGAACAGAGTCCTACATGCAACGAGGATAACTGCTCCTGGGTTACAGATCAATGCACTGGGGTGGGGCACACAGTCCTACATACTGGGTGGGTTACTGCTCCTCGTTTACAGATCAATGCACTGAGGTGGTGTATACAGTCCTACATGCTGGGCAGGTAACTGATCCTGGTTTATAGATCAATGCACTGGGGTGGAGTATACAGCTCGACATGCTGGGAGGGTAACTGCTGCTGGGTTACAGATCAATGCACTGGGGTTGTGTACACAGTCCTACATGCTGGGAGAATATCGGCTCCTGGTTTACAGATCAATGCACTGGGATGGTGTACACAGTCCTACTTGCTGGAAGGGTAACTGCTCCTGGTTTACACATTAATGTACTGGGGTTGTGTATACAGTCCTACATGCTGGGAGAGTACCTGCTCCTGGTTTACAGAAGAATGCACTGGGGTGAAGTACCCAGTCCTACATGCAGGGAGGGTATCTGCTCCTTGGTTACAGATCAATGCACTGGGGTGGGGTACACAGCTCTACATGCTGGCTGGGTAACTGCTCTTGGTTTACAGATCATGCACTGGTGTTGTGTACACAGTACCACATGCTGGGAAGGTAACTGCTCCTGGTTTACAGATCAATGCACTGGGGTGGGGTACACAGTACAACATGCTGGGAGGGTAACTGCTCCTGGTTTACAGATCAATGTACTGGGGTGGGGTACACAGTCTTGCATGCTGTGAGGGTAACTGCTCGTGGTTTACAGATCAATGCAATGGTGTTGTGTACACAGTACAACATGCTGGGAGGGTAACTACTCCTGGGTTACAGATCAATGCTCTGGGGTGGAGTACACAGACCTACATGCTGGGAGGATAACAGCTCCTGGGTTACAGATCAATGCACTGGAATCATGTACACAGCTCTACATGTTGGGAGGATAACGGCTCCTGCTTCACAGATCAATACATCGGGGTGGTGTACACAGTCCTACATGCTGGGAGGGTAACTGCTCCTGCTTCACAGATCAATTCACCAGGGTGGTGTACACAGCTCTACGTGTTGAGAGGGTAACTTCTCCTGGATTACAAATCAATGCACTGGGGTGGTGTACTGTCCTAGATGCTGGGAGGGTAACTGCCCCTGGCTTACAGCCAATGAACTGGGGCGGTGTAAACAGATTTGCATGCTGGGAGGGTGACTGCTCCTTGTTTACAGAGCAATGCACTGTTATGGTGCAGACAGTCCTTCATGCTGGGAGTGTACCTGTGCCTGCACTACAGAACAATGCACTGAGGTGGTGCACACAGTCCTACATGCTGGGAGGGTAACTGCTCCTGGTTTACAGATCAATGCACTGGGGTGGTGCACACAGTCCTACATGCTGGGAGGGTAACTGCTCCTGGTTTACAGATCAATGCACTGGGGTGGTGTACACAGTCCTACATGCTGGGAGGGTGACTCCTCATGGTTTATAGATCAATGCACTGGGGTGGTGTACACAGTCCTACATGCTGGGAGGGTAACTGCTCCTGGTTTACAGATTAATGCAATGGGACGGTTTATACAGTCCGACATGCTGAGAGGGAAACTGCTCCTGGTTTACAGATCAATGCACTGGGGTGGTGTAGATTGTATTACATGCTGGGAGGGTAACTGCTCCTGGTTTAC
The DNA here is from genome assembly GCF_047496795.1 of Chiloscyllium punctatum. NCBI lineage: Eukaryota > Metazoa > Chordata > Chondrichthyes > Orectolobiformes > Hemiscylliidae > Chiloscyllium > Chiloscyllium punctatum. The sequence continues at coordinate 2,550,478 of NC_092756.1, forward strand.
TGATCAATGCACTGCGGTAGTGTATACAGTCCTACATGCTGAGAGGGAAACTGCTCCTGATTTACAAATTAATTCACAGGTGATCACTGAACAGGTCGCTGTGCTGGTCAGACTATCTGGGTGAGGTTTATAGAGAATGCAATGATGTGGTTTGTGTAGCTCCTTATGCTGGATGGATATTAGTTTCAGGTTCACACATTAGTGCCCTGCTGTGGTCTGCACAGCTCCCGGCGCTGGACAGATATATAATCCAGGTTTATTGATCAACGCACTGTTGTGGTCTGCACAGCTCCCCGTGCTGCATCGATATGTAGTCCGGGTTTATAGATCAATGCCCTGCTGTGGTCTGCACTTCTCCTGCTGCTGGACAGATATCTAGTCCGGGTTTATAGATCAATGCACTGCTGTGGTCTGCACAGCTCCCCGTGCTGGACAGATATATATTATGGGTATGGTGGTTCTGTTCTCCGAGCTGGGAATTTGTGTTGTAGATGTTTTGTCCCCTGTCTAGGTGACATCCTTAGTGCTTGGGAGGCTCCTGTGAAGCGATTCTGTGATCTTTCCTCCAGCATTTTTAGTGACTTGATTCTGCCACTTCTGGTTGTCAGTTCCAGCTGTCCGTTCCAGTGGTCGGTATATTGGGTCCAGGTCGATGTGCTTATTGATTAAATCAGTGGATGAGTGCCATGCCTCAAGGAATTCCCTGGCCGTTCTCTGTTTGGCTTGTCCTATAATAGTAGTGTTGTCCCAGTCAAATTCATGTTGCTTGTCATCTGCGTGTGTGGCTACTAAGGACCGTGTCGTTTCGTGGCTAGTTGGTGTTCATGGATGCGGATCGTTAGCTGTCTTCCTGTTTGTCCATTGTCGTGTTTTGTGCAGTCCTTGCATGGGATTTTGTACACTACATTGGTTTTGGTCATGCTGGATATCGTGTCCTTTGTTATGGTGAGTTGTTGTCTGAGAGTAGCTGTTGGTTTGTGTGCTGTTATGAGTCCTAGTGGTCGCAATCGTCTGGCTGTCAGTTTGAAAATGCTCTTGATGTATGGTAGGTTGCTTAGTCCTTTGGGTTGTGGCATGTCCTCATTCCGTTGTCTTTCCCTTAGGCATCTGTTGATGAAATTGCGCGGGTATCTGTTTTTTGTGATTACATTGTATCGGTGTTCTTCTTCCTCTTTTTGCAGTTCTGGTTTACTGCAGTGTGTTGTGGCCACTCTGAATAGTGCCTTGATGTAACTTCTTTTGTGTGTGTTGGGGTGGTTGATTTCGTAGTTCAGGACTTGGTCTGTGTGTGTGGCTTTCCTGTATACCTTTGTGGTGAATTCTCCGTTCGGTGTTCTCTGTACCATCACGTCTAGGAATGGGAGTAAGTTGTCCTTTTCTTCCTCTCTAGTGAATCGCATTCCTGTTAGTGTGGCGTTGATGATCCGGTGTGTGTTCACTATTTCTGTGTTTTTAATGATTACAAAGGTGTCATCCACATATCTGACCCAGAGTTTGGGTTGAATTTGCGGTAAGACTGTTTCTTCTAATATTTGAATTACAGCTCCTGCTTTGAGTCCAGAGATGGGTGAGCCCATGGTTATGCCGTTGATTTGTTCATATATTTGGTTGTTGAATGTGAAGTGTGTTGTGAGGCACAGGTCCAGAGATTATTGCATCACTTTAAACACCACAGAGACTTCCAGACCTGCCCCACACAGAGACACACAGATACACATACGGGAATGGTTAGGGCAGGACGTGAAACTCATCTGGTAATTGAAACTAAACATAAAGAAATGCTCAATTCGCCTCGTACACTGTTATAATATGAGGAACAGAGAACTCCCAAATTCCATTGTTTAAATAAAAACGTCAATTTATTTTTGAACTCGGAAAGTAAACATTTTGCATCAACTATTCACAATTCTGAGACCCCCTTTCTCTTAATTGCTTATTACCCCACTCCAACTCCATAACAATATACGATTTCAATAAGACACTTATTAAAATCACATCAATGTAATTTCAAAACCACACAGCAGCTGTTGTTTGCGTGTCTTCTTCCGGCTGTAGATCTCCCAGGGTCATTTTCCTTCTGTTTACAGCGGATATGTTTCATATGAAAAGGTACCTTTTATAGAGAGTGTTTCCTAATCTCTTGGATCTGTGTTGATGGCATTTGCTCTGTCTGCAATTTTCAAAATGCCTGCGTTTTAAATATCCACATCGGATTATCTCATTGGTTCGATTTTTGAAAAACAATAAATTCAAACTTGGTTTTGGTATCCTGGGGTATAATTTAAACTGATTGATAAAATTCGAATTGATGTCCAAACAGCAACCAACTCAGGGATCTATTTAACAGACAAATGTGACATATTTTCAGTTGTCCTTGACACTCTGGGTCTGCCATCCTCTCATATACACAGGAGCTTGGATGCTCTGAGTTCAGAACAGCATTCATTCTGTCTTAAAGGTACAATACACACTTTCAACTTGATCACATTAATACCATGATGTCAATGAAGATAAGGAAAGCCTATCAGCTTTCTCTTGCTCCATGGTTTGTCCTTTTTCATTCCCTGTGTCTGGTGTGTGTCAGGATTTTTGTTGCTCTGTTGACAAAATCTCATTATCCGACTCCGTCTGTGGGAATATAGCAGTATTTCTCTGGCTCACACTCGTGCATGTGGCAGGATTTCAGTTTTTTGGGGGGGACTGTGACGCGATGACAATATCAATTCTTGTAAATGGCACCAAACCTGGAAGAGCTGTGAAGTCTATGGAGGACAGGGTGGAACTCTAACAGGACAATGACACGTTGTGTAAATTTCGGCCAGATTGGGATCAATGCGGAGCAATGTGAGGTGATGCAATTTGGTAGGAAGGACATTGAAAGACAGTTTAAAACAGGCTGTACCATTATAAAGGGGCTGCAGAAGCAGAGGGACCTAGGTGTATATGACCATAGATTATTGAAGATGTCAGGACAAGTGGGGAGAGCAGTAACTATCACAGATTAGTTTCAGTATCTGAACTGTTTTCAGGAGGAGATGGAGGAGGAAGTGTCCATGCTACCTTCCTGAGAGATGGTGGAAACGATATGTTGTGAGCCCACCCTCCTGCCCACCGAGACCGTGGGGATGCCATTTGTATCAGCTCTACACAAAAGGGAGATGGCATCAGGGCCACAGCTTCTAAGTTGTGCCAGGGGGAAACGGAGCTGCCAGTGGGTTTAAAGTGCGAATTGCCCTTCACTGAACATTGCACCTTACTCGGTCGGTGGGACGTGGATGCTTCAGAATCTCCACACGAGGTGTCCCGGTCCTCTCCGGCTCGTACCAGGGTCCTCCCCACATGGCGGAGGGAGGGGTGTGTGAGGGAACGGACATCAGGTACTCCACCACCCGGCTTGGCCCTTTCTGTCCTATTCCAGGCTCTTTCTCCCGGAATGGTAGAAAGGGAGAGAGGAAGGGAGTGCCCCTGCAGTTAGCTTTAGTGTCGGTGGGGACGGGGCCCATGGTGAAGTGTCCGGAGGGAGTCAGTCCACAGTGTTGTATCCATGCAGTGTTATTTGTGTATGGGGTAAACTGCAGGGAGGAGAGAGAGAGAGTGGGGGAGATGGGGGGAAGGTGCTGCATGCAGTAGTGAGAGTTTTGGAGCATGGACCTTGTTTATGGGTAGGTGCTATAACAGATATACAGTGAGTGGGAGGGAGCAGAAAGAATATGGTGATACTTATCCTGACCGAGCGGAGAATGTTATTGATGCTTGTCCCGAATTGCTGGACATTTCTTCCGACCACAGATACTGCACTGAGCTGGGTGGTGAGCTCAGATCATGCACGGTGGGTCTGGTGGTTTGGCTCCCTCTGCGAAGAGAATGGCCCCCCTCTGTACTAGCCCCTCCACCAGGACCTCTGTGTCCCTGTCGACAAACAGTGGTGTAATTGCCCCTTATCTGCCATGCCCGGAGTAAACTGTGCAGGGCAGATCCTAACAGAGATAGCTCAACGTTGTGCCCACTGGCCTTTAAAGATGGCACCAGTGCCAGGGATCACAGAATATCCAGGGACATCTGGACGATGGTGTATACCTCTAGCCATGTTGGGTGGGAGAAAATCAGGCTGGCATTGAATGAGAGGGACACTATGGGGTCGGGTCCGTAGTTAATGAGGTGAGTCCGATAAGATAGCACTAGGAAACTAGCTCAGCCTCGTGCAGACAATCCCTCTGTCACACTCAATGAAAATGGCACGAAGACAAATTATTTTTGCAGTCTGCCCAATGAGTCATAGATTCTGTTGAAACCACTCCCATTTACAAGCCTGTAGAACAAATGCTCATCCAAAACTCTCCATCATCTGACTTCAAACCAATTTCCCTTTTGCACATCTTTCCTGGGAAGACTGGCTGATGTTACAGGATGCTATCGAATTGTCTACATTTCAGCATTCTGAAACCTGGGAACACATCCTTCCATGACACTGTCTCTCAGTCTTCCCCTCTCTGATTCTTACCAAACCCGTCCCATGTCATGAAATCTAAACTGATTCCCCCGCCATCTCTCTCTGGCAGTGAGTTTCACACGCACAGCACCCCCTTGTCATGGCAAAATGGAGATATGGAGCTGGAAATGGATGGGAGCTGCATATCCTGTCACTTCCAGCATGGCTGCAAGTTTGCCCTCGCTGGGCAGTGACCTAACGCAGTGTTACTGAGCAATGTACTGGGGTGGTGTACACAGTCCTACATGCTGGGAGGGTAACTGCTCCTGGGTTACAGATCAAAGCACTGGGGTACAGAGTCCTACATGCTGGGGGGTTACTGATCCTGGTTTACAGATTAATTCGCGGGTGATGGCTGCACAGCTCCCCGTGCTGGACAGATATGTAGCCTGTGCACAGGACATCATGTTGGTGGGCTGGGTAGGTGGGAAAGGTGATGGACAGGTCAAGGGGCTCCCCAGAACGTTCTATAACTGACATTCCCTGGAACGTTCCCTCCCCAACATTTTATAACTGACCTTCCCCGGAATGTTCTGTCTCCGACATTCTATAACTGTCATTCCCTGGAACATTCTGTCCCTGAAATTCTATAACTGACATTCCCCGGAACGTTCTGTCCCTGACATTGTTTGTGAACGGTCGGAAGTCAGTGAATTGAACAAACGGTAAGATCCCGAGGGAAGAGATCCCGTTCCAGGGAGAAGGAGACAATGTTCCGAAGTCCCCTCAGGCAGTTAAAGGGGTGAATACGTTTGCCCTGCGTTTACATTTCCCCACGACACAGGATCGACCACAATTTAGACCGAAATACAGGAATTCCCAAACTCCGTTTGTCTTCAGGAAACTGGGAGAGAATCCTTCAGGACAGCAACGTTTCCACCCTCCGTATTAGGAACTGGGAAGGAGTGACCTGCATTTGCTCTTGAGTGATCGAGTGTTCCAGAAACCATCTGTCCTTATGGATGTGTCTCTGTGTGTTTGGGGATGAAGAGTTTCTTGTGGTTTATGTCACATTTTTGTCAGTAATTCAGAACTTCCCATTTGTTATTCCAGCTCCAATTATTTTAATAAATCCCATGAATACAGGGACACATTTGAAAACTTCACTGGGTCCCGATCAAACGGGTCCCTTTGCCTCCAGGCTGATGGATAATGGGTTTGTTTTCCTTCCTCACAGTTAACGTAGTGACGATCTACGTCCTGCTTTATAAAGATTGTGGATTGTCTCCATGTGTCAGACGTTACCTGGGGGCCATGGCAGTGGCGGATCTCCTGGTCATTATCCTCGACCTGATACTGAGACACATTCCCATTGTTTATGATGAACAATTTTATTTCCTGTGGTACTCCGTCCCCGTGTGTAATATCCACGCCGTCCTGCTTTATGCAGCCACTGACTGCTCCGTCTGGTTCACCGTCACTTTCACCTTTGATCGGTTTGTGGCCATTTGTTGCCAGAAGCTGAAAAGTAAATATTGCAGTGAGAAAACGGCGGCTGTGGTTCTGGGAGCAGTGACTGTGCTGAGCTGTTTAAGGAACATTTCCTGGTATTTTATGCTCTTGCCTTGGTATTTGCTGGCGAGCAATCCCTGGTTTTGTGATGTAACAGGCGCTGCTCTATCATCCGATGTCTGGGCCGCAGTCGAGTTCCTCCATCACATTCTAACCCCGTGTGTCCCATTTCTCCTGATTCTGCTGCTCAATGTTCTCACCGTCAGACACATTTTAGTGACCAGCAGAGCCCGCAGGAGACTCCGTGCTCACACCAATGGGGACGCTCAGTCTGACACTGAAATGAGAAACAGAAAAAAATCCATCATTTTACTGTTTGTGATCTCGGCTAATTTCATCCTGTTATGGTCAACATTCATGCTGTTTTCTATATGGTACCGGATGTGGGATATTGGGTATCGGTCTGTGTATCTCCATGAATTTGTGAAGGAATTGGGCTTCATGCTGCAGCTCCTCAGTTGCTGCACAAACACCGCGATTTATGCCGTGACCCAGACTAAGTTCAGGCAGCAGCTGAAGGATGTGCTGAAATATCCCTTCACCCAAATCCATCTGTCTGTCAAATTCCCTCAATAATCAATCCCTCCGGGATTTTCTCATTTCATTTCAGTGTTTCAGCGATGGAGAAGCCTGTCGCTATGGTAACAGAGTGAGGGTAGCGCTGGTTTGTCCATCCTTATCCCCCAGAGGGATTAGAGGGGCACATTTCAATGTTTCTCACAACTCAGGGGCCAGTGAGAAAAGGCACCATCCCACTGACTGTATCCATCGCTTCCATTTGCAAACAATAAAAATGTTCATTAAAGCGTGCCAAGCAGCAGAGTGAACGATGCTGTTGTGTGTCTTTGTGTTGGAGAAGCTGAGCTGGAGAGAGACAGACTCAGTCCCGAGTCCTGGTCCTCAGGGAAGGGGAGGGCACCGCGCCCTGAGTTCAGGAGCTGGATGTAACTCCCTCTGTAGTCTGGCCTCCCCATTTCCTCTCGCCCTTTCTTTCTCCTCATTTCTCCCCCTCTGTCTCTGCACACTCACTTTTTCTCACCACCTTTCCCCTCTACCATCCCTCGCCCCCCCGTCTCACACACATCCCCAACCCTAGTTTCTCCACCTGCCTCCACCCTTTCATCTCCCCCTCCCCCTCCCGCTCACTCTCACTCTCAATGTCCTGCTGTCGCTGTCTGCCTCCCACAATTCAGTCTCTACCCCATTTTCCCTTCCTCCCACATTTCACCCCAAACCCCCACATGCAGCCTCACGACCAACTCACCCGAATCTCTGGGTCAGAGTGTGAGGATCAGGGAGAAAGAGTGTGTGTGAGAGAGAGAGGGAGGGAAGGATAGGAGGGAGAGAGAGTCAATCAGCAACAAACCTCTGAGTTACTGCTTCACTATCAACTGGACCCCCTCACACTAACTGTGTTGCTATTACCCTGACCCCGCCACAATAACTGTGTCACTATCACCCTGGCCCCATCACACTAACTGTGTCACTATTATCCTTTCCCCATCACACTTATTGCGTCACTGTCAGCCTGATCCCTCAGAGTTACTGCATCACTATCAACAAACCCTCTCACACTTACTGTCTCACTATCACATTAACACTTCTACACTTACTGCGTCACTATCACCCTGACCCCCTCACACTTAATGCGTCACTATTCCCCTAACCCCCTCACAATTACTGCGTCACTATCACCCGAACCCGCTCACAGTTACTGCATCACCGTCACCCTGACCCCCTCACACTGACTACATCACTGATACCCTGACCCCCTGACACTTACTGCGTCACTGACACCCTGACCCCTTCACACTTACTGCATCAATGTCATATTTCCACCTCATAATTACTACGTCACTGTCACCCTTGCATACCCACACTGACTGCGTCACTATCACCCTAATATCCCTACACATACTGTGTCACTGTCACCCTGACCCCCTCACACTTACTGCATCACAATCACCCTGACTCCCTCACAGTTACTGCATCACTGTCACCGTGACCCACTCACAATAGGGGCTCCATTTTAGATGTTTCAGGAAAGATACATGAATGGGCAGGGAGTATAGGGATACAGACCTTTAGAAAATAGGAGACAGGTTGAGAAAGAGAATTTGGATCAGCGCAGGCTTGGGTTGCCGAATGGCCTGTTCTAGTACGGGAATGTTCTTTATTCTAACATTACCAAAGACCCATCACATGCTTGTAAAGATCTCCCACAACCTTTTCAATTAGGCTGAAAGATAGAGAAGCTTGAAAACACAGAGCAGCAAGTTCAGAAACAGCTTCCTCCTGGCTGTTGTTAGACTAATGAATGGACTCTCTAATCTCAGATAATGGTGATTTTGTTCATGTTGATCTCGCCTAGGGAACGCCCTGCGACAATGACGGAGTGAGTGTGAGGGGGTCAGGGTGACGGTGATGGAGTGAGTGTGAGTGGTCAGGGTGACGCTGATGGTGACGGAGTGATTGTGTGGAGGTCCGGGTGAGGGCGATGGATTGAGTATGAGGAGGTCAGAGTGACGGAGATGGAGTGAGTGTGAGGTTGCCGGGAAACTGGTTAAGTGAGTGTGAGGGGTCAGGGTGAGGTTGACTAAATGAGTGTTAGGGGGTCAGTGTATCGGTGATGGATTGAGAGTGAGGAGTCAGGGACACAGTGATGGAGTGAGTGTGAGGGTTTCCGGGAGACGGTGGTGGAATGAGTGTGAGGGGGTTAGGAGGACGGTGATGGAGTGAGTGTGAGGGGATCTGGCTGATAGTGATGGAGTGAATGTGAGAAGGTCAGGGTGACGGTGATGGAGTGAGTGTAAGGTGGTCATGGTGTCAGTGAGGGAGTGAGTGTGAGGGAGTCAGTGTGACGGTGATGGAGTGAATGTGAGGGGGTTAGTGAGACGGTGATGGAGTGAATGTGAGGGGGTTAGTGTGACGGTGATGGAGTGAGTGTGAGTGTTTCAGGGTGACTGTGATTGAGTGAGTGTAAGGGGGTCAGGGTGACGGTGATGAAGTGAGTGTGAGGGGGTCAGGGTGAGGGAGATAGAGTGAGCGTGAGGGGGTCGCAATGACAGTGAAGGAGTGAGTGTGATAGTGTCAGCGTGATGGTGATGGAGTGAGTATGAAGGGCTCAGTGTGACAGTGATGGAGTGATTGTGACGGGGCAGGGTGACAATGGCAGAGTGAGGGTGAGGTGGTCAGGGCGACAGTGATGGAGTGAGTGTGAGGGGTTCAGTGTGTCAGTGATGGAGTAAGCATGAGGGGTTCGCGGTGTCGGTGATGGAGTGAGTGTGAGGCGGTCAGTGTGATTGTGAAGGAGTGAGTGTGAGGGGATAGGGTGAAAATGATGACTGAGTCTGATGGGGCAGGGTGATGGAGATGTAGTGAGTGTGAGGGGGCAGGGTGACAATGACGGATTGAGTGTGAGGGGGTCAGACGACGGTGATGGAGTGAGTGTGAGGTTCTCGCAGTGACAGTGACGGAATGAGTGTGAGGGTGTCAATGTGACGGAGATGGAGCGGGTGTGACGTGGTCAGGGCGATGGTGCTGATGGGAGTGTGATGGTCTCAGGGTGACGGTGACGGAGTGAGTGTGAGGGGACAGGCTGAAAATGATGATTGAGTCTGATGGGGCAGGGTGACAGAGATGTAGTGAGTGTGAGGGAGCAGGGTGACAATGACAGAGTAAGTGTGAGGGGGTCAGGCGACGGTGATGGCGTGAGTTTGAGGGCGTCAGGCTGAGTGTGATGGAGTGAGTGTGAGTGAGTCAGTGTGACTTTGATGGAGTGAGTGTGAGGGGGCAGGGTGAAAATGATGAGTGAGTGTGAGGGGGTCAGTGTGATGGTGATGGAGTCAGCGTGAGGGGGTCAGTGTGATGGTGATGGAATGAGTGTGAGGGGCATGGTGAGATGATGTGTGAGTGTGATGGGGCAGGGTGACAGAGATGTAGTGACTGTGAGGGGGCAGGTTCACAATGACGGAGTGAGTGTGAGGGGGCCAGGCGATGATAATGGAGTGAATTTGAGGGAGTCATGCTGAGGTAACGTCGTGAGTGTGAGGGGGTCAGGCTGAGAGTGATGGAGTGAGTGTGAGTGAGTCAGAGTGACGTTGATGGAGTGAGTGTGAGGGGGCAGGGTGAAAATGATGAGTGAGTGTGATGGGGCATGGTGACGGTGATGTAGTGAGTGTGAGGTGGCAGGTTGACAATAATGGAGTGAGTGTGAGGGGTTCAGTGTGACGCGATGGAATGAGTGTGAGGTGACAGGGTGAAATGAAGGAGTGAGTGTGAGGGGTTCAAAGTGATAGTGACGGGGTGAGTGAGAGGGTGTTAGGGTGACAGTGGTGGAGTGTGAGGGTGTCACAGTGGCAGTGATGGAATGAGTATGAGGGTGTCAATGTGATGGTGACAGAATGAGTGTGAGGGGGCAGGGTGACAATGAGGGAGTGAGTGTGAGGGGGTCAGGGTGAGGGTTACTAAGTGAGTGTGCGGTGGTCGTTGTTTCGGTGATAGAGTGAATGTGAGGGAGTCAGTGTGACGGTGATGGAGCGAATGTGAGGGGGAAGGGTGACAATGAGGGAGTGAGTGTGAGAAGGTCAGGGTGACAGTGATGGAGTGAGTGTCAGGGATTAATGTGACAGTGATGGAGTGAGTGTGAGGGGGGTCAGTGTGACGGTGATGGAGTGAGTGTGAGTTGTCAGGGTGACAGTGATGGAGTAAGTGTGAGGGTGTCAGTGAGAATGGGATGGAGTGAGTGTGAGGGTGAAGGGTGAAAATGATGAGTGAGTGTGATGAGGCAGGGTACCGGTAATGTAGTGAGTGTGAGGGGGCAGGGTGACAATGATGGAGTAAGTGTGAGGGATTCAGTGTGACAGTGATGGAGTGAGTGTGAGGGGGTCAGCATGATAGTGATGGAGTGCGTGAGAGTGAGTCAGTGAGACGTTGATGGAGTGAGTGTGAGGGGGCAGGGTGACAATGATGGAGTGAGTGTGAGGGGTTCAGTGTGACGGTGGTGGAATCAGTATGAGGTGGCAGGGTGAAAATGATGGAGTGAGTGTGAGGGGTTCAGTGTGACGGTGGTGGAATCAGTATGAGGTGGCAGGGTGAAAATGATGGAGTGAGTGTGAGGGGTTCAAAGTGATAGTGACAGAATGAGTGTGAGGGCGCAGGGTGACAATGAGGGAGTGAGTGTGAGGGGGTCAGGGTGAGGGTTACTAAGTGAGTGTGAGGTGGTTATTGTGCCGGTGATGGAGTGAGTGTGAGGGAATCACTGTGACGGTGATGGAGCGAATGTGAGGGGGAAGGATGACGGTGATGGAGTGAGTGTAAGGGATCAATGTGACAGAGATAGAGTGAGTGTGAGGGGGTCGCAGTGACGGTGATGGAGTGAATGTGAGGGGATCAGTGTGATAGGGATGGATTGAGTGTGAGGGGGCAGGGTGAAGATGATGAGTGAGTGTGAACAGGTAAGTGTGACGGTGATGGAGTGAGTGTGAGGTGTCAGGGTGAGAGTGATGGACTGAGTGTGAGGGTGTCAGTGAGATTGGGATGGAGTGAGTGTGAGGGTGCAGGGTGAAAATGATGAGTGAGTGTTTTGAGGCAGGGTACCGGTGATGTAGTGAGTGTGAGGGGGCAGGGTGACAATGATGGAGTAAGTGTGAGGGGTTCAGTGTGACAGTGATGGAGTGAGTGTGAGGGGGCAGGGTGACAATGATGGAGTAAGTGTGAGGGGTTCAGTGTGACGGTGATGGAGTGAGTGTGAGGGGGTCAGCGTGATAGTGATGGAGTGAGTGTGAGGGGGTGAGAGTGATGCTGATGGATTGAATATGAGATGACAGGGTGACAATGATGAGTGAGTGTAATGGGGCAGTGTGACGGTGATGAAGTGAGTGTGAAGGGGCAGAGTGACAGTGATGGAGTGAGTGTGAGGGACAGGGGACAATGATGGAGTGAGTGTGAGGGGGTCATTGTGACAGTGATGGAGTGAGCGTCAGTGAGACGTTGATGGAGTGAGTGTGAGGGGGTCAGGGTGACGGCGATGATGTGAGTGTGGGGGGGCAAGTTGTCAGTGATGGAGTGGTGTGAGGGGGTCAGTGTGACCGTGAAGGAGTGTGTGTAAGGGGTCAATGTGACAGTGATGGAGTGAGTGTGAGGGGGTCAGCGTGACAATGTGGGAGTGAGTGTGAAGTGGTCAGGGCCACGGTGCTGGTGGGAATGTGAGGGTCTCAGGGTGACAGTGACGGAGTGAGTGTGAGGGGTTCAGTATGACAAGTAATGGAGTGAGTGTGAGGGGTTTTCAGTGCTGATTGAGTGAGTGTGGGGGGTCAGGATGATGGTGATGGAGTGAGTGTGAGGCGGTCAGTGTGATGGTGGTGGAGTGAGTGTGAGGGGCAGGGTGAAAATAATGAGTGAGTGTGAGGGGGTCAGTGTGATGGTGATGGGGTGAGTGTGAGGGGGTCAGTGTGATAGTGATCGAGTGAGTGTGAGGGTGCAGGTGAAAATAATGAGTGAGTGTGAAGGGGTCAGCGTGACGGTGATGGATTGAGTGTGAGGTGTCGGGGTGACAGTGATGGAGTGAATGTGAGGGGGGTCAGTGAGATGGTGATGGATTGAGTGTGAGGGTGCAGGGAGAAAATGATGAGTGAGTGTGATGAGGCAGGGTAGCGGTGATGTAGTGAGTGTGAGGGGTCAGGTTGACAATGATGGAGTAAATGTGAGGGGTTCAGTGTGACGGTGATGGAGTGAGTGTGAGGGGGTAAAGGTGATGGTGATGGCGTGAGTGTGAGGGGAACAGCGTGACAGTGATGGATTGAGTGTGAGTGAGTCAGTGTGACGTTGATGTGGGGGGTCAGGGACACAGTGATGGAGTGAGTTTGACGGGGTCAGAGTGACAATGATGGAGTGAGTGTGAGGGGTTCAGTGTGACAGTGATGGAGTGAGTGTGAGGGGCAGGGTGACAATGATGGAATAAGTGTGAGGGGGTCATTGTGACCGTGATGGATTGAGTGTCAGTGAGACGTTGATGGAGTGAGTGTGAGGGGGTCAGGGTGACGGCGATGATGTGAATGTGGTGGGGGCAAGGTGACAGTGATGGAATGGTGTGAGGGGTTCAGTGTGACCGTGATGGAGTGAGGGTGAGGGGGCAGCGTTACAATGATGGAGAGAGTATGATGGGGTCAGGGTGACGGCAACGGAGTGAGTGTTTAGGGGTCAGGGTAACAGTGATGGAGTGAGTATGAGGGGGTCAAGGTGACAGTGACGGAGTGAATGTGGGGGTCATGGTTAGGTTGACCGAGTGAGTGTGAGAAGGTCAAGGTGACGGAGATGGAGATGGTGTGAGGTGGTCAGGCTGGTGAAGATGGAGTGAGTGTGAGTGGTCAGGGTGAGGGTGACTGAGTGAATGCGTGGGGATCATTGTGTCAGTGATGGAGAGAGTATGATGGTGTCAGTGTGATGGTGAGGAGTGAGTGTGTGGGGGTCAGGGTGACAATGATGGAGTGAGTGTGAGGGAGCTAGGGTGACGGTGATGGAGTGAGGGAGAGCGGTCAGGATGAGGGTGATGGAGTGATTGTGACGTGGTCAGGGTGACGGCGATGGAGTGATTGTGAGGCTGTAGGGTGGCGAAGATGGAGTGAATGAGAGGAGTAAGGGTGACGGTAATGCAGTGAGTGTGAGGAGTTCAGGGTGATAGTGATGGAGAAAGTGTGATTGGTTCAGTATGACAGTGATGGAGTGAGTGTGAGTGGTCAGAGTGAAGATGATGTAGTGAGCGTAAGTGTGTCAGGATGAGGATGATTGAGTGTGTGTGAGTGGTTTAGTGTGATGGTGAGGAGTGAGTGTGAGTGGATCAGGGTGATCATGAGGGAGTGAGTGTGCGAGGTTGAGCGTCATGGTGATGGAGTGAGCGTGAGTGTGATGGAGTGTGTGTGAGGATGTCAGGATGATGGTGATGGAGTGAGTGTGAGGGGGTCAGTGTGACGGTGATGGAGTGAGTGTGAATGTGTCAGGTTATTGGTGATGGAGTGCGTGTGAGGGGGTCAGTGTGACGGTGATGGAGTGAGTGTGAGCGGTCAGGGTGACGGTGATAGAGTGAGTGTGAGGAGGTCAGGGTGACAGATATTGATTGACTGTGAGGGTGTCAGGGTGACGGTGATGGCGTGAGTGTGAGAGTGTCAGTGTGAGTGTGATAGAGTTAGTCTAGGGGGGTCTGGGTGAGGGTGATGGAGTGGGTGTGAGGGGGAGTGGTGACAATGTTGAAGGGAGTGTGACAGGATCAATGTGATGGTTATGGAGTGAGTGTGAGGGGGTCTGGGTGACAGATATAGAGTGACTGTGAGGGTGTCAGGGTGACGGTGATGGCGTGAGTGTGAGAGTGTCAGTGTGAGTGTGATAGAGTTAGTCTAAGAGGGTCAGGGTGAGTGTGAGGGAGAGTGGTGACAATGTCGAAGGGAGTGTGACAGAATCAATGTGATGGTTATGGAGTAAGTGTGAGGAGGTCAGGGTGTCGGTGATGGCGTGAGTGTGAGAGTGACAGTGTGTGTAATAGAGTTAGTCTACAGGGGTCTGGGTGAGGGTGATGGAGTGGGTGTGAGGGGGAGTGGTGACAATGTTGAAGGGAGTGTGACAGGATCAATGTGATGGTTATGGAGTGAGTGTGAGGGGTTAAGGGTGACAGCGACGGAGTGAGTGTGAGGGGGTCAGGGTCACAGTCGTGGAGTGGGTGTGAGGAAGTCTGGGCGACGGCAATGGAGTGAGTGTGAGGGTGTCAGGGTGACGGTGAAGGAGTGAGTGTGAGGGGGCAGGGTGACTGAGATTGAGTGAATGTGAGGGGGTCAGTGTGATGTTGATGGAGTGAGTGTGAGGGGGTACGGTTGACAGTGATGGAGTGAGGGAAAGATGATCAGGGTGACGGTGATGTAGTGAGTATGAGGGCATCGGCGTGAGTGTGAAGGAGTGAGTGTGAAGGGGTCAGGGTGACAGTAATGGAGTGAATGTAAGTGTGTCAGGATGAGGATGATGGAGTGAGTGTGAGTGGTTCAGTATGATGGTGAGGAGTGAGTGTGAGCGGATCAGAGTGATGGTGATGGATTGAGTGTGAGGGGGTCAGGGTGATGGTGATGGAGTGAGGGTGAGGGCATCAGCGTGAGGGTGATGGAATGAGTGTGAGGGGGTTCAGGTGACTGTGATGGAGTGTGTGTGAGGAGGTCAGGGTGACAGTGATGGAGCGAGTGTGAGGGTGTCAGGGTGATGGTGATGGTGTGAGTGTGAGGGGGTCAGTGTGACATTGATGGAGTGAGTGTGAGGCGACCAGTGTGACGGTAATGGAGTGAGTCTGAAGGGCACAGCGTGACTGTGACGGAGTTAGTTGAGTTGATCAGAGCTGTGGCGATCGAGTGAGAGTGAGTGGAACAGGGTGACCGGGTCGGAGGGAGTGTGAGGGATCGGGGTGAGGGTGACTGAGTGATTATGAGATGGTCAGCGTGACGGCGATGGAGTGAGTGTGAGGCGGTCAGAGCGACGGTGATGGAGTGAGTGTGAGGGGATCAGGGTGACTGTGATGGAGTGTGTGTGAGGGGGTCAGGGGACAGTGATGGAGCGAGTGTCAGGGCGTCAGGGTGACGTTGATGGAGTGAGTGTGAATCGGTCAGTGTGACGGTGAAGGTGTGTTTGTGAGGGGGTCAGGGTGACGGTGATAGGGTGAGGGTGAGGGGTCAGGGTGATGGTGACTGAATGAGTGTGAGGAGGTCAGGGTCACTGTGATGGGGTGAGTTTGAGGGGGTCAGGGTGACAGTGACTGAGTGAGTGTGAGGCCGTCAGAGTGACGGTGATGGAGTGAGTGTGTGGGAGTCAGCGTGACAGTCAGGGAGTCAGTGTGTGGAGTACTGGGTGATAGTGACAGGGGGAGTGTGAGAGGATCAGTATGGCTGTGACGGATTGAGTGTAAGGGGGTCAGCGTGACAGTGACGGAGTGAGTGTGAGTTGATCAGAGGTATGGTGATTGAGTGAGTATGAGGGGGTCAGGGTGACGTTGATGGAGTGAGTGTGAGGCAGTCAGGGTGAGGGTGATAGAATGAGTGCGAGGGGGTCAGGGTGACAGTGATGGAGTGAGTGTGAGGGGGTCAGTGTGATGGTGATGGAGTGAGTGTGAGGGGGTCAGAGTGACGGTAATGAAGTGAGTGTGAGGGAGTCAGCGTGACAGTGACGGAGTGAAGGTGAGTTGATCCGAGGTATGGTGATGGAGTGAGTGTGAGAGGGTCAGGGTGATGGTGATGGGGTGACTGTGAGGGGGTCAGTGTGATGGTGACGGAGTTAATGTGTGTGGATCAGGCTTATGGTGAAGGAGTGTGTTTTAGGGGGTCAGGGTGATGGTGTTGGAGAGAGTGTGAAAGGGTCAGGGTGACGGTGATAGAGTGAGTGTGAGGGTTTCAGGGTGACAGTGACAGAGGGAGTGTGAGAGGATCAGTGTGGCTGTGATGGATTGAGTGTGACGTGGTCAGGGTGAGGGTGATAGAGTGAGTGTGAGGGGTTCCGGGTGACAGTGACAGATGGAGTGTGAGACGATCAGTGTGGCTGAGATGGATTGAGTGTGACGGGGTCAGGGTGAGGGTGATAGAGTGAGTGTGAGGGAGTCAGTGTGACAGTCAGGGAGTGAGTGTGAGGAGTACAGGGTAACAGTGAGAGGGGGAGTGTGAGAGGATCAGTGTGAGTGTGAGGCGGTCAGGGTGACGGTGATGGAGTGAGTGTGAGGGAGTCAACGTGGCAGTGATGGATTGAATGCGAGGGAATCAGGGTGACAGTGATGGAGTGAGAGTGAGGGGTTCAGAGTGACGGTGATGGAGTGAGTGTGAGAGGATCCGTGTGGCTGTGATGGAGTGAGTGTGAGGGAATATGGGAGACAATGATGAAGTGAGTGTGAGAGTGACCCTGAGTGTGAGTGTGAGGGTGATGGTGATGGGGTGACTGTGAGGGGGTCAGTGTGATGGTGACAGACTGAGTGTGATGGATCAGGCTGATGGTGAAGGAGTGAGTTTGAGGGATGACCCCCTCACAGTCACCCCATCACTGAATGACTGGATACACACAACTTTGGGAGGACGTTTGCCCTGGCAGGAGGACACAGGCTTAGAGCAAAGGGAAACACATTTGAACGGAGATAGGACAAACGGATTTTAGCCAGACAGTGGGGAAATTGTGGAATTCCTTACCACAGAAGGTGGTGGTGTGTGACAATAGACAATAGGTGCAGGAGTAGGCCATTCTGACCTCCGAGCCTGCACCACCATTCAATATGATCAAGGCTGATCATCCTTAATCAGTATCCTGTCCTTGCCTTATCTCCATAACCCTTGATTCCACTCTCCTTGAGAGCTCTTTCGATTTTTTTCTTAAATGAATCCAGAGACTGGGCCTCCAATGCCCTCTGGAGCAGAGCATTCCACACAGCCACCAGTCTCTGGGTGAAGAAGTTTCTCCTCATCTCTGTCCTAAATGATCTATCCCGTATTTTTAAGCTGTGTCCTCTGGTTCGGCATTCACCCATCAGCGGAAACATGTTTCTTTCCTACAGTGTGTCCAACCCTTCAATAACCCTTTATGTGTGTGGCAGTGTATTTGTTCACATTTTAGATTAAAAGTACCAGCAGCAAATGTAATTTGAGTGGAAGCGGTCCTACTGCTATGTAACAGCAGGTTCATAGGGAAATAAAAGCTTTATCACAAAAGCTGTGCTTTTTATTATGGAGCGAATAGAATTCAACAACTTAGGAAGTCAGATTGTTCAAACCCCGCCCCCCACTCCCATAATTCTGTATGACCTAGTGGTGGTGTCACACATCCACCTAACTGCACATCTTTGGACTGTGGGAGGAACCTGAAGCAGCCAGAGGAAACACACGTGGGTACAGGGGAAATGTGCCAACTCCACCTACAATTGCTCAAGAGAGGAGCTGAACCCAGATACGTAGGGCTGTGAGGTAGTAGTGCTAACCACTGAGCCACCATGACACCCAGAGGGAAGTTGAAAATCAATCTCCTTTCTTATCCTTCCTTCTTCCTTTTTCATAAACTTGGAAACTAATGTCAGAGTGAAATTAATGTTTGCTTTCTTCTCTGGTTTTTAAGTCTCCTTCCTCAAAGGTGCCTGAGTGTACATCAAAGCCAGTTGGCAGTTCATCAGCTCCAGAGACTGTGCGTATGGCAGACCTCTTATAAAATCCCACCAAGCAACTGGCAGCTGGTCTGATCAGCCTGTTTCTGCGACACAGTCAGGAAGGACATTTCAATCATGACCAAGATTCACAGACGTTTCCTCAAGTCATTTGGTGTGCTTCTAAATTCAAACATAATGTGCATTTATTTTGAAAGTGTACCATAGCTGAGAGTACAGCACAACACTGAGGAATGGTGATTCTCGAGGCTTTTGTTTTGTGTGAAAGTGAGAATAGCACCTGATTTGGGCTTGCTGTAGGATTCAGTAAGGGTGCTTTGTTATAATTTACTTGTGGGATGTGGGCATCGCTGGGTGGCCAGTATTTATTGCCCTTCCATAATTGTCCACAGAGCAGTTAAGTATCAGTCAACCACATTGCTGCGAGTCTGGAGTCACATGGAGAGCAGACCAGGTCAGGATGGCAGTTTCCTTCCCTGAAGAACATTAGTGAACCAGATAGTTTTTTTTTTCTCACAATCGAGAATGAATTCATGGTTTTCATTAGACTCTTAATTCCAGATATTTCATTTTATTGAATTCATGGTGGGATGATGACATGAGTTCTGTCACAGAAGGTTTTCTCTCTAGTTTTGCTGAATACTGTGTTGTCACCATCAGGGAGGCCGAAAGCCCAGAGTAATTCAGCAAACGTGTGCTAGATTGTCTGTTACCATCCAGTTATGTCAGTTTCCTTTGGAATCTCTTGAGTTCAACCAGAAAGAGCTCAATACTGATGCAAATTTGATTCATTGGTCTGTAAATTTGGTCATGTTGCATCTGCCATAGCTACATAGACTACACCTCCTCCCACCCTGCCCCCTGTAAAAAACGCCATCCCATATTCCCAATTTCTTTGTCTCCGTCGCATCTGCTCCCAGGAGGACCAGTTCCAAAACCGTACAACCCAGATGGCCTCCATCTTCAAAGGCTGCAATTTCCCCCCAGACGTGGTTGACGATGCCCTCCACCGCATCTACTCCACTTCCCGCTCCTCTGCCCTTGAGCCCCGCTCCTCCAACCGCCACCAGGACAGAACCCCACTGGTCCTCACCTATCACTCCACCAACCTCCATGGACAGCGTATCATCCGCCATCATTTCCACCACATCCAAACGGACGCGACCACCAGGGATATATTTCCCTCCCCTCCCCTATCAGCGTTCTGAAAAGACCACTCCCTCCGTGACTCCCTCGTCAGGTCCACACCCCCCACCAACCCAACCTCCACTCCCGGCACCTTCCTCTGCAACCGAAAGAAATGCAAAACTTGAGCCCACACCTCCCCCCTTACTTCGCTCCAAGGCCCAAAGGGATACTTCAATATCCGCCACAAATTCACCTGCAACTCCACACACATCATCTGTTGCATTCGCTGCACCCGATGTGGCCTCCTCTGTATGGGGGAGACAGGCCGCCTACTTGCGGATTTTTTTCAGAGAACACATCTGGGACACCCAGACCAACCAATCTAACCACCCCATGGCTCAACACTTCAACTCCCCCTCCCACTCCACCAAGGACATGCAGGTCCTTGGACTCCTCCATCGCCAGACCATAGCAACACGACGGTTGGAGGAAAAGCGCCTCATCTTCCACCTAGGAAACCTCCAACCAGAAGGGATGAAATCAGATTTTTCCAGTTTCCTCATTTCCCTCCCCCGACCTTGTCTCAGTCAAATCCCTCGAACTCAGAACCGCCTTCTTCTTCCTGACATCTTCTTCCTGACCTCTCCGCCCCCACCCCACTCCGGCCTATCACCCTCACCTTGATCTCCTTCCATCTATCGCATTTCCAAAGCCCCTCCCCCAAGCTCCTTCTCCCTACCTTTTATCTTAGCTTGCTGGACACACTTTCCTCTTTCTTGAAGAAGGGCTTATGCCCGAAACATCGATTCTCCTCCTTCTTGGATGCTGCCTGACCTGCTGCGCTTTTCCAGCAACACATTTTCTGCTCTGATCTCCAGCATCTGCAGTCCACATTTACCCCTCTGTCTTAATTGTAAAAAGAATGGGACCAGCTTTTCAGAAAAAAACAATGAATGCAATGGAAGTATTCAACAAAGAAAAATCAACTCATACTATTTCTGACTCCCCAGCTGTATCGCTTTGCCATTCCAGCTGTATCCCTTTGCCATTCCAGCCTCCCATTTGCTATCCTCAGCTGGTCCAAATCCTTTACAACTCAGCTGCATATTCCAGCCTCGCGTGAACCCAGCATTTACTGACCGCAAATCTGTCTCTGTAAAGGTACATGTATCATGCCTCATCATCCATAACTCTCACCAACAGACTTGATAATTCCATCTTCTTTTGGTCAGGTGTTTCTCCTTATACTCCATAAATGTGAGCACTTCCAAAAGTCTGCTGCCTGTATTCTGGAATGAGGTCTTATTGTGAAAAATATCGGTCTGGCCTTAATGACTTTTGCCTCCTAAACTTCTAACTTCTCCAATCTCATTGTCACATTTTTAAAAGTCTTTCATGATGAATCCAAGCCTTACTTTCTAACTTTTAGTGTAACATCATCCTCCAACCTCTTGTGGTTTTAAGTTCACTCACTGGTGCACCCCTTCCAGAGAAAACCTAAATTCTGGCCATGTATAGTAGCCTCATTGCAGAATTCCTTTCCAAATCCCATTTCTCTCCTGTCCTTCAAATGCATATCGTTTGAACGCTTTTAGTCTCTAGCTTCATATTTTGGCTTTTTTCCTCAATATGTTTCTGACCGTAATTGCACCATGCTTACCGATGCTGACTGCCAAGACAGTTCTGCTGTGTGATTGGGTGGTGCGTATGGTGACACTGCCGGGCGGATTTGTAGATGTGTATGACGATACCGTGGCTGCCAAGTGGTCAGTGCGTTCATTGCGCGAGGGTTTTGTCTGGGCATCGCAGGTTTGATTAAAGTTGTTGAACAGGATGTGAGAAGTGTGACCAAGTGTTATGCAGATTTGCATATATCCCTTATCCACTAATGTAGTGTCCAAATTCAGTTTGTTTGTAATGAGACCTGTTACCATTCACTGGCTGGATCTTCCACAGAAACTACGTCAGTCCAGAGTGATATTGAGATCAGTATCCGTGCACTGAGGACGAATTTAAAAAGCACTAGACCATTGTGGACAAACTGAAGAAAGAACAGAAGAAATGTCGAAAGGAGCGATTAAAAGCTCAGGGGTCCAGCCTCATCACACAACGAGAGTTGAGATTGAACACACCACGACGCTGCAGATTTCAGCTGGGGACGTATGGAACATGTGATCTTGAAGAGATTGCAGTTCAGAGCATTTTGCATGTTTCCATACTGCGTTCCGAAAACCAAATCAGCATTCATCTCCTTTAATTAAAAATTGATGGAGTCTATGAAGTTTTGTTCTTGACATCTTAAGGAAAAGTAATCTAGCAAGTTTCCTTTTTCTGTTTTTTTTTCTCTCTGCCATGAATAAGAGTTCATATATTCTGTCTAACGTTCATTCAAACCTAATTCCTCAAATTCCTCTACATAGCATCCTGTCTTCCTACTTTCAATAGCTTCCTTTTTCCAATGGGATCTTGTATATTCTGATGTTATACTTCCTTCTTCCTGACCAATGTCTCATTATTCTTTAATAAAACAGTTATGGGTCCTCTTTCTTGTTAAATGCTGCATATATGAATTGCTGTGATGTTGAATGGTGTGTGCAAGGGTTTGAGAGGAAAATATGAAATAAATAAACTTGTTTTTGATGACATTCAACCAACTGTGTTTTTTGTTATCCATGTTAATCTTTCTTAATTTTGTGGTTAACAAGATTTTACAGATAGCTAAAATTAGATTTGTTCATTCAGAAAAGTATTTGTGGTTTGTCTTGTACAGATTGCAAAGTAGTGTCGTGCGTACTCCTTTACATCCCAAAGTTTGATGTCATCTTCTCACCATGTTGCTTTCAGTCGTGTGATAGTTTTATTAAGGCGGCCCAAGCTGAACTCAGTAAAGATCTTGATGTTGCCAACTAAAGTTTAAAAAAAGCACAGATTAAAACTCTGTACTCTACTGCTACTGAGAAATCAAAGATTAAACCGCTCTCTCCCTCTGCAGAGATACCTTAAGTAATGGATGTTAATTGTATAACCTTAGGAAGGGATGGCTCTTGTATTTCTCTTTTACACCCTAGTGGAACCTTTTTTTTTCTAAATTAGTGGGTGACTAAATGATTCTTTACGGAGGAGACCAGGACATTTACAGAGACTTCACAGCAGAGAAACATGCCTTTTGGCCCAACAGGCAAGTGCAGATATTTAGTTTGCATAGGAATAAACTCCAACATTGTCTCATCCCATCAGTATATCTTTCTGTATGTTTCTCCGTGAGGTACTTACCAATTTCCCCTTGAATGTATTCATGATTTTCAACTTAAGCATTCCTTGTACTCGATATCATGTGGTTCCATGTTGTCACCTTTGTCAGGGAGAATGTTTTGTTTTGAATTTCTGATTTGATTCATTAATGTTATCTTCCTGTTCAGGTCAGCCTCAAAAGTGAAAACATTTCTCCCTGCATGCAGTTTAAGCACCTTCAGTTTTAAATTTCTCAATGAAATCTGGTTTTATTGTTCTCCATCCAGTTACTATCTTGTACAGTTAATAGTAGGGCCCTTGCGAGTGTTGCTGAGAAAAGAAAGACATCTCGGCTTGCAGGTATATAGTTCCTTGAAAGTGGAGTTTCAGGCAGAAATAGTGGTGAAGAAGTCATTTGGCATGCTTGCCTTCATTGGTCAGAACATCGACTGTAGGGGTTGAGGCAAGTCGACAAGTCCCCTGGGCTGAATGGGATTTATCCAAGGATTCTCTGGGAAGCTAGGGAGGTGATAGCAGAGCCTTTGGCTTTGATATTTGAGTCGTCATTTTCTACAGGTTTAGTTCCAGCGGACTGGAGGATTGCAAATGTTGTGCCCTTGATCAAGAAGGAGAGTAGAGATGACCCAGTTAATTATAGACCAGTGAGCCTTACTTCTGGTGCAGGAAATGTTTTGGAAAGGATTATAAGAAATAAGATTTATAATCATCCAGCAAACACCAATTTGATATCACATAGTCAAAATGGTTTTATCAAGGGCAGGTAGTGTCTCACAAACTTCACTGATATTTTGAGAATGCGACCAAGCATGTTTATGAGGGTAGGGCAGTTGACGTGGTATACATAGACTTCAATAAAGCCTTTGATAAGGTTCCACATGGTAGGCTGTTGGAGAAAATGCAGAGACATGGAATTGAGTGTGATTTAGGAGATTGGATTAGATACCGGCTTTCTGAAGGAAGGCAGCGAGTGGTAGTTGATGGAAAATATCCAGCCTGGAGTCCGGTTACTAGTGGTGCGCCACAAGGATCTGTTTTGCAACTACTGCAGTTTGTCATTTTTGTAAATGACTTAGACGCAGGCATAGGTGGATAGATTAGTAATTTGCAGACAACTCTAAAGTCGGTGGTGTATTGGACAGTGTGGAAGAATGTTACAGGTTGCAGGGGGACTTGGATAAACTGCAGAATTGGGCTGAGAGGTGGCAAATGGAGTTCAATGCAGATAAGTGTGAGGTGATGCACTTTGGGAAGAATAACAGGAAAGCAGATACTGGGTCAATGGAAAGATTCTTTTTAGTGTGGGTGTGCAGAGGGATGTTGAAGTCCATGTGCATAGATCCCTGAGAGTTGGCACCCAGTTGGATAGTACTGTTAAGATGGCATATGATGTGTACAGTTTCATTCGTAGAGAGATTGAGTTCCGGAGCCGCAATATCATGCTGCAACTACTCAAAACGTTGGTGCAGCCATACTTGGAATACTGTGTGCAGTTCTGATGCCCATATTTCGGGAAGGATGTGGAATCATTGGAAAAGGTGCAAAGGAAATTTACGAGGGTGTTGCCTGGACTAGAGGGAAGGTCGTATGATGAAAGGTTTAGAAATTTGAACCTTTTCTCATTCGCAAGAAGACTAAGAGAGGATTTGATGGAGATTTCCAATTTGATCTGAAGTTTAGATAGAGTCGACAGTGAAAGTCTTTTCTTCTGAGGATGATGACATCAGTGTGTACAAGGGGTCATAACTACAAATTTAGGGGTGATAGATTTAAGATAAATGTCATAGGCAGGTTCTTTCGTCAGAGTGTGGCTAGGGCGTGGCATGCACCAATGTAGTTAACTCAGCCACATGAAGTAGATTGAAACAATCCTTTAGTTAAGCACATGGGTGATTTTGGGATAGTGTAGGGGGATGGGC
The DNA here is from genome assembly GCF_047496795.1 of Chiloscyllium punctatum. Taxonomy (NCBI): domain Eukaryota; kingdom Metazoa; phylum Chordata; class Chondrichthyes; order Orectolobiformes; family Hemiscylliidae; genus Chiloscyllium; species Chiloscyllium punctatum. The sequence goes on from NC_092756.1 coordinate 2,574,932, forward strand.
TGAGAATAGTTCACAGGTCGGCGCAACATCAAGGACCAAACGGTCTGTTCTGCGCTGTATTGTTCTGTGACTATAGTGCTACAAGAGATTTCTCCTGTCTTAACTAGAGTGACAGATTTTGTATTGTGAGCTTACGAAATGTCACTGATCTCTATAAAACATGTACGAGGAGAAAGTGAGGACTGCAGATGCTCGAGATCAGAGTTTAAAAATGTGGTGCTGGAAAAGCGCAGCAGGTCAGGCAGCATCAAAAGAGCAGGAGAATCGACGTTCAGGCATGAGCCCTTCTTCAGGAAACCTGAAGAAGAGCTTATACCCGAAACGTTGATTCTCCTGCACCTTTGATGCTGCCTGACCTGCTGCGCTTTTCCAGCAACATATTTTTAATCAAACATATACGAGGGAGAGCCAGGGCAATAATACTATGCTGCAACAGGAGGGGAACAGGTAACTCCATACAAAACCTTCTCACATATTTCACCACCAAAATCGAGCGCCTTCCACAAAAGCACCTCTATATCGCACCACAACACTTTGCCCCACAATTGTGGTAACTGGTTATGCACTAGGAGGGCAACCTTCTGTTCAGGGGCCCTGAAACACTTGGTAAAGACTAAAATCATCTGACATTGAGAGCCCCACCACATTCCATTCATTTTCTATCGTTTTAACTGTTCCTGACTTCCCTTGTTTTTCCTAATGAGCCTGTTCAAAGTTGTTATTACACGCACCTGCACAAGCTGTGAATTGAACCCAGGCCTCTCAGTCCAAGATTCGGGGTATTTTCACCGCATCACAAGGCATCGACTCTAACTTTCCTTGTCCCTAAGCCTGTGCGTCACGCCTGAATCAACTCTGCAATTAGGAGGAAGGAGCGGAACTGGAGGACCGAGCAGCGGTCTGTCCTCCACAGAGTGAGTGAGGAGCGAGGCCAATGCATTCTCGGGGAGTGAGCGCTTTAGGATTGGTCAGAAAGCAAACTGTTTTTGCAGGATTGATCATTCTCACGACATAGTGGAGCATAAATCAATGTGAGATTTTAAGAAATAGTTGAGATGTAAATCTGATAACGTACATGTTTCCAATGGATTTTCACACCTCGAGTAAGAAATTTCTTTTCAAACTCTCAGAACGATTGGTAATTTACATACCTGGCCTTTATGGTTGAGTTGGGCCGAACAGTCTGTTTGCACTTTGGAAAACAGAATACAAGCATGGACTACTTTCTAAACGGTGAGAAAATTCATAAAGCCAAAGTACAAATGGATCTGGGAGTGCTCGTCGAGGATTCTCTCAAGGTAAACATGCAGGTTGAGTCCGTGATTAAGAAAGCGAATGCAATGTTGTCATTTATCTCAAGAGGGTTGGAATATAAAAGCAGCGATGTGCTACTGAGACTTTATAAAGCTCTGGTTAGGCCCCATTTGGAGTACTGTGTCCAGTTTTGGGCTCCACACCTCAGGAAGGACAGACTGGCAGTGGAGCGTGTGCAGCGGAGATTCACACGGATGATCCCTGGAATGGTAGGTCTAACATAGGAGGAACAGCTGAGGATCCTGGGATTGTATTCATTGGAGCTTAGAATGTTAAGGGGAGATGTAGTAGAAACTTACAAGATAATACATGGATTGGAAAGTGTGGACGCTAGGAAGTTGTTTCTGTTACGCGAGGAGACTAGGACCCGTGGGCACAGCCTAAGAATTAAAGTGTGTCAATTCAGAACAGAAATGCGGAGACGTTTCTTCAGCCAAATAGTGGTGGGCCTGTGGAATTCATTGCCGTGGAGTGCAGTGGAGGCCGGGATACTAAATGTCGTCAAGCAGAGATTGATAAATGCTTGACATCACAAGGAATTAAGCGCTACAGGGAGAATGCCAGTAAGTGGAGTTGAAATGCCCATCAGCCATGATTAAATGGTGGAGTGGACTCGATGGGACGAATGGCCTTACTTCCACTCCTGTGTCGTATGGTCTTATGGTAGACATTTCTATGACTGGAACTCGAGAGAGAAATTGTTAGTGTCTAAGATTTCACCCATGATTCTGTGTGGATATGAATATTCTCTATAAACTCACCAATATCATCAGATGCATGCACTGTTTGGTTTCTATGGAGAGCATGCACAGTGTCACATTGATCAGGACAGTGAGAGTGTGAGAGAGAGAGACATGAAGCTGCTTTCTCCGGCAGCGGCTGCAATGGGCTTCAGAGAGCGGCGCCCAGAGCCGGTGTGTGGGAGCCTCGCTGGTGAAAAGGAGCGGAGAGAATTCATAAATCCCGGAAAAAACTTAAGAAGTCCCTCTCTGCCCGGGTGAGGAGGTGGCGGTCTCTGAGCAGGGAAGTGGCCCAGGGTCACGGCAGCCCTTTATTTGAGGGAAGAGGGCGCGAGGGCCGCCATCTTGAGAAGGTCAAGGTGCAGGAGGGCGGGGCTATCTGGGTCTGTAGAACAATCAGAGGAAAGGGAAGACCCATTGTTCTTGATTAATTCCACGAGCACAGCCTCACTGCGCGATCCCACAGGAATATACTCTCTCAGTCCTGATGTGATGTTTCACCCAATCAGAACCAGCAGCTCTCCTCCTCTCTCAGTTCCCCTTCTGATCTTCCTGCAGCATCTGTCCCCTGGAACATTGAGCTGCCTGTCCTGTCCCTCCCTTAGCTGTTGTTCTGTAATATCTGTGATATCCCAGTCCCATCTTAGATTACTTGAATGCACCTGATTGATTTTTCTTAACATCAGCTTTTGTTTAATACTCACTTACAGATTTTTAATTACTTCTTTTTTGAAGCATTTGTTTCATAATCAATCATTTGCCATGGTGGGATTTGAACCTGTATCCAGAGAACATTCGCTGAGTTTCTGCTTAAATTGTCACACGGCCATAACTTCGCCTGCTCACGGGTTGCTCATCCCAGTGCAATATGAATCAACGCCCCTTCTTCCTGCTCAATTATTTGATCCTGACACCTTCCTGCAAGCTGGTGATATCACCCAGTATGTCTCCATGTGGTATCCCTCACTGTGAGGGTCTAATTGCTGCCTCTGGCAGGGACTCTCGCTCTTGCAGCTACTCCAGATCCTGAGCCAACAGAATTCTCTACTCCAGAGAGACGAGGCTGCACAGGCCAGGGATGAGCTTGGGATTTTCCAGATATCCGTGGGACACAGTGCCGTTCGACATGTGTCGCCCTCACTGAATCAGTCTAATTTCCCATTCTGTCCATTGCTCTGTCTCCTGTACGTACTCAGGAAGTTCCTGACTCAGTAGACTTCCCAACTGCTGGGTGTCTCATCCATCACCTCATTGAAGATTATTGGTCAGCCAGAAATACGAAGGGCAGGGAGATCTGGAGCCTTCAATAAATCCTGCAGCGAGGTAAGATAATTCACAGTGTACAGAGCGGAGAGCAATGAGAGGGTTTCAAACATTGGCTAACAAAACATGACACAGATACAGTGCTGGAGGTGGAGCACAGTACCGACACACACCAGACTCAATCACCATCCCTACTTGAAGTATTGTTGTACGCGGACAGCATCGGGAGTGTCACAGTTATCAACCTAGGCCTGTGCTGTCTTCGTGAGCATCAGTACAACAGAGGGGAAAGCAAACCTCCCACGTGAGGGTGGGAATGCTGCCTGGAAACATTCTGCTCTTTGTTCCCTCTCCAACACTTGTATCTATGTATGTCTCGTGATCAGTGACTTTAATCATTCTAACGCCGATAACAGATTCTGTATCTGTAATCTCCTCCACTCACACCAATCCCTTCACATATTTGAATTCTGCTCCAGTGCAGGCTACCATCCATATCTCGCTAACATGCTTCAGTCTTGACAACATGTCTGTCTTGATAGTCTCTCCTCCAATAACTGGAGACGTAGGGTCTATTTCTGTGCTGCATGACTCTTTGGCTGAACTTGTCCATGCTGCCCAACTTTTCTAAATGTGATAAGTCACGTTTCCCTGCATTTGGCCCATGGCCCTTCAAACATCTCCACTCCATATTCCTGTCCAAGTGCCTTTTCCATGTTGTCATTGTACTTGTTTTTACCATTTCCTCTGACAGTCCATTCCGTCTATGCACCATCCTCTGTGGAACGTGTTGTTCCTCAGCTGGTTCTTTAAATCTTTGCTCTCTCACCTCACACTTATACCCTTTGAACTCACCTACCCTTATCTGTTCATCTTACTTATGGCTCGTATGGTTTTACAAATCTGAATAAGGCCACCCCGTAGCCTCCTCTGCCCAGGAGAAATATTGATGACAATGTTACAAATATCTCCAATTCATATACTCCATGCTCTGACCTATGAAGTGCACCAAATGTTGCTTTCACCACACTGTCCACATGTGATGCCACCTCCAAGGAACAATGTCACTGCACCCCTTGGTCTCTCTCCATTCGACCTCAATGGCCAGGGCCCGACCATTAACTGTTTTAGTTCTATCTGGTTTGTCTTAACAAACATCCGACACCTGAATTAAATTTCATCTTTCACTCCTTGGCCTAGTGGCCCCATTGATTAAGACTCCCTCCAATAACTGTAATCCCTGCCCAACATCCCACTAGTCCTGGGATCCACAAACATACTAACAGGGACTCCTATATTTTCACTCATATCGTTTATGTAAATGATGCAAAACAGTGGTCCCAGCACCAGTCTTTATGGCACACCGCAGGTCAGAGGCTTCCAGTCTGAACAACAACCCTCTACCACCACCCTCTGCTTCCCAAGAATTATGTACCTGAACCCCGAGGTGTCTCTGTTTTACAACACTACTGAAGGTCCTGCCATTTATTAAATAGGATCTACCCTTGTCTGTTGTACCAATTGCATTGCCTCACATTTATTCAGATTGAACTCCATCCAAGGTTTGTCAGCCGTTTCCCCCATATTCTCAAGATCCAATTTTGCATGCAGATGGCTAGCTCTCCCTGATCCCTTGGGATCCAACCATAATAACCATTGTATCATGCTCAATCATTTTCATTCCCTTGCTGAATCGAGAAACGGTGTCTGTTGCTCTGCCTTCATCTCTCTCCTTGCTCACACAGAGTCATAGAGTCATAGAGATGTACAGCATTGAAATTGACTCTTCGGTCCAACCCGTCCATGCCGACCAGGTATCCCAACCCAATCTAGTCCCGCCTGCCAGCACCCAGCCCATATAGCTCCAAACGATTCCTATTCATATAGCCATCCACATCTTCAACAAACTTAATTAAGTTTATGAGACATGTTTTCCCATTCACAAATCCATGCTGACTGTCGGTGCGCAGTCCTTGTCTTTCCAAATGCATGGGTATCCTACCTCTCTGAATGATCTTCAATAACCTACCCACCCTGATGGCCGGCTCATCAGTCTGTTGTTCCCTGGTTTTCCCTTGCATTTCGTATCAAATAACGACACAACATTATATTTTGAGTCATACGGCATGGAAACTGTTCAGCGTCATCTGAATAAAATCTAAAACCAATCCCGTCCCACCTGCCTATTTTTGGATCATATCCATTCAAACCTTTCCTATTCCTATTCTAATCAAAATGCCTTTTCAACATTGTAATTGTCCTGACATTCACCCCTTGTTCGCAAAATTAATTCCACATGCAAACCTTCTCTGTGCAACAATTTGCCCCTCATGTCTTTCTTTTTAATGTCTCTTCTCTAAACTTCAAAATGTACACCGTTTTGAAACTGCTCTGTCCACGGTAAAAGATAACTATATCCATCTCCCTCATTATTGTATTAACTTTTATCAGGTCGCCTCTCAAAATTCAGGCTTCAATGAAAAATTCCAGTCTATCCAGCCCTTCTTTATTACTGAAACCTTCCACACCCAGCAGTACCCGAGTACATCTCATCTGAACACACTCCAGCTTAATAGTATCCTTCCTATAACTGGGCGACCAGAACTGTACACAGTATTCCAGAACAGGCCTCACAAATGATATGTACAATCTAAACGTGACTTCCCAACTCCTATACCCAAAGGACGAGGCAATGAAATCAAGTGGTGCATCACTCTCATAAGCATCCTTTCTCTCCATGTGGCACACTTCGCCGAATTATGTAACTGAACCCCGAGGTGTCTCTGTTTTAAACCACTACCGAAGGTGCTGCCATTTACTAAATACGATCTACCCTTGTTTGTTGTACCAATTGCATTAAATCACCTTTATTCAGATTGAACTCCATCCAAAGTCTTCAGCCATTTCACCCATATCCTCAATATCCCTTTATAATCTAATCAAATCTCCTCCACTGTCCATTATTCCACCCTCCAGTCTTCATGGTGCACGTACATCGTGTCAATGGAACAAATATCTTTGATCATCTTGCCACAATCTCTTTTTCAGCTTCCCAAATGTCCTGAAATACTCTGGATCAGTCCTGGAGATTGATCTACCTTTGAATTTTACAGCCTGCCGCACCCCGTCTTCTATATTGTGGACTAATTTCAAAAAATAGCGTCATAGAGATGTACAGCATGGAAACAGACTCTTCTTACCAACTCCTGCATGATGTTTCTAGTCCCATTTGCCAGAATTTTGCCAAAATCCCTATAAACCCTTCCTGTTCATATACCCATCCAGATGCCTGTTAAATCTATACCAGCCTCCATTACTTCCTCTGGCAGCTTATTCCATACATGTACAACCCTCTGTGGGAACCAGCTGTCTCTTAGGTCTCCTTTAACAGTTCCACTCACAGTTTAAAGCTATGCCCTGTAGTTTGGACTCCCCAAGTGGGGAGAAAATGTCTTGACTATTCACCTATCGACGCCCATCATGATTTTAAAAAACGTTATAAGATAACTCCTCAGCCTCCCATGTTCAAGTGAAAATCGCACCAGTTAATTAAGTATTTCCCTGTAGCTCAAACTCTCCACCACTGGTAACATCCTTGCTCATTTTTTTCTGAACCTATTCAAGTTCCACATCATCCTTCCGATGGCACTGAGACCAGAATTGCACACAGTATTCCAGAAGTGGTCAAACCAAACACTGTTTAGTTCCCAGAGCTCCTCAGTCTTTATCCACAGTAAGCTGCAAAGTGAAATATTTGTTTCGGATCTTGTGGTTTCACACACCGTTGGCTTCGTTGATCATTATGGACACTGGTTTTGTCCCTCGCTATTCTTTTCCTCTTAACACATATCTAAACTCTCTTTGGATTCTCCTTAACCTTATCTGCCAAAACTATCTCATGAAACGTTTTGCATTCGTGATTTCTATCCAAAGTGCCCTCTTCTTCTTCACCAGAGCATGAACAGTCAGCCAGTGTTTCCTAATTCTGTCACCATAGAGGTGCACACAAACGGGAACATGCATCTTATCTCCCATTTAAAATATTCCCTCTTGCTAGACTTCCCTTTACCTGCAAATGGCTTCCACTTTTAAAAATCATTATGTCTAATAACATCAAGACTGGTCTTGCTCAATTTTCTAACTTGAACTTGTGGACCAGGCCTGTGATTTACCAAAGCTATTTCCAAACTAGTACAAGGGGCGGGCAGATTCAGCCCCATTCTCCAGTTGGGCCGTTTATATATTGACTGGGAGTTTCTGGAACGTACTTAACAAATTCTTTCCATTCAAATATTTTTTTTTACGGTTGCAATCCCAGTCCAGGTTTGGAAAGGTTGAAATCCCCTACGATTACAACTCTCTTATTCTAACACATATCTGAGATCTCCTGACAGATTTGCTGCTCCATCTCCCACTGACTACCGCTGTAGTACAACTGCGGTACAATCATAGCAGACTGATGAACATTTTTTTTCTCACTTCCACTAATATTGTATAACTAGGCGATTCCTCATGAATGTTCTCTCTAAATACTTTTTTGATGTTTCCCCCAATATAAACCAGCACCGCTGCGCCTCTTCTGCCTCCTGTTCAATCCTTCCCATAGCATATATTCCATGGAACAATGAGCTGCTGCCAGTCCATCTGTTTTGCAAGTCTACCATATCTATTATCTCCCATTTCCAGTACCCCAGCCGTGCCCTGCGTTCATCTGCCTTAACTGTTGAGGGCCCCACAGCCCTGCCAGACTAGTTTAAATCTTCTCGAGCAGCTCCAGCAACTCACCCCATCAGGATGTGGGTTACCCTCCCGCTCCCAGTTCAGGTGCCTTCCCCACCCGGTCTATCTGTGGTTACACCTTCAGGGATCTATGGACTTTGACACCAAGACCCCTGTGTTCCTCAATATTCCACAAGGACTTCTGTTCATTCTGTCTATACTTCTCTTATCATACCTTCCACAGGATTTGACCTCACACTGATCAGAAGTAAACTACATCTGAGTTTACTCTGCTCAGTTTATTATCTGATCGATTTTAGACAGGAGCCTGAGACCATCCTCCTGACTGTGAACAACACCCTCATCTGCAAACCTACTAATGATATCTTCTGCTTTTACATCCAAGTCATTAATGTACATAATAACCAGCAATGGCTCCTGCACAGGTCCCTGTGGTACACAGGCTGGTGAAAGGCTTCCAAACACAAAACAGGCCTCCACCAGGTGCGGATCCAATTTACCAACTTGCCTTGGATTCCATGGTCTCTTCCCTTTTCGACCAACCTTCCATGTGGGACATTGCCAAAGACCGTACTGACCTCCATGTAACCCACATCATCGGCACTGCTCTACTCAATATTTTGAGAGGCCATTTCAAAAAATTCAACTCAATTCCTGAGGCGGCATTTTCCTCTACCAAATCCGAGATGTTACAGCCAAGTTGATCCCTGCCTTTCCAAGTGTTTATGCATCCTATCCCTCAGAATTGTTCCCAATAATGTCCCTCCCACTGATGTCAGACGATCTGTTCTGTAATTACCTGGCCTATCCCTGCTGCCCTTCTTCAACAACTGAACCATATTAGCTATCCTGTACTCATTCTGCACTTCACCTGTGGTCAGCAAAGTATTAGATATATCCACCAGGACCCCAGCAATCTCCTCCCTTACCTCCCTCAGCAGCCTGGGATGCATTTCATTGAGCACTGGGGTTTCCTCCGCCTTTATGCCTGTTAAAACTTTTAATAACTCCTCCTGATTGATCTTAACATGTTCCACAACCTCACCATTCCAACTGAAATTCCCGGCTACAATGCCTTTCTCCTGTGTGAATACAGATGGGAAGTATTCATTGAAGAACTCACCTACTTCCTCTGGATCCATGCAAAGATTGTCCCTTTGGTGTTTAACAGGCCTCACTCTTTCACCAGTAATCCTCTGACTCTAACTGTACTGTTAAAATATCCTGTGGCTTTTCCATAGAACTGTCTGCCAAGGATATTTCATGACCATTGTTTGGCCCTCTTTTCTAAGGACCCCTTTGCCTTCTCTATACTTGTAAAGGGCATCAACTGTGTTTATTGCACTGTATTTTATTTATCAAACTCACGATATCACTTGATCAGTATTTGCTGAAATTGTTGCCTTTGCCATTCACTCTGCAAGGAACACACTGGCCATGGTTATCACTGCATCACTTTAAATTACTCCCACGTTGCATTAACGCCCCAACTGCAGGCATTTCCTCCCAGTCTCTGTTTGTCAGATCCTGTCTAATGTAGCGGTAATGACAGGAGACTCCGTTGTGAAGGGAAAGACAGGAGAATGTGTGGCTGCAGAACAAGTATGGTGTGCTGCCTCCTGGGTAACAGTGTCAAGGATGTCTCCGGGCAGTTACAGAACATTCTGAAGATAGAGAGTGAACAGCCAGAATTCATTGTGCACATCGGTCCACATGACAGAGGTAACACAAAAGGAATTGGATCCTGTAAAATGAGTATTGCGCGTTAGGTAAGAAGTTAAAAAGCTGACCTCAAGGGTAGTTATCTCCATTTTATTCCCAGTGCCACTCACCAGTGGATATAGAAATAGAAAGATAGGTCGGATGGATGTATGGCTGAGGAGCTGGTGGAGGGGCAAGGGTTTTTATTTCTTGGATCATTGGGATCTCTTCTGGGTTAGGGGTGACCTGGACAAGGGGCTGGTTTGGACTTGAAGCAGAGGTTCACCAGTATCACTGCAGGGAGATTTGGTAGTGTTACACTGGAATGTATAAACTAGTTAGGCAGGATTTTAGGACTCTTAATAAGAAAGGTACCATTGAAAATCAGTGGAAAATACATTATCCATCAAGAACAAGTTTCCTATTCAGGATATCCAGGGGCACAGTCAAGGGAGGGAAAAGATACTTGGTTTAAAGGGCATTTATTTCAACACACGAGGCCTGACTGTTAAGGTAGACGAGCTCAGAGCATGGATTAGCGCTGGAGACTGGGACATTATAGCCATAACAGAAACATGGCTGAGAGAAGGGCAGGATTGGCAGCTCAATGTCCCAGGAGACAGAAGCTACAAGCATGACAGAGGGACAAGTGAGTGAGGAAGGGGAGTTGTCCTTTTGATAAGGGAGGACGCCAAAACAGTGCTTAGAGAGAATACTCTGAAGGGGTCATCAAATGAGGTCATATGGTGAGAAGTTAGAAACAAAGAGGGGATGGTCAGTTTGCTGGGAGCGTGTTCTAGACCCCCAAATACCCAGCGTGAACTAGAGGAGCAGATGTGTAGAGAGATTGCAGGTACCTATAGAAATAATAGAATAGTACTGTTTGGAGATTTTAACTTCCCCTGTATTGACTGGGACACTCAGAGTGTAAAAGGCCCATAATGGGTGGAATTTGTTCAATGTGTCCAAGAAAGTTTCCGAGATCAATATATAGGGGGCTCCACTCAACTCAGGCGGGAGCAACACTGGACCTCCCCTCAGAAACCGAAGTCGGGCAAGTGACTGAAGTGTCACTCAGAGAGCACTTTGGGTCCAGTGACCACAATTGTCTTCGTATTAACATTGTTATGGAAGAAGATCAGACAGCTCCACAGGTTAATGTCTTAAACAGGAGCAGGGCCAGGTTTGGGGCCATTAGGCAGCATCGAGCAGGGGTCGATTGAGTGAATTATAAAATCACACAACACCAGGTTATAGTCCAACATGTTTATTTCAAAACACTAGCTTTCAAAGCGCAGGTGATCTTCCCAAAGGTAAAAATTAACACTAAATTTGTTTGATATTGCATTCCATGAAACTACTACCCTGTTGCTATAAATTCTACGTCTTATGATTGGGCTCCACAACCACCTGATGAAGGAGCAGTGCTCTGAAACCGAGTGCCTCCAAATAAACCTATTGGACTGGTAGCTGGTGTTGTGTGATTTTTAACTTTGCCCACCCCCGTCCAACACAGGCTCCTCCACATCATGCTCCCATCACCTGGGTGAGTCCGTTTGAAGGAAAAGGAATGGCTAACAAATGGGAGGCTTTTGAAAGTGTGTTGTCAAGAATCCATGGTCAGTGTGTCCCCTCATAGAGTTAAGGGCAGGTTTAGGGATCCCTGGCTCATGAGGGATATTGAGGCTCTGTTCAAGAAAAAAGAATACAGCATACATTGTCTTCAATGTTTCTGTGTTAATGTAACCTCCTCCAGTCCTAAAGATACGATCACTCGCTGGAGACTCTACAATCCTTTCAGGACCCTACACCACTTCCAATCTGCAGAACCCAATGAAAGCCTGTGACTCTCCCAATCCAGTTCCGACAAGACTCACTATTTGTGTGACATCCTCCTGTCGCCAGCACCCACTGTATCAATGTAAGTTCCTCCTGTATCTCCATGCATTTACTCATCTCCATAACCTTCTCCAGCTCTTACACCCATACCTGTGTAAATGTCACCCTCCCCTACAAACCTTCCCAAATTGACCAAACTGGAGGAGGTTACTTATACTTCCTTAATTGAGAAACTGTTACTAGAACAATTACTGTCCTTCTGGAAAATCCGTCAGACTCCACACCCTCCATGTCTAAATACTCTGCCGAAGTAAACCTTCCTATATCTATGAACATTTTCAGTCACGACTACCCTCCATATCTCTGTTTGATCCTCCAGTCTATTCAACCCACTTTTTCTCTGTCATCTGTTCCATTCACCGCACTCTTGGGAAAAAAGCTTCATGCTATCCAACCTGTCTGTACAGCCCATGATTTTGTAGACCTCAATCAGATCCCCAGTCAACGTTTGTCTTTCTAATGAAAATAATCCAAATCTAATCACACTTCCTAAATAACTAGCCCCTTCCATACCAGACAACATCCTGGTAAAACTCCTCTGCACCCTCTCCAAAGCATCCACATCCTTTTGGTAATGTGGTGATCAGAACTGCATGCAGTATTCCAAATGTGGTCGAAACAAAGTCCAATAAATCTGTAACATGATCTGCCAACTCTTTTACTCAATATCCCATCCAATGGAGGAAATCATGCCATATGCCGCCTTAACCATTTTACAGGCCTGTGTTGTCACCTTCAAGGAACAATGGCCCTGAATACCCAGATCTCTCTTTATGTCAGATTTCTCCAGGACTTTTTCATTTAGTTTGGTCTTGAATTGGATCTTCTGAAAATGCATCGCCTTGCATTTGCCTGGATTGGACTCTCCATCTGTCATTTCTCTGCCCATCTCCCCCCTGTTGTATACTCTGACAGTCCCCTTCACGATCTGCTTCTCCACCAATCTTCGTGTCATCTGCAAACTTGCTAATCAGACAAACTATACATTGCTCCAAATTATTTATGTATATCACAAACAACAGTGGACCCAACACGGATCCTTGTGGAACAGCACTGGGCACAGGTCTCCATTTTGAGAAATTCATTTTACTATAATCCATGCGCATGTCCAAAAGCTAAGTAAATGTCCCTAATGTAACTATCTCGACCACCAATGCTGGCAGTGCATTCCACACACCCACCTCTATCTGCATAATGTACCTACCTCTGACATCTCCCCTAAACCTACCTCCAATTACCTTAAACTTATGCCATATCGTCATAGCCATTTTCACAAGGGAAGATTCTCAGGCCACCCACTCTCTGTGTGCCTCGCATCATCTCGTACTCATCAATCAAGTCAGCTCTCATCCTATTCATTCCAATGGGAGAAGCCCTGGCTTCCCCAACATTTCTTAATTAGACCTACCCTCCAATCCAGAAAACATCCTGATCAATCTCTTCTGCGCCCTCTCCAAAGTTTCCACAACTTTCCTATAATGAGGAGACCAGAACATAACAAAATATTCCAAGAGTGGACTAACCAGGGATATATGGAGCTGCAGCCTCACCTCACAGGTCTTTCACTCAATCCCCTTGCGAAAGAATGCTAAGACATCACACGCCTTCTTCACACCCTTTCAACACGGCTAGCATGTGTGAAGGATTCATGAACGTGGACCCCAAGATTCTTCTCTTACTCCACACAACCTAGAATCCTGCCTTGAACACAATAGAGGTTCTCAGCAGAAACCGTCAATCTTAAACTCTCCCTGTTTTGGTACCTTCCTCCAGTCCCCACAAAACCCATAAACTGTGAAACGTCTTCCAGTCCCTACAATCCTCCCTAGCTCCGTTACCTCCTTTATTAGCGTGAACCGTCAAAATTGTCAAAGCCAATTTTAGCCACTTCAATATTACTAATAGCTACAAAATCGTCCAATCCTGATATTCCTCCCTAACCCTGTAACTCCCACCACCCTACAGTACTCTTCCAGGGAATATTCTAAAAGAAGGAAGAGTTTTAGAGTCCCAGTCATGATAGGAGATAGGAAGGGCTGCTGAATCTGGAGGGTCGTCCAAATATAGGAGGGGATAGAAACCTGCAAGACGTTAGAGGGAGCGAGATTCATAGAACCTGCAGGGTGAGACCGGGAATGGGTTGTGCAATCTGATGGATATTTTAGTCTGAATGACTGATTTATTTTTGATTAGACTTTTAGGTCGACCTTGATGACCTAATTTTGGAGATGTTTCCCAGAATGTCTGTGTACAGCTTCAGATTGCCAGGCTGGGAGATATGAGTTCAGATGTGTATCTATTTGCCCATTCTGTCTGTGTGCCTGATACTGACCTGGAGCTGCTCTGATAAGAAAGCACTCTCCGTGCATCTAGTAACCTCCAGATCTACATGGCTGACCAGAGCTCATCTCATCAAAGCCTTCATTTATTTTTTCATTATATTCAAATGGCAGTTTAGTGAGATGCAGGAATTGAGGATTGGGAAAATGAAACCTTTATCATTGGAAGATGAGAAGCCTTCAAAACTGAGATTACAGCTTTCCAGAGACAGTATATAGTATTCCGATTAGGGTGGAAGGAAATGCTGGTGGGTGTAGGGTATGCTGGATGACGAGAGAACTAAGCTTTTGGTTAAGAAAAAGAAGGAACAATTTGTCACGTATAGACTCGAGAAATCAAGTGAATCCTCAGACTATAAAGGCTGGAGCAGTGTACTTAAGAGCGTAATCAGGAGGTTAAAAAGGGGACATGAGATAGATCTGACAAAGTAGAGTCGCAGGGAAGTGGATAGTGAAGAATGTGTTTGGTATGCTTTCCTTTATTGGTCAGACCATTGAGTACAGGAGTTTGGAGGAGAATCTAAAGGGTTAATATAAATAAATAAAGGACAAGAAGTTAAGGAGGGAGAAAATAGGGTCCCTCAAAGATCAGCAAGGCTGCCTTTGTGTGCAGACGCAGGAGATGGGTCCGATACTAAACAAATGTTTTGCATCAGTGTTTGCTGTGGCGAAGGAAATGGAAGAGAAAGAATGTGGGCAAATAGATGGTGACAACTTGAAAACATTCATCTTAAAGAGGAGGAGGTGCTGGATGTCTTGAAACACATAAAAGTGGATAAATCCCCAGGAACTGATCAGGTGTACCTTGGAACTTTGTGGGAAGCGAGGGAAATGATCTATGTGTGCCTTGCGGAAAAATGAGTATAATCGATCATCACAGGTGAGGTATTTGAAATTTTGAGGTTGGCTAACATGCTGCCATTAATTAAGAAATGTGGTCAGGGAAAGCTAGGAAACTATAGACCAATGAGCATGACATCAGTAGTTGTTAAAGTGTTGGAGGGAATCCTGCGAGACAGGATTTACATGTATTTAGAAAGGCAAGGAGTGACTAGGGATAGTCAGCATGGCTTTGAGTGTGGGAAAACATGTCTCAAGAAATTGATTGCCTTTTTTGAAGATGTAACAGAAAGGATTGATGAGGGGCGATCATTGGATGTGATCTATATAGACTTCAGCGAGGCATTCAAAAAGGTTCCCCTGGAAGATCGTTTCGCAAGGTGAGATCTCATCGAATACAGGGAGAACTAGCCGTTTGGCTAGAGAACTGGCTCGAAGGTAGAAGACAGAGGGTGGTGGCGGACGGTTGTTTTTCACACTGGAGGCCGATGGTGTGCCACAAAGATCGGTGCTGGGTCCGCTACTTTTCGGTAATATATGAAAGAGTTGGACATGAATGTAGGAGGTACAGTTAAGAAGTTTGCAGATCACACCACAATTTGGGATATAGTGGACAGTGACGAAGGTTTTCTTAGATTACAATGGGATCTTTATCAGATGAGCAAATGGGTTGAGGAGTGACAGATGGAGTTTAATTCAGATAAATGTGAGGTGCTGCATTTTGGGAAAGCACATCTGAGCAGGACTTATACACTTAATGTCTAGGTCCTAGGGAGTGTTGCTGAAAAAAGAGACTTTGGAGTTCATAGCTCCTTGAAAGTAGAGTCGCAGGGAAGTGGATAGTGAAGGAGGTGTTTGGTATGCTTTCCTTTATTGGTCAGATCATTGAGTACAGGAGTTTGGAGGTCATGTTGCAGCTGTACAGGACACTGGTTCGGACACTTTTGGAATATTGCGTACAAGCCTGGTCTTTTTACTATTGGAAAGGTGGTGGGAAACTTGAAAGTGTTCAGAAAAGATTTACAAGGATGTTGCCAGGGTTAGACGATTTGAGCTATTGGGAGAGGCTGAAACGACTGGGACTCTTTTCCCTGGAGCGTCAGAGGCTGAGGGGTGACATGCTTGAATTTTATAAAATCATGAGGGGCATGGATAGGATAAACAGGCAATGTCTTTTCCATGGGGTGGTGGAGACCAGAGCTAGAAGTGAAAGGTTTAGAATGAGAGATGAAAGATTTAAAAGGGACCTAAGGGGCAACGTTTTCACGCAGAGTGTGGTGTATGTATTAAATGTACTGCCAGAGGAAGTGTTGGAGCCTGGTACAATTGCAGCATTCAAAAGGCATCTGGATTGGTATATGAATAAATAGAAGGATTAGTAGGATATGGGTCAATTGCTGGCAGATGGGACGAGATTAGGATAGGATATCTGGGTGGCAGGGATGAGTTGGACCGAAGGGTCCCTTTATGTGCTGTACGTCTCCAGGTCTCTCTGGCTCTAAATGTTTTCCACTGTTCATTTACAGCCTGACATTTCAGTCTGTTTACCCTGTTAACCTTGGTCAGTTTTCTCTCTCAATATCATGTAATTGGCTTTGTTACTGATGCTTTAGTATGCTTTATGGTCACTTTAAAATGTCATAATCTCTTTAAATTCCGGTATAATTTCTTCAAGGATGTCGATGCAATATTATTCTTTCACTCTGCTTCATCACCCAACGGTCGATCTGAGATACGTACATCCCTAACCATTTGCACAATGTGTTATTCAAAGAAATACTGACTAAAATATTCAAGAAGGATCTCGGATAATATCATTCTTGCCAATATGTCTGTCCCAGATTATACAAAGATTGAGGTCTCCCAAAATCATCACACCACCTTTGTAACAGAGTGCAATGAATTCCTGTTTAATGCAGGGATGAGCAACGAAATACTGCAAGGCAGTTTAAAAACTGTTCTCTTGATATTGTTTTTGACACGTGGCACCCAGAATGTGCATTTAGGCTGATTCAGCTGCATAATCTGAGGCCAAATGCTTTCTCTGTAAGGCCTTTGTTATCCATTACTGTCAGGGATCCCATTTTGCTTTTCCATTCTCCCTGAGTTCCTGTAAGGTTGTTTACTGTTGAATATTTATGTTCCACCTTTTGTTCACCCTGTAATCACGTCTGTCTGGTGACTACGTCCCATTTTTCTCTGTGTCACAAGTCACCATAATACAGATAGTTTATCCTTGCGAAAAAAAACTTAATAATTTACATTTTCCCACAATGTCCTGTTACAATCCTATTCGCTGGTGTACAGTTTTCTTTCAACTCTGTCCCTTACTCTTCCTTTCTGCTTGTCTTCAGCCACATTCCCATGCTGTTCTGATGCTTCACCTTTTCTCTTTGGATTTGGAAAGCTCCATTCACCTGAACCCTGTCCCTGCATCCTCTTTGTCAGTTTAAAGCCCTGTCCATAAACCTACCGACATGATTGACCAGGACACTGCTTCCAGCAGGGTTGGTTTTAATGCACTCATAGCATGTTGCTGTCTCTGTCTGACCAGTATCTCAGGCCCACCCTGACCAACCTTTGAGCTAAGTGGATTGCCAGATCATTTCAGAGGGAATTTGAGAGTCAAACCCATTGCTCTGGGTCTGGATACATATGTAGGCCAGACCAGCAACCTATAACAGATTTCCTTACTTAAAGGGTATTAAGTAGTCGGAGGGGTATCCCTGCTACCGGGATTAAATTCTGGATGAACAGTCGAGTGAGAGTAACCCGAGGCCATTGCCTGGCCCACTGATAGCTACCTCATTCGTGAGTGCTGATCCCAGTGCACCGTCTTCGTGACCGTGGTTTGATTGTGATACCTTCCTGCACTCTGGTGATATCTCTCCATGTGGTATCTGTCACCGTGAGGGTTTAATTGATGCCAGTGACTGCAGCTTTTGCAACTACTCCAGATCCTGAGCAATCGATCTCTCCACTCCAGGGAGACGAGGTAGCACAGGTCAGGGATGCAGATTGGGATATTTCAGATCTCTGTGGGGCTCAGTGCCATTCTCCATGTGTAACCCTCACTGCATCAGTCAAATTTCCCATTCTCTCTATTTCTCTGTCTCCTGTAGGTAATCAGGATGCTTCTGACTGAGCAGAATTCCCAATCCCTGTTTCGTTCATGACCACACTGAAGATATTTGGTTAGCCAGAGAGAAGGAGAGAGAGAGATCTGGAGCCTGAAGTTAATCCTGCAGATAGGTAAGATCACTCACAGTGAACCGAGTACAGTGCATGTAAGGTCCGGAAGACATGACATCGATACAGTGTTGAAGGGTGAACACAGAGCAAGATGGTTTTCAGGCTCAATCCCCACCCTCTTGTTTACTTTCATCACTGCTGTACTGAGCCTTCCCATGTCAATATAGGAAGTTGACAGTTATCAATCCAGGTCTGTGCTGTCATAGTGAGAATCAGCACAACAGATGGGAAAGCAGGCCTCCCCCCAAGGAGATGGCATTGAAACCTGGGATCCTTCTGTTCTATATTCCCCCTCACGCTGTCTCTTGTTGTGTGATAGAGTCATACAGCAAGGAGACATACCTTTCGGTCCAACTCATTTACGCCAGTGTCTTGAATACTTGTACTTCCAAGAAAATTTCATGTTTCTATAACCTCCACCCTCCCATATTCCCGCTGTATCTTTTAAACCTACTCGAATGCTGACGACTCTCTCTATGTGTAAATTGCTTCAGTGACGATAACATGCCCAATCTCAATAATCTCATTCTGCACTCAGAACAATAATGCCTAGTTCTGTATTCTTGCACAATACTTACAGTGCCCCCGTCTCTATTAAAAGTTCCAGCCTGGACCGAAATACCCACCTGTTTACCTTCCTCAAGCCCCAGGAGAACATGATATCACTGTAACGTTCTGCAAGCCCTACAACGCACCTGCCTCCTGGCCTACAGCACCACACAATCACAGTAACCTTCTCCCATCCCTACTGCACTCCTTATCAATATAAATACCTCCAAACACTTTTCAAATCACAACAGCACTCCACATCTCTGTTTGCTGCTCCACTCCCTACATCCCTCCCAGCACCTCAAACACCCTCTCTTTGTGTAATTCTGCAATTTGGCTTGCATGGTGGTTCAGTGGTGAGCAATGGTGCCTCACAGCGCCAGGGACCGAGGTTCGTCGGGTGACTGTCTTTGTGGTGTTTGCACATTCTCCCTGTGTCTGTGTGGGTTTCCGCTGGGTGTTCTGGTTTCATCCCACAGGCCAAAGATGGACAGGTCAGGTGAATTGGCCATTCTAAGTTGCCCATAATGTTTGTTGCATTGTCAGAGAGATGTGGGTCTGGATGGGTTACTCTTTGGAGAGTTGTTGTGGACTTGTTGGGCTGAAGTACGTGTTCCCATGCTGAAGGGAATCTAATCTAAACTCTCCCTCTGCGTTTCATATTATTATCCCTTATTTCTCCTTCTATCCATAAACAGCCACAAACCCTTCAAACCTCCGAGTCTCTGAAGCTCCCACAGCTCCCTCCTTAACGGTGTAACCTTTTCCAGTCCTGGAACACTCTGAAAATGTGAACATCCTGCAATCCTCCCCATCTGCGTAATCCTCTCAGGTCCCTGTAACACCCCCGATCTGTGGAACCAACTCCAACGTTTGCGTCTCTCCTGACCAGTTTCTACAAAACTTACGATCTCTGTCACATTCTCCCGTCACTATCACCCGCTCTGTCAATGTAAGCTCCTTCAGTCTCCCCATCAATCTAATCATCTCCATAACCTTCTCCAGCTCTTATACACCTATCTGTGTAAACGTCACACTCCCCTACAACCATCACTAAAGCAGAAACCTCCTCTAGTGTGTGCAATGCTCCCAATCTGTGTTCGTGTCTCCAGTCTCTATTGCTGTTCATGTCTCTGTAACCTCTGACATATTGTCCAGCTTTCCGGTCCAATTAATTTCCAGAACATCAGCATCCGACATCAACAAATGTTTTCATTAACTACAGCCTTTCTTATCTCTGTTCGTTCCCCAATTCCATACAACTTCATAATCACTGTAAATAGCACCATTCCACAAAATACTCCCTGTCTGTGTAAACTACCCCAATCCTACAGTGAGAATCCTCACCGTCCTTTTGATCACCTGTGATCCCTTCATATCTCCCTTTATCTTTTCTGACTCCATTGAATAAAGCCCATCTCATGTTATAACTCCTCTAACTCATATGTTACTCCCCATCTCTGAGATATTCTTCAGTTACTGCAATTCTCATTCTTTATCTCCGGAGCTTCCAATCCCCCTGGTCGATGGAAGGTTATTGATCCCTGGCAGCATGTTTAATACCTGTAGCAGTCTCCAACTCTTCAATACATCCTGTCGCTGTAACCTCCACAAATACTACAGCTCACTGTCTTTGTAATATCTTCCAGTATCTGCAACCCTGTTGATTTCTGTAACCTCCTCCAGAGCAGCACTCCACATCTCTGTGTAACTGATGGGAATGCTGGAAACCTGCCCTCACAGCCTCACTAACTCTCTGAACTCCTGCAGCCCTACAACTTTCAGTATCTCTGGCTCCTCCAATCCCTACACTTCTCCCTGGCTGTGTGAACTGTTCCAGCCCCTTCAACCCTCCCTATGTCACTCACCCCTGCAGCTTCAACTATTGTCCATGTCAGTGTAATTCCCGGCACCAACAATCCTCCCGGTCTCTATAAACTCCTGCAGCTCCAACTACCACCCCTATCAGTGTAATCTCCAGTCCGTCCAACCCTCCCTTTCTCTATAAACTCTTGTAGCTCCAAATACCACCCAATCTGACTAATCTACATTGCCTATAACCCTCCCTTTCTCTAAACACTTCTGTAGCTCCAACCCGTACTGTGTAATCTCTAGTCCCTATATTCCTCCCGATCTTTGTAAATCCTTCAGAACTGATAACCCTGTAACTCTCCTTGACATCTTTCAGCCCGACAACCGATCTGAACTCTAATCACCAACAGTGATCTCAAACCACCTGAACTCTGAAACATCCTCCAGTCTCTACAACCCCCTTTTCTCTGTTAACTTCTCTGATATCTGTATTCCCCTTTATCTCCAATTAGAGATCCTTTTTCAGGGAAACAATGTCTCAGTACCGTATCTGTAAGAACAAAAGAATCTTCGGTGCATCAATAAATTTGCCTCATTTTCTAAATTTTAACGACTACAAGTTCAACCTTCTCTACCTCTTCTCATCAATATCCCTCCACGTTGAAGAACAGCCTGTTGAGCATTCGCTGGGCTGCCTCCAATGCAAGGACATTTTCCCTTTAGATAGGAGACCAAACCTGTTCACCATATTCTCAGTGTGGGCTGACTGCAGTCCTCTATATTTATTATAAGCTTCCTCTATTTTTATTCTCCATTCCCTTTGAAATCAATGCCAGCATTCCATTTACATTCTCTATGATCTGTTGTCCCTCTATTCCACTTTTCTGAGATTTATACACAAGAATTCCCACGTTACTCAGTGGCGGAGCTTTCTGCCCTTGATCCGAAACCAAGGGGTGACAGCGATAATCAGGAAAGTACTGGAATGTATGGTAAAAGATATGCCAGAAATGCTTACTGCACACTTAGAATCCCATGGAATAAGCGCAGTCCATAAGACCATCATGTATAGGGGTAGAATTAGGCCATTCATTCCATCAGGTCTATTCTACTATTCGAATATGGATGAATCGTTTCTCAACCCCATTCTCCCATTTACTCCCTGTAACCCTTAATCCCCTCACTCATCAAGAACCGAGCTATCTCTGAGTTAGATACACTGAATTACTGAGCATCCACAGCCCCATGAGGCAGTGAGTTCCACAGTTCCATCACCCTCTGGCTGAATAAATTCCTCCACATCTACATACCAAAGGGTCATCCCTTTACTCTGAAGCTGTGCCCTTGGACCCTAGTCTCTCGTACTAGTGGAAACATCCTCCCCACGTCCGTTCCATCCAGGCCCCTCAGAATTCAGTAAGTTTGAATGAGATTCTGCCGTGCCCTCTGAAACCTCATCAAGTACAGACCCAGAGACTTCACCTGGTCCTCATATGGCACGAAATTCATCCCTGGGATATTTCTTGGAAACCCATATCTCGTACCCTTTCACATTCTTTGTCCAGACTCTGAATGATTAACGTGTAGAGTGTAGTCCCAACACTGATTCCTGCGGAGCTCCCTTCATCACCAATTTCCATCGTGAAAAAGACCCCTTTCTTCACACTCTCTGCCTTGTGCCAATCAGACAAATCCTCTATCCATGTTCAGCATGTTGGTCTGAAACGGAAATTTCATTTCACACCCACTGCTGGATTTATTTTTCTCTCTGGCTGTCAGCAGCAGAGTTTCACCGTTACCTGCCCATCTGTAATTCCCTGGAGAAGGTGGTGGTGACCTGCATTCCTGACCCATTACAGTCCTTTGGGTGCAGGGACAGACACAGTGCTGAGAGGATGGAGCGTGCCTTGGAGGGCACGTTGGAAATGCTGGTGTTCCCGTGCACCTGGAGCTCCTGTCCTTCCAGTGTATAGTGGTTCCGGGTTTGTGAAGTGCTATTGAAAGACCCTTCCTGAGTGACCTCAGTGCTACTTGTAGACCTTTTATTCATTCATGAACATGAGCTTTGTTGGCTGCACCAGCATTTATTGTTGATTTGGAGTTGTCCCTGAGAAGGTGGGGGTGAGCTGCCTTCCTGAGCCACTGTACCAGCCGTTGGAGCTGTTGTTATCTGTGTCCCCTCCAGCAGGCGCTACAACACTCCTCATGTCTCTAACTGCAGACAGACAATGCAGCTCTCCCTTTCATATCTGACATCCTCCTCGCCTTATAAATCTGACAATTCCTCACAACATCTCACCTCCTCCATTCACATCTGTGCCTGAGATCTCGAAATTTTCTTTATTCTTGTTTAAACATCTGATCGCCCAAACTCCCTCCTTTTTTAAATTTGTAACCCCTTCTGTTTCTGTAACTCTCCATATCACTGTAATCAATGGCAGCACAGGTTCCCTTCCTTAAATCTCTATAATTACAATGTGTGTGTGTGTAAAATTGACACATTTCATCCTCCTTATCCATCTCAGGATTCCAGCCCCCACAATCCCACTATTTGGAATGCTCCCATTCTCTGCACCTCCTCAATTCCTGAGGGTCTTTGAAAACCATCACTGCCCCAAAGGTTTATATTACCCCAAGTTACTGCAAGTCTTCTCACTCTGTCTGTCAAAACCAAGTCTGTCACATCCAAGTCTCCAGGACCAGTCAACACTTGCTGGATGTCAATTTGCATTTGTTGAAGTCTGCACATCTCTGTAAGCATTTCTGAAAGAGCCCTTTAGGCTCTACAAAGCTGCGTCATGAACAAGCTACCATCTTTCTATTTCCTTTGCCTTCTTCGATGTCTGAAACTCTCATGTCTCTTCAGTAAACTTCTTTAGTTGCTGCAGGTCTGCCTTGCTCCCCACATAACCTGTTCCATCCCATATAGCTTGCTCAATCACTGTAACACCATCTGCTCTGTCTAATCCTCCTCGTTTCCACTGTTTTCCAGGAACAACTGCGATCCTATAAGAGAGCAGTGCGGAATGGGATGTTATAAATCTCAGCTGAGGCTTGAGGCCTAACATTGCCTGGGAGTCGCAAAGGGAGGGAACCTGAGTGAAAGCAGCACAAAGCGAAAGAATATACATCAGCCACGAGGATCAAGGCCGACTGGGACTTGGAGTTGGAGAAACAGCAGAGCAGGAGGCTTAAAATCAGCACCGAGCCACAGACGGAGTGACTGTGTGAGGGTGTAACCTGGAGCAGAGGCTTGAGGCTAACTTACACCTGGGAGTTACGGAGGCAGCAAAGTGGGAGGATATAAATCAGCACTGAGGATCAAGGCCTAATCGTGCCTCACAGAGACGGTGACCCTGTGAGGGAGCGGAGTGGAGTGGGAGCTGGAGGATTACACGTACCCGGGATTCACAGAGACGGTGACCCTGTGAGGGTTCGGAGTGGAGTGGGAGGTGGAGGATTACACATCCCTGGGAGTCACAAAGATTGTGACCCTGTGAGGGAGCAGAGTGGAGTGGGAGCTGGGGGATTATACGTACCTGGGAGGCACAGATATAACTTTCTGCTGCTGGGACCTGCCTGCACTGAGTTTGACAGAAGTGCAAGAGCCATCACAGAAAGTCTGTAAGTTCATTGGTTGATAAATACACCGTTATAAGCAACTGTCCGTTAATTGCTATAATATGCAAATTTAGTTTGTCAACTCTGAAATAAGGGTTGAACACAGAAATAGGAGGGAGAAGTGAAATTCTGAGCTAGTATCGTAAATTTCCCTCAGTAAGCCACAGTTGAATAAGGGACTTAACCATATTGTTATTTCCCTGATGTTAACTTCATTCTAAGTAATTAGTTAAGTTACTCTGGACATGTTGCATTTTACGACATGGCAAGACATATTTGTCGGATGCAAAATGTATTCTGTTACATTGGGAAGTCATAGCCCCAGCTGATGTCCTAGAAAAACACTGGGTCTTGGAGCTCAGACAGTGACTCGAGACTGTGTTATGCTGAGAGTTAGGGGATGGCACACACACAGAGCAAATCAACTGCAGACATGACGGCCTGGAATATGGAAGGGAATAGGGGACTAGGCAGTTGAAGAGAAACAGTCAGGGAATCCAGGAATAGCCTGATGTCTCCCTCCCAATACAGTTTCCCAGTTTGGAAGCTGATGTAGGTGTTGGCTGCTCAGGTGAGTGTAGTCAGAGCCATGTCTGGTACCACAAGCAGCCTAAATGTACAGGAGAGGAAGAAGGAGCAAAAGGCACAGGGGAGACAGGAAATTGAAGAAGATGTCAGCATGGAAATAATTCCAGGATAGTGGAGTTAAGATTGTCACTGTGTCTGCAGGACATTCGTCTGAGGGCCAGTGAGCAGTCAAATGTCATGTCCAAGTTGGTCGGAATGACCTGGGTAGGAAGGATGAAGTGGTCTCGGCATCAGAATTTAGGGAGCTAGGTGGATGGTTACAAGCGGGACCTCAAATGTGGCAATCCCTGGAATACTCCCAGTGCCGTGTCCAAGTGAGAACAAAACTCGTAGTTTTAGGTAGATGACCATGCTGCAGCAGGAAGGGCTTCAGATTCCTGGGAATCCTGGGAAATAGGGAGTGGTTCTGGGGAAGGCAGCAGCTGTCGAAGCTGCATGGGCTAACGTGACAGAGCTGGGACTAAATGTCATCCGGGGTGTGTGGGAGGGGTTGAAAATAACTTGGTGTATGCTTAGGATCCAAAAAGGAATCGTAGAGGAGCCTACCAGGATTCTCAAAATAATGGGAGTTGCAGTTGGTACTAGTTTACGGCAACAAGCTTATCAGTGGAAGATTGAGTAAGAAAGAAAACCTTAATCTGAGGTACTCTGCATAGACATGAATACTCGGAGTGCGGGAGTTCCAGATGCAGATTGGTGTGACGAAATCTGATGGACTGATCACCGAGAGCTGGCTCAAGATTGACAGGACTTGGTGTTAAATATTGCTGAGTATAAAGGATTCCAAAATGATAGAAGGGAAGGGAAAGGATGAAAGTAGAAGTATTGATTTAGATTAGCGTTAGTTGAGGAGTCCAAGAGAAAGAGGATCCGTCCAAGGACAGAATGAATTTGGCTGGAGCTACAGAACTAAAAGTATACAATTACACTGTGAGGTACAGTCTGTCGGCCAGCAATCATTGGAAAGGTTGGAGTGAATAAATATGCTGGGGCATTTGCGAGCGATATAATACTGCAGATTAGTTCTACCGAGAATCTTAATTTAATCAGATCTTGACAGAGATACTGGTTGTGAAGAGTCACGATGGGCAAGTGTTCCTGGATTACATGGAGGAGAGCTGACTGCAGGAGTATGTGTCCAGCCCAAGACAGCACGTACTGTTGGACCTGCTACTTGGGAAAGAGGTGGTGCAAGTGGATCCACTGTCGGTAGGGGATGGTTTTGGGGCACAGCGATCATTTTATTGTAAAGTTCAAGATGATGGTAGAGAACGATATGCAATCATTGAGATGGAGAAACATCGGTTGCTTGAGAGCAGCCTTCAATGGGGCAAGAATAAAGCTGGGAACTTTTCAATAAGGCCAGTGAAACGGTAGCTTTATATAGTGTGAACCCAGTCAGGTTAAACTGGGATTATGGAGATGTGGCTGCAGTGTGATCACGACTGAGAATAGCAAATTTACCGAATTTGTGGAAATCTAACACGCTTTTCATTGCACCACAAAGTCTGTGAATTTGAACCACACCAGAATTGGAGTTTAGTTTAGTTTTCAGCAGAATTATTGATTGTTGTGCTGATTCATCGCCAATTCCTGTCTTCTGGAGTTCTTGTCCCTGCAACTGACCAGAGGCAATTCCTTACCTTCTTGGTTGTGAGTTTTTACGGAATCATGATCAGACCAGAACCAGATGCCCACTCGCAAAACCTGCAAATTTCGTGCAGAAACCCATTGTCTCTAAACACATTTCCCTCCAAATGCCCAGAAATGTTCGATTGCTAAAATGTCTTTATCCCGTTCTGTGACAGGATGTTGTGGATGAGCTGGGTAAAGACATTGACGTGTTTGGTCAGCCATGATGATATCAAACGGCGGGTAGGACACGTGTTTGGAATAGCCTTTTCCTGTTCCTGCCTTTCTGTGCTGTTTCTTACAGTGGGTTTTAAAAATTAACATGATGAGGACAATGTGAATCTACACTACGGAATATCAACGTCCTCCCTTTTTCACCACCGCTCTCAAAGCCAGAACAGACAGCTCCTATTGTAGCTTTAGATCAGACAGTGAAGGATTCTCTCAGGTGCTCTGTCAGACTGCATGCTCCTTCGCACAGGTTTCCAACTGGGTACATGGAGCAAGCAAACTGTATTGGGATTCAGGGACAGATTTCCATTCTGCTGGGCTGTAGTTCTGGTCACGTGAATTTCTGTCATGCTGAGACCTTCTGTGTGTTCTTCCTACTTTATGATTTAAACTGTAATTGAATTTTTGTTATTGTATTACATTCTTACATCTTCAATATTCATGCAAACTGTGCAACGTGTTCTTGGATGTAGGAATGATGAAGATTATTAATGTAAGCAATATGTTTCATGTAACTTGTATGAACTTTCAGAAGGAAGTTGGTGAAGTTTCATTAATTCGTATTCTGTGCTGATTGAAGCTGATCTAAGGAAAAGCCCTGCGACAACAACAATATAACATTGTCTGTAAACAACACAGGAACCAACGGAATCCCATTTTTCAATGTCGTGTATTTTTTCGCATTTTTTGTGTCCCTTTTGTATCCTTTTGGTGAACCTGATGCTTCAATAATCACAGGTTCATGTCAGTTTCACCTTGTCTGCAATAGCTTTAATTTCAGAACCAGACGGTTCAGGGAAATGAGGTCGGGTGATTGACTGAGGTACCAGTGGGGAAGCACATCACCACCAAAGATCCCACAGCGTTGTGGTCCAATGGTTTGTACTGCTGCCTTAACAGGGACTAAAGTTCGATTCCAGCCTCGGTGGACTGTCTGTGTCGCGATTGCACATTCTCCATGAATGTGTGGGTTTGCTCCGGGTGTTCCAGTTTCCTCCCACAGTCCAAAGATTGTGCAGGTCAGGTGAGTTTGTCATTCTAAATTGCCCATAGTGTATTTGTCAGAGGGGAAATGGTTCTGGTTGGGTTACTCTTCGGAGGGTTGGTGTGGACTTTTGGGTCCGAAGCGTCTGTTTCCATACTGTAGGGAACCTAATAATCACAGCAAAGTAGAGCAGTTGAGTTAAAGTTCCCAAAGTTCGTATAGGTCACATGACAGTTACGCTGTCTGTGGCTCAGTCGCGCAATTGGTCAGCGCCAAATACTTAAAGGTGCATAACATGCCAAAGTTGTAAGTTCAACGCTTATCTGAAGATGCTGTTACTGACATTTACCAGGGATTACTGAAGCATCAGACTGAAGCACAGTTGAAAACAATGC
Organism: Chiloscyllium punctatum; assembly: GCF_047496795.1. Lineage (NCBI taxonomy): Eukaryota > Metazoa > Chordata > Chondrichthyes > Orectolobiformes > Hemiscylliidae > Chiloscyllium > Chiloscyllium punctatum. Next base: position 2,602,833 of record NC_092756.1, read on the forward strand.
TGAGTAAATTAGCATTTGTTTGGAAATTCCAGTTTTTGACGTGGGGGAATGTTTTGCCTTTGTTAAACATGCCAATTATTAACAGAAATTCTGCAAATATTCCCCAGGTGAATATCCATCTGTGGATAGAGAAACAGGGGTGAAGTTTTAGCTTGATGACCTTCCTAAAATCGCTGACCCAGCACTGGATTACATCCTGGGAAAGTCTGTATAAATTGTTTCATATCATTCAATTTCCTGCAAGCTGCACACCTCATTCAATCAATCGAAAGTGTTAGATTTAACTCCTTGTGGAGTTTGACTGTTGTAAGTAAACCTGGTAAAGTATCTGGGCAAGTAGTTTTGCTTTTGTGAGGAACAAAGGGTCCATCTGGAATAAGGTTGAATCTTGACGCAGGATTTTTCAAGCGGAGATAAAAGAGTATTAAATGGACTCACTCCCCTTTCGGTGGATTATGACCAAATGTTCAAGACAACAGATGGCAATGATAATGATGTTTTACATCGACAGGCCAAATCTTGCTCACTCGAGGCACCAAATTATTACAGATCAGGTGAGTGGCAGAGATGATGATCCTTGTGGAAACGTGAGACAGTGAGAGAATTAATCCCACGCAGTTGGTCTCACTTTTCTCATAAACCAGTTAGTCAGCGGACTGAGCTAACCGTCTTCCATTTAATGTAGAGCTAAACCAAACAACTCAGTGCATTCAGAGTATATAATATTTAATGTTGAATGAGTTGCTGCACCTTCCAATTCCACCAGCTCTTCTCATCCTTAACATTTTCAGTTGCAGGTGTTATGCAATTTCTTTCCTATGAATGTTTCCATTTTGCATCCCCATCCAGGAAGTCCAGAATCACTGTCGCTGTTTCATTCTCCCTGTGGCTGAGTGGGTTTGCTCAGGGTGCTCCGGTTTCCTCCCACAGTCCAAACATGTGCAGGTTAGGTGAATTAGCTGTGTTAAGTTGCCCGTACTGTTAGGTACAGGGGTAAATGTAGCGGAATAGGTCTGAGTGGATTGCGCTTCAACGGGTCGGTGTGAACTTGTTGGTCCGAAGGGCCTGTTTCCAAACTATAAGTAATCTAATCTAATCTAATCAAATCTAATTCACTCCTTGTCTGCCTGCACTCGCTTTTCAAATATTCTTGAATCAGCTCCTAAAATGATTCTATTTCTGAAAATTCATCTCCGAATTCAATAACTCTCAGAATAAAAATACCTACTCCAAACTTCTTTATCATTTCCTGATGGGTTTGAAGTTCTAACGTCTCGTTTCCACTCACCTAAACGAGGGAATTTCCCTCGTATTTACTCGTAACAACTTCACATCAGCTGGATAACCTCTCTTCGGACACAACTAAGTCTTTCCTGATTTCTCCCGCATTATTCCTCATTCAATGCCACCATCCCATTAAACCCCCTCTTTTCGTTTCTCGTGGCTTTATCTCCCAGTAAACCTCATTTCCATCGTTTCGAACGACATGGTATCATGACCGTGTCATTCCTAACGTCTTTCTAGTCCAGGAAACACTGCCCGTGTCTTTTATCTTGTCTTTATATCCCTATATATTTCAACCTGAGAAAGGATGCTAGGTCCAATTCAATGAATGAAAGCTCACCACTAAGCTGTGCAAACTTATAACCGACACGGAAAGGTGGAAGCCATTTCAATTACAGCTGAATGGATTGGTTGCAACAGAATCGGGTCAAATCCTAGTTACATACATGACTGTTGTTCTTATAGTTATTTGTTCTCTACGTGGGCTGAAGTTACACAGTGAGGGATCAATCACTATTGCTAGTCATACATAAGGGGTTGGGTATGAAATACTGAAGTTGTGAGATCAGAGCAGTTTCTATTGACATAGACCATTCACTGTTCGAATATCAGTATTAGGATTTAGACAGAGAGCGATTTTGAACGAAATTTGAGCAGGGAAGTTTACTGCATGATGTAACACCAAATTGTGTGGTTACTTTGTTGTTTGACTAATTTGTGTGTTTTGCCTCTTTGGGGATTTTGAAGTTGTCCTCTCTATACAAATGTTCAGTGCTTTTGTACCATTATACAAAAGATGCAGTACAACAACACCCAACGCTGTTTCAGTCTACTTGCACAGATATTGACCCCTGGAAACAGTACTGTGCACTCTCCTCGAGTCTGGAAAATAATTTGCTGCATTCCCGCTCTTATGGCTTTTTTCATTCCATCGGCTTTTGTTCTTCACGGAATCCGATTCAGCAGATATTGTCACTGAGTCATTTCTTTTTTGTGTTCAGATCATGTGAGCAGAATATCACAGTCCATAACACAGAAGTCAGACCATACTCAGGGAACCGTATTCTGCTCTTGGTCATATCATGAACACCAGGGAAAAATATCTATGCTCTTCAAAATTTGCTAACCTATTTTTCAGAAGCAAGATAAACAGTTCCAGGTTTCTGCTTTTGTTGTCACACAGACCAAGATTGTAAATGCTGCAACCAGTTGAGACTGTCCGCTTCCCACATCCATTTTCTCCTTAGGAAGTGTTCACTTGATGGTCTGAATTGGATTCTTCTAAAAAGAAGAATATTTTTATCCATTGATTTCTGGTTTATGGGCCACTCGGCTCCCGCTGGGTCTCTGTATATCGCACTGATGACAGCAGTTTCCAGCCCTCTTCCGCTTTTTTGTAGCAAGTACCTTCGCGGATGAAATCAAAAGACGTTCGCTGTGACTTTGTGATACTCTACCAATGGAAACAGCTCTATCAATGGAGGCAGCTCAGTCCGCTGGGATGGGATAATTTCTGCAGTGTGTCCTGCGGATCAGACACAGTGCATTTTATCATTCAGATCATACAGAGTGAGAGCGCTCGAAAAGGCCAATTGGTCACTCGTACCTGTGTCAGCTCGGGAGTTACAAAATATGGGTTAAAGCGGAAACACTGGGGATTGGATCATGTTTCAAGTATTTACGTGAGGCAGGAAGCAGTAAAAGATACACTGTGAAGCGATTGGGATCTGACTACAGGAGCAGCAAATAGGTTGTACAGCGCAGAGGAGAGCTTTGAAATATTGAATTCTGATTGATGGACAGATCATGCTTTCACTAGGCCACGCTGTTGCAGAAGATAATATGTCAGTGTCTCTCGGAATTGTGATGTCGCAGGCAAATATCACCGTTACTTTGCAGGAAATTCCTTTTTCCAATGTGACGACAGTCTGTATGTAAAATAGCTTCAATATTTAATCCTTTCTCATAAATAATTCCACTCCATCTCAGTGTGTTCAATTGTCTTCTTTCTAATTTACCTGTTATTGTGCCTGCATCGAAGTTGCCTTGCTCCTTCTGCATATCTTTTACAGTCTGGGTGATGTGATGCATTTGTACTGATCCACCTTCTGACAGAATTTTCCACTTCACTTCAGCCCACCCTAAGTTCGCGATCTGATACCATTCCCGTTGTCTGGGGGTTAAGCGCTCGTCTCAGACCCAGACTACCCTCACCCAAAATAAACACAAAACTCAGACACACTGTGATCACTGCAATCCAGGGACATCTTCACTCCGAGGTCATTGGTTATTCCTCGGAGAAAGTTCGGACCGCAGATGCTGGAGATCAGAGTCGGAAGTGTGGTGCTGGAAAAGCACAGCAGGTCAGTCAGCATCCGAGGAGCAGGAGAATCGACGTTTCAGGCATAAGCCCTTCAACAGGAATAAGGCTTGTGAGTCGGGACTGATAGATAAATGGTAGGGATTTGGGGTTGGGGGAGATAGTTGGGAAAGTGGTGGTTAGATGAAGGTGAGGGAGAAGATGATAGTTCAGAAGGAGCCGTGATGGAATGTGTCCAGAGGGCAGTGCCAAGTTTGAGGCTTGAGACTTGAGGCAAGGGAAATGAAGAAACTATTCAAATCCACACTTATCCCGTGAGGTGACAGGGTCACAAGTCGCAATGTACGGCGTTCGTCCTCCAGGTATTGGGTGGTTATGGTTTGGCGCTGAAGGAGGCCCAGGACCTGCACGTCTTTGACGGAGTGGGAAGGGGGAGTTGAAATGTTCAGTCACGGGATGGTGAAGGTGGTGGGTGCGTCGTCCCAAAGATGTTCTCTGAAATTATCTGCAAGAAGGTGTCCTGTCTCCCTGATGTCGAGGAGACCACACTGGGTTCAATAGATGCAGCAGATGACATTGTAAGTTGTACGGGTGAATTTCTAACGGATGTGGAAGGATCCCTTTTGGCCTTAGACGGAAATGAGTGGAGTGTTGTGGGAGCTGCTTTTACCCTTCCTGCGGTGGCAGGGAAAGATGCTCGTGGTGGGGTGTGTGTTTATTGGGGGTTGTAGACCTGATTAGGGGTTCGTGGATGGAATGGTCTTTTCAGAATGCTGATAGGGGTGTGGAGGGAAATATATACCTGACAGTGGGGTCTGTATGGAGTATGCAGGAGTGGTGGAGTCTGATGTGTTTTATGCTGAGTTTGGTTGGTTGAAAGTTGAGGACCATGGGATTCAGTTCTTATTGCGGGAGGGGTGGGGTTTAAGGGCGGTGGTGGGTGAAGTGGAGGAGATGCACTGGCGGGCATCGTCAACTACGTGGGAAGCAGACCAACTGAGAGTTTCTGAGGTGGAATTGGTCATACTGGGAGAAAATACGCTCGAGGCGGAGGAATTAGGAATAAGGGATGGTGTTTTTACACGAGGTGGGTTTGGGGGAGGTGTCGTCTTGGTAGCTGTGGGAGTCGGTGGGCTTGTAATATATGTGTGTCATTGGTCATTCGCTGGAGACGGTGATGGACAGGTCCAAGAAGCGGAAGGGAGTTGCCAAGAAGATCCAGGTGAATTTGGGTTCTGGGGGAAAGGTGTTGGTTGGTGAACTGTTCAACCTCCTCGTGGGAGCAGGAAGTGGGGCCAATGAATTCATCAATGTAGCGGAGGGACAAGTGGAGAGAGGTGCCAGAGTAACTGCGAAAGATGGACAATTCCACATATCTGACAAACAGGCAGGCATAGCTAGGTCACATGTGTGTGCCCATGGCTATTCCTTTGGTTTGGAGGAAGTGGGAGGATTGGACAGAAAAGTTGTTGAGGGTGAAGACCAGTGTATCCAGCTGGATGAGGGTATCGGTGTAAGGGTACTGGTTGGGATGGGGTGAGATGAAGAAACAGAGGGCTTGGAGACTTTCGTCATAGCTGATGCATGTGCACAGGGACTGGATCTCCAATGTGAAGATGACGCGTTGTGGACCAGGGAAATGAAAGTCTTGGAGGAGATTAAGTGCATAGGTGGTGTCACAAACGTAGGTGAGAATTTCCTGGACTGGGGAGACAGGAAGGTATTCAGGTAGGAAGAGATGAGTCAGGTTTAACAGGCGCTGGCAGAGACAGCAGATCTTAGGAAGGAGGGAGAATCGGGCATTGTGGGGTTCATGGACAATGAGGTTGGAGGCTGTGAATGGGAGATTCCCCAGAGATGATGAGATTATGATGGTCTGGGAGATTATGTTAGCGTATACCCCACCTCTACGACGAGGTGGCCGAGAGGTTAAGGCGATGGACTGTTAATCCATTGTGTTCTGCACGCGTGGGTTCAAATCCCACTCTTGTCGCTGTTTTTGGATTATCACAGCTGTCGTATTGAAATTGGAACTCCAATGGTTAGTTTATCTGTATCGACCATATTATACAACCTCAAAGAATAATTTGAGACTGATGCCTGAACTGAACGAAATGTAGACTGATTTGGGATAATGAAAAGGAACGCGATTTTCTTTTCCAAGTCAAGTTGCTGTGAACGTTAATCTTATGAAAGAGATCCAGGGAAACGAAATAACGAGAGATGCGATGTACATGTTTAATGCAATGGGATTCATAATGAGTGTTTTATCACATGAAATCTGGAGCAGGTTGTGTAGATGTGATTCATCTTGCTGGTAAGAGCACAGAGACACACCACAAAATAATAGAGATATTTCAAAAGGTGCATGGGGTGGGTGTAGCGGCACAGAAAACTGGCTGTGAATGCACAGTAGAGAATTGCCGATGTGGGTACCGTGCATTGGCACGGACAGACTTACACATTGGTCTCGCCCTTTCCCCCTTGCTCTCGCCATTGATGAATACTGGATATAAGACACAGATAAACACGAGATGTGGGAAGCAAGCTCCCTCTCGTTATGCGCACACTGGATGCATCACACTGAACTATGAACAACTGGAGAAATCAGCATGTTAACTGCAGGAAGTGAACGTAAACTGTGCATCAATAACCACAGATTAATGCAGCATAAACATCTAACGTGTCTGTAAACGAATGTCATTAACAGACGTTTCGTTCTAATACCTAACATGGCTTTCGTGGGAAATCATGTCTCACAAACTTGATTGAGTTTTTTGAAGAAGTAACAAAGAAGATTGATGAGGGCAGAGTAGTAGATGTGATCTATTTGGACTTCATGGACGACTGATTAGGAAAGTTAGATCTCATAGAATAAAGGGAGAACCAGCCGTTTAGATACAGAACTGGCTCAAAGGTAGATGACTGAGGGTGGCAGTGGAGGGTTGTTTTTCAGACTGGAGGCCTGTGACCAGTGGAGTTCCACAAGGATCGGTGCTGCATCCTCGAGTTTTTATAATTTGCATAAATGATTTGGATATCAGCAACAGAGGTACAGTTAGTAAGTTTAGAGATGACATTCAAAATTGGAGGTGTAGTGCACAACGAAGAGGGTTACCTCAGATTACAACAGGATCTGGCCAGATGGGCAAATGGGCTTAAAATGGCAGATAAAGTTTAATTCGGATAAATGCGAGGTGTTGCATTTTGGGAAAGCAAATCTCAGCAGGACTTACACAAATAATGATAGGGGCTTGGGAATGTTGCTGAAGAAAGAGACCTTGGAGTGCAGGTTCTTAGCTCGTTCAAGGTAGAGTCGCAGGTAGATAGGATAGTGAAGATAGCGTTTGGCATCTTTATTGTTCAAAGTATTGGGTACAGGAGTTGGGAGGTCATGCTGCGGCTGTTCAGGGCATTTGTTATGCCACTGTTGGAATGTTGCGTGCAATTCTGGTCTCCGACATATTGGAAAGATGTTGTGAAACTTGAAAGGGTTCAGAAAGGATTTCCAAGTATGTTGCCAGGGTTGGAGGATTTGAGCGTTAGGGAGAGGCTGAACAGACTGGAGCTGTTTCCTCTGGAGCATTGGAGGCTGAGGGCTGACCTTATAAATGTATACAAAATTATGAGGGCCATGGATACGATAAATGGACAAAGTCTTTTCCCTGGGATCAGGGAGTCCAGAACTAGAGGACATAGGTTTAGTTTGAGAGGGGAAAGATATGAATGAGACCTCAGGGACAACGTTTTGACACAGAGGGTGGTACGTGTATGGAATGAGCTGCCAGAGGATGTGGTGGAGGCTGGCACAACTGCAACACTTAAGAGGCATTTGGATGGGAATATGAAGAGGATGGGTGTGGAGGGATATGGACCAGGTGCTGGCGGGTGCGACTAGATTGGGTTGGGACATCTCGTCGGCATGGGCAGGTTGAACTGAAGGGCCTGTTTCAATGCTGTACATCTCTATGACCACATTTCAAGGTGGATTACAACAATACCAATTTTAGTTTGAAATTGAGATCTATTTCATCATTTTACACAGCGAACAAGTACAATTTAAATAATACAAACCACGTTCGCTCACTCGGAATAAAAATGTGATTTTATTATAAACATTGTCCTTTTTAAGGAGCAGTAACTCAACATGAAAAATAAGATGTAATTTTTATTGAACATACGTAAGTTAACACCATTATCTTATTCGCATTGACTGCAATATGCACATGCTAAATAAAGTTTAAGAAAGAAAGTATTTTATTATGATTCGGTGGTGATGAAAAATACGATTATGTTCTCATGGTGCGGATATTCCACCAATGGCTCCAGTGGTGGAAATGGTCAGTGGGCAATATTTCGATGATGGTATAGAGGTGAGGGAGCTGCCAGGGATGGGAGCTCCCACCTCATCTGGAGCAGCGTCTGTAGACATGGACCAAGGAGCATTTTGACATCAGACTGTGAGATCCAACCTCATTTGTAGCAAGATCTGTTGACATGGACAAGGGATCATTGCGAGATCAGTTTGATAGCTATACCCTCATCTGGAGCAGCGTTTCATGACATGGAGTACCAGGGAGCATTGGGACATCAGACTGCGACATCAATCTCATTTGGGTCAGCTTCATTTGACATGGAACAGGGCCCTTTGTGAGATCAGTCTGGGAGCTCCACTCTCACCTGGAGCAGCATTTAATGACATGGAGCACCATGGAGCATTGGGACATCAGAGTGGGAGATCCAATTTTACTTGCAGAAGCTTCTATTGACATTGAGCAGCAAGGAGCAATGGAACGTCAGGTTGGGAGCTGCAACCTCACCTGGAGCAGCTTGGATATACATGGAAGAGGAGGCAGTATTGAGATATTAGGCTGGGGGAAAGGATATTCAACCAATTTAGTCTGAAGTAAAATAAGTTTCAACACCTCAGATGTAAATTGATTTATGAAGAGTCTGTCGCGGGAAAAAAAAATATTTAGATATTGAAGGCAAGTCCTGCAAATATTCAACTCAGGAAGATGCATTAATACAGAGAGAAATGCGAGTGATATTTCAGGTCTTTGACTTTTCTTTTCCGACAGACTCTACACTGGATTACATCACCAAAAGGACTTTTTCACTCATTTCATGTTACTTAGTTTCCTGCAAATACGAACAGGTCAATGACGTAATCTAAATGGGAAAATTATGGGAAATGCGATGTTGTCATTGAGTTTACCTCGAATTATAGTGGAAATGCAGCAAAATAAGTTGAAATTTTCTCGATCAGAAGTGACCTCATTGATTGACTGATCAGATTGTGAATGAATGTTTTATTTGAGGACAATTTGAAGTGAATCAGTGATGGTGATTATCTTTGTTTTTTGTTCACCTTGGGACTGTTACTGTTATTGCTCATGTCCTTGTAAACACCACAGCTCTGCAGCGTGTAAAATCTCAGCTGTGCATCTGGCCAGTGTTGCAACCATTCGTACACCTGGCTACGGATCAGATGGCTATAGGTTCGAAATTTACTTGGCGCAAGCGCATTGTGGAGATTCACAGCACATCAAACCTAATTTTTTTGTTACACTGAGGTGCATAATATTTGGAATTTTCATCTCTACGAACGAAAATTATTTCACTGTCTTCGATAAGATAAACATTACCAAGGACAATCAGAGTTATAAAATCCCACAGCACCAAGTTGCATCGAACAGGCGTATTTGGAAGCAACAGCTTCTTCATCAGATGGTTGACAACTGTTGGACTCTAATCTGGCTTTGCGTGATTTTCAAATTTGTCCACCCCAGTCCAACACCAACACTTCCAAGTCAGGGGTACCCTCGACACCACGAACGATCCGTTAAAGTCCAGATGATCTTCCAAAAGATCGCGCATGTTGACACATACATCAAGTTTCGGCAGAAAGACACCCACCAGATGAAGGAACGGCTCTCTGAAAGCTCGTGCTTCCAAATAAACCTGCTGGACTATGCCCTGATATTGTGTAATTTTTAACTTTGGCTACCCAACTCAAACACTGGCACTTCCACATCATAGAGAACATCAGTCATGTCCCAGCGCTGTCAGAGAAGACAATCCTGGAATAGCAACGCACATTGTTCATCGGTACCTTTCATTTTCAGACACCAACCCATTCAATCGCTGCAGCTTCTGTGTATTAAAAGCATAGAAAAGAAATCGCTGAGACTCAGTTTTGATCATATTTTGAAACTCTTTGGGAAGTGGACTCAGAGGAGAATGAAGAATGAACTGTCTGACTGCGCAGGGAGGAGGAAGGCACTTTTCCCTTCTTTGATGAGCTGGGGTATTGACTGATCTAAGGCATTAAACAGATTCCTGGTAGACCTGCCCTCTCTTCATCAGGTACAAAAAGTCCTGATGTCCTGAACGGTAATGACACCCAGGCCACTCAGTGAAAGCGCCGAATACTAACCACTGGTTCACCAGGGATGAGGGCAGAAACTGTTGCACCGTTTCTTCATAACACAGTTTTTAAAATTGTGTCACTGCAGATACGTTTCCCCTCAAAAATAAATGAATTATCAAGTGTTTACAGCACAGAAATGGGTCCCATCATCTTCCTTCCTAGCACCTGGTCTGTAACCTTGTAAACTCTGATGTTTCACGTGTTCATCTCAATGCTAATTACCCTGGAACGTTTTAATCTTGTAAGATGCAAGAAATGGGATTGAAGTTTGAGATGGGGAAAATATGTTCACACCCAGTCGGGGAACTGAAGCCCATTTTTACCCACAGACTGAAGCACGCAGGCACATTTCCACAAGAGTGAAACAGGCCTCGGGAGAAAACAAACAGAAAGTAAGATTTCGCCCCCTTGGCTGATATTGTCCAATTTCAGACTTCAACACCAGTGTCTGGTTACAGCAAAGAAAGGAAGCATTCAGCCCCTCCCGTCCCAGCGTTCCTTGCCCATTGTTTCCCCATTACTCTGTAGTTCATACTACCTCACCTCGTTCTTGCAGCAAAACTAGATCGTTGCTCACGCCCGCTATTTCCTGTCCTGCCGAACGGTTTTCCTCAAGTTCTTGGACTGAAAAACAGGAATGGGATATTTCAAACACTTTTCTAGTTTACAAGGCCAGTGTTATCACCACTGAGCCAGCACATTGCCAGCTCAGAGATAAGGTCTCATACATTAGAAACTTCAATGCAACGGATGATTGGTTAGCCTCAGTGTTGTAAGGCAAACAACAAGACTGGAATAGAGCCGAGGGCATCATGCACAGAAGGATGGGAGAATAGAATGATGAATCTCTTGGTGTCCAGGGTGGTGTTCACAGAAATCTTCCCTGGTAGTATATTGATGAGGTTTCAATGCTTTCACTGTCATGGCTTGTGAAATGTTAACGTTTACATTAATCGATATGAAATACTGCCTGATCTTTCGAAGCAGAATGATGTTGTGCAGCAGTCAGAAGCGCTTCCCTGTATGTTACAGTTCCGCATCAGCAACGTCAGCTGCAATTGCCTGACGTTCAATCAGTTTAAATCAAGAACGGAGAGGGCGTCACTAAAATGAAAGGGGAATGGTGGTTTGTGAGAGTTAACTACATGCCTCGTGGAGCCAGTATCAATGTCGATACTGAATATCGGTTCTCCTGTTTATCTTGGTATACTGACCCTACATATCAATTACTCATATTATCTGCCATTTGTGTTGTTCTTTGTTCATTGCACCTCGGTTCAGTGTTCCCGGGGGACAAAGCTTTTTTTAAATTCGCACATTTTTCTCAGGTCGGTTTTGCAGTTTCATGTTAAGGCCAACAATTTTAGGAACATAAAGACACCATTCAGACCATTAAGTCTGCTCCGCTATTGAATGGTTTCATGTCTGATCTGATAACCTTGAACTGCACTTTCTTGCCTTTCCCCATATAACGCTTGATGTCTTTGCTGTTTGAAGATCTGCCGATCTCAGCCTCATTACACCTAATGACACTTCCTCAACAACCTTCTGCTACATGAAAGTCCACTGATCCAGAACTGTCTGAGAGAATAAATGCTTCTTCATCTCTGTTTTAATTGTGAGATCCGCATTCTAATACGAAGTTATAAATCATACAACACCAGGTCATAGTCCAACAGGTTTAATTGGAAGCATTAGCTTTTGGAGAGCTGCTCCACTATCAGGTATTGGTGGAGTACAAGAGTTATAAGATACAGAACTTATAGCAAAAGTTTACAGTGTGATGTAATTGAAATTATGCATTGAAAAATATCTTGATTGTTTGTTAAATCTTCTATCTGTTAGAATGACCACGTTAGCTTCACTTCTTTCTTATGTAATTTGCAAAACTTTTTTGAAAGTCACATTCTCAGGTGAACCTTAACAATTAGTGTCAGCCCCGATAATATTTTGAAGGTGTTAGCCCCTGTGTGCTGTGTCCGTGCCATAATGTTTAGGCTGACGCTAATCTCGGCACAATGGTGAGCACTGCTGCCTCACAGCGCCAGAGACCCAGGTTTAATTCCCGCCTAAGGCGCATGACTGTGTGGAGTTTGCGCATTGTCCCAGTGTCTGTGTGGGTGTGCTCCGGTTTGCCCCCACATTCCAAAATGTGCAGGTTAGGTGAAGTGGCCATATTAAATTGCCCGTAGTGTGACGTGTAGGGGAATGGATCTGCGTGGGTTGAACTTCGGCGGGTTGGTGTGGACCTATTGAACCGAAGGGCCTGTTTCCACTCTGTCAGTAATCTAATCTAAAAAAAATACCACGCTGTAGGCAAGGATATTTTGAGGCATGGTACATTGGTGAAACCGAGCAAAGGGTACAGCAACAGATGAATGGAACTGCACATCAATCACAGACATTTGTGCCCCTTCGCAGCTGGAGAGCACTTCCGTGGTCCAGGACATTCAACCTCGGACCTTCAGGTGACAATCCTCCAAGGCAGACTTCGACACAGGCAGCAGCTAAATGTGCCCGAGCAGAGGCTGATAGCAAATTTCGGAACCAATGGGGATGGCCTCAACTGTGACCTTGGGTTCATGTCACAGTCCAGGTGATCCCAATGCCCTATCGACACACAGCGACCCTCCTACACACACACACACACACACACACACACGCATATATACGTTTGTGGGGTGAATTTGTACTTGCAAAATTACATTGCACTTTGATCAAAAAGTGCATGAATCCAAGTCAGTCTTTGTTAACTCATTTTATAAAATTAGAATCAGTCTAAACATTATGGAACAGACAACAGCACACGGGGGCTGACACCAATTCTTAAAGCTCACCTGAGAATGTAACTTTAAAATAATAAGTTTTGCGCTTTATAAATGAAAGAAGTGAAGCTAACATGGTTATTCTAACAGATGGGAAACTTAGCAAAAAATGAAGGTATTTTTTAACGTACAATTTCAGTTACATCACACTTTAAACTTGCGCTTTAAATTCTGTGTCTTACAACTGTGTACTCCACAACCACCTGATGAATGAGCAGCAGTCTGAAAGCTAGTATTTCCAATTTTACCTGCTGGACAAGAACCTGGTGTTCTGTGATTTTCACATTTGCATACACTAGTCCAAAACCTGCATCTACAAGTCATTCAATCCAAGGCATTCTGGTCACAGAAACAACCTTTGTGCATTCAACTTATTAAATCCTTGAAAAAACCTTAACGTTTCAGTCAGCATTATTTTTGTAGGACTGAGTCTGAGCAGGCAAAGGCAACTGCTTTCAACGTTTATTTCCATTTGAATTCATCTCCGATATGAAATTCTCACTGACTCTGACAGCACTGATATCTTTGCTATTTTGTAATGTCAGGAATTCATGTTCAATTTACGACTTTCATAAGGAACAACAAATATTTTTCCCTGACTGGAAATCAACGTTGGGAAATAGCAGTGAGAGAGCTGAATTTGAACACTTTCACAACAAGGAAGACATATGCAAGGTTTGCAAATTTTCTGGGTGACTTTGTTTTTGACTTATTAGTTCAGTTGAAAAATGACCGTCATTGTGTTTTTAAAAGCATGGCGAATGGCCCTTCAGCCTATTGCATCATTATCAGTCATCAAACATCTCGTTTGTAAACAGTTTCCAGCACGTGACTTGTCGTCTGGTGTGTTCTCACATTTCAAGTCTTCAGTTAAATTGTTCTTCAATTTCTTAAGTGCTTAATTTGAACAAAAACACATCTGTGAACTAACAGTTCTGAGAGTGAAACTCTTTCTCAGAGCCGTTTGTCAGTTTTCCTCAAGATGCTGCGGAAAATCTTTCTGTACTCACATTGGAATTGGTTTACCCTGTTTCTTCTTCAGCTTCCTTCTTCTTTCTATTAAATGGTTTAGATTCCAATACAGACACAAGGTGCAGGTTGCAGAAGTCACGTGTTTGTACTTTCACTGACACTGTCTCGGCAGGAGCTGCAGTTCTTCCCCACGCTGATTCAGACAGCACTGTCCTTCCTGTGGCATGTCCCATGGAAAATGGAAGGACAGGCATTAATAACCCGCACTTGAGAAATTAGCGACAGTTTTAAAACATTTGCACTGCCCCAGCGAGGAATTGAGCTCCTATCTCCCGCAAAACATGCGGTGACACTAACCACTATACTACCGAGGACAACAGTTTCAAAGGAGACCCCTCAGCCCGTTGTGATTCAATTTGTCAAAAACAACCGCTTAACGACTCGAATCGTTTATCCCATAGCTTTGTACTATTGGCAGAACATATTCACATCTGAATATTTCTTCAGGTTCTCAGGGTTCCTGCCTCTCTGACCCTTACAGACAGAGTGTTGCAAATTCCAACACACGCCGACCTATAACGCTTTTCCACACATCTACTTAAACCTTTCTGTCTTTCTCATTAAATTTCTACCCACCACCCGTGATCGATCTCTCCGTCGATGGGAAACGTTACTATCAGTCTACCTTATCCATACCCTTCATTATTTTGTACATCTGAACCATGCCTTCTCACAAATGCCTCTGCACCGTGAAAAACAACCCCAGTTTGTCCTGTCTCTCTTCATGAACAAATCTCTTCAGCCTAGACACTATCCGAGTGAATCTCTCCTGCACCTTTCCCAGTGTGATCACATACCTGGACTCCTGTCAACTGCAGACAATTGTCTAGGTAGAGTCAAATGAACCTTTTTTTACATTCTGCATCAGCATGCGGTGTTGATCTGCAGCATATATTGCCGAGCAGTCTGGAGTCACATGGAGGCCAGAGAAGTTAAGGACGGCAGATTCCTTCCCTCAAGGCCTTTCGTGAAACAGATGGGCTTTTCAGACAACGGGTTCAGCGGTTCCTTAATTGGAGATATTTCTTGCATTTCTATTCTACCACCGGCGTGGTGTGGTGAGAATCGAACCGGTCTCAACAGAATGTGACCTGGCCTTTTGTGTTAAAATCCAGCAATAATACCAGAAGGCTATTGCAGAAAGCCGTCATAGCTGATCTTTTCCAACAGAGTCTGTTTTCACCAATTATTCTCTCTGTCCATTTATTGAGTCTCACGCTCCAATAATCTCTGGTCCATGTCAGTAAAAGCTGCTCAAAGTGAATTGCTCTCACAGCCACGATATCCAAACGGATCGAATGATTTGAAGGTGCCACTGAAGAGATTGGGGCATGGTCGCCCAGCAACAGTGAGTGCAACGGCACAGACTGGATGGTATCAACGTGAAAGTTTATGTTAGATTGTGCAATGCCTCAGTCAAATGGGACGAGGGACAGAAAAGAGAGTGAGGGCGAGTGGGATGGAGGGACATCTTCGAGAACTTTTGGGTTTAAATCCTGATGCATGAAACGCTGAAATATCAGAGAACGAAATTCGATGGAAAACAAATCATCACATTGGAGAACATTATCATGTAAAAGCGAGTTATTTCTTACCGTGTTTCATCAAAAGTAAAACTTTGAGAGAACTGACCGCTATGATGATGTGGATTCGATACGAAGTCGCAGCAATCCCAACGCAGAAAACGAAATACTAAATGGTTGCAGCACTCCACAGACCGCACTTCCAAACTGCAGCCACTGTGGTAGCAGAGGAAATGTCAGGAAGAATACACAATATCAGGACTAAATGACAGGCATGTGGGAACTGGGAATGGGCTGAATCTTTAACTTTAACGTCCACAGAGTCTGGGGAGATTCCATGAATAAGAGTACTGGAGAATGGGATTAATGAAACCCTCCAAACTCATGGGACAGTGCAGGATATTGTTGAAACGTTTGCTTCAATAACATTATAGTGTAACATCGGTACTCCATCACTTTGCCCACACAAGGCAGTACCAACTGCTGCAGGCATTCACACTTAATTCCAGTTCCAGACCCGGAATCAGGGAAACTGTGTGAAGCAGCCACGAATATCCAATTGGACGTTGGGATGGAATGACAGGAGAGGGGCGCGTGTATTTCCGAGGTTGAGACTGCTCCAGGTCAAAAGCAGGGCGGAAGGGAATACTTGCCCCCATTTATTACATTATAGCCAGAAGCAGGACATGTTGTTGATACAGCCGATTGGCGCACCTGAAGCGTGCTGGACCTTTAAATTTGGGGTGGAAATGTTCGAAATTTCATTTTCCTATTTGGATCAGTGTTCTTGACATTGCCAGTAGCAGCTGCTTATGTTTGCATCATCTCAGGATCAGCGTCTTGTTCCCAGTAAATTCTGCAACCTGGAGAAGGTGGTGTTGTGGTTATAAATAAACGAGTCATCTTTGGGGACTCAGACACGGAAGTGGTCATGTTAAAGTTCGAAGAATAAAACCTGGAATGGAAGCCTGACCTCAGGAACAGAGAACATGCCTTTAATTTCCTGCAATCCCATTCATGCATGACCCTTATACAGGGGATGCTACCATCTTTACCCAATCCTGCCTACTTGTGACTCCAGGTGCAGAACAACATGGCTTACCCTTAATCCGAGAATGCCGACACTGTGGGTAGGCTGGCCATTCGGCCCATTGCAGTCGAAACCAACCCTTCAAAGCACATCCTCTCAGACCCACACTCCATACCTATTCCGTTCCCCTTCATTTCCCATGGCTGATCCCAGTAACCTTCACACCTTCAGACTGTGGGAGGAAACTCACACAAGCAAAGAGAGACTGTGCAAACTGCAAGCAATCTCACAAGACTGGGATCGAATCCATGTCTCTCATGCAGCGAGGCAGCAGCGAATCAGAATGAACAACAAATGCTGTCCTGACCAGGGACATCCACACCCTGTGGGTGTATCAGGAAGAATAAAAACACATTCACAACATGGACAACAGGACTTACCGTCTGCGTGGACATGATTTGAACCACTCGTTTTATCCTGGGTAGATACAAAGACACCGATATCACAGAGAAACCAGGGCAATGCGGAATTCAAACACCTGCTGCAGTGGAAACTCATTTACTCAGTCAAACTGGGGGCAGACTGTTCAACAGTCCCGTGTGTGGGAAAGGCTCAATGGCCAATAAAATCTCCAGCGTAGCCAGCAAGATTACATATACAAAACGGAGGTCAATTAAACCGTCAATGCTGCTGTTAATCCCAACCAGCTGCCGGTTTCATAGCGTCAAAGTCATAGACTCACGCAGCATGAAAACAGGCCTTTCACTCCTGCCAGCTCATACTGCACGTAATGCCAAACTAAACGAGTCGCATCTGACGGCTCCTGTAATGGCTCAGGGTTAATGATGCCCTGGTAATATTATTACTGCATTGTTAATATGACCGTCCAGATATAATCCTGTGGACACGTGTTCAAATCCTGGCATGGCAGATGCTGGAATTTTATTTCAATAAATACCTAGAGCTGATGAGTCTAATGATGATGTTGAATCAGTTGTTGTAGATCTGATTCACTAATGCCTGATAGGGAAGGGAACTGTCATACTTATCTGGTCTCGCTGGCATATGACTCCAGATCCATACTATCGTGGCTGATTCTGAACTTCCCTCTGGGCAATAAATTATGTACTAGGCATGAATACCTTTTGTTAGCTTTTGTTAATCCCACTGATACTTTCCAACTCATTTATCGATCGAAATATCCTGTAAATATTGTAAATGTACTTTCATTCATCACTGCCTCAGGAAGTGAATTGCACACATAAACCATCCTCTGCTAAAAAAAAAGCCTCTCATGTCTTATTTTAAATCCCTCTTTTCACTTTAAACAATTGCCCGCTCGTCTGGAAGTCCCCCCTCCTTGGAGAAAAGACAGTTACAGTTAACTCTAGCCAGACTCTCAATAATTTATAAATTTCTATCAGGTCGCCTTTCAAACTCCAGTGCTCGAGTGAAAATATTCTCAGTCTATCCAGCCTTTACTTATAACACAAACCTTCCCCAACAGCCAAACGCTGGTATCCCTGTTCTAAACCTACTCCAGCTGAATAATTTCCTTGCTATTACTGGGCGACAAGAACTGGACACAGTATTCCAGAAGACGCATCACCCAATGTCCTATTCAACTTCAACATAACGTACCAACTCCTGCATTCAAAGGACTGAGCAACGAAGGCAAGATGACATTTTTTAACCGTTCTGTCTAGATATGAAGCAAACTAAAATGAATTATGTACTTGCATTCCTGGACACTGTGTTCCACAACACGATGCAACGCCCGATCATTAATTGTATAAGCCCTACTCGTATTTGATGCAGCAAAATGCAATACCTTCCATTTATCCAGATTGAACTTCATGTGACATTTTTCGGCCGAAAGACGCAATGGATAAAGATCCTTCTGGAATCTTAGATCACCTTCTTTACAGTCTCCTATTCTGCTGTCCTCTGCAAGCTGATGAACCATGGTTTCGATGAGTTCTATTGTTTTCTCATATAGGTCAACGATTTTTAATTATTTGTCGTGGCCATCATTTCGCAGTTTGCAAATCATGTGACAATTAAGTCATGTCATTAACCATGAGGAAGAAAGCCATAGACTTCAGGGAGATTGGAAACAATTGGCAAGAAAATGTGCTGAAAGGAATTCAGTCCAGTGAAGTGGGTGATAATGAATTTGGGGAGGAACAATGATAAAAGTGTGACTGTTAACAGTAACAAAGTGAAATTGGAGCAGGCATTCACGAATGTTTGAAGGTGATTGAACAAGGGACCAAGTGGTCTCGATGGGTTGGAGATACTTTCTGTTCTTGACCGCAGGTGGGAATATAAGAGCAGGGAAATGATGCTGAAACTTTAGCAACGGCCTATTCCAGATCAATGGACAGGGGAATCAGACGGACGGAAGTGCGTACTGCAGGTGCTAGAAATCAGAATCAAGATTAGAGTGGTGCTGAAGAAGCACAGCAGGTCAGGCAGCATCCGATTTGCAGAAAAAAATAACGTTTTGGGCAAACGCCCTTCATCAGGAATAAAGCTGGGAGCCTCGAGGGCGGAGAGATAAACGGGAGGACTGGGACTGGGAAGAATTTAGCTGAGTGTGCAAGAGGTGGATAGAAATGGGGTTAAAGGTGATAGGTCGGAGAAGAGGGTGGAGTGGATAGGCGGAAAGGAAGATAGACAGGTGGGACAGGTCAGCAGGATGGAGCCAAGTTAGAAAGTTGGAACTCGGATGAGGTGACCGTGGGGACATGAGGAAACTGGTGAAGACCACGTTGATGCCCTGGGGTTGATGGTCCCGAGGTGGAAGATCTGGCGTCAGGTGGTGAGGGAATGGCGGTGGCGGAGACCCAGGAACTGCATGTCCTTGGGAGAGACGGGGGGGAGGAGGGGAGGTAATTGATGTTTTTGTTTATGGGGCGTTGGAGTTGAAAGTTGCGGGTGACCTGGAAATGTTCTCTGAAGCGCTCTCCGAGAATGTGTCTGTAGTCCCCAATGTAGAGGAGACCACATGGCAAGCAACAGATGCAATAAATGACAAGTATGGAAGTGCACATGCACATTTAATGGATGTGGAAGGCTCATTGGAGCCTTGGAAGGATGTGAGAGGGAAGATGTGGGTGCAGGTTTTGCAATTCCTGTGGTGGCAGGGGAAGGTGCCGTGAGGGGAGGGTGGGTCATTGGAGGGCGTGGACTTGACTGGGTAGTCATGGAGGAAACAGTCTTTGTGAAAAGTGGACAGGGGTGGGGAGGGAAATATAAATTTCCCTGTCAGTGCAGGAATTGCAAAACCTGCACCCACATCTACCTCCTCACCTCTGTCCAAGGCTCTAATGGAGGCTTCCACATCCATCAAAGTTTCTCCTGCACTTCCACACGTGCCATTTCTTGAATACGGTCCTCCAGATGCGGTCTGCTTTAAGTTGGAGAGAGGAGATGGGTTCTCACACAACACTTCAGAGAATATCTCCAGGATACCCGCAAGAATCAACCCCAGTGCCCCATGGCCAAACATTTCAACACCCCCTCCCACGCTCCCAAGGCCATGAAGGTCCTGGGCCTCCTGTATCGCCACTGCCTCACGACCCGATGCCTGGAGGAAGAAAGCCTCATCATCCTCCTCGGGACCCTTCAACCCCATGGCATCAATTTGGACTTCACCCGTTGCCTCATTTTCCCTCCCCTATCTTACACCAGTTCCCACCTTCCAGCTCAACACCGTCCGCCTGACTTGTCCCACCTGTGTATCTTCATTCCCACCTACCCACTCCACCTACTTCTCTGACACATCATGTTCACCCCCGCCCCGCCTGCATCCACTTACAGCACTCTCAGCTACCTTCTCCCCAGCCCCACCCCCTTCCCATTTATCTCTCCATCCCATGTGCTCCCAGTCTCATTCCTGATGAAGGGCTTTTGCCTGAAACATCCATTTTTCCTGCTCCTCAGATGCTGCCAGACCTGCTGTGCTTCTCCAACACCACTCTAATCTGGAGGGGAGTCAGTTGATTGAGAGGGTTTTCGGGTATTTTCTATTGTTGACCACAGGCTGTGGATGATAGCAGAACTTTAGCAACCACCAGTTTAGGGAACAGCTAAAGGACTGAGCACAAGTCTGGTCACCGCATAAATCAACATTTTTCTTAAAATTGTACGATAAAAGATGGAAGGCTGAAGTATGCAACTTTGCCCATCAAGACCGTTTCACCAATGAGTTTCTCACTGATTCCTTTCCAAGTCAGAGTGCTATGGGCCTTGGAGGGTAACTTGAAAATGGTGGCGTTTCGTCGCATCTTCCAAACTTGTCCTTATAGTCAGTACAACTGTTGAGCTTTGAAGGTTGTCAAAAATGCCCGAATGACTTACTCCAGTGCATCTTATAGTTGGTGCACTCTGCTGCAATTGCGCCTTGGTGGTGAGGGGAATGAATATTGCAGGTGTTGAAGAGGGTACACTCAAGTGACTGCATTGTCGTGGACGGTGTCCAGTTCCTTAAGTGTTATTGAAGTTATACCCATCTAGGCAAATGGAGAGAGTTATATTCCACGTCTCATTTGTGCCTTGCAAACGATGTAGGATTCACGGAAAAATGAGTTGAGTTTATAATCAAAAAATGTCTCAAGAACATGTTGTTGTTGTCAAAGTGTTTATGTAGCCAGTTTTGATCAGTTTTTCCCGCGAAATAATAGCTCTATGGACGATTACACGGGGTAATTTGTTTACAGTAAAGTTGTTGAATGTCAATGAGATATGATTAGATTCTCATTTGTCAGAGTGATACTTACTGTATTTCGTCCTTGTGTGGACAAATCTGATTCCAGCGGCTGTCTAATTTCAAGATCGAATTCCCGTCTGTGCTTGAAATTTCAACCGTTTCTTCACATAAATGTCTCCACCTGCCTTAACAATGTGTAGGGTCGCTGCAGGGGACAGCAGAGATTAATGAACATGTTGTCAACACTGGAGAAAATGGAGCTTCGTGGAATGATTGGTTAGGCTGGGATTATTCTCCTTGAAACAAAGGAGACGGAGGAGAGCTCTATAATCACATAGTAACCTTTATAAACGTTCAATATTCATGTGATCTTGACAGGGTAGATACGGGCAGGTGGTTCACCCTCTGGTATGAGGAGAGCACCAGAGGACATGAACTCAGAATTAGATGTTGCTTATTTAATTCAGAAATGGGGAGTAATTTCTTTGCTCAGGGACCAGTGAATCGGTAGAACTCCTTGCCGAAATTGTTGTTGAGGCTGAGTTGTTGTGTACTTTCAAACTGTGCCAGACAGATATTTAACCAGAAAGGCGGTGAAGCTTTGTCGAGGCAATGCTGGAGAATGGAGTTGAGGATTATCAGATCAGCCATGAGTTCGTTGAATGGTGGAACAGACTTGATGGGCTGAATGGCCGATTTCCAATCCTCCATCATTTGGTCTAACGCCCTATTTTATTGATATCTTTAGAATTCTGAGGGATGGGATGAAGTGATAGAAAAGGTTTCTCAAACTGATCAGACAGATCAGGAACTAAGCTCATAAGTTCATGAACAAGAAATGTGCTGTGGCCTGGATACAACAAATGGCACTGGGCACACCACAAATGGGTATGTGCAAATGTTGTGATTGCTAAAGAAAATTGGTGGATCTAATATTGTTGCCAACTTGGTGATCACGCTGGATGATGGATCGCGGTATGATTCACACAGCAAAAGGTTATGAAAGAATGAAAAATTCGTTTCATTGGAAAGACTTTCTGCGGTTTCAATTCAATTGACTGTTTAAAATACTGATCAGAACTTTGTGTGGAGTATTACATTAAAATTCACAATCCCACTGGATAAACTATTGCACCCGATCTCTCCTTATTTGTTCCCCTTTCATTCGATGTAAATTCATAGAAAGTCAAGATGGAATGAAAGGAGGAAAGAAACGTTGCCCTCCTTTTCATTATCCCAATGTAACTTACAACAGAAACAAATTGCTTTACTTCGAGGCAAAAGCAAGATTTTCCGTCCAATGTATCCTAAAGATGCGAGGCACAAAGGGAAATCACAGCTGCGTTTCATAGAAGTAACAGCCAGAGAAGGGTTCAAATCCACACATGCGCAATGGAAGAGCAACCCATCGCCTGAACTCCTGGGAGACTTCAGCCCATTGTAAAGGGGCTCAAATGTGACCCCGTCAAGATTACATATGGTGCTCCTAGGCTGTAAGAAATTACCTGAGCGGAATCGAATCCACACCATTATCTTTCTGCTTTCGACGGTATAATAATACCTGCAAAATCCAAGAGATTCACCATGTCCTTGGAAGGAATACCTTGTCCTTGATTTATTCCGAGTCGGAACTGTCTCAGAACGAACCAGCAAACATGAAATTCCCGTCACATTCACACGCACATTTAGTCTTGACGCATAATTTCTTCTGACAGTTTCTCTCTCACGTGAAGAAGTATATATGGAGAGAGAAGTGAAGGTGATGTTTTAGCTGGATGGGCTTTCTCATATGGCTGAACCTGAACTGGGTAAAATTCCCAGAATGCAGTTTTGTTCGTTTCGTTTTATTAATTTTGCTGCAACTTCACTCTGTTCATTCCAATGATCGGAAGTGAATTGGACTTATATGATTAGAACGCTCAATGTTGTATTCAATTATGTTCGGAATTTATTTCAGCTTAAAGAAAATACTGATGAGAAAAACAGAAGGTTAAACTAAAAAACAAGATGCCAGTTTTGATGCTCAGTTACTTTGGCAGATTTCAGTGTGTATCAAATGAACCCAACATCATGGCGATCGTCCTCCCACCTTTAAGGCATGGGGTTAAAGCAGGAAATCGATCTCGAAGAGACTGGTCACTTCCTATTCATTATGAAATAGCTTGCCTTGACAATATGCCAAATCTGCTCAGTTCCATTTATAAAGCTTCATATGGAATATTAATAGAAATCTTTCGAAACTCTGAGGTTTTTTGCTGAATCTTACTCAGCTGCAGACGTTTCTGATATTTCTTTGCATCTGAAGTCGTACTAATTAGATACTGTTTCCTCGCACCTTCTACCCCCCACACCCCACTTTTACACTTTCACCTGGCCGCAGGCTGTCTCTCCCCTGGTGAAACTCACTGCTTGTGTTTCTCGAAATGTGCCTTTCCAAATATTTTGGAAACGGATTCTCTGAGTGACAGAAATTCTGCTCCCATCATTTATTTGTCCTACATCGATGGTTTTGAAAGCCTGACATTCAGAAATATACGAACTTGAAAGAGTGAATTTTCCATATGTTTACTCTGTCCAAACCTCAATTACGC
This sequence comes from Chiloscyllium punctatum, assembly GCF_047496795.1. Taxonomy (NCBI): domain Eukaryota; kingdom Metazoa; phylum Chordata; class Chondrichthyes; order Orectolobiformes; family Hemiscylliidae; genus Chiloscyllium; species Chiloscyllium punctatum. The sequence continues at coordinate 2,626,585 of NC_092756.1, forward strand.
TGGAAAAATTCCATTCGGTTTTCCTTGGTTCAGTGTCAAATTTTCCAAAACACAAATAAATAAAACTCCATCCCCAATATACGCCGTCAGCATCGTCTCTAATGTCTTAGCGACCCAGTAAACGCTGGCAGTGTCCTCTCTGATAGAATCACAGATTTCCTACAATGCAGAAAGTGCAGTTCAGACAATCAGGTCGGTAGGGAGACTCTGAACAGCATCTCAACCAGACCTAGCTCCCATCTCTATCCCCGCAGGCCTCTGGCTTGTGATTTCAAATATACCTGCTGGAATAAAACCTGGCATCGTGTGACTGCTGAACTTATCACTGCGTTCCCCATGGCTAACTCACTTAACTTGCTGAATTCACTCCCTGGACACATCAGCGCAATTTAACAGGCCAACCCACCTAACCTTCAGACTTAAGAGCAGTGCGAACCACTGAACAAATGCACCATCACATTGAACACTATCTGTATCATGTGCAATGGCTTTACACACTGGCAGCTCCGCCGAGTGAAAGCAAGCTGCGCCCACCAACCCGAATTCAATGCATCCAAACGCGGTTCACCGCTGTACAACCTCAGTAGTTCTGCTGGAAATGTTTCTGCACTCAGATCTGAATGGGTTTATTCTGTTTTCTTCCTCAGATTCCTGCTTTAAATAAACATATCAGTCAGGAACAACTCTATTTCATGGTTTTCATTGCAACACAAACACAATGTGCAGTTGGCTGAAGTTACGTGTTTGCACTTTCACTGACACTCTCTCTCCCCAGGAGCTGCAGTCCTTCCCCAGCTGATTCAGACAGCACTGTCCTTCCTGTGACATGTCCCATCGAGAATGCAAAGCCAGGCATGAATAACCTTCACTGGGGAACAGAGCGACAGGCTTAAAACATTCACGATGCCCCCAGCGGAGAATTGAGCCCTGTGACAGGAGGGGACACTAACCACGATACTGTGGAGGACAACAACATCGAAGGAGACCCTTCAGCCTGTTGTGGCCGTACTTGTCCAACACAACTGCTTAACGACCTGAATCAAGTACCATCGTTTAGCCCATAATCTTATATGTTTTGGCATCACATATTAACATCTCATTTTTTTAAAGGTTAGAATGATTTCCGCCTCTCTGACCCTTTCCGCAAATCTACTCAAACCTTTCCGCCTTTTCCCGAAATCTCTTGGCCCCGGTGTTCGATCCCTCCATCAATAACAAAGGCTTCTTTCGGTCTATCCTATCCATATCCCTCAGTATTTATTACATCTCATGTCATGTCTTCTGCAATCTCCTCTGCTCGGCGACAAACAATCCCAGTTGGACACTCTGGCAGGAGGAAACATATTTCCGCTGATGGGGGAGTGCCGAACCAGAGGACACAACTTAAAAATACGGTGTAGACCATTTAGGACAGAGATGAGGAGAAACTACTTCACCCAGAGAGTGGTGGCTGTGTGAAATGCTCTGCCCCAGAGGGCAGTGGAGGCCCAGTCTCTGGATTCATTTAAGAAAGAATTGGATAGAGCTCTTAAAGATAGTGGAGTCAAGGGTTATGGAGATAAGGCTGGAACAGGATACTGATTGGGAATGATCAGCCATGATCATATTGAATGGCGGTCAGGCTCGAAGGGCTGAATGGCCTACTCCTGCATCTATTGTCTATTGTCTATTGTCTGTCCAATCTCTCCTCACAACTGAAACTCTTCAGCCCAGACAAATCCCAGTGAATCTCTCCTGCAACTTTCCCAGTGCGATCACATCGATGCAGTACTCTGAATTGCAGAACTGCACACAGTAATCTCGCTCGGGCCAAATGAACTTTTTTTTCTATTCTGTTACAGTATGAGGGTGTCGCTGGCTCGGCAGTATTGATTGCTATCCCTAATTGCACAGCGGGTAGTTGAGACTCAACCATCTTGTAGTGAGTCTGGAGTTACATGGAGGCCCGAGAAGGTAAGAATGGCAGTTTCATTCCTTAAATGACGTCAGATTGTTTTGTTATATTTTCAACAATTGAACATGGATATATAAGAGTTATTAGATTCGTAATTCCAGATATTTATTGAATCCTAATTCTACCACCTAGCATGGTCAGAGTCAAATCCAGGTCCGTGGTGTCTGAATTAACAGTTCAGTGTTCAGTGGTCATAGCGCTTGGCCATTGCAGAAAAGTAGTGAAACTGATCTTATCCAATTAAGTCGCTTTTCCCCAAAACTGTTCCGTGCCATTTTCCTGAGCTGGACTCCCCTCCCCACCCCCCCCAATCCCCCAATAATATCTGGTCTATATCAGTAAAAGCTGCTACATGAGTATTGATCTCACAATAGTGGTAACCAAATGGATCAAATGGTCTGCAGGTCCCGATGGTGGGGTTGCGGAACGTTCACCCAGCAACAGTGACCACAGCCACACAGACTAATCGGTATCAATGGGAGAGTCTGTCTTAGATTCTGCAATGCCTTAGTGAAATAGGAACTGACTCCGCAAACACATGATGAAGGAGCAGCTCTCTGAAAGCTAGTGCTTCAATTAAACCTGTAAGACCATAACCTGGTGTTGGGTCATTTTTAACTTTGTACTCCATAGTCCAACACCGGCATCTCCAAATTAATGAGGCGGGGGTATGGGATGGAAAGTTCGGTTAGTGATCGTAGGAGGGAAGAAATCTCTGAGAACAGGTGGATTTGAATTCTGACATATGAAACACAGAGATGTGAGCGAGCAGAGCTTGAAGGAAAGAAAAATCACCTTGGAGAAAATCAAAACTTTAAAACAACTGATTCCTTTGTGTTTCACAAAAGCCTGGGACACATTGAGCAATTACTGCCGTGACTCGTAATCGAGCCGAGGTTGTTGCGGCCACAACGCAGAGTACTAACCACTACACGATCACGGCAAACCACAGACGAACACGCGAAACGCACGTAATAAGCAAAGTATCATAAGAAATGCTAGGCAGAGCAACAAATCCACAATATCAGTGCTGAGCGAACAGTGGCAGATATGTGGGAACTCAGAATGGGCTGACCGTTTAACATCGGTTCCCCCAGTGGCTGTGGTGATTCCATCATTAATGTGTTGAAGGCTGAGATAAATAGACTTCTCCAAAACATCAAAGACTCCAGGGACAGTGCAGCTTTTGTTACCTGAACATCCACCAATATCATTTATTGAATCAGTTGCTCCCGGTGCAGTCTCCTGTACATTGGGGAGATTGGGCACCTCCTCCCAGAGCGCTTTAGGGAACATTTCTGGGACAACCGCACCAATCAACCATACCACCCCGTGGCCCAACATTTCAACTCTCCCTCCCACTCTGCCCAAGACATGGAGGTCCTGGGCCTCCTTCACTGCCGCTCCTTCACCACCAGACACCTGGAAGAAGAACGCCTCATCTTCCGCCTCGGAACACTTCAACCCCAGGGCATCAATGTGGACTTCAACAGTTTCGTCCTTTCCCCTTCCCTCACCTCACCCCATTTCCAAACTTCCAGCTCAGCACTGTCCCCATGACTTGTCCTGACTTGTTCTACCTGCCTATCTTCTATTCCACCTATCCATTCCACCCTCCCTCCCGACCTATCACCTTCATCCCCTCCCCCACTTAACTATTGTACTCTATGCTACTTTTTCCCCACCCCCACCCTCCTCTCACTTATCTATCCACTCTTCAGGCTCTTTGCCTGTATTCTTGATGAAGAGCTTTTACCCGAAACGTTGATTTTACTGCTCTTCGGATGCTGCCTGAACTGCTGTGCTCTTCCAGCACCACTAATCCAGAATCTGGTTTCCAGCATCTGCAGTCATTGTTTTTACCAAGCTTTGGTTGAAATGTATACTTCAATAACAATGCAGTTTAACATCGGCTACTTCTCGAGTTTCCCAACACAAGGCAGTAACCACTGCTGCCACATAGTCCCAGTTCCGAGCCCCAGAATCAGAGGGATTGAGTGACGCAGTCTCGAATAACCAACTTGAAATCGAGATGCGAATGAGGTCGCAGAGATACTCGATGGCTCAAGTGACGCAACCGGAGAATGTACGGTATTTCTATGATGGTTTAGAGGCGCAAGCAATTCCGAGTTTGGGAGTCCTTCTGGTCAATGGAGGGGTAGAAGGGAACATTTGTTCCCGTTTATAATAACAGCAATCTACAGTGCATCTTGCTGAGACAGCTGAGTGCCACAGCTGGAGCGTGGGCAGCTGGTTTGAAGTTTAATTTTGCTTCATTCTCACCCAATTCCCTGGAATGAATTGTTTTCACCATTGTTATTTCAAATTGTTTGATATCTCCCTGCAGTCTGCGGCTTTCTTCCTCATGGTTATTGGCATGGCTAACTGTTGTATGATCTGCACACTGCTAAATCACGGCCACTACAAGTAAATATGAATCATTGATCTACATGAGAAAACAGTGGAACTCAGAGCAGGCATGCAGCGTAGGTTTGCAGGCGACGCCAGAATTGTAGACAGTGAGGAAGATTATCTAAGTTTCAAAAGGATCTTAATCCAATGAGTCGTTGGACTGAAAAATGTAACATTGAGTTCAGTCTGGATAAATGGAAGGTATTGCATTTTGGTACAACAAAAAGAGTATGGCTTTGCCTATGTTGGAGAAGAGGGAAGCTCGGTGTGCAGGTACATAATTCCTTGTAATTTGCATTACCAACAGACAAGATGGTTCAAAGGCATTTAACATACTTCCCTTCATTGCTCAGTCCTTTGTGCATAGGAGTTGGGACGTTATGTTGAAGTTTTGCAGGACATTGATGAGCCCTCTTCTGGAATATTATGTCCAGTTCTGGTCGCCCAGTTGTAGGAATGATATTATTCAGCTGGAGTAGGTTCACAAAAGGTATACATGCTTGTTGCCTGTGGAAGGTTTGAGTTCTAATGAAAGGCTGGATAGGCTGAGACTATTTTCAGATTCGAGATCGGGGTGCTGGAAAACCACATCAGGTAAGGCAGTATCCCAGGAGCAGGAGAATCAATTTTTTTTCGCGCAAGTGTCCTTCACCAGGCTCTTCCCCGAAACGTCGATTCTCCTGCTCCTCAAATGCTGCCTGATCGGCTGTGCTTTCTCAGCACAACACTCTCGACTCTGATCTCTCATCTGCAGTCCTCACTTTCTCCTAGTCGAGACTGTTTTCACTCTAGGTTAGGGTTTTGAGCGGCGACCTGACAGAAGTTTATGAATTATTGAGAAGGAAGTTTAGAGTTAACGATAGCTGCCTTTTCCCAGGAGGGGGATTTCAAGACGAGAGGGCATATGTTTAACTTGAAAAGAGAGATTTTAAAAAAAAAGACATAAGGCATTTTTTTTAGGAACGGTGTTTTACGTGTGTAATTAACTTGCTGAGGAAGTGATGGATGAGGGTATGTTTGCAACATTTAATGGACAATTAATTCCAAATATGAATGGGAAGTGGGATTTTTAAAATAAATTTATTCATGCCTAGTGCATCAGTTATTTCCCAGAGGGCATTTAAGAGTCAACCACGGTGTTATCCATCTGGAGTCTCCTGTGGGACAGAGCAGATAAATATGGCAGGATGCTTCCCGAACTGGCATGAGTGAATCAGATGGGTTTTTCCACACAACTGATTCAGGTCACCACGAGACTCTTCAACTCCAGGTGCTTATTGAATTCAAACTCCATTATCTGTCATGCCAGGAACTGAACCCCTTGTCCCCAAAATATTGCCTGGGTTTTGGATTAACAACACAGTAATAAAACTACAAGGGCATTATCACCACTCAGCGGAGACAGGAGGAGGCAGACGGGAATGGGTTAGTTTGGCAATATGCTCAGCATGGAGCAGTTAGACTGACAGGCCTGTTTTTATGCTGTATGACTCTGACTGACACTATGGAGCAGGTAGCTGTTAGGGATTAACAGCAGCATTGACAGCATAACCGAACACCTGATGGGATATGTAATCCTGATGGAGTCTCCGGAGGTTGTTTTGCTCAGTCATCCCTTCCCACACGCGGGACTGGTGAACGGTCTCTCCCCAGTGTTCCTCATTTAATGAGTTTCCATTTCTGCGGTTAATTGATTCCCTTAACAGATCCCACATTGCCCTGCTTTCTCTGTGGTATCAGTGTCCTTTGTTCCACACAGGGTGAATGATCGTTTCAAATTGTGTCCACACAGATACAAACATTTCATGTTGTGAATGTCTTTTCATTCTTCCTCATTCACCTACCGGGTGTGAGTATGACTGGCCTGAACAATATTTATTCTTCGCCCCTCGTTCGTTGCTGTCTGGCTTCAACACAAACCCGGGTTGTGATCCCAGCCTCGGGTGTCTGTCTGTGGGCACTCTACACATTCTCTGTATGTTTGCGCTTTTATTTCTCCCTCAGACCAAAGATGAACCAGTTACAGGGATCAACAATGGGAAATGCAGGCTTATGGGACAGAGAATACCCTGGGGTCTGGTGGGATGCGCTTCTGATGTACCGTGTGGACTGGAAGGGCCGATTAGACTGCTTCCCCACACTGTGGAGATTCTTGAATTAAGGGTCAGCTCATGTTTTTCTGGTCCTGGAGTCTCTCGTGGGCATGACTGTGTGAAGATGGTTGAATCCCCTGCATAAGGGTCATGAATGAATGGGATTGCAGTAAATTAAAGTCATGATCTCTGTTCCTGAGGTCAGGATTGTGTTTCATGTTTTATTCGTCGATCGTAAACATCGCCGTTTCCGTGTCCCAAACCCCAAGGATGACTAGTTTAAAATATCACCCCAACACCACCTTCTCCAGGTTGAAGTCTTGACTGTGTGGAAGAAGCTGATACTGAGCTGATGCGAGCAAATGTAGCTGCCACCGCCAGTGTCAGAAACACAGATCCAAATAGTAAAATCATCTTTTAAAACCACCACTGCAAAGTTAAGGGCTCAACACTCTCCACTTGTGCCACTCAGCTGTCTTCGAAAAATGAACTCGAAATCGCTCTGATAGTATAAAGGGGGACAACCATTCCCTTGAGCAGGAGCACACTCAACCGAGGAATTTCTTGCGCCCCTATACCATCACAGAAGGACAGGACGCTCACCTATTTCATCACAGGAGTCAGAGAATAACTCCGTGCATACATTCCCATCCCCATTTCCGGTTCGGTCTGGGCGGCTGTGCCGATGTTAAGCTAAAATGCTGTTGAAGCATACATTTCAACAATATCCTGTACTGTCCCCCGAGTCTTTGATGTTTTGTCGAAATCGATTAATCTCATCTTTCAACATTCTCATTCAAGGGATCTCCACAGCCTCTGAGGACATCAAACTGAAAGATTCAGCTCATTCTCAGTTCCCACATGTCTGTCACTGTTCCCTGGGGACTGATATTGAACATGTGCTGTTCTTCCGAACATTTCCTCTGCTAGTATACTTATTGCTGCTTGCAAGCATCCTGTTCTGTGGTTACTGTGATCGTGGTTGTCGGTATTTTGAATTGTGACCACAGCAATCTCGATTTGAAACCAAATCACGGCACTAAGTGTTCTCTCCGTTGTCCTTTTTTTGACAAATGCTAAGAAATTAATCGTTTTACCTTCAAATTCCGCTCTATTCCATCTCTGCGTTTCATTTATCAGGATTCAAACACTCCTGTTGTCGGAGACTCCTCTCCTTCCCACGATCATTAAACCTCCTTTCCGTCCCTCCCCCCATTTCTCTGTGGCAATGCACAATCTATCACTCTCTTTCACATTCATACTGTTCTGTCTGTGCTGCTGCTGCGGTCACTGTTGTTGGGTGAACGTGCCCCAGTCCAACCATCGGGACCTTCAAACAAGTCGATCCATTTGGATACCGCGGTTGTGAAATCAATCCCCATGTAGCAACATTTACTGACATAGGCCAGAGACAATTGGAGCGTCAGGCTCATGGAAAATACGCAGGGCAGTTTGGGTGCAAAGACATTTTATTGGAAAAGATCAGCTTTTGTGGCTTTCTGCGTTGGTCTTGTGGTAATTTCATAGGACTGATAATCCAGAGACCGAGGTAATAGTCTAGGTACTAGGGCTTGAATCCCACCATGCCATGATTGTCAAATTTGGATTCAAAAATATCTGCAAGGAAGAATCTCATGACTACTATAGATCCATTGACAATTGTTGAAAACAAAATCTGTTTCACTGATGTCATTTCGGGATGGAATTTGCTGTCCTGACTTGGTCTGGGCTGCATGTGACTTTAGACTCATAGCAATATGGTTGAGTCTCAACTGCCCTCTGGGCAATTCGGAATGGGTAATAAATTCTGCTTCGCCAGAATCGCCCTCACACTAATCCAAAAATTTTAAAACAAATGCTCATTAGGCTCAAACAAGTGTGTTGTGTGCAGTTTTGCAAATCACATTATAGCAGGGATGTGATCACACTGAGAAAATTGCAGGAGATATTTCCCGGGATACTGCTTGGGCTGAAGAGTTTCATTTGTGAAGAAAGACAGGACAGAGTTGAGTGTTTGTCGCAGTGTAAAGGAGATGTGGACAAGACATGATTGAGTTCGGGTATGGATAGGGTTGACTGAACGAGTTTCCTATTGATGGAGGGATCGATCAGCAGGGGCCAGAGATTTAAAAAGAAAGACAGAAAGGTTTGAGAAGATGTGCGAAAAACCTTTATCAGCCAGTGGGTGATTGGAGTTTGGAATACACTGCCTGCATTTTTCAAAGCGGCAGAATCCTTTATAACCTGAATAAAAGTCAGATGCGAACTTTTGATACGAAGGCATATAAAGCTGTGGGGTTAGCATTGTGAAATGGGATTCAGTTCATTAGGCAGTTGCTTTTGTCAAGTGTGGCCACATTTAGTTGAAGGGCTGCCTTTGACATTCTTGTCCTCAGTAGTATAATGGTTAATGTCCCCGCCTGACACAGGGATCAATTTTCCGCTGGGGACAATGTAAACATTTTAAAACTGTCGCTCCATTCCCAAATGTGGGTATGGATACCTGCCCTTCCATTCTCGATGGGGCATGTCACAGGAAGGACAGTGCTGCCTGAATAAAGTTGGGGAAGCTGAAAATGTGTTGCTGGAAAAGCGCAGCAGGTCAGGCAGCATCCAAGGAACAGGAGAATCGCCGTTTCGGGTATTAGCCCTTCTTCAGGAATCCTGCCTGACCTGCTGCGCTTTTCCAGCAACACATTTTCAGCTCTGATCTCCAGCTTCTGCAGTCCTCATTTTCTCCTTAAAGGTGGGGAAGGACTGCAACGCTCAGGGAGACAGAGTGTCAGTGAACGGCCAAACACGTGACTTCTGCAAACTTCACCTTGTGCCTGTGCTGGAATGAAAAGCATTTGACAGACTTGTTCCGGATTGAAGTGTTTACTAGAAGCAGGAAGCTGAGGAAGAAACAACATAAATGCATTCAAATATGAGTGCAGAAACATTTCCCGCAGCACGAATGAAATTGTAAATTTCAGAGTAGCGTTTCCATACATTGAATTTGGGTTCATTTGTTTTGATGAGGCTGTTACCAGGGTAGAAAACCATTAAAAATGATACAGCATTTGCCCAGTATGATGGAACATTGTCTCAGTAATTCGCATTGCTATTCAGAGGGAGGGTTAGGTTGATTGGCAAAGTTAAATTGCCCTCTCGTGTCCAGGGAGTGAATTAAGTAAATTAGGTGAATTAGCCATGGGTAACGTGGGGATAAGGTTAGAAGTCACATGACGCCAGGTTATACTCCAACAGGTTTATTTGAAATCATATGGGGGAGGGATTCCCCTTCTTCAGGTGAAATATAAGGAAATAGGGAGGGGAGCTAGGTCTGGGTGAGATGCTCTTCAGAGATTCGACACCGGCTCGATTGACTGAAATGCTCTTTCTACACTGTAGGATTCCTTGATTCTATGAATTGACAATGACGGTGTTTACTGGGGTGTAAAGCCATTAGAGAAGATGCTGATGGGGTTGTACTGAGGATGAGATTTTATTCACTTGTCTTCTTGGAAAATTGAGAACAGTTATCCTTAAACCAAGGAAAACTTAATGGGATTTTTTTCAGGTTATGAAATGTTTGAACAGACTAAATAGGTGGAAAATTCCCTCTTTCAAGTAAGTAAACATCTAGATGACAGGCTTTCAATACCTTTGATAAAACCTTGGAAGGACAAAGAAATGATGAGAACAGATTCGCTATCACTGCAAGAATCTGTTTTTCAAAATATTTGGAAAGGCACAATTAGTGACTTACAAGGAATAAATTTCACAAGGAGAGAGACAGCGTGTGGCTAGGTAAAGGTGCAGAGGTGGATTGTAGTCGGTCGGAAGTTGCGGGAAACAATGTCGAAGTTGGTTGACTTTAAATGTAAAGAAATTTCTTTAATGTGTGCAAAACTGAATAAGATTCGCTTCCAAAACTCTGCATTTTGAAAGATTTGGCATACTATTCCACCTAAAGCATTGTAAATGGAACTGAGTGGATTTTTATTTATTGTGAACGGTAGATATTACATAATGAGTAGCAAGTGACCAGTTGCTTGGAGATCGACTTCCTGCTTTCATCAAGATGTGAGAACAAACACCATGATATTTGGTCCATTTAATACTCAGTGAAATCTGCCAAAGCAACAAGAAACAAAACTGGTGGGTTTTCTTTTGCACTTTAACCCTCTGTTTTTCTAAGCAGTATTTTCCTTAAGCTGAAATTAAGTCAGAGCAAATTTGAATACAACATTAATCGTTCCAATGAGATATATCTAATTCACTTCTGATTATTACAATGAACCTGGTGAGGTTTCAGCAAAATTAAAATGAAACGAATAAATCAGCATTTCTTGCGATTGAATCCAATTCAGCTTCAGCCATATGAGAAAGGCCATTGAGCAACAACATTGCCTTTATTTCACTCACCATGGCTGCTTCTTCACGTGAAAGAGAAAGTGACTTAAGAAATTATGAGTCAAATGTAGGTGTAAATATGACGGAAAATTCTTGTCCTGTTTCATCCTGACTATAAGATCTAGCACTCAGTTCTGACTCAGAATGTATTAATGACAGCTATTCATTCTGACCAGCTTGGCTATTTATTGGAATTTGCTGTTATGATAATTCTAGTGAAAGCAGTAACACAATGGTGTGGATTTGATTTCGCTCTGGAACTTTCTCATCCATGACTTTCACTACAAGTAACCTGATGAGGTCACATGTCACCCCACTACAAAATGTGCAGAGGAGACTGTGAGATTACGGTGCTGGTTTATTACACCGCTGTGCTCCACATTCACGGGTTCGAGTCACACTCTGGTTGCTAACTTTACGCACCGCTCTAGCAGTTTTCCTTTGCACCTCACCCTCTGGTATACACTGGATCGAGAATCTTGTTGTTGCCCTTCACTGCACGGCCGATTCACAAATAATCGACACCACATTAAAGTCGTAATGAAGAGTGAGAGCAGTCATTCTATTCAATTGTAGATGAAATTGGTATAATGAGAAGGAACGCATTTTTCTTTCTGCCCAACATTCCATCTTGTCTTTCTATGAATTTACATCGTAACAAAGAGAAAAAAATAAGAAGAGATCGAGCGCACAAATGAATCCAGTGAGGTTGTTCATGAGTAATTTAACCTAACACTTCACACAAAGATCTGATCAGTATTTCAAACAGTCACTCGGAATTGGAACCACAGAAAATTTCTCCAATGAAACAAACATTTCATTCTTTCACCAATTTCTGCTGTGTGTCAATCATACAACGATCCATCGTCCAGCGTGATCACTGACTTGCCAACTGTATAAGATCTAGCACCTTCCTTCAGCAATCACAGCTTCTGTGCACAGCCACCTGTGCTGGGACCCTGTGTCATTTGTTGCCCCCAGGTCACAGCACATTTCTTTTTCCTGTGTTTATGAGCTTTGTTCCTGATCTGTCTGATCTGTTTAATAAACCTTTCCTGTCACTTCATCCCATCCCCTCACAATTCTGAACCTATGAATAAAATAAAGCCTGAGACGAAATGTTAAACCAAGTGGAAATATGCTATTCAGCCCAAGGAGTCTGCTCAACCATTCATGATTGATCTGATTTGGAGATGCCGGTGTTGGACTAAGTTAAATTCACACAACACCAGGTTATAGTCCAACAGGTTTACTTGGAAGCACTAGCTTTCTGAGCGATGCTTCTTCATCAGGTGATAGTCACCTGACTATCACCTGATGAAGGAGCGTCTCTCCGAAAGCTAATGTGCTTTCAATTAAACCTATTGGACTATAACCTAGTGTTGTGTGATTTTTAACATATTGATCTGATAATCTTGAATTTCGTTCTGCTCAAAAGGATGCCTTTTGGGTTTGTCCCTTGGTGGAGGAAAGTAGGAATTTGTTCGCCTTTGAATGGGAAGATCCCGAGACAGGATGGAAACAGAAATACCGGTGGGCCGTGCTCCCCAGGGGTTTACGGAATCCCCGGATTTATTTGGACAGATGTTAGAACAAATATTGGAGAAATTTAGCAGCCACAAGGGGACTACCCTGTTGCAATATGTAGACGACATTTTAGTAATAGGAAAAAGAAGAGAAAGAGTAGTAGAAGCAACTAACAAATTATTGAATTTCCTGGGTCAGCAAGGACTGAGGGTATCTAAAAACAAACTACAATCTGTGGATCAAGAAGTGAAATACTTGGGACATTTAGTTAGGGAGGGAAAGCGAAAGATAAGGCCGGAACAGTAGAGGGAATAGTGGGGATTCCGCTGCCCAGGAGCAAACGGGGATTACGTAATTTTTTGGGTTTAACGGGATATTGCAGATTGTGGATTGATTCTTATGCTCAAAAGACGAATAAATTATATCTCAAACTATTACAGAAGGAACCAAAGTGTCTGAGTTTGGAAGAAAAGGAAAAGCTATCTAAGAATTCAAAAGAGTTCTCGTCCATGCCCCATGTTAGCCTTACCTTCTCCAGATAAACCTTTCCACCTCTTTGCTACCATAGATAAGGGAGCGGCTTTGGGAGTATTAAGCCAGAGGTGGAGATGAATGAGACAGCCAGTAGCATATCTTTCGAAGCTATTGGATCCAGTATCCCGGGGGTGGCCTGAGTGTGTGCAGGCCGTGGCTGCCTCTGCACTGTTGGTGGAGGAAAGCAGAAAGCTTACATTTGGGGGAGCCCTAAGAGTAAGTGAGAACGATCCTAAACCAAAAAGCTGGGCGATGGTGGACTGACTCGCGGATTCTGAAAAATGAGGCAATATTAATAGAAAAGGATGATCTAGTGTTGGTCACTGACAATTGTTTAAATCCAGCTGCCTTTCTTTGGAAAGGGGAAGGAGAATATCCTCAGAATCCAGGGCACGACTGCCTTGACATTATAGAATACCAAACTAAGGCCCGCATGAACCTGAGAGATGTTCCGCTTCATGCAGGAGCCCCACATTTTATAAACGGATGATCCTGGGTGACTGAAGAGAAAAGACTTCATGGGTATGCAGTCGTCGATGGGACGGAATGTAGTGTGGTAGAGGCAGGAAGGTTGTCAAATGGGTGGTCAGCACAGACCTGCGAACTCTATGCATTGGAAAGAGCCTTAGGGCATTAGAAAATAAAGAGAGAACAGTATACACTGACTCTAAATATGCATTTGGTGTTGGCACGTTCGGAAAGATATGGCAGGAATTGAGGACTGATCAATAGCCGGGGGAAGGAATTGGCATATGAGGAGTTGATTAAACGGGTCTTGGAGTCCCTATTACTCCCCCGAGAAATAACGGTAGTGCATGTAAATGGTCATCAGAATAGAAATGAACCAGAAGTTAGGGGGAATAGGTTAGCTGATGAAGTGGCTAAGGAAGCAGCCCTGAGCCCATAAGAAGTGGTGATCCATTTCCTAATACCTCCTGTCCCAGGTCCTCGGGAAGCTCCTACATTTACTGAAAGAGAGGAAAAAGAATTGCAAGATTTAGGGGCTGTAAAAACAGCTGACGGGCATTGGAGGTTACCTGATGGAAGGTAAACGTTAAACAAAATGATGATGCGAGAAATTATGGCTGTCCCACATCATGGCAGCCATTGGGGAGTACAAGCCATGTGTGATTTAGTTCTTAGAGAATATGGATGTAAAGGAATATATACGATTGCTAAACATATATGTGAGGGATGTATAATATGCAGAAAGGTAAATAAGAAAGTCCTGAGAAAACAGACCCCAGGAGGAAGAGACCCAGACTGAGACCCTTCCAGAGTATACAAGTAGATGATACTGAAATACCCAGAGTAGGAAGACTAAAATATATGCTGGTCGGAGTAGATCATCTATCTGGTTGGGTTGAGGTATACCCCCGAGCTACTGCCACTGCGACTGGGGTGTCTAAAACAATATTGGAGCACATAATTCCCCGATATGGGCTAGGGAACAATATAGATTCCGACCAAGGAACTCATTTTACCTCTAAAGTGTTACGGGGGTAACGAAAGGGTTGGGAATTTCCTGGGAGTTCCATACTCCATGGCACCCGCCATCATCAGGAAAGGTTGAGAGAATGAACCACACACTCAAATGACAGCTCTCTAAATTGATAATAGAAACCACACTCCCTTGGACCAAATGTTTACCTATAGCTCTCTTGCGAGTACAAACAGCCCCAAGGAAAGATTTGGGACTATCACCCTATGAAATCTTATTTGGATTACCTTATCTTCGAAGGAAGGGAGAATAGCCAATTCCCGAACCTAAAGATTTTTTCTTAAAGAACTATATACTGGGCTTGTCCTCCTCTTTGTCTTTCCTCAGGGAACAGGGTTTATTGGCACAGACTCCACCCCTTGAATTCACCGTTCATCCCATCCGGCCGGGAGATTTGGTCTTAGTAAAATCATGGACAGAGACTAAATTGCAGCCAGACTGCGAAGGGACGTATCATGCTCTTTTGACTACCGAAACGGCAATAAGGACGGTGGCGAAAGGCTGGACTCACTACACTCGGATCAAAGGGCCAGTGGACCCTCCAGTTGAGGAAGAAATCTGGACAGCCGAATCAACGCAAGATCCGCTGAAACTCAGACTAAAGCGAATTTGAGAAACTGATTATACAGTGGTGACGCGAGCGCGGGATTATTTCTGTAAGATTGTATATTAAGTCTTTTGGTGCTTCAGCACTTTCTTTAGACTGCTGGGGATGCTTAGAGTTATGATGCTAGCTCTATTACTATTGGCTTTTTGTCAAATATCATTTTCATTCGTGTTATTTATGGTCCCTGAGTCTGATAATCCACAAGTAATAGACCTGATTCATGTAGTTTAGTAAATTGTGGGGATGGAAATAATCAGAGACAGTGCAGCTCAGAGATACATCTTAAATCATATGGGGATGGCCTTGGGGATGGTACTTGGTATAATGGTCTCGTCACAGTACACCGGGCCACCTTCCGACCAGCTCTGGATTGTCCCGATATAGAGTGTAACCCAATATACTTAACGATCAAAAAAACCACATGACACGAAGCAATTCTTGGCAGGGGGTGTGCGTGGTAAAATTAAATGAAACATTTGGGATAGAAATGAAAACAAGCTGGAATGATTTCTCAGGCTGTTGTTTCTGAAGAGCGGAGAGCAGGGAAAATGGGCGGAACTACTGGATAATAAGATACAACCTTTCACCCCTCCTGATGACCTTAAAGTAGTAAAAATTGCAGAGGTAAAGGTCTTGAAACAGACTATCGAAAGAGAAACTGTGTACACGGATGCAAATGCCTGGGTTGAATGGATAAAGTATACTGTAAAAAGTCTGAACAAGAGCATCTCTTATGATAGTTTACTTATTACGTGCGTTTAGCACGTTCGCGTGTGGTTTGTCGTGATCGTATAGTGGTTAGTATTCTGCGTTGTGGCCGCAGCAACTTCGGTTCGAATCCGAGTCACGGTAGTAATTCCTCTATGTGTCCCCGGCTTTTGTGAAACACAAAGGGATCAGTTGTTTTAAAGTTTTGGTTTTCTCCAAGGTGATTTTTTTTTCCTTCAAGCTCTGCTCGCTCACATCTCTGTGTTTCATATGTCAGAATTCAAATCCACCCGTTTTCAGAGATTTCTTCCCTCCTAAGATCACTGACCGAACTTTCCATCCCATACCCCCCTTTCATTAATTTGGAGATGCCGGTGTTGGACGATGGAGTACAAAGTTAAAAATGACACAACACCAGGTTATGGTCTTACAGGTTTTATTGAAGCACTAGCTTTCTGAGCGCTGCTCTTTCCTCATGTGTTTGTGGAATCATTTCCTATTTCACGAAGGCATTGCAGAATCTAATACAGACTCTCACATTGATACCGATTAGTCTGTGTGGCTGTGGTCACTGTTGCTGTCAGCGACGCCCTCATACTGTAACAGAATAGAAAAAAAAAGTTCATTCGGCCCTAGCCAGATTACTGTGTGTAGTTCTGCAATTCAGAGTACTGCATGGATGTGATCGCACTGGGAACGTTGCAGGAGAGATTCACTGGGATATTGTCTGGGCTGAAGAGTTTCAGTTGTGAGGAGAGATTGGACAGACTGGGGTTGTTTGTCGCCGAGCAGAGGAGATTGGAGAAGACATGACTGAGATGGACAAAATATTGAGGGATATGGATAGGATAGACTGAAAGAAGCTTTTCTTATTGATGGAGAGATCGAACACTGGGGCCAAGAGATTTCGGGAAAATGCAGAAAAGTTCGAGTAGATTTGCGGAAAGGATCAGAGAGGCGGAAATCATTCTAACCTTAAAAAAAATTGAGATGTTAAATTGTGATGCCAAAACATGTAAGATTATGGGCTAAACGATGGATTACGTGATTCAGGTCGTTAAGCAGTTGTGTTTGACAAGTGCGGCCACAACAGGCTGAAGGGCCTCCTTCGATGTTGTCCTCCTCCACAGTATCGTGGTTAGTGTCCCCGCCTGTCACAGGGCTCAATTCTCCGCTGGGAGCATCGTAAAGGTTTTAAACCTGTCGCTCTGTTCCCCAGTGAAGGTTATTAATGCCTGGCCTTCCATTCTCGATGGGACATGTCACAGGAAGGACAGTGCTGTCTGAATCAGCGTGGGGAAGGTCTGCAGCTCCTGGGGAGAGAGATTGTCAGTGACAGTGCAAACACGTAATTTCAGCCAACTGCACATTGTGTTTGTGTTGCAATGAAAACCATTATATAGAGTTGTTCCTGACGGATATGGTTATTTAAAGCAGGAATCTGAGGAAGAAAAGAGCAAACCCATTCAGACATGAGTGCAGAAACATTTCTAGCAGAGCTACTGAGGTTGTACAGCGCAGAACCGCGTTTGCATGCATTGAATTCAGGTTGATGGGCGCAGCTTGCTTTCACTCGGCTGAGTTACCATTGTATAAATGATACAGATAGTGTTCAATGAGATGGTACATTTATTCAGTGGTTCGAACAGCTGTTAAGTCTGTAGGTTAGGTGGGTTGGCCTGTTAAGTTGCGCTGATGTGTCCAGGGAGTGAATTCAGTAATTTAAGTGAATTAGCCATGGGGAACGCAGTGATAAGGTCAGCAGTCACACGATGCCAGGTTTTATTCCAGCAGGTTTATTTGAAATCACAAGCCAGAGGCCTGGAGGGATTGAGAAGGGAGCTAGGTCTGGTTGAGATGCTGTTCAGAGTCTCCCTACAGACCTGATTGTCTGAACTGCACTTTCTGCCTTGTAGAGAATCTGTGATTCTATCAGAGAGGACACTGCCAGCGTTTACTGGGTCGCTAAGACATTAGAGACGATGCTGACGGCGTTTAGTGGGGATGGAGTTTTATTTATTTGTGTTTTGGAAAATTTGACACTGAATCAAGGAAAACCGAATGGAAGTTTTCCACAGTATTTGAGGTTTGGCGAGATTAAAATGTGTTAAATTCTCTCTTTCAAGTTCATATATTTCTGAACGTCAGGCTTTCAAAACCATGGATGTCGGACAAATAAATGATGGGAGAAGAATTTCTGTCACTCAGTAAATCCGTTTCCAAAATATTTGGAAAAGTACATTTAAAGACCCACAAGCAGTGAGTTTCACCATGAGACAGACAGCCTGTGGCCAGGTAAAAGTGTAAAAGTGGGGTGTGGGGGGGTAGAAGGTGCGAGGAAAAAATATCTAATTTGGACGACTTCAGATGCAAAGAAATATCGGAAACGTCTGCAGCTGAGTAAGATTCAGCAAAAAAAAAAATTCAGAGTCTTCAAAGATTTCTATTAATTTTCCACATGAAGCATTATAAATGGAACTGAGCAGATTTTGTCTATTGTCAAGGAAAGCTATTCCATAATGAATAGGAGGTGACCCGTCTCTTAGACATCGATTTCCTGCTTTCATCCCATGGCTTAAAGGTGGGAGGACAATCGCCAGGATGTTGGGTTCATTTGACACCCACTGAAATCTGCCAAAGTAACTGAGCATCAAAACGGGCATCTTGTTTTGTAGTTTAACCTTCTGTTTTTCTCATCAGTATTTTCTTTAAGCTGAAATAAATTCGGAGCAAAATTGAACGCAACATTTAACGTTCCAATCACATAAATCCAATTCACTTCCGATCATTGGAATGAACAGAGTGAAGTTGCAGCAAAATTAATAAAATGAAACGAACAACACAGCATTTCCGGGAAATTTACCCAGTTCAGGTTCAGCCATATGAGAAAGACCATCGAGCTAAAACATCACCTTCACTTCTGTCTCCGTATATACTTCTTCACGTGAGAGAGAAACTGTCTGAAGAAATTATGCGTCAAGACTAAATGTGAATGTGAATGTGACGGGAATTTCATGTTTTCTGGGTCATTCTGAGACAGTTCTGACTCTGAATAAATCAAGGACAAGGTATTCCTTCCAAGGACGAGGTGAATCACTTTGATTTTGCTGGTATTATTATTCTGCTGAAAGCAGAAACATAATGGTGTGGATTCGATTCCGCTCAGTGAATTTCTTATCCCCTCGGTGCACCATATGCGATCTTGACGGGGTCACATGTGAGCCCCTTTGCAATGGGCTGAAGTCTCCCAGGGGTTCAGGCGACGGGTTGCTCTTCCATTGTGCTTGTGTGGATTTGAATCCTTCTCTGGATGTTACTTCTATGAAACGCAGCTGTGAGGTTTCCTTTTGTGCCTCGCATCTTTAGGATACATTGGATGGAGTATCTTCCTCTTGCCCTTCATTGCACCGGAGATTTGTGATAAATCGATACCTCATCAAAGTCGAAGTAGAGCAATTTGGTTCTGTTGAAAGTTACATTGGGATAATGAAAAGGAGGGCAACCGTTTCTATTCTCCTTTCATTCCATCTTGACTTTCTGTGAATTTACATCGAATGGAAGAGGAACAAATAAGGAGAGATCGGGTGCAATAGTTTATCCAGTGGGATTGTAAATTTTAATGTAATACTCCACACAAAGTTCTGTTCAGTATTTTAAATAGTCAATTGAATTGGGACCGCAGGAAACTTTTCCAATGAAACGAATTTTTCATTCTTTCACAACCTTTTGCTGTGCGAATCATACCGCGATCCATCATCCAGCGTGATCACCAAATTGGCAATCATATTAGAGCTACCAATTTGCTTTAGCAATCACAACATCTGCACATACCCATCTGCGGTGTGCCATGTGCCATTTGTTGTATCCAGGCCACAGAACATTTCTTGTTCATGAACTTATGATCTTAGTTCCTGATCGGTCTGTTCAGTTTGAGAAACCTTTTCTATCACTTCATCCCATCCCCCCAGATTTCTCAAGGCATCAATAAAATAAGGCGTTAGACCAAATGACGTAGGACTGGAAGTCGACCATTCAGCCCATTGAGTCTGCTCCACCATTCAACGAACTCATGGCTGATCTGATAATCCTCAACTCCATTCTCCAGCATTGCCAAGACAAAGCTTCATCATCTTTCTGGTTAAATATCTGTCTGGCACAGTTTGAAAATACACAACAACTCAGCCTCAACAACAATTTCGGCAAGGAGTTCCACCGATTCATTGGATCCTGAGCAAAGAAATTACTCCTCATTTCTGGTTAATTAGACAATATCTAATTCTGAGTTCATGTCCTCTGGTGCTCTCCTCATACCAGAGGGTGAATCACCTGCCCGTATCTACCCTGTCAAGATCCCATGAATATTGAACGTTTATAAATGTTACTATGTGATTATCGAGGTCCCCTCCCTCTCCTTTGTTTCAAGGAGAATAATCCCAGCCTAACCAATCATTCCACGAAGCTCCATTTTCTCCAGTGTTGACAACATGTTCATTAATCTCTGCTGTCCCCTGTAGCGTCCTTCCATGTTATTAAGGCAGGTGGGGACATTTATGCGAAGAAACGGTTGAAATTTCAAGCACAGACAGCAATTGGATCTTGAAATCAGACAGTGACTGGAATCAGATTGGTCCACACAAGGACAAAATAGAGTAATGATCACTCTGACAAATGAGAATTTAATCATATCTCATTGACATTCAATAACTTTACTGTAAACAAATTACCCCGTGTAATCGTCCACAGAGCTATTATTTCGGGGAAAAAAGCTTATAGAAACTGGCTACATAAACACTTTGACAACAATAACATGTTCTTGAGGGATTTTTTGATTATAAACTCAACTCATTGTTCTGTGAATCCTACATCGTTTGCAAGGCACAAATAAGACGTGGGAAATCACTCTCTCCATTTGCCTAGATGGGTGTAACTTCAATAACACTTAAGGAACTGGACACCGTCCACGACAATGCAGTCACTTGAGTGTACCCACTTCAACACCTGCAATATTCATTCCCTTAACTGCGAAGGCACAATTCCAGCAGAGTTCACCAACTATAAGATGCACTGGAGTAAGTCATTCGGGCATTTTTGACAACCTTCAAAGCTCAACAGCTGTACTGACTATAAGGACAAGTTTGGAAGATGCAACGAAACGCCACCATTCTCAAGTTCCCCTCCAAGGCCCATAGCACCCTGACTTGGAAAGGAATCAGTGAGAAACTCATTGGTGAAACGGCCTTGATGGGCAAAGTTGCATACTTCAGCCTTCCATCTTTTATCTCACAATTTTAAGAAAAATGTTGATTTATGCGTGACCAGACTTATGCTCAGTCCTTTAGCTGTTTCCTAAACTGGTGGTTGCTAAAGTTCTGCTATCATCCACAGCCTGTGGTCAACAATAGAAAATACCTGAAAATCCTCTCAATCAACTGACTCACCTCAAGATTAGAGTGGTGTTGGAGAAGCACAGCAGGTCCGGAAGCATTTAAGGAGCAGAAAAAATGGACGTTTCAGTCAAAAGCCCTCCAACAGTAGTGAGACAGGGATCACATGGGATGGAGAGATAAATGGGAAGGGGGTGGGGCTGGGGAGAAGGTTGCTGAGAGTGCTGTATGTGTATGCAGGCGAGGGGTGAACATGATATGTCAGAGAAGTAGGTGGAGTGGATAGGTGGGAAAGAAGATGCACAGGTGGTGCAATCAGGCGGACGGTATTGAGCTGGAAGGTGGGAACTGGGGTAAGGTAGGGGAGGGGAAATGAGGCAACGGGTGAAGTCCAAATTGATGCCATGGGGTTGAAGGGTCCCGACGCAAATGATGAGGCTTTCTTCCTCCAGGCATCGGGTCGTGAGGCAGTGGCAATACAGGAGGCCCAGAAAATTCATGTCCTCGGGAGAGTGGGAGGAGGAGTTGAAATGTTTGGCCATGGGGCACTGGTGTTTATTCTTGCGAGTATCCTGGAGATATTCTCTGAAGTGTTGTGTGAGAACACATCTCCTCTCTCCAACTTAGAGGAGACCGCATCAGGCGGAATGTATACATGAAATGGCATGTGTGGAAGTGCAGGAGAAACTTTGATGGATGTGGAAGCCTCCATTAGAGCCTTGGACAGAGGTGAGGAGGTCGATGTGGGTGCAGGTTTTGCAATTCCTGCAGTGATAGGGAATTTTATGTTTCCTTCCCCACCCCTATCCACTTTGACAAAGACCCTTTCCTCCATGACTACCTAGTCAAGTCCAGGCCCTCCAATGACCCACCCTCCCCTCACGGCACGTTCCCCTGCCACCACAGGAATTGCAAAACCTGCACCCACATCTTCCCTTTCACATCCTTCCAAGGCTCCAATGAGCCTTCCACATCCATCAATTGTCCGTGTGCACTTCCACACATGTCATTTATTCCATCTGTTGCTCGCGATGCGGTCTCCTCTACATTGGGGCCAACAGATACATTCTCGGAGAGCGTTTCAGAGAACATTTCCAGGGAACCCGCAACATTCAACTCCAACGCCCCAATACCAAAAACATCAATTACGACGTCCCCCGACTCTCCCAAGGACATGCAGTTCCTGGGTCTCCTCCACCGCCATTCCCTCACCACCAGACGCCAGATCTTCCACCTCGAGACCCTCAAACCCAGGGCATCAACGTGGTCTTCACCAGTTTCCTCATCTCCCCACGGCCACCTTATCTGAGTTCCAAGTTTCGACTGACCTGACCCACTTGTCTATCTTCTTTTCCACCTATCCGCTCCACCCTCTTCTGCGACCTATCACCTTTAACCCCATTTCTATTCACATCTTGCACTCTCAGCTAATTTCTTCACAGACCCAGTCCTCCCGTTTATCTCTCAACCCTCGAGGCTCCCAGCTT
The DNA here is from genome assembly GCF_047496795.1 of Chiloscyllium punctatum. NCBI lineage: Eukaryota > Metazoa > Chordata > Chondrichthyes > Orectolobiformes > Hemiscylliidae > Chiloscyllium > Chiloscyllium punctatum. The sequence continues at coordinate 2,649,190 of NC_092756.1, forward strand.
TATTCCTGATGAAGGGCGTTTGCCTGAAACATTATTTTTATTCTGCAAATCGGATGCTGCCTGACCTGCTGTGCTTCTTCAGCACCACTCTAATCTTGATTCTGATTTCCAGCACCTGCAGTACCCACTTCCGTCCATCTGATTCCCCTGTCCATTGATCTTGAATAGGCCGTTTTCTAAAGTTCCAGCATCATTTCCCTGCTCTTATATTCCCACCTGCGGTCAAGAACAGAAAGTATCTCCAACCTATCGAGACCACTTGATCCCTTGTCCAATCACCTTCAAACATTCGTGAATGTCTACTCCAATTTCTCTTTAATTACTTTAAACCACTCAGCATTCACACTTTTCTCATTGTGCGTCCTCAAATTCATTATCACCCACTTCACTGGATTGAATTCCTTTCAGCACATTTTCTTGCCAATTGTTTCAAATCTCCCTGCAGTCTATGCCTTTCTTCCTCATGGTTAACGACATGACTAATTGTTACCTGATTTGCAAGCAGCTAAATGATGGCCACGACAAATAATTAAAAATCGTTGACCTATATGAGAAAACAATAGAACTCATCGAAGCCATATTTCATAAGCTTGCAGAGGACACCAGAAGAGGAGACTGTGAAGAAGGTGATCTAAGATTCCAGAAGGATCTTAATCCATTGCGTCCTTGGGCTGAAAAATGTCACATGAAGTTCAATCTGGATAAATGGAAGGCATTGCATTTCGCTACATCAACTCAGAGTAGGGCTTATACAATTAATGATCGGGCGTTTCATCGTGTTGTGGAACACGGAGGCCAGGAATGCAAGTACATAATTAATTTTAGTTTACTTCAGATATAGACAGAATGGTTAAAAAAATGTCATCCTGCCTTCGTTGCTCAGTCCTTTGAGCGTAGGAGTTGGTCCGTTATGTTGAAGTTGAATAGGACATTGGGTGATGCGTTTTCGGGAATACTGTGTCCAGTTCCTATCGCCCAGTAATAGAAAGGAAATTATTCAGCTGGAGTAGGTTGAGAACAGGTATACCAGCGTATGGCTACAGGGGAAGGTTTGTGTTATAACGAAAGGCTCGATAGGCTGACAATATTTTCACTCGAGCACTGAAGTTTGAAAGGCGACCTGAAAGAAATTTATAAATTATTGAGAGTTCGGCTCGAGTTAACTGTAACTGTCTTTTCTCCAAGGAGGGGGGACTTCAAGACGAGAGGGTAAATGTTCAAAGTGAAAAGAGGGATTTAAAATAAGACATGAGAGGCTTTTTTTTTAACAGAGGATGGTTTATGTGTGCAATGAAATGAAGTGATGAATGAAAGTACATTTACACAATTTACAGGATATTTGGATCGACAAATGAATTGGAAAGTTTCAGTGGGATTAACAAAAGCTATTCACTCATGCCAAGTACACTATTTATTGCACATAGGGAAGTTCAGAATCAACCACAATATTATGGATCTGGAGTCACACACCAGCCAGACACCAGATAGGTATGGCAGTTTCCTTCCCTATCAGGTATTAGTGAATCAGATCGACTGATTCAACATCATCATTAGACTCTAGGTATTTATTTAAATAAAATTACCAGCATCTGCCATGCCAGGGTGTGAACCCATGTCCTCAGAATTATATCTGGACATTCATATTAACAATGCAGTAATAATATCACAAGGGCATTACTAACCCTCAGCAATTACAGGAGCCGTCAGATGCGACTCGTTTAGTTTGGCATTATGTTCAGTATGAGCTGATAGGAGCGAAAGGCCTGATTTCATGCTGCATGAGTCTATGACTTTGACACGATGAAACTGGCAGTTGGTCGGGATTAACAGCAGCGTTGACAGTTTAGTTGACCTCCTTCTGGGATATGTAATCTTGCTGGTTACTCTGGAGGTTCTTCTGCTCATTGAGCCCTTCCAATACATGGGACTGTTGAACTGTCTGTCCCCAGTTTGACTGAATCGATGAGTTTCCACTTCAGCAGGTAATTGAATCACGCATTGCGCTGGTTTCTCTGTGATATCGGTTGAACGATTGGTTGAAATCATGTCCACGCAGACGTAGGTCCCATTGTCCATGTTGTGAATGTGTTTTTATTCTGCTTGATATATCCACAGGGTGTGGATGTCACTGGTCAGGACAGCATTTGTTGTTCATCCTGATTCGCTGCTGCCTCGCTGCTCGAGAGACATGGATTCGATCCCAGTCTCGTGTGACTGTGTGCAGTTTGCACATTCTCTCTTTGCTTGTGTGAGTTTCCTCCCACAGTCTGAAGGTGTGAAGGTTACTGGGGTCAGCCATGGGAAATGAAGGGGAACGGAATAGTTATGGAGTGTGGGACTGCTAGGATGTTCTTCAGAGAGATGGTGTCGACTGGAAGGGCCGAATGGCCTGCTTTCCCACACGGTCGTCATTCTCGGATTTCGGGTCAGCTATTTCGTTCAGGTCCTGGAGACACAAGTAGGCAGGATTGGGTAAAGATGGTAGCATCCCCTGGATAAGTGACATGCATGAATGGGATTGCAGGAAATTAAAGGCATGCTCTCTGTTCCTAAGGTCAGGCTTCCATTCCAGGTTTTATTCATCGAACTTTAACATTACCACTTCCGTGAGTGAGTCCCCAAGGATGACTAATTTATTATATCACCACAACACCACTTTCTCCAGGTTGCAGTATTTATTGGGAACAAGAAGCTGATTCTGAGCTGATGCGAGCAAAAACAGGTGCCAATGTCAAAACCACTGATCCAAACAGGAAAATGAAATTTCGTACCTCGTCACCCCAAAGTTAAAGTCACCACATGCTTTGGATGCGCCAATCGGCTTTCTCAGCAACATGTACTGTTTATGTCATAATATTATAAATGGGGGCAAGTATTCCCTTCCGCCCCGGTTTTGAGCAGGACCAACCGCGGAAATACATGCGCCTCTCTCCTGTCATTCCATCCCATTTTCCAATTGGATCTTTGTGACTGCTTCACACAGTTTCTCTGATTCCGGATCTGGAACTGGGATTATATGTGATTGCATGCAGCAGCTGGTCCTGCCTTGTGTGGGCAAAGTGATGAAGTAGCCGATGTTCAAATATAATGCAATTGAAGCATACGTTTCAACAATATTCTGCACTCTCCCAAAAGTTTGGAGAGTTTCATTAATCCCATTCTCCTGTACTCTCATTCATGGAACCTCCACAGTCTCTGGGGATGCGAAAGTTAAAGATTCGGTTCATTTTGCGTTCCTATATGCCTGTCGCTAAGTCCTGATATTGTACATTCTTCCTGATATTTCCACTGCTACCATACTGCTTGCAATTTGCAAGCGTGGTCTGTGGAATGCTGCAACCTTCCACTGCACCATACGTTTAGTAGTTCGCATTCTGCGTTGTGATTGCAGCGACCTCGCCTCTAATCCACTCCATAGCGGTCAGTTCTCTCAAAGCTTTACGTTTGGTGAAACATGGTCTGAAATTAATCGTTTTTTAGAAGATAATATTCTCCGAGGTGATGATTTCTTTTCCATCGAATTTTGTTGTTCTGCGTTTCAAATACCAGGATTTAAACCCAAAAGTTCTCGAAGATGTCTCTCCCTCGCACTCTCCCGAGCTCTCTTTTACGTCCCTCATCCCATTTCACTGAGGCATTGCACAATCTAACATACATTTTCACGTTGATACCGTCCAGTCTGTGCCTATGCACTCACTGTTGCCCCAATCTCTTCATTTGCACCTTCAAATCATTCGATCCGTTTGGATATCGTGGCTGTGAGATCAATTCTCTTTTAGCAACTTTTACTGACATGGACCAGAGATTATTGGAGCGTCAGGCTGAATAAAAGGGCATAGGGAATAATTGGGGGAAAGAGACTGTATTGGAAAAGATCCCCCAGGAGGGCTTTCTGCGATAGCCTAGTGGTATTATCGCTGGATTGTTAACACAGCAAAGCCAGGTAATGTTCTGTGGACACGGGTTGGATTCCCACCACACCACGACGATGATAGTATGTGAATTCAATAAATGCCTAGAATTAAGAATACGTTGTCTGAAAAACCCATCTGTTTCACTGACGTCCTTGAGGGATGAAAACTACTGTCCCGATCTGGTCTGGCGCCCACGTGACTCCAAACCGGAAGGCAATAAATGCTGCAGTTCCACCCCCGATGCTGTTACAGAATGGAAATATGTTAATTCGGCTCAGTGCTAGAATTGTCCAGGGATGAGATCGCACTGGGAAAGTTGTAGGAGAGATTCACTCGGATAGTGTCGAGGCTGAAGAGTTTCAGTCATGAAGGGAGACAGGACAAACTGGGGTTGTTTGTCACCGAGCAGAGGGGTTTGTGAGGGGTATAGATAAGGTAGACAGAAAGAAGCGTTTCCCATCGATGGAAAAAACGATCACAGGGGGCCAGAAATTTAATGAGAAAGGCAGAAAGGTTAAAGTAGATGTGGAGAAAAGCGGTTTAGGCGGGCGGATGTTCGAATTTGGAACACACAGTCTGGAAGGGTCAGAGTGGCAGCAACTCTTATAACCTGAAGGAATATGCAGATGAGAATATGTTCTGCCAAGACATCTTCGAGAAGGTAAGGCTATGGGCTAAACCATTCGTGTTGTTAAGCAGTTGCTTTTGACACATGCAACCCCAACGGCTGAAGTGTCTCCTTTGAAACTGTTGTCCTTGCTAGTATGGTGGTTCGTGTCGCCGTATATTATGCGGGAGTTAGTTGCTCAATTCCTGGCTGGGGCACTGTAAATGTTTTAAAACTGTCGCTCGGTTTCCAAGTGCGGGTTATTATTGCCTGCCCTTCCATTCTCCATGGGAAATGTCACAGGAAGGACAGTGCTATCTGAATCAGTGTGGGGAAGGTCTACAGCACCCGGCGAGACAGTGTCAATGAAAGTGCAAACAGGTGACTTCCGCAACCCGCACCTCGTGTCTGTACTGGAGTCTGAACCATTTAATAGAAAGAAGAAGGAAGCTGAGGAAGAAACAGGGTAAACCAATTCAGATGTGAGCGCAGAAACATTTTCCGCAGCATCATGAGGAAAACTGACAAATGGCTCCGAGAAAGAGTTTGTCTTTCAGAACTGTTAGTTCACAGAGATGTTTCTTGTTCCACTCAAGCCCTTCAGAAATTGAATAACAATTTAACTGAGACTTGAAATGTTAGAACACACCAGGCGATGAGTCACGTGCTGGAAACTGTGTTTAAAAGCCAGATGTTTGATAACTGATCATGATGCAATCGGCTGAAGTACCATTGGCCATGCTTTTAAAAACTCGATAGCTGTCATTTTTCAACTAAACAAAATAGGCAAAAACAAAGTCATCAAGAAAAGTTCCAAGCATTGCATATGTCGTCCCTGGTGCGAACGTGCTGAAATGCAGCTGTCTCACTGCTATTTCCCAATGTTGATTTCCAGAAAAGGAAAAAAAATTGTTGTTCCTTATGGAAATCTTAAATTGAACATGAGTTCCAGACATCACAAAACAGCAAAGGTAGCAGTCCTGTCAGAGTCAGTGAGAATTGCATATCGGAGATGAAATCAAATGGGAAGAAACGCTGAAATAAGTTGGACTGGGGTGTGCAAAGTTGAAAATCACACAACACCAGGTTATTGTCCAACAGGTTTAATTGGAAGTACTAGCTTTCAGACCACTGCTCATTCATCAGGTGATTGTGGCGTCCACAGTTGTAAGACACAGAATTTATAGCATATGTTTACAGTGTCATGTAACTGAAATTGTACATTGAAAAATACCTTGATTGTTTGCTAAGTCTCCAATCTGTCAGAATGACCATGTTAGCTTCACTTCTTTCATATATAAAGTGCAAAACCTTTTTATTTTAATGTTTAATTCTCAGGTGAAGTTTAACAACTGATGTCTGCGCCCCATCCCCTGTGCTGCTGTGTGTTCCATAATGTTTAGACTGATTCTAGTTTATAAAAATGAGTTACCAGAGACTTACATGGATTCATGAAGTTTTTGAGCAAAGTACAATGTAACTCTGCAAGTACAATTTCACCCCACAGACGTATATGTGTGTGTGTGTGTGTGTCTGTAGGAGGATCTCTGTTTGTAGCTAGGGCAATGGGATCACCTGTACTGTGACATGAACCCAATGATCATGGGTACAGAATTTAGCTATCAGTCTCTGTGGGGGCACTTTTAGCTGCTGCCTGTTCCGAAGACCTTGGAGGACTGTCACCCGAAGATCCGAGGTCGAATGTCCTGGATCACTGAAGTGCTCTCCAACTGGGAAGGGGCACACCTGTCTGTTGATTAATGCGTAGCGCCCATTCCGTTGTTGTAGCCTCCGTTCAGCTTCACCAATGTACCATGCCTTAAGGCATTCTTGCCTGCAGCGTGTTGTTTTTTTTAGATTAGCGTCAGTCTAAACATTATGGCATGGACGCAGCACACAGGGACTAACACCTTCAACATATTATCTATGCTGACACTAATTGGTAAAGTCCACCTGAGAATGTAACTGTTAAAAGAAAGTTTTTCGATTTATATAAGAAAGAAATGAACCTAACATAGTCATTCTAACAGATGGAAGACTTAACAAGCAATCAAGGTATTTTTCCAATGCATTATTTCAGTGACATTACACTGTAACCTTTCGCTATAAATTCTGTACCTTACCACTGTGTACTCCACAGCCACCTGATGAAGGAGCAGCTCTCCAAACGATATTGCTTCCATTAAACCTGTTTGACTATGACCTGGTGTTCTGCGATTTTTTACTTTGTATTAGAATGCGAATCTCACAATTAATATAGAGATGAAGAAGCATTTATTCTCTAAGACCGTTCTGCATTAGTGGACTTTCTTGTAGCAGAAAGCTGTTGAGGAAGTGTCATTAGGTGTAATGAGGCTGAGATCAGCAGATGTTCAAACAGCAAAGACATCAAGCGTTATGGGGAAAGGCAAGAAAGTGCAGTTTCAAGGTTATCAGATCAGATATGAAACCATTCAATAGCGGAGTAGACGTGATGGTCTGAATGGTGTCTATCTGTTCCTAAAATTGTTGGCCTTAATATGAAGCTGCAAAACCGACCTGAGTAAAACGTGCCAAATTTTAAAAAAGCATGGGACCCGGAGCACTGAACCGAGGTGAAATGTACAAAGGACCACACACAAAGGGCAGACAATATTGGGTCATTGATCCGTAGTGATCAGTATACGAAGGTAAACAGGAAAACCGATATTCAGTATCTACGTTGAACCTGGCTCCACTGGGCATGTAGTTGACTCTCACAAACCACTATTCCCCTTCCGTTTTCCTGACGCCCTCTCCGTTCTTGTTTTAAACTGATTGAACGTCAGGCAATTGCCGATGACATTGCTGATGTGGAACTATAGCATATAGAACATAGAACATTACAGCGCAGTACAGGCCCTTCGGCCCTCGATGTTGCACCGCCCTGTCACACTAATCAGAAGCCCATCCCATCTCCACCATTCCATGAACGTCCATATGCCTCTCTAATGACGACTTAAATGCACTTAATCTTGGCGAATCTACCACGGTTGCAGGCAAAGCATTCCTTGCCCGAACTACTCTCTGAGTAAAGAAACTACCTCTGACATCTGTCTTATACCCATCTCCCCTCACTTTAAAGTTGTGGTCCTCGTGCTTGCCGTCCCCATACTTGGAAAAAGACTCTCCCTGTCCACCCTATCTAAACCTCTGATTATCTTGTATGTCTCCATTAAGTCACCTCTCAGTGTTCTCTCCAACGGGGACAGCCGCAAGGCCCTCAGTCTTTCCTCGTAATGCATTCCTTCCATACCAGGCAACATGCTAGAAAGTCCCCTCTGCACCCTTTCCAAAGCGTCAATATTCTTCTTACAATGCGGTGACCAGAAATGTTCACAATACTTCAAATGTGGCCGTACCAGATCTTTGTACAGCTGCAGTATACCCTTCTGATTCCAGAACTCAATCCCTCTATTAATAAAGGCCAAAACACTGTTTTCCTTCTTAACAACCCTGTCAATCTGGTTGGCAACTTTCATGGATCTGTGTACATTGACACCGAGATCTCTGCTCATCTGCACTCCCAAGAATCTTACCATTCGCCCAGTATTTTGCATTCCGATTACTCCGTCCAATGTGTATCACCTCGCACTTGTCCACATTAAACTCCATTTGCCACCTCTCAGCCCAGCTCTGCATCCTATCTATGTCTCTTTGCAACCTACTACATCTTTGGTCACTATCCATAACTCCACCGACCATAGTGTCGTCCGCAAATTTACTAACCCACCGTTCTAAGCCCTCATCCAGGTCATATATAAAAATGACGAATAGCAGTGGAACCAACATCGACGTTTGCGGAAAGCCGCTAGTAACTGGACACCAAGATGAACATTGCATCAACTACAACACTCTGTTTTCTTTCAGCAAGCCAATTACTGATCCAACCTGCTGTGTCTCCCACAATCCCATTCCTCCACATTTTGTATAATAGCCTACTGTGGGAACCTTATCGAACACCTTGCTGAAATCCATATACAGCACATCAACCTGTTTACTCTCATCCACCTGTTTGGTCACTTTGTCAAAAAACTCATAAGATTCGTTAGGCACAACCTATCCCTTTACAAAACCGTGCTGACTGTCCCTGATGAGATTATTCTTTTCTAGATGATTATAAATCCTATCTCTTGTTACCTTTCCCAAAGCTTTACCAACAACTGAAGTGAGACTTACTGGTCTGTAATTACCAGGGTTGTCTCTACTACCCTTTTGAACAAGGGAACCATATTTGCAATCATCCAGTACTCAGGCACTATTCCTGTAGACAATGATGATTTCTAGATCAATGGCACAGGCTCGGCAATCCCCTTCCTTGCTTCCCACAGGATCCTAGGATAAATCCCATCTGGCCCAGAGGACTTTTCTATTTTCACACTCTGCAGTATTTCTAATTCTTCTTCTTTGTGAACCTCAATCTCTTCGAATCGAGATGCAAGTATCTCTGTATCTTCCACGCCAACATTTTCATTTTATATCGTGAACACTGTCGAAAAATATTTATTTAGTGTTTCCCATGTCTCCTCTGACTCCACACACAACTTCCCACTATTATTCTTGATTGGCCCTAATTTAACTCTCGTCATTCTTTTATTCCTGACATACCTATGGAAAGCCTTAGGGTTAACCCTGATCCTATCCACCAACAACTTCTAATGTCTCCTCCTGGCTCTCATGTCTCCTCCTGGCTCTTCTGAGCTCTCTTATTCGGTCATGCAAGGAAACGATTCTGTCTGCTGCACAACATCATTCAGCTTCGAAATATCTGGCAGTATTACATATTGATTACTGTAAACGTTAACCTTTAACAAGCCATGACAGTGAAATCAGTGAATCCTCATCACTATCCTACCAGGGAAGATTTCTGTTAACATCACCCTGGACATCATGAGATTCGCCATTCTATTCTCCCATCCTACTGTGCGTGATCCACTCTGCCCTTTTCCGGTCTTGTTGGTTGGTTTACAATACTGAGGCTATCCAATCATCTTTGCATTTCAGTTTCTAAAGGATGAGACCTTCTCTCTGAGCTGGCAATGTGCTTGCTCAGTGGCGATGACACTGTCCTTGTAAACTAGAAAAGTGCTTGAAGTAGGCCATTCCTGTTTTACATTCCAAGAACTTGAGGCAAACCGTTCGGCAGGACAGGAAATAGCGGGCGTGAGCAGTGATCAAGTTTGGCAGCAAGAACGAGGTGAGGCAGTATAAACTACAGAGTAATGGGGAAACAATGGGCAAGGAACACTGGGACGGGAGGGGCTGAATACTTCCTTTCTTTGCTGTAACCAGACATTGGTGTTGAACTCTGAAATGGGACAACATCAGACCAGTCGGTGAAATCTTACTTTCTGCTTGTTTTCTCCCGAGGCCTGTGTCACACTTGGGGAAATGTGTCTGCGTGCTTCAGTCTATGGGTAAAAATGGGGTTCAGTTCCCATCTCAAACTTTAATCCCATTTATTGTGTTTTACGAGATTAAAACGTTCCAGAGAAATTAGCATTCAAGTGAAACATCAGAGTTCACAGGGTTACAGACCAAGTGCTGAGAAATGAGATGATGGGACCCATTTCTGTGCTGTAAACACTCGATAATTCAATCGTTTTTGAGGGGAAACATATCTGCAGTAATATAATTCCAAAAACTGTGTTATGAAGATATGGTGCAACTGCTTCAAAACTGAGTCTCAGCTATTTCTTTTCTGCCTTTTGATACATTGGAGCTGCAGCGAATGAGTGTGTTGGTTTCTGAAAACGAAACGTACCAATGAGCAATGTATTGGGCTATTCCAGGATTGCCTTCTCTGACAACGGTGGGACATGACTGATGTTGTCTATGATATGGAATACTGGATTAGTGGTGCTGGAAGAGCACAGCAGTTCAGGCAGCATCCAACGAGCAGCGAAATCAACGTTTCGAGGAAAAGCCCTTCATCAGGAATAAAGGCAGTGAGCCTGAAGCATGGAGAGATAAGCTAGAGGAGGGTGGGGGTGGGGAGAGAGTAGCAGAGAGTACAATGGGTGAGTGGGGGAGGGGATGAAGGTGATAGGTCAAGGAGGAGAGGGTGGAGTGGATAGGTAGATAAGTAGATAGGCAGGTCGGACAAGTCAAGGAGACAGTAACTGAGCTGGAAGTTTGAAACTAGGATGAGGTGGGGGAAGGGGAAATGAGGAAGCTGTTGAAGTCCACATTGATGCCCTGGGGTTTAAGTGTTCTGAGGCGGAAGATGAGGCGTTCTTCCTCCAGGCGTCTGGTGGTGAGGGAGCGGCGGTGAAGGAGGCCCATGACCTCCATGTCCTCGGCAGAGTGGGAGGGGGAGTTGAAATGTTGTGCCACGGGGCGGTGTGGTTGATTGGTGCGGGTGTCTCGGAGATGTTCCCTAAACGCTCTGCTAGGAGGCGCCCAGTCTCCCCAATGTAGAGGTGACCACATCGGGAGCAACGGATACAATAAATGATATTGGTGGATGTGCAGGTGAAACTTTGATGGATGTGGAAGGCTCCTTTAGGGCCTTGGATAGAGGTGAGGGAGGAGGTGTGGGCACAGGTTTTACAGTTCCTGCGGTGGCAGGGGAAAATGCCAGAATGGGAGGGTGGGTCGTAGGGGGGTGTGGACCTGACCAGGTAGTCACGGAGGGAACGGTCTTTGCGAAAGGCGGAAAGGGGTGGGGAGGGAAATATATCCCTGGTGGTGGGGTCTTTTTGGAGGTGGCGGAAATGTCGGTGGATGATTTGGTTGATGCGAAGGTTTGTGGGGTGGAAGGTGAGCACCAGGGGCGTTCTGTCCTTGTTACGGTTGGAGGGGTGGGGTCTGAGGGCAGAGGTGCGGGATGTGGACGAGATGCGTTGGAGGGCATCTTTAACCACGTGGGAAGGGAAATTGCGGTCTCTAAAGAAGGAGGCCATCTGGTGTGTCCTACGGTGGAACTGGTCCTCCTGGGAGCAGATACGGCGGAGGCGGAGAAATTGGGAATACGGGATGGCATGGCGGAGAAATTGGGAATAGTGCCAGTGTTTGAGTTGAATAGACAAAGTTAAAAATCACACAATATCAGGACAGAGTCCAGCAGGTTTATTTGGAAGCACGAGCTATCGGAGAGCCGCTCCTTCATCAAGTGGGTGTTTTTCTGCAGAAAATTGGTGTGTGTGTCAATATGCGCGATCTTTTGGAAGATCATCTGAACTTTAACCGACCGTTCGTGGTGTCGACGGTACCCATGACTTGGAGGCGTTGGTGTTGGACTGGGGTGGATACATTTAATAATCACGCAAAGAAATTTTAGATTCCAACAGTTGACAAACACCTGATGAAGAAGCAGTACATGGAAAACTGGTGCTTCCAAATACGTCTGTTCAATACCATCTGGTGCTATGTGATTTTTACTCTCATAGCATTTCGTAATGTTTAACTGATCGAAGACAGTGAAAGAATTTTCGCTCGTGAAGATGAAAATTTCAAATATTATCCACCTGAGCATAACAGAAATGATTAGGTTGGATGTGTGATGAATCTCGACAATGCGCTTGCGCAAAGTAAAAGTCGAACCTCAACCGCCTGATCCGTAGCCGTCTATACGAATGGTTGTACCACTGGCCAGATGCACAGCTGAGATTTTACACGCTGCAGGGCTATGGTGTTAACAAGGACATGAGCAATAAGAGTAACAGTCACAAGGTGAACAAAGAACAAAGATAATCACCATCATTGATTTACTTCAAATTGTCTTCAAAAAAACGACCATTCACAATCTGATCAGCCAATCAATGAGGTCACTGATGATCTTGGAAATTGCAACTGACTTTGCTGCGTTTTCACCATAATTTGAGGTAAACTCCAGACTAATCATAACATCGCATATTCCCATTAATTTTCAGCATTAGATTACGTTAATGACCTGTCCGTATTTGCAGGAAATGAGTGAAAATGTCCTTCCGGTAATGTAATCCAGTGCAGAGTCGGCCAGAAAAGAAAAGACGAAGACATGAAACATCACTCCCATTTCTCTCTGTACCAATGCGTTTTCCTGAGTCGAATATTTTCAGGGCTTGTCTTTACTATCTAAAGAATTAATTATTTTCCCGGGAAAGATTCTTCATAAATCAATTAACATCTGAGGTGTTGAATAATTTTTTACTTCAGATTAAAATAGTTGAATATCTTTTCCCCCAGCCTAATGTCCCAATCCTCCCTCCTCTTCCATGTAAATACAAGCTTTGCCAGCTGATGTTGGAGCTCCCAACCTGACATTCCAATGCTCCTTGCTGCTCCATGTCAATAGAAGCGGCTCTACTTGAAGTTGGAGCTCCCACTCTGATTTCCCAATGCTCCCAGTTGTTACATGTCATTAAACGCTGGTCCTTGTGAGGTTGGAGCTCTCAGTCTGATGTCCCAATGTTCCCTCCTCCATGTCAATAGAAGAAGTCCAGTTGAGGTTGGATCTATCACTCTGATGTCCCAATGCTCCCTGCTGCTACATATCATTAAAAGCTGCTCCAGGTGAGGGTGGAGCTCCCAGATGGATCTCGCAAATCTCCTTGCTCCATGCTAACTGAAGCCGCTCCAAATGAGGATGGATCTTGCATTCGGATGTGCCAATGCTCCCTGCTGCTCCATGTCAACAGAAGCTGCTCCAGGTGTGGTTGGAACTCCCAGACTGATGTCACAATGCTCCCTGATCCACGTCAAAAGACACTGCTCCAGATGAAGTGGGAGCTCCCATCCCGGGCAGCTCACATACTTCTATACCATCATAGAAATACTGCCCACTGAACATTCTGCATCATGAGAACCTAATATTATTTTTAGTCAACACCGAATCATTATGCCCAAAAGTCATTCTTTCTTAAACCTTATTTAGCATGTGCATACTGCAGTCAAGCCGAAGTAAGATAGTGGTGCTAATTGATGTAAGCTTAATATAAATTACATCCTATTTTTCATGTTGCATAACTGCGACTTGGCAAGGACAATGTTTTTCTTGAAATCACACTTTTATTCCAGGTGAGAGAATTTGGTTTGAATTATTTAAAATGAACTTGCTCACTGTGTAAAATGATCAAATAGATCTCAATTTCATTTCAAAATTGGATACGTTGTCATCCATCTTGAAATGTGGTGTCTTCTTCTTTCAACCAGACGGGTATTACAACGAAAAGTCTATTAATGATATGCGTATAAAGACACTTTAAATCGCAAGGTTTATGAAGGTTTGTAGCTCAGGTTGAGGTTGAGGGTGTAGGTTTGCTCGCTGAGCTGTAGGTTTGATACCCAGACGTTTCATTATCTGGCTCCGTCACATCATCAGTGGCGACCTCCAAGTGAAGCGAAACTGTTGTCTCTTGCTTTCTATTAATATCTTCCTCCTGGATGGCGTTCCTGGGGTTTGTGGCGATGTCATTTCCTGTTCGTTTTCTGCGGGGTTGATGGCATTTAGACCTATGTGTTTGTTTATGGCGTTGTGGTTGGAGTGCCAGGCCTCTGGGAATTCTCTGGCATGTCTTTGCTGAGACTGTCTCAGGATCAATGCGTTTCCCAAGTCGAAACGGACTACCAAAAATCCATAAACGACGAGCCCCCTTCAGACCCATAGTCTCTTTACCCAGAACACAAACTTACAGACGGGCCAAAGAACTACACGCAAGACGGAAATGCCTCATAGAAGAGTCACAGCACTCCATCCACTCCACCCAGGAATTCCTAAAAATCATCAAAAAAACCAAAATAGAGGAAGAAGAAGCAATGATCTCATTCGACATAACAGCACTGTTCACCTCCATCAACATCGACCTGGCAAAGGAAACACTTCCCACACTTTTAGAAGAGACCATCACACACCCCAACCACCATCAATCACATGACCAAGGAAAACATCATGAAGCTAGTGGACCTGTACCTCACCACCCACTTCACTTTCAACATCATTGTCTACAAACAAACCAATGGCACACCCATGGGATCTCCGCTCTCAGGATTCATAGCAGAAGCGGTAATGCAAAGACTCGAACAAACAGCCCTAGCAACAATCAAACCAAAAATCTGGGTCCGCTATGTAGATGACACCTTTGTCATCACAAAACGAAACAAGATAGAAGAGGCATTTAACATCATCAACAACACCCTCACAGGCATAAAGTTCACCAAGGAGGAAGACACCGACAAGAAACTCACATTCTTGGACGTCACAGTAGAAAGAAAGGACAACGGAAAAACTACAAACCTGCATATACAGAAAACCGACAAACACTGACCAAATACTTAACTTCACCAGTAACCATCCCAACACACACAAACGAAGCTGAGTCAGAACGCTATTCCAATGAGCCACCACACACTGCAGCACAGACGAACTTCGGAAAACAGAGGAGAACCACGTATTCAACGTATTCGAGAAGAATAGATACTCACAAAATACAGTCCGCAGATTCCTCAAGAACAAACCACGATAAGCAGACCAACCACAGTCAGAAACACTAACCACCTTACCATACATCAAAGAAGTTTCAGAAATGAAAGCCAGACTACTCAGACCCCTCGGAATCCTAGTAGTACACAAACCCACCAACACTCTCAAACAAAAACTAACAAACTTAAAAGACACAGTTCAACCCGTGGACAAAACGAACGTCATCTACAAAGTTCCATGCAAGGACTGCCACCAACACTACGTAAGACAAACAGGAAGAAAGTTAGCCACCAGGATACACGAACACCAGCTAGCCACAAAAAGACACGACCTTCTCTCCTTCGTAGTCCTACATACGGATTAAAAATATTACTATTTCGACTGGGACAACACATCTATACTGGAACAGGCTAAGCAAAGACACGCCCGAGAATTCCTAGAGGCCTGGCACTCCAACCACAATGCCATAAACAAACACTTAGATCCAGATGCCATCTATCAACTCCTCAGAAAACGTACAGGAAATGACATCACCACAAACCCCAGGAACCTGTTCGAGGAGAAAGATATGAATAGAAAGCAGGAGACAACAGCTTCGCTTCACTTGGAGGTCGCCACTGATGATGACGTTACCTAGCCAAGTGAAGAAACGTCTGGATATCAAAGCTACAGCTCAGCGAGCAAACCTACACCATACATTTTAAATCATTTTTCATGTTTATGTTGCATGAATTTGCGGTTATTGATCCACAGTTTAGTTTCACCCCCTATAGGTAACATGCTGATTTCTCCAGTTGTTCATAGTTCAATGTGATGCATCCAGTGTGTGCATAACGAGAGGGAGCTTGCTTCCCACATCTTGTGTTTATCTGTGCCTTATGTCCAGCATTCATCAATGGCGAGAGCAAGGGGCGAGGGCGAGACCAATGTGTAAGTCACTCCGTGCCCATGCATGGCACCCACAGCGGCAATTCTCCACTGTGCATTTACACCCAGTTCTTAGTGCCCGTACACCCACGCCCTGCCCCTATTGAAGTATCTCCATTATTTTGTGTTGTCTCGCTGTGCTCTTCTCACCAGGATGAATTACTTCTACTCAACCTCCTCCAGATTTCATCTGACAAAACATTCATTAAGAATCCCTTTGCATAAACATGCACTTCGCAGCTCTCGTTATTTGCTTTTCCTGGATGTCTTTCATACGAAAAAACGTTCACAGCAACTTGACATGAAAAATACAATCACGCTCTTTTTCATTATCCCAAAGCAACCGACGTTTCAATTCAGTTTAGTCAACAGGGTCAAACTATGCTTTGAGATTGTGTAAGAGCATTGATACATCTAAACTGACCATTGGAGCCCCGATTTCAATACAACAACTACGGTTATTGGAGAACAGTCGATGACAGCGACGAGAGTGGGATTCGAACCCACGCATGCAGAGCACAATGGATTAGCAGTCCACCGCCTTAACCTCTCGGCCATCTCGTCACCGACACGGGGGCACCGATGAACTTATAAATAATTGAATTGCGTAAATTATGCAGAGCAGCAGATATTTCTCCCTGGTGTTGGTGAAATGATAAATAACACAGTACAGTTCCAAGACTATGGTCTGATCTCTGGGTTCTGAGGCAATTGCACTCCCATTGTCACACTCTGCACACAGTGATCTGAACAAAAATGAGGAAAGGAATATGTAATAAGGTCTGTTGAATTCTGTGAAGAATTGAAGTCAACGGAATGAAGAACCCGAGACAGCAGGAGGTTTTCTTTCAATAAAGCGTTGGATAGAGCTCTTAGGGATAGTGGAATCAAGGGTTATGGGACTAAGGCAAACAGGATACAGATTGAGGATGTTCAGCCATGATCATAATGAATGGTGGTGCTGGCTCGAAGGGCAGAATGGCCTACTCCTGCACCTGCTGTCTATTGTCTATTACATTGCCTGTGAGGAATTGTTTTCCAGACTGGAGGAGAGTGCATAGTGCTCAATGTCATTATTCGGAACACCTAACTTCCGCTCAGATGTTTTTGACACGCACTTGTCTACAGAACAGACAATTTCAAAATCCAAAATAAGGCTAAACTGACAATTGAACTCAACAATGCAAAAACCTTGATCTGTATCATTTTCCTGGGCCGTGCGACACCAAGTCACTGTATGATCACAGCAACACAGTGAACAAGTGTCAGAAGGAAAATGAGTGCAGTGTCAGAGCGCATGCTGGGAGCAGCAGGTGACACACGGGGAAGTGCATTTAACTCAACAGGAACACTTGCCAAACAGCGGACTGCGGTGGAAGAATTCAGGGGGGGTTTACACTTTGAAATTTAATGCCAGAGACAAAATGGAGATCTGCCATTGAGTCTATTCAAATGAGGATTTTAAGATTTCTACAGATGCAAAACAAAATAAAAAGCTCATGGTTTATTGAAGGCAAAATATGATATTGTACATTCCATCAATCTACCCATCTTTACAATGAGTACCTCACCACTTTCCTCACTCGGGGACAGAACCACTGGTGAAGATGATCATATAATCCCAATTACTAGCCATGGAATCAGAGAAACTCGGTTTCCCAAACGTTAAAGTAAAACCAGGAATGTAGTGATAAGCATTAATGTGTTGCTCCTGTGCTGAAGGTGACCGGTGCACGGTATCTCTATTCCAGTATAGTGGGCCGTGCTGTTCCGAAGTTTTAAGTTTGAGTCTCACATGGAGCAGCTTCAATTTGTCGTCGTGTTGTGGGGTACGGATTGAAGGTGATATTGAGCAAAGCCAAGTTTATGGAAAATACCGTGTTTGTGGATTGAGAAACAACCTTTTCTGGATAATGACTCCTTGATCAACAAACATACTGCAAGTATCTAAAACGTGAAGAGACGTATGTGGAGAGAGAGCCGAAGGTGATTTTTCAGCAGATGGATAACGTTTCCCATGTGCACTGCTTTAAATTCCGGGAAAAAAGATGTTGAACTGGTTTCATGTGACAGAGTTTGTTGCAAACTCACATACGTTATTGCAATGATTAAAAAAAAGAAATCACATAGGACCGTTTGAATATTGTATCGAATTGAATTTTGGTCTGAGCATATTTTATCGTAAATGGCGTGCTGCAGAGAAGTACAGGGGGTTAACAACACAAAATGACAGAGTCTTCTTGGTGGATTTCTTGGGTGGAGTTAAGAATGTATGAAATATCCATAACATCATGTGAATGTGGTCAAATCTTTAAAGTAGGTGTTGCCTCTCCAAGTGACGATTCAATTCCTACTCATTAGGATATCACTTCTGTCTGCAGTTATTTTAGGGCATGAGCTCCATTTACAGAGTTTCACCTTGAATAATACGTCACACATTACCAATCCATGAATTTGTTATACTCAGTCTTATTCAGTTGTACATGTTCATGAAATGTCTTTGTGTCTGAAGTCAACAAATTCGAAATTGTTACGCAACCACACTGACTTTCACTCAATTGTAAATTCTCTCCTTGTACGTTTGTTCGTGTATCTTTTAAAACACTCTGAAGTCAGCTTCTACGTTTTATTTCTGTAAAGTCGTTCACGATTGAAAAAAAAACTCTATTGAGTGGAAGAAACTCTCATCCAAACTTTTCTTAATCATTCAGTAATTGTTTTGAAGCTCTAACGAAAGTTCTTGATTCACTCGAAAGAGGGACTTTCCCTGATTTACTCATTCAAACCTTGGGTTATGTGAAAATCTAATTTGTTTAAATCAAATTTGCGTGTTTTTGCTCCGGCATTTCCGAATCTCGTGAATAAACTCCTTTATTCTTTCTATCATCACGATGAAACCGGTTGTATCTTTTCTGATAATTTTATGTCTCAGTAAACAACGTCACTTGGCTTTCTAATATCTTGCTATACAGGAAACAGCGTCTGTGCCCTTTCTAACTTCTTTACATGTTTTTGGTGGAGAATGAGGACAAGGATTACACACAATGTTCCCACTGAGTGTGACCAAAATAGTTTACAGTTACACTATGAACTCTTTGCTTTTTAAAAATGACATCTCCATTTATAAACTCCAATAAGGTTAATTACTATCCATCCAGTTCATGAACATCGTCTTTGGAGACGAACATTATCGATCACTTCCTTTATTCTTCCACGTGATGTCTGAAAGGTTTGTAAGGCCAACATCTCTATATCCCAGTGTCCTGAGTCAGTCTTAGCTATTTCTAAAGGTGACTGAAGTTCAAATACTTCATAGTGTGTCTCCCGTCATTCCAGTGCAGACTGGTTCTGGACAGCAAATGCCATCACCAAAGACCACCGTTGATCTGAAATCAACAGTTTTCACATAGTAATTCTCGTAGATATTGTGTATCGTATGTCCGTGTACTTGTTCAATTTGTTCATCATTTCATGGGTCCCTGTATTGAATTCTACGGAATGATTAATTTGTGAATGGAGACATTCCCTTCACCACTCGTTCGAAACTCCATGGAACATTGAAAGATTTTACTCATATGCTTCCAGATGACAGTCCTGCCATTACTGAGATGAATCAGTGAACATTCCCCACGTACCCTCGAAGGCAAGGATTTCCTTTTCTATTTTCGGATATCATTACAGCACCGAATCCCATGGGTTCGTTCATTAAAACCAAAACAGTTGCAGCAAGACTTTAAAACTAAGATTTTGCAATCTGCTTGCATTGGTTGTCCCAAAGATTACATTCCCCATTCTGGTATGTTTGTGCATGAAAGCACTGTCTGAGTCTTGAGCAGTTATATTTCAGTTTTGTCAAAACATTATCATTCGCCGTTCTCTCTTTCCCTTTCAGTTTCCCGTTTTATATCCTGTATTTTATCAGTTTATCTTAAGTTTTCAATCATTTCAATCAATCTCGCTCCTGATTACCAATCCGAGAGAATGCCACAATTTTGTCAATTTATATGAGGTGTAGCTTTAGGGCGCGGTGACAAAGTGGAAAGCCATTGGTCACGTGAACCAAGTAGCAGAAGCGAGCTGGTGGAATCTTGCCATTCCATCGTAGTCATATTCAAAACATTTAACATAATCTTTAGCCAAATCATATTGGCAGAAAATAAGAATACAAATCTAAAAAATTGCTGATGTTGAAAATCAAACAAAACAGTCGTTGCTGGAATATTTCAGGACGTCTGGCAGCATCTGTGGAGAGACGGACCCAATGGATGTGAAACGTTAACTGATTCATCTGCACAGATGCTGCCAGCACACCTGTGACTTTACAGCAATTTCTGTTTTTGTTTCAGATTGGCAGATTTTGTCGCAGTTCATGAGAACTGTGCTCATTAGAATCAAACAGACAGCATGGATCTGGTGGTGTGAAATGAGACAGTAATAATGAATGAGTGGAGAGTGTTGTACTGGAAAAGTACAGCAGTTCAGGCAACATCCGAGGAGCAGGAGAATGGACGATTTAGGCATAAGCCATTCATCAGGAATTAGGCTTGTGAGTCGGGCAGAGGAACAAAGCTGAAGCCAGGCACAAACTCGCAGGCACCTCCTCCTACAGACCACGATCACAAACTCTCCTCCCCTCACCAAACTATCATCTCCCAGACCATCCACAATCTCATCACCTCTGGGCATCTTCCATCCACAACCTCAAACCTCATTGTCCGTGAACTGCGCACTCCCCGATTCTACCTCCTTCCTAAGATTGACAAACCTGACTGCCCCAGTCGACCTATTGTCTCATCCTGAGCCTGTCCCATCCGAATATTCTCTTCCTACATGGACACAATCCTATCTCCCCAGTTCAGGAAATGCCCACTTACAGTCGTGACACCCCTATGCACTTCACCTCCTCCAAGAATTTCGTTTCCCTGGCCCTCAACACGCCATATTCACCATGGGCATCCAGTCCCTGTACAAATCCATCTGCAATGACAGAAGTCTGCCAGCCTTCCATTTTTTAATCTCACACCATCCCAACCAGTACCCTTCCACCGACATCCTCACCCACCTGACTGAACTGGTCCTCACAATCAACAACTTCTCTTTCCAATTCTCCCACTTCCTCCAACGACGGTGATAGCCATGGGCACCCGCATAGGACCTAGCTATGCCTGCCTGTTTGTCAGATGCGCGGAACTGTCCATCTTTCGCAGTTACACAGGCACCATCCTACACCTGTTCCTCAGCTACATTGATGAATGTATTAGCGCCACTTGGTGCTCCAACGAAGAGGTTCAATAGCTCAGCAACTTTACGAAAACCTTCCACACGGACTTCAAATTTATCCGGATCATCTTGGCAACTTCCTTCGCCTTCCTCGACATCTCCATCACCGTCTCTGGCGACTGACTAATTAAAGACATATACTACAAGCCCACCGACTCCCAAAGGTGTGTAGACGACATCTCCTCCAACCCTATCCCGTGTAAAAACGACATTCCTTATTCCCAATTCCACCGCTTCCAACACATCTGATCCCAGGATGACCAATTACACCTCAGAGAGTCCCAGTTGGTCTCCTTCATCCACGGTCACAAATTGCCTGTCCAGGTTGGTTGACAATGCCCTCCAGTGCATCGCCTCCACTTCACGCACCACCACCCTTGAACCCCACGCCTCTCAACACAACAAGAACAGAGCTTCCTGGTGCTCACCTCCCACCCCCACCAACCTCCGCATAAAACGCATCATATTCTGCCACTGGGTGCCACCTCCAAACAGACACCACCACCAGAGATATATTTCGCTACCCAGCTCTGCCAGCACTCCAGAAAGAACATTCCCTCCATGTCCCCCTCTTCAGGTCGACACTTCCCCCCACCAGCCCATAACCGTCTCCTGGCACCTTTGACTGCCACCAAATGAAGGCTGAAACTAGCACCCACACAACTCTCCTCATCTACAACCAAGGCCCGAAGGGATCATTCCGTTGTAAATTCACATGTACAGCTATCAATGTCATCCACTGCATCCGTTGCGCCCAGTATGGTCTTCTCTACATCAGGGAGACAGGATACCTTCTTGCAGATCATTTCAGAGAATATCTCTGGGACACCCGCACTCAACAACTTCACCGTCCCGTGGCTGAGCACTTCAACTCCCCCTCCTACCCCATCAAAGGCTTGCAGGTACTGGACCTCCTCCACTGATAAACCGTTCCCACCCAACGCCTGGAAGAGGAATGCCAAACATTCTGCCTTGGGACCCTTACACCACACGGGATAAATGTGAATTCGAACAGTTTCCTCATTTCCCCCAAGCATAAGCCTTCAGCTCGCCACCGCCCTCTCGACCCATTGCATCACTGCCACTTCTGACCTATTATCTTCTCCCTCCTATTCATCCATCTATTGCTTTCCAGCTATTTCCCCTCAACCACACACCACTTCCATTTATCGCTCAGCCCTGACTCATAAGCCTTATTCCTGATGAAGGGCTTAAGCCTGAAACCTGAATTCTCCGGATCCTCGGATGTTACCTGATCTGCTGTGCTTTTTCAGCATCACACTACCAACTCTGATCTCCAGCATCTGAAGTCCTAACATTATCATTGGAATTATCAATAACCTTGGAATGAAGATATCCGTCGATTGCAGTGATCAAATTGTGACTGAGTTTTCCATTTATTTTGGGTGAGGGCAGGCTGGGCCTGAGATGAGCACTTAACACCTAAACAACTGGAAAGTATCAGATAGCGAAGTTAGGGCGGGCTGAAGTGAAGTGGAATACTGCCAGAAGATGGGTCCGTACAACTGCATCACATCATCCAGATTGTAAAAGACTCGCACAAGTAGAAAATCAACTTCAGTGCAGGCACAATGACAGGTAAAGTGGAAAGGAGACAAGAGAACACACTGAGGTGCAGTGGAACTATTTCTCTCAAATGATTCGATATACAAGCTACTTTACATATGGTCTGCCCTCACATTGGAAAAAGGAATTTCTTGCAGTGTAACGGCGACACTTGCCTGTGACATCACAATGCTGAGAGACACTGACATAGTTTCTTCTGTAGCAGCGTGGCCTAGTGAAAGCATGATCGTCCCATCAACCAGAATTCAATACTTCAAAGCTCTCCTCTGCGCTGTACAACTTATTTGCTGCCCCTGTAGTTAGATCTCAATCGCTTCACTGTGTATCTTCTTCAGCTATCTGCTTCAAGGAAACACTTGAAACGTGAACAAATCCACTTTCCACTTTCACCAATCTTTTGCAACTCCCGAGTTGGCACAGTTACGAGTGACCGATTGGCCTTCTCGAGCGCTCTCACTCTGGTATGATTTGAATGATAAAGTGGACTGTGTCTGATCTGCAGAATGTCCCCACGCGGGACGGTGCTGTTTGTCCCATCCCCGGGGACTGAGCTGTCTCTATTGTCAGAGTATTCAGCCATTTCCCTCCACTTGTAGGCATTATGAGGTGATGTAAATGCGGATATGCTCTGAAGCTTCCTCTCACGGGCACAGCCAGGTGCAAGAGCGCTGCTGGAACTTCGCAACTTTGATTGCGAACTTCCTCCAAATATCATTTATTTGAGAGAGAGAGAAAGGTGCTAAGCTGGTGGGAAAGAGAGAAATGGGCCGTGGACTCTCTTCCCTCAGTAAATTGCAAATAAGTGCATTTTTGTGCTGCCCATTTGATGTTCAGAATCTATCTTCGCGGAACAATCCTGCAGAAAGGCTTTTGTTTCAGAGGCGTCGTTTTCATTGCTGCAATCAGGCATCAGTTAACATCTGAGTCCCAACTGTCCCAGATGAAGCGACTCCGAATGAAACCCTCACTCACTGAGAACCATCCCCACAGCCAGGAGCTGCGGGTCTGCAGGCAGTCCAAAGCGGAATGAAGGATTAAAAACGAGCCATTATTTCTCCCTCAGCCACTCTGTCACAGAGACAAGGAGAGGGACGGCTGAGACGTATGACGTCATTCACGTGCCGACAGAAGCCGTTCAGACAATCGAGTCCACGGTCAATCTCTGTCACTTGCTTCTCTCTGAGGGTATTCATCATCAGTGGTGCTTGTTGTAATAATAGGAAACTGTGTCTGTGTTGAAATGCTGTGTCCAACATACTGATCCACATGTCGTTCATGACTGTTCATTTCACCGGAGGACCCTGCTGTGTGACACAGCGTGGGGAATAACTGCAAGGCGTCAGGGGTATGGCCCACACACCAACTGATTTCTCTCACCTTCGCCAGTGTATTCCCAGCTCAGTCAAGTGACTTTGCGAATCACTTCATAACAGACCTACAGAGAACAGCAAAAAAATCTTCCATAACTTCAAACGTGTGTTTCCTCAAATGCATAAATGTGGCGGTTGTATCTATTTCAGATACCATTGAGTGACAGGATGCAGATGGCTCATCAATATGTAATGTGAAGAACGGAGCACTGTTATAGCGAAACTCTGGCAGTTGCAGTACACACACTGAAAGCTGGAATTGTCATCGAGCAGAGGATGCTTTTCATTCATTAATTTCTGGATTCTGCGCCCACCACAATCCCTTTGGGCCGCTCTGTTATCGCTGACCACAGCGGTTTCCCGTAGTCTTCAGGTTTTTGTAGCATGTACCTTCGAGGATGACGTTAAAATATCTTCACTGTTATTGTGTGATACACTGTGGCACATATGTGTCCCGGCTGTGTCAATATAACCACCGTGTAACTTCCCCAATTCTGCTGTTTTATTTGCAATTTCAATCAGAATCACAAAATGTGTCACACTTTAGACTGAGGCCATACAGCCCACCTGCGCTCTGCTGGCTCCACGCAATGAGGAAATGACTGTGTTTTGATTGATTGATTGTCACATGGACCTAAGTACAGTGGAAAGCGTTGTTTGCGATGGTAAAGTCGGATCATAGTCATCAAGGACATGCAGATCACAGCGTGAGGAAAGCAAAATTTGGCCAGACTTAGGAATTCAGGTTACTCCGTATCGGACGTGCGCTCAGCAAAATCCACATTGGCAAGTTCAGCATTATTTCAAGTTATACAATTCATTTCTCAGAGCAGCAATGGGCGAGAAGAAGCGGTTCTTGAACTTGCTTGTGTATGTTTTCAAGCTTTGGAATCTTTATCTGAAACCGATCTCATCGAAATCATATCTTCACAGTCAAAAATGAAGTAGTGTGCAAAATTCCAAGGCTCATCCGCAATGTGAACGCGAGAGCTCTCGCACATATGTCACCTGTCTGAAGCAATGTCACACCCGAGACAAACGAGCCAGAACGGCGCCAGACGTGGTAACCAGAAATCAGGTGAGTTTTTGGTTAACGAAGGCTATTTCTGCTGTTTCGGAGTGAAAGAAGCACAGAGATTTAATAACAGCTCCTTTCCATTCTGACTCGCTTCTCCCAGGAGGCTGTGCTAGCTGCTTTCCCGGAACAGGGCGATCTTCATTGAGAACTGGACGAACTCATCCTCCATTGTCACGCAGTATTAGTGTCGAGCAGCTTGAACGCGATCTCTAGCTCCCTATCAAACATGGGTGTGTGGAGCGGGGTAGGGGGCTGGCGGGAGTGGGAAGTATGGGAATTCTGGAAAGGTGTAGAAAAGGGAGATCGTGCATGCACAAGAAATCATCTTCTTTTTGGAACCATTGTCCAAATAATGCCACTGGAGAGAGCTAGAAAATGCAGAACTGCGAGGAAAGAGTGAATCTCTCCCCATTATTCGGGAACAGTGTCTGTGCTTCTCGAAGTCACAGGGAGGCTTCTGCTGTCTGAATCAGCATGGGATGTTACTGCAGCGAGTCCCGTCGCTCACGCACCTGCTGTGTATACATTTTTCCACGTTGCCTCCACTTCACGTCAAAGATTTCACAGCTCACATCATCCGAGAGTGACAGGGAAGAGAAGGAAGCGATTCAGACCATCATCTTAACACAATCTGGGGATAAGTTGGATGTGGGAGAGCGGACAGTCTCGACTGGTTCCAGCACTTACAATCTTGGTCCGTGTGGTAACAAAAGCAGGAACCAGGAACTGTTTACCTTTCTTCTTAAAACAGGTAATTAAATTTTGAAGAGCATAGATATCTCTTCCTGGTGTACATGAAATGATCAAGACCAGAATACGGTTCCCTGAGTATGGTCTGACTTCTGGGTTATGGGCCCAGGGCACTCCCACTGTGATATTCTGTTCACAAGATCTGACCACATGGAAAGAAATGACGCAGTGACAAGATCTATTGAATCGGATTCTGTGAAAAACAGAAGCCGATGGAATGAACAGCACTATGAGAAAGAGAATGTAGCATTATATGTGAGGAAGTTGTTTTCCAGACTCGAGAAGAGTGCACAGTGCTGTTTCCAGGGGTCAATATCTGGATAAGTAGACAGAATTAGCATCGGCTGTTATTGGACTGCATCTTTTGTACAATGTTGCATAAGCACGGGCCTTTTATATAGAGGGGACAACTTCAAAATCCTCAATGATGCAAGACACAGAAATGAGGTGAGCAACAAAGCAACCGCAGAAACTCGTGTTACATCATGGGGTAAACGCCCCGGCTCAACCTTTGCTCAAATTCGCTCTCTGTCAAATTCCTGAGCCTGAGCTTCGAACAGTGAATGGTCTATGTTAATAAACACTGCTCGAATCTCACAACTTCAGCATTTATTACGCCCCTACATGTATGTCTGACAACAGTAATTGATCCCTCACTGTGTTACTTCAGCACACGTAGAGAAGAAATAAACATAAGAACAACAGTCACGAATGTGACGGAGATTTGACCTGATGCAAACCTCTTCCCACCCTACCACTTCCACACCTCTTCCCAACCTACCTCTTGCAAAAATGCCATCCCGTATTCCCAATTCCTCCGCCTTCGCTGGATCTACTCCCAGGAGGACCAGTTCCACCACAAAACACAGCAGATGGCCTCCTTCTTTCGAGACGGCAATTTCCCTTCTAACGTGGTTAAAGATGCCATCCAACGCATCTCGTCTACATCCCGCACCTCCACCCTCAGAGCACACCCCTCCAACCGTAACAAGGACAGAACGCCCCTGGTACTCACCTTCCACCCTACCAACTTTCTCATAAACCAAATCATCCACCGACATTTCCACTACGTCTAAACAGACCCCATCACCAGGGATATATTTCCCTCCCCAACCCTTTCTGCCTTCCGCAAAGACCATTCCCTTCGTGACTACTTGGTCATGTCCACGCCCCCTACAACCCACCCTCCAATCCTGGCACTTTCCCCTGCCACGGCAGGAACTGGAAAGCCTGCGCCCACACCTCCTCCCTCACCTCTATCCAAGGCCCGAAAGGAGCCTTCCACATCCATCAAAGTTTTACTTGCACATCCACTAATATCATTTATTGTATCCGTTGCTCCCGATGCGGTCTCCTCTACATTGGGGAGACTGGGCGCGTCCTAGCAGAGCGCTTTAAGGAACATCTCCAGGACAACCACGCCAATCAACCACACCGCCCCGTGGCCCAAAATTTCAACTCCCCCTCGCACTCTGCCTAGGACATGGAGGTCCTGGGCCTCCTTCACCGCTGCTCACTCACCACCAGATGCCTGGAGGAAGAACGACTCATCTTCCACCTCGGAAAACTTCAACCCCAGGGCATCAATGTGGACTTCAACAGTTTCCTCATTTCCCCTTCCCCCACCTCACACTAGTTCTAAACTTCCAGCTCAGCACTGTCCCCATGACTTCGCCGGACTTGTCCTACCTGCCTATCTCCTGTTCCACCGATTCACTCCACCCTCTCCTCCTTGACCTATCACCTTAATCCCCTCCCCCACTCACCCATTGTACTCTATGCTACTTTCCCCCCACCCTCACCCTCCTCTAGCTTTATCTCACCACGCTTCAGGCTCACTGCCTTTATTCCTGATGAAGGGCTTTTGCCAAAACGTCGATTTCGAAGATACACGGATGCTGCCTGAACTGCTGTGCTCTTCCAGCACCACTAATCCAGAATGTGGTTTCCAGCATCTGCAGTCATTATTTTAACAGCCTTGCAGTTCTTCCCCACGCTGTGTCACACAGCAGGGTCCTCCAGTGAAATGAACAGCCGTGAATGACATGTGGTTCAGTATGTTGGAGACAGCATTTCGACACAGATACAGTTCATTCATATTAGAACAAGCAGCACTGATGATGAATAACCTCAGAGAGAAGCAAGCGATAGAGATTTACCATGGACTCGATGGGCTGAACGGCTTCTGTCGGCACGTGAATAACGTCACACGTCTTTGCCGCCCCTCTGTCTGTCTCTGTGGCCGAGTGGCTGAGGGAGAAATAATGGCTCGTATTTAATCCTCTTTTCCGCTTTGGACTGCCTGCAGCCCCGTAGCACCTGGCTGTGGGGTTGGTTCTCAGTGAGTGAGGGTTTCATTCGGAGTCGCTTCATCTGGGACAGTTGGGACTCAGATGTTAACTGAAGTCCGATTGCAGCAAAGAAACCGACGCCAGTGAATCAAAAGCCTTTCTGCTGGATTGTTCTGCGAAGATTGATTCTGAACATCAAATGGGCAGCACAAAAATGCACTTATTTGCGTTTTACTGAGGGAAGAGAGTCCACGGCCCATTTCTCTCTTTCCCACTAGCTCAGCGCCTTTCTCTTTCTCTCAAATAAATGATATTTGGAGGAAGTTCGCAATCAAAGTTGATAAGCTCCAGCAGGGCTCTTGCACCTGGCTGAACCCGTGAGAGGAAGCTTCAGAGCATATCCGCATTTACATCCCATCATAATGCCTGCAAGTGGAGGGAAATGGCTGAATATTCTGCCAATAGAGACACCTCAGTCCCTGGGGATGGAATAAACAGCACTGCCCCGCGTGGGGACATTCTGCAGATCAGACACAGTTCACTTTATCATTCAGATCATACCAGAGTGAGAGCGCTCGAGAAGGCCAAGCGGTCACTCGTACCTGTGCCAACTCGGGAGTTGCAAAAGATTGGTGAAAGTGGAAAGTGGAATTGTTCACGTTTCAAGTGTTTCCATGAAGCAGGAAGCAGAAGAAGATATACAGTGAAGCGATTAAGATCTGACTACAGGAGCAGCAAATAAGTTGTACAGCGCAGAGGAGAGCTTTGAAGTATTGAATTCTGGTTGATGGGACGATCATGCTTTTACGAGGCCACGCTGCTACAGAAGAAACTATGTCAGTGTCTCTCAGCATTGTGATGTCACAGGCAAATATCGCCGTTATACTGCAGGAAATTCCTTTGTCCAATGTGAGGGCAGTCCATATGTAAAGGTGTAGCTTATATATCGAATCCTTTCACATAACTAATTCCACTGCACCTGAGTGTCTTCTATTGTCTCCTTTCCACTTTACCTGTCATTGTGCCCACACTGAAGTTGATTTTCTATCTCTGATTGTCATTTACAGTCTGGGTGATGTGATGCAGTTGTACTGACCCATCTTCTGACATAATTTTCCACTTCACTTCAGCCCACCCAAACTTTGCGATCTGATACCATTCCCGTTGTTTAGATGTTAAGCGCTCGTCTCAGATCCAGCCTGCCCTCACCCAAAATAAATGGAAAACTCAGTCACACTGTGATCACTGCAATCGAGGGGTATATTCACTCTAAGGTCATTGATAATTCCAAGGATAAAGTAAGGACTGCAGATGCTGGAGATCAGAGTTGGTAGTGTGATGCTACAAAAGCACACGAGATCTGGTAGCACCCGAGGCGCAGGAGAATTCAGGTTTCAGGTTTAAGCCCTTAATCTCGAATAAGGCATGTGAGTCGGGCTGAGAGATAAATGGAAATGGTGTGGGGTTGAGGGGAAATAGCTGGAAAGCAATAGATGGATGAATAGGAGGGAGAAGAAATTAGGTCAGATATTGCAGTGATGGAATGGGTCGAGAGGGCGGTGGCGAGTTGAAGGCTTGGGCTTGGGGGAGGGGAAATGAGGTAACTGTTCAAATTCACATTTATCCCGTGTGGTGTGAGGGTCCCAAGCCGGTAGGTGTAGTGTTCCTCCTCCAGGCGTTGGGTGGTATCAGTTTGGCAGTGGTGAGGTTCAAGACCTGGATGTCTTTGATGGGGTAGGAGGGGGAGTTGAAGTGTTCAGCCACAGGACGGTGAAGTTGGTGGGTGCGGGTGTCCCAGAGATGTTCTCTGAAATGATCTGCAAGAAGGTTTCCTGTCTCCCAGATGTAGAGGAGACCACACTGGGCGCAACGGATTCAGTCGACGACATTGGTAGCTGTACAGGTGAATTTCTAATGGATGTGGAATGGTCCATTCTGGCCTTGGCTGAGGTGAGGGGAGTGGTGTGGGTGCTAGTTTCACTCTTCCTTTGGTGGCAGTGAAAGGTGCCGGGAGAGGGTTGTGGGCTGGTGGGGGGATGTGTGGACCTGAAGAAGGGTTCATTAAGGGAATGGTCTTTACAGAATGTTGGCAGGGCTGGGCAGCGAAATATATCTCTGGTGGTGGTGTCTGTTTGGAGGTGGCATCAGTGGCAGAATATGATGCGTTTATGCGCAGTTTGATGGGGGTGTAAGGTGAGCACCAGGTGATTCTGTCCTTGTTGCGTTGAGAGGCATGGCTTCAAGGGTGGTGGTGTATGAAATGGAGGTGATGAACGTGAGGGCGCTGTCAACCACGTGGGAAGGCAATTTGTGATCGTGGAAGAAGGAGACCAACTGGCTCTTCCTGAGGTGCAATTGGTCATCCTGGGAACAGAAGTGCTGGAGGTGGAGGCATTGGGAATAAGGAATGGCGTTCTTACACGAGATAGGCTTGGAGGAGATGTAGTCTAGGTACATGTGGGAGTTGGTGGGCTTGTAGTATATGACTGTAATTAGTCAGTCGCCAGAGTCGCTGACGGAGAGGTCCAGGAAGATGAGTGAAGTTGCCAAGATGATCCGGATAAATTTGAGGTCGGAGTGAAAGTGTTGGTAAAGTTGGTGAGCTGTTCAACCACCTCGTTGGAGCACCAAGTGGTCCCAAACATTCATCAATGTATCGGAGGAACAGGTGGAGGATGGTGCCTGTGTAATTGCGAAATGATGAACAGTTCCGCGTATCTGACAAACAGGCAGGCATAGCTAGGTCCTATGTGGGTTTCGATGGAGGAAGTGGGAGAATTAGAAAGAGAAGTTGTTGATTGTGAGGACCAGTTAAGCCACGTGGATGAGGAAGTCAGTGGAAAGGTACTTGTTGGGATGGTGTGAGATTTCGAAATGGAAGGCTTGCAGACTTCTGTCATGGCAGATGGATTTGTGCAGGGACTGGATGTCCATTGTGAAGATGACGCGTTGGGGGCCAGGGAAACGAAATTCTTGGAGGAGGTGAAGTGCATAGGGGTATCACGAATGTAAGTGGGCATTTCCTGAACTGGGAAGATTGTATCAAGGTCGGAAGAGATTATTCGGATGGGACAGGCTCAGGATGAGACAATAGGTCGAAAGGGGCAGTCAGGTTTGTGAATCTCAGGAAGGAAGTAGAATCGGGGAGTGCGCGGTTCATGGACAATGAGGTTGAAAGTTGTGGATGGGAGATGCCCAGAGGTGATGAGATTGTGGATGGTCTGGGAGATGATAGTTTGTTGTGGGGACGAGAGATTGTGATCGTGGTCTGTAGGAGGAGGTGACTGCGAGTTGGCACCTGGCTTCAGCTTTGTTCCTCTGCCCGACTCACAAGCCTAATTCCTGATGAATGGCTTATGCCTAAATCGTCCATTCTCCTGCTCCACGAATGTTGCCTGACCTGCTGTGCTTTTCCAGTACAACACTCTCCACTCATTCATTATTACTGTCTCATTTCACACTACCAGATCCATGCTGTCTGTTTGATTCTAATGAGCTCTGTTCTCATGGACTGCGACAAAATCTGCCAATCCGAAACAAAAACAGAAATTGCTGTAAAATCACAGGTGTGCTGGCAGCATCTGTGCAGATGAATCACAGTTAACGTTTCACATCCATTGGGTCCATCTCTCCACAGATGCTGCCAGACGTCCTGAAATATTCCAGCAACGTCTGTTTTTGTTCGATTTTCAACATCAGCTATTTTTTCATTTTTGTTTTCTTATTTTCTGCCAATATGATTTGGCTAAAGATTACGATAAATGTTTTAAATATGACTGTGATGGAACAGCCAGATTCCACCAGCCGGCTCCTTTTATTTCACGTGACCAATGACTTTCCACTTGGTCACCGCGCCCCACAGCTGCACTGCATATAAATTGACAAAATTGTGGCATTCTCTCGGATTGGTAATCAGGAGGAAGATTGATTGAAATTATTGAAAACTTAAGATAAACTGATAAAATACGTGATATAAAACGGGAAACTGAAAGGGAAAGAGAGAACAGCGGATGATAATGTTTTGACAAAACTGAAATATAATTGCTCAAGATTCAGAAAGTGCTTTCATCCACAAACATACCATAATATGGAATGAAATTTTTGGGACAAACAATGCAAGCAGATTGCAAAATCTTAGTTTTAAACTCTTGCTGCAACTGTTTTGGTTTTAATGAACGCACACATGGTATTCAGTGCTGCAATGATCTGCTAAATTGGAAAATGAAATCCTTGCCTTTGAGGATACGAAGGGAATTTTCACTGATTTATCCCAGTAATGGCAGGACTGTCCTCTGGAAGCGTATGAGTAAATTCTTTCAATGTTCCATGGAGTTTCGACTGAGTGGTGAAGGGAATGTCTCCATTCACTAATTAATCATTCAGTAGAATTCAACACAGGGACCCATGAAATGATGAACAAATTGAACAAGAACACGAACATTCGATACACAATAGCTACGAGAGTTACTATGTGAAAACTGTTGATTTCAGATTCACGGTGGCCTTCATTGATAGCATTTACTGTCCAGAACCAGTCTGCACTGGAATGATGGGAGACACCCTATGAAGTATTTGAACTTCAGTCGCCTTTAGAAATAGCTTTGACTGACTCAGGACATGGGGATTTAGAGATGTTGGCCTTACAAACCTTTCAGACATTCCGTGGAAGAAGAAAGGAAGACATAGAAAATTCTCGTCTCCATGGAGACGATGTTCATGAACTGATTAGATAGTAATTTACCTTATTGGAGTTTATAAATAGAGGCGTCATATTTAAAAAGCAAAGAGTTCATAGTGTAACTGTAAAACCTTTTGGTCACTCTCAGTGGGAACATTGTGTATAATCCTTGTCCTCATTCTTCACCAAAAACATGTGAAGAAGTTAGAAAGAACACAGACGCTGTTTCCTGGATAGCAAGATATTAGAAAGCCAAGTGACGTTGTTTACTGAGACATAAAAACATCAGAAAGGATACAAACGGGATGATAGAAAGAATGAAGGAATTTATTCACGAGATTTGGAAATGCTGGAGCAGAAACACGCAAGTTTGATGTAAACAAATGAGATTTTCACATAACGCGTGGTTTGAATGAGTAAATCGGGGCAAGTCCCTCTTTCTAGTGAAAACCATTAGTGAATGATTAAGGAAAGTTTGGATGAGAGTTTCTTCCACTCAATAGAGTTATTTAAGTCGTGAACGACTTTCCAGAAATAAAACGTAGAAGCTGATTTCACAGTGTTTTAAAAGATACACGAACAAACGTTCAAGGAGAGAATTTACCGTTGAGTGATAGTCAGTGTGGTTGCGTGACAATTTAGAATTTCTTGACTTCAGAAACAAAGATATTTCATGAACACGTACAACTGAATAAGACTGAGTATAAAAAGTTCATGGATTGGTAAGGTGTGGCGTATTATTCAAGGTGAAACTCTGTAAATGGAGCTGATGTCGTAAAATAACTGCAGACGGAAGTGATATCCTAATGAGTAGGAATTGAATCGTCACTTGGAGAGGCAACACTTACTTTAAAGATTTGACCACATTCACATGATGCTATGTATATTTCGTACATTCTTAACTCCACCCAATAAATCCACCAAGAAGACTCTGTCCTTTTGTATTGTTAACCCTCTGTACTTCTCTGCAGCACACCATTTCAGATAAAATATGCTCAGACCAAAATTCAGTTCAATACAATATTCAAACGGTCCTATGTGATTTCTTTTTTTTATTATTGCAATAACGTTTGTGAATTTGCAACAAACTCTGTAATATGAAACCAGTTCAATATCTATTTTCCCAGAATTTAACGCAGTGCACATGGGAAACGTTATTCATCTGCTGAAAAATCACCTTCGGCTCTCTCTACACACATGTCTCTTCACGTTTTAGACACTTGCAGTATGTTTGTTGATCAAGGAGTCATTATCCAGAAAAGGTTGTTTCTCAATCCAAAAACACGAGTATTTTCCCATAAACTTGGCTTTGCTCAATATCACCTTCTGTCCGGATCCCTCAACACGACGACTAATTGAAGCTGCTCCATGTGAGGCTCAAAATTAAACCTTCGGCACTGCACAGCCCACTGTACTGGAACAGAGATACCGTGCACTGGTCACCTTCAGCACAGGAGCAACACATTAATGCTTACCTCCACATTCCTTGTTTTACCTGAACGTTTGGGAAACCGACTTTCTCTGATTCCATGGCTAGTAACGGGGATTATATGATCATCTTCACCAGTGGTTCTGTCCCCGAGTGAGGAAAGTGGTGAGGTATTATTTTAAAGATGGGTAGATTGATGAAATGTACAATTTCATCTTTTGCCTTCACTAACCCATGAGCTTTTTATTTTGTTTTACAACTGTAGCAATCTTAAAATCTTCATCTTGAATAGGCTCAATGGCAGATCTCCATTGTGTCTCTGGCATCAAATTCCAAAATATAAACCCCCCTCTGAATTCTTCCACCGCAGGCCGCTGTTTGGTCGGTGTTCCTGTTGTGGGAAATCCACTTCCCCTTGCGTCACCTGCTGCTCCCAGCATGCGCACTGGCACTGCACTCATATTCCTTCTGACACTTGCTCACTGTGTTGCTGTGATCAGACAGTGACTTGGTGTCGCACGGCCCAGGAACATGATACAGATCAAGGTTTTTGCATTGTTGAGTTCAATTGTCAGTTTAGCCTTATTTTGGATTTTGAAATTGTCTGTTCTGTACACAAGTGCGTGTCAAAAACGTCTGAGCGGAAGTTAGGTGTTCCGAATAATGACATTGAGCACTATGCACTCTCCTCCAGTCTGGAAAACAATTCCTCACAGGCAATTTAATAGACAATAGATAACAGGTGCAGGTGTCGGCCATTCTGTCCTTCGAGCCAGCACCACCATTGATTATGATCATGGCTGAACATCCTCAATCTGTATCCTGTTCCTGCCTTATCCCCATAACCCTTGATTCCACTATCCTTAAGAGCTCTATCCAACTCTTTATTGAAAGAACACCTCCTGCTGTCTCGGGTTCTTCATTCCGAAAGCTTCAAATCTTCACAGAATTCAACAGACCTTGTTACATATTCATTTCCTCATTTTTGTTCAGATCACTGTGTGCATAGTGTGACAGTGGGAGTGCATTTGCCCCACAACCCAGGGGTCAGACCATAGTCTTGGAACCGTACTGTGTTATTTATCATTTTACCAACACCAGGGAGAAATATCTGCTGCTCTGCATAATTTACCCAATTCAATTATTCATAAGGTCATAGCCATTACTGGCTCTGTGACGAGATGGCCGAGAGGTTAAGGCGATGGGCTGCTAATCCATTGTGCTCTGCACGCGTGGGTTCGAATCCCACTCTCGTCGCTGTCATCAACGGCATTTTCGTGGTGCTGTTTTCAGATGATCACAGCTGTCATATTGAGACTGGAACGCTAATGGTCAGTTTATACGCATTTACACTATTACAAAATTTCAAAGAATGGTCTGAGCCTGTTGACTAAACTGTATTGAAATGTAGGTTGCATTGGGATAATGAAAGGGAGCGCGGTTTCCTTTTGCAAATCAAGTTGCTGTGAACGTTTTTTCGTATGAAAGACATCCAGGAAAATCAAATAACGAGAGCTGCGAAGTGCATGTTTATGCAAAGGAATTCTTAATTAACGTTATGTCAGATGAAATCTGAAGGAGATTGAATAGAAGTAATTCATCATGGTGAGAAGAGCACAGCGAGACAGCACAAAATGATAGCGATATTTCAAAGGGGCAGGGCGTGGGTGTAGGGGCACTGAGAACTGGCTGTAAATGCACAGTTGTGAATTGCCAATGTGGGTGCCGTGCATGGGCACGGAAAGACTTACATATTGGTCTCGCCCTCGCCCCTTGCTCTCGCCATTGATGAATGCTGGACATAAGGCACAGATAAACACAAGACGTGGGAAGCAAGCTCCCTCTCGTTATGCACACACTGGATGCATCACATTGAACTATGAACAACTGGAGAAATCAGCATGTTACCTTTAGGGAGGAAAACTAAACTGTGGATCAATAACTTCAGATTCATGCAATATAAACATGAAAAATAATTTAAAATGTAGGGTGTAGGTTTGCTTGCTCAGCTGTAGCTTTGATATCCAGACATTTCATTACTTGGCTAGGTAACATCATCATCAGTGGCAACCTCCAAGTGAAGCGAATCTGTTGTCTCCTGCTTTCTATTTATATCTTTCTCCTCGATGGGGTTCCTGGGGTTTGTGGTGATGTCATTTCCTGTTCGTTTTCTGAGGGGTTGATAGATGGCATCGAGATCTATGTGTTTGTTTGTGGCGTTGTGGTTGGAGTGCCAGGCCTCTATGAATTCTCGGGCGTGTCTTTGATTAGCCTGTACCAGGATAGATGTGTTGTCCCAGTCGAAATGGTGGTATTTTTAATCCGTGTGTAGGGCTACGAGGGAGAGAAGGTCGTGTCTTTTTTTGGCTAGCATGGAATTTTGTAGATGACGTTGGTTTTGTCTGTGGATTGTTCTGGTTCTTTTAAGTTTGTTAGTTTTTGTTTGAGAGTGTTGGTGGGTTTGTGTGCTACTAGGATTCCGAGGGGTCTTAGTAGTCTGGCTGTCATGTCTGAAACTTCTTTGATGTATGGTAAGGTGCTTATGGTTTCTGGCTGTGTTTGGTCTGCTTGTCGTGGTTTGTCCTTGAGGAATGTGTGGACTGTATTTTTTTAGGTATCTGTTCTTCTCGAATACATTGTAAAGGTGGTTTTCCTCTGTTTTCCGAAGTTCGTCCGTGCTGCAGTGTGCGGTGGCTCGTTGGAATACTGTTCTGACGCAGCTTCGTTTGTGTATGATGTGATGGTTACTGGTGTAGTTAAGTATTTGGTCAGTGTTTGTCGCTTTTCTGTATGCAAAGGTTTGTAGTTCTCTGTTGTCCTTTCTTTCTACTGTGTCTTTCAGGAATGCGAGTTCGTTGTCAGTTTCTTCCTCCTTGTTGAACTTTATGCCTGTGAGAGTGTTGTTGATGATGTTAAATGTCTTTACTATCTTGTTTCGTTTTGTGATGACAAAGGTGTCATCTGCGTAGCGGACCCAGATTTTGGTTTGATTGTTGCTAGGGCTGTTTGTTCTAGTCTTTGCATTACCGCTTCTGCTATGAATCCTGATAGCGGAGATCCCATGGATGGGCCATTGGGGGTTTGTTTGTCGACTATGTTGTTGAAAGTGAAGTGGGTGGTGAGGCACAGGTCCACAAGCTTCATGATGTTTTCGTTGGTAATGTGATTGATGGTGGTTGGTGTGTGTGATGGTCTCTTGTAAAAGTGTGTTTCCTTTGCCAGGTCGATGTTGATGAAGGTGAACAGTGCCATTATGTCGAATGAGACTATTGCTTCCCCTTCCTCTACTTTGGTGTTTTTGATGATTTTTAGGAATTCCTGGGTGGAGTGGATGGAGTGCTGTGACTCTTCTATGAGGTATTTCAGTCTTGCGTGTAGTTCTTTGTCAAGTCTGTAAGTTGGTGTTCCGGGTAATGAGACTATGGGTCTGAGGGGGCTCCTGGTTTATGGATTTTTGGTAGTCCAGTTCGACTTGGCCAACACATTGATACTGGGACAGTCTAAACAAAGACATTCTCGAGAATTCCCGAGGCCTGGCACTCCAACAACAATGCCATAAACAAACACATCTATCTACCCCGCAGAAAACAAACCGGAAATGACATCACCACAAACCCAGGAACCCCATCCAGGAGAAAGGTATAATTAGAAAGCAAGAGACAACAGCTTCGCTTCACTTGGAGATCGCCACTGATGATGTTACCTAGCCAGGTAATGAAACGTCTGGATATCAAACCTACAGCTCAGCGAGCAAACCTACACCTTAAACCTCAACCTGAGCTACAAACCTTCACAAACCTTGCGATTTAAAGTGTCTTTATACGCATATCATTCATAGGCTATTCGTTATAATACCTGTCTGGTTGAAAGAAGAAGACATCACATTTCAAGATAGATGACAACGTTACCAATTTTGTTTTGAAATTGAGATTTATTTGATCATTTTACACAGTGAACAAGTTCATTTTAAAAAATGCAAACCACAATCTCTCACCTGGAATAAAAGTATGATTTCAATATAAACATTGTCCTTGCTAACTCGCAGTTACTCAACATGAAAAATAGGATGTAATGTTTATTAAGCATAGATCAATTAGCACCATTATCTTACTTCGGATTGACTGCAGTATGCACATGCTAAATAAGGTTTAAGAAAGAATAACTTTTGGAAATAATGATTCGGTGGTGACTAAAAATAATATTAGCTTCTCATGATGTGGATATTCCACCAATGGCTCCAGTGGTGGAAATGTTCAGTGGGCAGTATTTCTATGATGGTATAGACGTATGTGAGCTGCCAGGGATGGGAGCTCCCACTTCATCTGGAGCAGCGTCTTTTGACGTGGACCAGGGAGCATTGTAGCATTATTCTAGGAGTTCCAACCACACCTGGAGCAGCTTCCATTGACATGGAGCAGTAGGGAGCATTGACACATCCGAATGCAAGATCTAACCTTATTTGGAGCAGCTTCAGTTGGCCTGGAGCAGGGAGCTTTGGGAGATCATTCTGGGAGCTCCACTCTCACCTGGAGCAGCCTTTAATGACATGTAGCAGCAGGTAGCATTGGGACATCAGAGTGATAGATCCAACCTCAACTGGACCACTTCTATTGACATGGAGGAGGGAACATTGGGACATCAGACTGGGAGCTCCAACCTCACAAGGATCAGCGTTTAATGACATTTAGCAGCTGGGCGCATTGGGACATCAGAGTGGTAGGTCTAACCTGAACTGCTCCACTTCTACTGACATGGAGCAGGGAGCATTATGACATCAGACTGGGCGCTCCAACTTCAAGTAGAACCGCTTCTATTGACATGGAGCAGCAAGGAGCATTGGAACGTCAGGTTGGGAGCTCCAACATCACCTGGATCAGCTTGCATTTACATGGAAGAGGAGGGAGGATTGGGACGTTAGGCTGGGGGAAAGGATATTCAACTATTTTAATCTAAAGTAAAATATGTTTCAACACCTCAGATGTTAATTGATTTACGAAGAATCTTTCCCGGGAAAATAATTAATTCTTTAGATAGTAAAGACAAGTCCTGAAAATATACAACTCAGGAAAACGCATTGGTACAGAGAGAAATGGGAGTGATGTTTCATGTCTTTGTCCTTTCATTTCTGGCAGTCTCTGCACTGGATTACATCACCGGAAGGACGTTTTTACTCATTTCCAGCAAATACGGACAGGTCATTAACGTAATCTAATGCTGAAAATTAACGGGAATATGCGATGTTATGATTAGGCTGGAGTTTACTTCAAATTTTGGTGAAAACGTAGCAAAGTCAGTTGCAATTTCCAAGATCAGCAGTGACCTCATTGATTGGCTGATCAGATTGTGAATGGTCGTTTTTCTGAGGACAATTTGAAGTGAATCAATGATGTTGATTATCTTTGTTCTTTGTTCGCCTTGTGACTGTTACTGCTATTGCTCATGTCCTTGTTAAAACCACAGCTCTGCAGTGTGTAAAACCTCAGCTGTGCATCTGGCCAGTGGCACAACCATTCGTATAGCTGGCAACGCATTCGGCGGTTGTAAGTTCAACTTTTACTTTGCGCAAGCACATTATGGAGATTCATCACACATCCAACCTACTCATTTTTGTTATGCTGAGGTGGGTAATATTTGAAATTTTCATCTCCACGAACGAAAATTCTTTCACTGTCTTCGATCAGTTAAACATTGCCAAGAGCTATCAGAGTAAAAATCACACAGCACCAGATTGTATTGAACAGACATATTTGGAAGCACCAGTGTTCCATGCACTGCTTCTTCATCAGGTGTTTTTCACCTCTTGGAATCTAAAATTTCTTTGTGTGATTATTAAATGTATCCACCCCAGTCCAACACCAACACCTCCAAGTCATGGGGACCGTCGACACCACGAACGGTCGGTTAAAGTCCAGATGATCTTCCAAAAGATCGCGCATATTGACGTACACACCAGGTTTCTGCAGA
The DNA here is from genome assembly GCF_047496795.1 of Chiloscyllium punctatum. Classification (NCBI taxonomy): domain Eukaryota; kingdom Metazoa; phylum Chordata; class Chondrichthyes; order Orectolobiformes; family Hemiscylliidae; genus Chiloscyllium; species Chiloscyllium punctatum. Next base: position 2,689,485 of record NC_092756.1, read on the forward strand.
AAAACACCCACCTGATGAAGGAGCGACTCTCCAAAAGCTAGTGCTTCCAAATAAACCTGCTGGGCTCTGCCCTGATATTGTGTAATTTTTAACTTTGTCTACTCAACTCAAACACTGGCACTTCCATATCATAGACAACGTCAGTCACGTCCCACCGTTGTCAGAGAAGGCAATCTTGGAATAGCCCAATACATTGCTCATGGGAACATTTCGTTTTCAAAACCAACGCAATCAATCGCTGCAGCTTCTATGGATAAAAAGCACAGAAAAGAAATAGCTGAGACTCAGTTTTGACAATATTTTGAAACTCTTTGGGAAGTGGAATCAGAGGAGAATGAAGGATTAACTGTCCGACTGTGCAGAGAGAGGGAAGGCACTTTTCCCTTCTTTGAAGAGCTGGGGTATTGACTGATCAAAGGCATGAAACAGATTCCTGGTAAAGCTGCGCTCTCTGCATCAGGATCAAGAAGTCCTGATTTCCTGAACGGTAATGAAACCCAGGCCACTCAGATAAAGCGCTGAATACTAAACACTAGACCCCCAGGGATGAGGGCAGAAGCATTTGCACCGTTTCTTCATAACACCGTTTTTGGAATTATGTCACTGCAGATATGTTTCCCCTCAAAAATGATTGAATTATCGAGTGTTTACAGCACAGAAATGGGTCCCTTCATCTCATTTCCCAGCACTTGGTCTGTAACCTTGTAAACTCTGACGTTTCACCTGAATGCTAATTTCTCTGTAACGTTTTAATCTCGTAAAACACAATAAATGGGATTAAAATTTGAGATGGGAACTGAACCCCATTTTTACCCATAGACCGAAGCACGCAGGCACATTTCCCCAAGTGTGACACAGGCCTCGGGAGAAAACAAGCAGAAAGTAAGATTTCACCGACTTGTCTGATGTTGTCCCATTTCAGAGTTCAACACCAATGTCTGGTTACAGCAAAGAAAGGAAGTATTCAGCCCCTCCCGTCCCAGTGTTCTTTGCCCATTTGAGTGGAAGCAGCGGCTGAGTAAAAACGAACCCGGAAGACTACAGCTAAGGTATGACAGTTTGTTTTAAAATTACTTACCTTCACAGAAAGAGCGGGAGCAGCAGAGGAAATGATAGCTACCAGAGGGGCAGCCGGAAAGGAAAGCAGTGAGTATACAAATCAGGAAGGCGGCTAAACCTGAGATTCTACACCGGTATATCCCCCACCCACCCTCCTTTCTAACCTCCTTAACGACACTGTTCTTTTTTAAGGTAAGGATTTTCTATTTCTTTACCAGTGACTGGTTAAAAATTTACTTTGTTTGTATATATATATATTAATTCGTTATTAGGGAAAGACTATAGCAGAGAGGTATCAGAAAGTATTCTATCTCAAACTTGTACAAAGTAAATAAGCAATTAATTAACTCAGCAGAGATGGCTGGGCAGGTGATGTGCTGTAGCTGTATGATGTGGGAGCTGGCTGATCCCATTGTGAATGGCAGTGACCACATCTGCAGCAAGTGTTGGTTGCTGGAAGAACTCCGGATCAGAGTTGCTGATCTGGAATCTGAGTTTCAAACACTGTGGCACATCCGGAAGGGGGAGAGTTACCTGGACGCTTTGTTTCAGGAGGCAGTCACACCTGGGAGATTAAGTAATTCACATTCAGCTAGTGATCAGGCTCATCTGAGAGTGACTGTATGTGAGGCAGGTAGGGGGAACCTGAGTTCAGGAGTGGAGGAGCCACAGCCCTTGGCCTTTTCCAACAGGTAAGAGATTCTTGCTCCCTGTTTGGATGAGGAAAAGGGCTCTGGACAGGATGAACCAACTGACTAAGGCACCATGGTGCAGAAGGCCATTCAAGAGGGGGGAGTTAATAGGCAAGTAGTTGTTATAGGGGATTCTATAATTAGGGGGAACAGATAGTATCCTTTGCAAGCCGGATCGGGAGTCTCGCAAGGTGTGTTGCCTGCCCGGTGCCAGGGTGCAGGACATCACCAATCGGCTTAAAAGGATATTGGAGCGGGAGGGGGAGGATCCAGTTGTTGTGGTCCACGTTGGTACTAACAACATAGTCAAGACTAGGGTGGAGGACCTGTTTGGGGATTACGAAGCACTGGGCAGGAAATTGAAGCACAGGTCCTCAAGGTTCATAATCTCCGGTTTATTGCCGGAGCCACGTGCCAATTGGCATTGGGACAAGAAAATTAGGCAAGTAAACACGTGGCTAAGGGATTTGTGTGGGAAATAGGGATTCCACTTCATGGGGCATTGGGATCAGTTTTGGAACGGGGGGGGGATCTGTACCGTTGGGACGGTCTCCACCTGAACCGATCAGGTACCAATGTTCTAGCGAAGAGGATAAATAGCGTGGTCAGTAGGACTTTAAACTTCTGAGTTGGGGGGAAGGGAAAATGAAAGCGACAGGGAGTATGGCATCAAATGGAAAGATCAGCAGCAGGACAGCATGTGTCCAGGTGGATTTAAAATTGAGGCAGACTGGGAATGCAGAAAAGAGCAAGGATAACTTAGGACATCATATGACTTCCAATATCTCTAATGATAAGAAAGTTAGCATTAAGGCACTTTACCTGAATGCTCGTAGCATTCATAACAAAGCAGATGAACTAATGGCACACATCATAGTGAATGATTATGATTTGGTAGCCATCAGACAGACTTGGTTACAGTGGGGTCAGGACTGGCAGTTAAACCTCCAAGGATTTTCAACTTATCGAAAAGAGAGGGAGGTCGGCAGAGGGGGTGGGGTTTCCTTGTTAATTAAGAACAAAATTAAATCTATGGCACTGAATGACATAGCGTCAGATGATGTGGAGTCTGTGTGGGTGGGATTGAGGAACACAAAGGCAAAAAGACAGAATTGGAGTTGTGTACAGACCTCCGAACAGTGGTCAGGACCAGGGACGCAAGATGTACAGGGAAATAGAGAAGGCATGTCAGAAAGGCAAGGTCACGGTGATCATGGAAGATTTCAATATGGAGGTGGACTGAGTAAATAATGTTGCCAGTGGATCCAAAAAAAAGGGGAATTCATGGAATGCTTACAGGATGGCTTTTTGGAACACTTGTCATGGAGACCACAAGGGAACAGGCTATTCTGGACCTAGTGCTTTGCAATGAACCAGACTTTATAACAGATCTTAAAGTAAGGGAACCCTTAGGAAGCAGCAATCATAATATGTTGGAGTTCAGTCTGGAGTTTGAAAGAGAGAAGGCAAAATGGGATGTAATGGTGTTATAGTTAAATAAATGCAATTATGAGGGCATGAGAGAGGAACTGACAAAAATAGCCTGGAAGTAGAGGCTAGCGGGGAAGACAGTAGAGCACAAATGACAGGAGTTTGTGGGTATAATTGAGGACACTCTACAGACGTTCATCCCCAAGAAAAGAAAGATTATCCGGGGAGGGATTAGACAGCCATGGCTGACAAAGGAAGTCAGGAAATGTACAAACGAAAAGGAGATCCTATAAAGAGGCCAAGAGCACTGGGAAATCAAAAGATTGGGAAGGCTACAAAAACAAACAGGATAACAAAGAGAGAAATAAGGAAGGAGAGGATCAAATATGAAGGTAGGCTAGCCAGTAATATTAGAAATGATAGTAAATGTTTCTTTCAATACATAAGAAACAAACGACAGGCACAAGTAGACTTTGGGTCACTTCAAACTGATGCTGGAAGCCTAGTGATGGGAGAAAAGGAAATAGCAGGAGAACATAACAAATACTTTGCGTCAGTTTTCACAGTGAAAGACATGAGTAATATCCCAATAATTCAAGGGAGTCACGGGGCTGAGTTGAGTATGGTTGCCGTTACAAAAGAGAGAGTGCTAGAAAAGCTAAAAAGTCTTAAAATTGATAAATCTCTTGGCCCCAATGGGATACATCCGAGAGTTCTGAGATTGGTGGCTGAGGAAATAGCGGAGGCATTGGTTGAGACCTTTCAAGAGTCACTGGAGTCAGGGAAAGTCCCGGATGATTGGAAGATCGCTGTTGTCACCCCCTTGTTCAAGAATGGATCAAGACAAAAGATGGAAAATTATAGGCCAATTAGCCTAACCTTGGTTGTTGGTAAAATTCTAGAATACATCATTAAGGATGAGGTTTCTAAATTCTTAGAGCAGAGTCTGATTAGAATAAGTCAACATGGGTTTAGTAAGGGGACGTCATGCCTGACAAACCTGTTGAAATTCTTTGAAGAGGTGACAATTGGGTTAGATCCGGGAAAACCAGTGGATGTGGTCTATCTAGACTTCCAAAAGGCCTTTGATAAGGTGCCAAACGGGAACCTGCTGAGCAAGGTGAGGACTCATGGTGTTGAGGGGAGCTACTGGGATAGATTGAGGATTGGCTGTCTGACAGAAGGCAGAGAGTTGGGATAAAAGATTCTTTTTTGGAATGGCAGCTGGTGACGAGCGGTGTCCCGCAGGGTTCAGTGTTGGGGCCACAGCTGTTCGCATTATATATTAATGATCTGGATGAAGGGACTGGGGGCATTCTAGCGAAGTTTACAACGAATCGAAGTTAGGTGGACAGGCAGGTTTTACTGAGGAGAAGTGGGGAGGCTACAGAATGATCTAGGCAGTTTGGGAGAGTGGTCCAGGAAATGGCTGATGGAATTCCACGTGAACAAATGCGAGGTCTTGCACTTTGGCAAAAAGAATAAAAACATAGATTACTTTCTAAACGGTGAGAAAATTCGTAAAGCCAAAGAACAAAGGGATCCGGGAGCGCAAGTCGAGGATTCACTAAAGGTCAACATGCAGGTTGAGTCCGTGATTAAGAAAGCGAATGCAATGTTGTCACTTATCTCAAGAGGGTTGGAATATAAAAGCACCGTTGTGCTACTGAGACTTTATAAAGCTCTGGTTAGGCCCCATTTGGAGTACTGTGTCCAGTTTTGACCCCACACCTCAGGAAGGACATAATGGCACTGGAACGTGTCCAGCGGAGATTCACACGGATGATCCCTGGAATGGTTGGTCTAAAATGAGGAATGGCTGAGGATCCTGGGATTGTATTTCTTGGAGTTTAGAAGATTAAGGGGAGACTTAATAGAGACGTACAAGATAATGCAGGGTTGGAAAGGGTGGACGCTTGGAAGTGTTTCCTTAGGCGAGGAGACTAGGACCCGTGGACACAGCCTTAAAATTCGAGGGGCTAAATTCAGAACAGATATGCGGAGACATTTCTTCAGCCAGAGAGTGGTGGGCCTGTGGAATTCATTGCCGCAGAGTGCAGTGGAGGCCAGGACGCTAAATGTCTTCAAGCCAAATATTTATAGATTCTTGTTGTCTCGAGGAATTTAGGGTTACGGGGAGAATGCTAGGAAGTGGATTTGAAATGCCCATCAGCCATGATTGAATGGCAGAGTGGAATCGATGGGCCGAATGGCCTTACTTCCACTCCTATGTCTTATGGGCTTATGGTCTTATGGCCTATTGTTTCCCCATTGCTCTGTAGTTTATACTGCCTTCCCTCTTTCTTGCTGCCAAACTTGATCACTGCTCACGCCCGCTATTTCCTGTCCTGCCAAACGGTTTGTCTCAAGTTCTTGGAATGAAAAACAGGAATGGCCTATTTCAAGCCCTTTTCTAGTTTACAAGGACAGTGTTATCACCACTGAGCAAGCACAGTGCCAGCTCAGAGAGAAGGTCTCATTCTTTAGAAACTGAAATGCAAAGATGATTGGATAGCCTCAGTATTGTAAACCAACCAACAAGACCGGAATAGGGCCGAGGGGATCCGCACAGAAGGATGGGAGAATAGAATGGCGAATCTCATGATGTCCAGGGTGATGTTAACAGAAATCTTCCCTGGTAGGATAGTGATGAGGATTCAGTGATTTCACTGTCATGTCTTGTTAAAGGTTAACGTTTACAGTAATCAATATGAAATACTGTCTAATATTTCGAAGCAGAATGATGTGCAGCAGACAGAATAGTTTCCCTGCATGACCTAATAAGAGAGCTCAGAAGAGCCATTAGGAGACATTAGAAGTTGTTGGCGGATCGGATCAGGGTTAACCCCAAGACTTTCCATAGGTATGTCAGGAATAAAAGAATGACGAGAGTTAAATTAGAGCCAATCAAGAATAATAGTGGGAAGTTGTGTGTGGAGTCAGCGGAGACATGGGAAACACTAAATAAATATTTTTTGACAGTGTGCACTATAGAAAATGAAAATGTTGGCGAGGAAGATACAGAGGTACTTGCATCGAGACTCGAAGAGATTGAGGTACACAAGGAAGAAAGTATTAGAAATATTGCAGAGTGTGAAAATAGACAAGTCCTCTGGGCCGGATGGGATCTATCCGAGGATCCTCTGGGAAGCAAAGGAAGAGATAGCCGAGTCTGTGCCATTGATCTAAAAATCATCATTGTCTACAGGAATAGTGCCTGAGGACTGGAGGATAGCAAATGTGGTTCCCTTGTTCAAGAAGGGTAGTAGAGATAACCCTGGTAATTACAGACCAGTGAGTCTCACTTCAGTTGTTGGTAAAGTGTTGGAAAAGGTTTTCAGAGATAGGATTTATAATCATCTAGAAAAGAATAATCTGATCAGGGACAGTCAGCACGGTTTTGTAAAGGGTAGGTCGTGCCTCACGAATCTTATGAGGTTTTTGACAAAGTGACCAAACAGGTGATGAGAGTAATCCGGTTGATGTGCTGTATAGGGATTTCAGCAAGGTGCTCGATAATGGTCCCCCAGTAGGCTATTATACAAAATGCAGAGGAATGGGATTGTGGGAGACGCAGCAGTTTGAATCAGTAATTGGCTCGCTGAAAAAAACAGAGTGTTGTAGTTGATGCAATATGTTCATCTTGGTGTCCAGTTACGAGCAGCATTCCGTAAGGGTCGATGTTGGGTGCATTGCTATTCGTCATTTTTATAAATAACCTGGATGAGGGCTTAGAAGGGTGGGTTAGTAAATTTGCGGACAACCCTACGGTCGGTGGAGTTGTGGATCGTGACGAAGGATGTAGGAGGTTGCAGAGAGACAGAGATAAGCTGCAGTTCTGGGCTGAGAGGTGGCAAATGGAGTTTAATGTGGACAAGTGTGAGGTGATTCACTTTGGCCGGAGTAATCGGAATGCAAAGTACTGGGCTAATGGTAAGATTCTTGGGAGTGCAGATGAGCAGAGAGATCTCGGTATCCATATACACAGATCCCTGAAAGTTGCCACCCAGCTTGACAGGGTTGTTAAGAACGAAAACAGTGTTTTGGCCTTTATTAATAGAGGGATTGAGTTCTGGAATCAGAAGGTTATGCTGCAGCTGTACGGCCACATTTGGAGTATTGTGAACAGTTCTGGTCACCGCATTAAAAGAAGGATTTTGACGCTTTGGAAAGGGTGCAGAGGGGATTTTCTAGCATGTTGCCTGGTATGGAAGGAATGAATTACGAGGAAAGACTGAGGGCCTTGAGGCTGTACTCGTTGGAGAGAAGACTGAGAGGTGACTTAGTAGAGACATACAAGATAATCAGAGGTTTAGATAGGGTGGACAGGGAGAGTCTTTTTCCAAGTATGGGGACGGCAAACACGAGGGTCACAACTTTAAAGTGAGGGGAGATAGGTATAAGACAGATGTCAGAGGTAGCTTCTTTACTCAGAGAGTAGTTAGGGCATGGAATGCTTTGCCTGTAACGGTGGTAGATTCACCAAGTTTAAGTGCATTTAAGAGGCATTTGGACGTACATGGAACAGTGGATATGGGATGGGCTTCAGATTAGTATGACAGGGCGGCGCAACATTGAGGGCCGAAGGGCCTGTACTGCGCTGTAATGTTCTATGTTCTATATGCTACAGTTCCACATCAGCAATGTCATCTGCAATTGCCTGACGATCAATTTGTTTAAAACAAGAACGGAGGGGGCGTCAGGAAAACGGAAGGGGAATAGTGGTTTGTGAGAGTTAACTACATGCCTCGTGGAGCCAGGTTCAATGTAGATAATGAATATCGGTTTTCTTGTTTACCTTGGTATACTGTTCACTGCAGATCAGTTACCCAATATCGTCTGCCCTTTGTGTGTTGTTCTTTGTACATTTCACATCGGTTCAGTGCCCCGGGGGATCACGCTTTTTTAAATTTGGCACATTTTACTGAGGTCGATTTTGCAGCATCATATTGAGGCCAACAAGTTTAGGAACAGATAGACACCATTCAGACCATCAAGTCTACTCCGCTATTGAATGATTTCATATCTGATCTGATAACCTTGAACTGCACTTTCTTGCCTTTCTCCATAACGCTTGATGTCTTTGCAGTTTGAAGATCTGCCGATCTCAGCCTCATTACACATAATGACACTTCCGCAACAGCCTTCTGCTACAAGAAAGTCCACTGATACAGAACTGTCTGAGAGAATAAATGCTTCTTCGTCTCTATTTTAATTGTGAGATCCGCATTCTAATACGAAGTTAAAAATCGCACAACACCATGTCATAGTCCAACAGGTTTAATAGAAGCAAAAGCGTTTGGAGAGCTGCTCCTTCATCAGGTGGCTGTGGAGTACACAGTGGTAAGATACAAAATGTATAGCGAAACGTTACAGTGTAATGTCACTGAAATTATACATTGGAAAAATACCTTGATTGCTTGTTAAGTCTTCCATCTGTTAGAATGACTATGTTAGGATCATTTCTTTCTTATGTAAATCGGAAAACTTTATTTTAACAGTTACGTTCTCAGGTGGACTTTACCAATTAGTGTCATCACAGATAATAGGTTGAAGGTGTTCGTCCCTGTATGCTGCGTACATGCCATAATATTTAGACTGACGCTAATCTAAAAAAAAACAAAATCGCAGGCAAGAATGCCCTTAAGACATGGTACATTGGCAAAGCTGAGCACAGGCGACAACAACGGAATGGGCGATGCACATCAATCAACAGACAGGTGTGCCCCTTCCCAGTTGGAGAGCACTTCAGTGATGCAGGACATTCGATCTCGGATCTTTGGGTGACAATCCTCCAAGGCGGTCTTCGGAACAGGCAGCAGCTAAAAGTGCCCCCACAGAGACTGATAGCTAACTTCGGTACCCATGATCATTGGGTTCATGTCACAGTACAGGTGATCCCATTGCCCGATCTACAAACAGAGACCCTCCTCCACACCCACACCCACACCCACACACACACACACACACACACACACACACACACTCACACACACACACACACACACACACACACACACACACACATTTACGTCTGTGGGGTGAATTTGTACTTGCAGAGTTACATTGTACTTTGCTGAAAAACTGCACGAATCCATGTAAGACTCTGGCAACTCATTTTTATAAATTAGAATCATTCTAAACATTATGCAACAGACAGCAGCACGGGGGGTGGGGGGGCAGACACCAGTTGTTCAACTTCACCTGAGAATGAAACTTTAAAATAAAAAAGTTTTGCACTTTACATATGAAGGAAGTGAAGCTAACATGGACATTCTAACAGATCGGCGACTTAGCAAACAATCACGGTATTTTTCAATATACAATTTCAGTTACATCACACTGTAAACATATGCTATAAATTCTGTGACTTACAACTGTGGACTCCACAATCACCTGATGAATGAGCAGTGGTCCGAAAGCTAGTACTTCCAATTAAACCTGTTGAAATATAACCTGGGGTTCTATGATATTCAAATTTGCATACCCCAGTCCAAAACCGGCATCTCCAAGTCATTCGATACGAGGTGCTCTGGCAACAGAACCAAACTTTCTGCATCCAACTTATTAAATCCTTGAAAACAGCTATATGTTTCAATAAGGATCATTTTGTAGTACTGAGTCTGAGCAGGCAAAGGCAACTGATTTCAGCGTTTCTTCCCATTTGATTTCATCTCCGATATGAAATTCTCACTGACTCTGACAGAACTGATACCTTTGCTGTTTTGTAATGTCAGGAACTCATGTTCAATTTAAGATTTCCATAAGGAAAAACAATTTTTTTTTCCCTGACTGGAAATCAACATTGGGAAATAGCAGTGAGACAGCTGCATTTCAGCACGTTCGCACCAAGGACGACATGTGCAATGCTTGGAACTTTTCTTGATGACTTTGTTTTTTGCCTATTTTGTTCAGGTGAAAAATGACAGTTTTTGAGTTTTTAAAAGCATGGCCAATGGTACTTCAGCCTATTGCATCATGATCAGTTATCAAACATCTGGCTTGGAAACACAGTTTCCCAGACGTGACCCATCGCCTGGTGTGTTCTAACATTGCAAGTCTTAGTTAAATTGTTATTCAATCTCTTAAGGGCTTGAGTGGAACAAAAAACATCTCTGTGAACTAACAGTTCTGAGGAGCATTTTGTCAGTTTTCCTCATGATGCTGCGGAAAATGTTTCTGCGCTGACATCGAAATTGATTTACCCTGTTTCTTCCTCAGCTTCCTGGTAATGTTAAAGTTCGAAGAATAAAACCTGGAATGAACGCCTGATCTCAGGAACAGTGGACATGTCTTTAATTTCCTGCAATCCCATTCATGAATTTCGCTTATATAGGGGATGCTACCATCTTTACCCAATCCTGGCTACTTGTGTCTCCAGGACCTGAACAAAATAGCTGACCCTTCATCCGAGAATGACGACCGTGTGGGAAAGCAGACCATTCGGCCCTTCCAGTCGACACCATCCCTCTGAAGCACATCCTATCAGACACACACTCCATACCTATTCCGTTCCCCTTCATTTCCCATGGCTGATCCCAGTAACCCGCACACCTTCAGACTGTGGGAGGAAACTCACACAAGCAAAGAGAGAATGTGCAAACTGCACACAGTCATACGAGACTGGGATCGAATCCATGTCTTCTGTGCAGCGAGGCAGCAGCGAATCAGGAAGAACAACAAATGCTGTCCTGACCAGCGACATCCACACCCTGTGGGTTTATCAGGAAGAATAAAAACATATTCACAACATGGACAACGGGACTTGCGTCTGCATGGACATGATTTGAACCAATCGTTCATCCTGGGTATATACAAGGCACCGATATCACAGAGAAACCAGGGCAATACGGGATTCAATTACCTGCTGATGTGGAAAATCATCTACTCAGTCAAACTGGGGACAGACTATTCAACAATCCCGCGTGTGGGAAGGGCTCAATGAGCAGAAGAACCTCCAGAGTAACCAGCAAGATTACATATCCCAGAAGGAGATCAATTAAACTGTCAATGCTGCTGTTAATTCGAACCAACTGCCAGTTTCATAGCGTCAAAGTCATAGACTCAAACAGCATGAAAACAGGCCTTTTACTCCTACCAGCTCATACTGAACATAATGCCAAACTAAACGAGTCGCATCTGACGGCTCTTGTAACTGCTGAGGGTTAATAATGCCCTTGTGATATTATTGCTGCATTGTTAATATGAATGTCCAGATATAATTCTGCGGACACGGGTTCAAACCCTGGCATGGCAGATGCTGGGACTTTATTTAAATAAATACCTAGAGTCGAATGATGATGCTGAATCAGTAGATCTGATTCATTAATGCCTGATAGGGAAGGAAACTGCCATACCTATCTGGTCTGGCTGGTATGTGACTCCAGATCCATAATATCGTGGTTGATTCTGAACTTCGCTCTGGGCAATAAATTATGTACTAGGCATGAATGAATAGATTTTGTTAATTCCACTGATACTTCCCAATTCATTTATCGATCCAAATATCCTGTAAATATTGTAAATGTACTTTCATTCATCACTGCCTCAGGAAGTGAATTGCACACATAAACCATCCTCTGTTTAAAAAAAGACTCTCATGTCTTATTTTAAATCCCTCTTTTCACTTTAAACAATTGCCCGCTCGTCTTGAAGTGCTCCTCCTTGGAGAAATGACAGTTACAGTTAACTCGAGCCGAACTCTCAATAATGTATAAATTTCTATCAGGTCACTTTTCAAACTCCAGTGCTCGAGTGAAAATATTCTCAGCCTATCCAGCCTTTCGTTATAACACAAACCTTTCCCACTTGCCATACGCTGGTATACCTGTTCTAAACCTACTCCAGCTGAATAATTTCCTTGCTATTACTGGGCGACAAGAACTGGACACAGTATTCCAGAAGACGCATCACCCAATGTCCGATTCAACTTCAACATAACGGATCAACTCGTACACTCAAAGGACTGAACAACGAAGGCAAGATGACATTTTTTTAAACCATTCTGTCTATATATGAAGCAAACTAAAATGAATTATGTACTTGCATTCCTGGCTTCCGTGTTCCACAACACGATGCAACGCCCAATCAGTAATTGTATAAGCCCTTCTAATATTTGATGTAGCAAAATGCTATGCCTTCCATTTATCCAGATTGAACTTCATGTGACATTTTCAGCCCAAAGACGCAATGGATTAAGATCCTTCTGGAATCTTAGATCACCTTCTTTGCAGTCTCCAATTCTGCTGTCCTCTGCAAGCTTATGAACCATGGCTTCTATGAGTTCTATTGTTTACTCATATAGGTCAACGATTTTTAATTATTTGTCGTGGCCATCATTTAGCTGTTTGCAAATAAGGCAACAATTAGTCATATCGTTAACCATGAGGAAGAAAGCCGTAGACTGCAGGGAGATTGGAAACAATTGGCAAGAAAATGTGCTGAAAGGAATTCAATCCAGTGAAGTGGGTGATAATGAATTTGAGGACGCACAATGAGAAAAGTGTGAATATCGAGTGGTTTAAGGTAATAAAAGAGATATTGGAGTAGACATTCACGAATGTTTGAATGTGATTGGACAAGGGATCAAGTGGTCTCGATGGGTTGGAGATACTTTCTGGTCTTGACCGCAGGTGGGAATGAAAGAGCAGGGAAATGATGCTGGAACTTCAGCAACTGCCTATTCATGATCAATAGACAGGGGAATCGGATGGACGGAAGTGCGTACTGCAGGTGCTGGAAATCAGAATCAAGATTAGAGTGGTGCTGAGGAAGCACAGCAGGTCAGGCAGCATCCGAGTTGCAGAAAAAAAATAACGTTTCGCGCAAACGCCCTTCATCAGGAATAAAGCTGGGAGCCTCGAGGGTGGAGAGATAAACGGGAGTACTGGGTCTGGGAAGAAATTAGCTGAGAGTGCAAGAGGTGCATAGAGAATGGGTTAAAGGTGATAGGTCGGAGAAGAGGGTGGAGCGGATAGGTGGAAAGGGAGATAGACAGGTGGGGCAGGTCAGTAGGATGGTGCCAAGTTAGAAAGTTGGAACTCGGATAAGGTGGCCGTGGGGAGATGAGGAAACTGGTGAAGACCACGTTGATGCCCTGGGGTTGAGGGCCCCAAGGTGGAAGATCTGGCGTCTGGTGGTGAGGGAATGGCGGTGGAGAAAACCCAGGAACTGCATGTCCTTGGGAGAGTCGGAGGGGGAGGGTGTGGTAATTGATGTTTTTGGTCATGGGGGTTTGGATTTTAATGTTGCGGGTGCCCTGGAAATGTTCTCTGAAGCGCTTTCCGAGAATGTGTCTGTTGGCGCCAATGTAGAGGAGACCGCATTGCAAGCAACAGATGCAATAAATGACATGTGTGGAAATGCACACGGACAATTGATGGATGTGGAAGGCTCATTGGAGCCTTGGAAGGATGTGAGAGGGAAGAAGTGGGTGCAGGTTTTGCAATTCCTGTAGTGGCAGGGGAAGGTGCCGCGAGGGGAGGTTGGGTCATTGGAGGGCGAGGAATTGACGAGGTAGTCATGGAGGAAACAGTCTTTGTGAAAAGTGGATAGGGGTGGGGAGGAAAATATAAATTTCCCTGTCACTGCTGGAATTGCAAAACCTGCACCCACATCTACCTCCTCACCTCTGTCCAAGGCTCTAATGAAGGCTTCCACATCCATCAAAGTTTCTCCTGCACTTCCACACATGTAATTTCTTGTATACGTTCCTCCCGATGCGGTCTCCTCTGAGTAGGAGAGAGGAGATGTGTTCTCACACAACACTTCAGAGGATATCTGCAGGATACCCACAAGAATGGACCCCAGTGCCCCTTGGGGAAACATTTCATCTACCCCTCCCACTCTCCCGAGGACATGCAGGTCCTGGGCCTCCTGTATCGCCACTGCCTCACGACGCGATGCCTGGAGGAAGAAAACCTCATCATCCGCCTCGGGACCCTTCAACCCCAAGGCATCAATTTGGACTTCACCCGCTGCCTTATTTCCCCTCCCCCGACCTTACACCAGTTCCCACCTTCCAGCTCAACACCGTCTGCCTGACTTGTCCCATCTGTGCATCTTCATTCCCACCTATCCACTCCACCTACTTCTCTGACATTTCATGTTCACCCCCCGCCTGCATCCACTTACAGCACTCTCAGCTACCTTCTCCCCAGCCCAACACCCTTCCCATTTATCTCACCATCCCATGTGCTCCCAGTCTCATTCCTGATGAAGGGCTTTTGCCTGAAACGTCCATTTTTCCTGCTCCTCAGATGCTGCCAGACCTGCTGTGCTTCTCCAACACCACTCTAATCTGGAGGGGAGTCAGTTGATTGAGAGGGTTTTCGGGTATTTTCTATTGTTGACCACAGGCTGTGGATGATAGCAGAACTTTAGCAACCACCAGTTTAGGGAACAGCTAAAGGACTGAGCACAAGTCTGGTCACCGCATAAATCAACATTTTTCTTAAATTTCTACGATAAAAGATGGAAGGCTGAAGTATGCAACTTTGCCCATCAAGACCGTTTCACCAATGAGTTTCTCACTGATTCCTTTCCAAGTCAGGGTGCTATGGGCCTTGGAGGGTAACTTGAAAATGGTGGCGTTTCGTTGCATCTTCTAATCTTGTCCTTTTCGTCAGTACAACTGTTGAGCTTTGAAGGTTGTCAAAAATGCCCGAATGACTTACTCCAGTGCATCTTATAGTTGGTGCACTCTGCTGCAATTGCGCCTTGGTGGTGGGGGGAATGAATATTGCAGGTGTTGAAGAGGATACACTCAAATGACTGCATTGTCGTGGACGGTGTCCAGTTCCTTAAGTGTTATTGAAGTTATACCCATCTAGGCAAATGGAGAGAGTTATATTCCACGTCTCATTTGTAGGATTCACGGAACAATGAGTTGAGTTTATAATCAAAAAATGTCTCAAGAACAAGTTGTTGTTGTCAAAGTGTTTATGTAGCCAGTTTCGATAAGATTTTCCCCCGAAATTATAGCTCTATGGACGATTACACGGGTAATTCTTTTACAGTAAAGTTGTTGAATGTCAATGAGATATGATTAGATTCTCATTTGTCAGAGTGATACTTACTCTATTTCGTCCTTGTGTGGACAAATCTGATTCCAGTGGCTGTCTAATTTCAAGATACAATTCCCGTCTGTGCTTGAAATTTCAACCGTTTCTTCACATAAATGTCTCCACCTGCCTTAACAATATGTAGGGTCGCTGCAGGGGACAGCAGAGATTAATGAACATGTTGTCAACACTGGAGAAAATGGAGCTTCGTGGAATGATTGGTCAGGATGGGATTATTCTCCTTGAAACAAAGGAGACGGAGGAGAGCTCTATAATCACATAGTAACATTTATAAACGTTCAATATTCATGGGATCTTGACAGGGTAGATAATGGCAGGTGGTTCACCCTCTGATATGAGGAGAGCACCAGAGGACATGAACTCAGAATTAGATGTTGCCTATTTAATTCAGAAATGAGGAGTAATTTCTTTGGTCAGGGGCCAGTGGATCCGTTGAACTCCTTGCCGAAATTGTTGTTGAGGCTGAGTTGTTGTGTACTTTCAAACTGTGCCAGACAGATATTTAACCAGAAAGATGATGAAGCTTTGTCGAGGCAATGCTGGAGAATGGAGTTGAGGATTATCAGATCAGCCATGAGTTCGTTGAATGGTGGAGCAGACTTGATGGGATGAATGGCCGATTTCCAATCCTACATCATTTGGTCTAACGCCCTATTTTATTAATATCTTTAGAATTCTGAGGGATGGGATGAAGTGATAGAAAAGGTTTCTCAAACTGATCAGACAGATCAGGAACTAAGCTCATAAGTTCATGAACAAGAAATGTGCTGTGGCCTGGATACAACAAATGGCACTGGGCACACCGCAGATGGGTATGTGCAAATGTTGTGATTGCTGAAGAAAATTGGTGGATCTAATATTGTTGCCAACTTGGTGATCACGCTGGATGATGGATCGTGGTATGATTCACACTGCAAAAAGTTGTGAAAGAATGAAACATTCGTTTCATTGGAAAGATTTTCTGCGGTTTCAATTCAATTGACTGTTTAAAATACTGATCAGAACTTTGTGTGGAGTATTACATTAAAATTCACAATCCCACTGGATAAACTATTGCACCCGATCTCTCCTTATTTGTTCCCCTTTCATTCGATGTAAATTCATAGAAAGTCAAGATTGAATGAAACGAGAATAGAAACGTTTGCCCTCCTTTTCATTATCCCAATGTAACTTACAACAGAACCAAATCTGCTCAGTTCCATTTATAAAGCTTCATATGGAATATTAATAGAAATCGTTCTAAACTCTGAGGTTTTTTGCTGAATCTTACTCAGCTGCAGACGTTTCTGATATTTCTTTGCATCTGAAGTCGTCCAAATTAGATACTGTTTCCTCGCCCCTTCAACCTCCCACACCCCACTTTTACACTTTCACCTGGCCGCAGGCTGTCTCTCTCCTGGTGAAACTCATTGTTTGTGTGTCTCGAAATGTGCCTTTCCAAATATTTTGGAAACGGATTCTCAGAGTGACAGAAATTCTGCTCCCATCATTTATTTGTCCTACATCGATGGTTTTGAAAGCCTGACATTCAGAAATATATGAACTTGAAAGAGTGAATTTTCCATATGTTGACTCTGTCCAAACCTCAATTACGCTGGAAAAATTCCATTCGGTTTTCCTTGGTTCAGGGTCAAATTTTCCAAAACACAAATAAATAAAACTCCATCCCCAATAAACGCCGTCAGCATCGTCTCTAATGTCTTAGCGACCCAGTAAACGCTGGCAGTGTCCTCGCTGATAGAATCACAGATTTCCTACAATGCAGAAAGTGCAGTTCAGTCACTCAGGTCGGTAGGGAAACTTTGAACAGCATCTCAATAAGACCTAGCTCCCATCTCTATCCCCGCAGGCCTCTGGCTTGTGATTTCAAATATACCTGCTGGAATAAAACCTGGCATCGTGTGACTGCTGAACTTATCACTGCGTTACCCATGGCTAACTCACTTAACTTACTGAATTCACTCCCTGGACACATCAGCGCAATTTAACAGGCCAACCCACCTAACCTACAGACTTAAGAGCAGTGCGAACCACTGAATAAATGTACCATCACATTGAACACTATCTGTATCATGTGTAATGGCTTTTCACACTGGCAGCTCTGCCGAGTGAAAGCAAGCTGCGCCCACAAACCCGAATTCAATGCATCCAAACGCGGTTCTACGCTGTACAACCTTAGTAGTTCTGCTGGAAATGTTTCTGCACTCAGATCTAAATGGGTTTATTCTGTTTTCTTCCTCAGATTCCTGCTTTAAATAAACATATCAGTTAGGAGCAACTCTATTTCATGGTTTTCATTGCAACACAAACACAATGTGCAGTTGGCTGAAGTTACATGTTTGCACTTTCACTGACACTCTCTCTCCCCAGGAGCTGCAGTCCTTCCCCACGCTGATTCAGACAGCACTGTCCTTCCTGTGACATGTCCCATCGAGAATGGAAAGCCAGGCATGAATAACCTTCACTGGGGAACAGAGCGACATGCTTTCAACATTCACGATGCCCCCAGCGGAGAATTGAGCCCTGTGACAGGAGGGGACACTAACCACGATACTGTGGAGGATATCAACATCGAAGGAGACCCTTCAGCCTGTTGTGGCCGCACTTGTCCAACACAACTGCTTGAAGACCTGAATCAATTCCATCGTTTAGCCCATAATCTTATATGTTTTGGCATCACAAATTAACATCTCAATTCTTTTAAAGGTTAGAATGATTTCCGCCTCTCTGACCCTTTCCGCAAATCTACTCAAACCTTTCTGCCTTTTCCCGAAATCTCTTGGCCCCGGTATTCGATCCCTCCATCAATAACAAAGGCTTCTTTCGGTCAATCCTATCCATATTCCTCAGTATTTATTACATCTCAGTCATGTCTTCTCCAATCTCCTCTGCTCGGCGACAAACAACCCCAGTCTGTCCAATCTCTCCTCACAACTGAAACTCTTCAGCCCAGACAATATCCCAGTGAATCTCTCCTGCAACTTTCCCAGTGCGATCACATCGATGCAGTACTCTGAATTGCAGAACTGCACACTGTAATCTCGCTCGGGCCGAATGAACTTTTTTTTCTATTCTGTTACAGTATGAGGGCGTCGCTGGCTCTGCGGTATTGATTGCTATCCCGAATTGCACAGCGGGTAGTTGAGACTCAACCATCTTGTAGTGAGCCTTGAGTTACATGGAGGCCCGAGCAGGTCAGAATGGCAGTTTCATTCCTTAAATGACGTCAGATTGTTTTGTTTTATTTTCAAAAATTGAACATGGATATATAGGAGTTATTAGATTCATAATTCCAGATATTTATTGAATCCCAATTCTACCACCTAGCATGGTCAGAGTCAAATCCAGGTCCGTGGTGTCTGAATTAACAGTTCAGTGTTCAGTGGTAATAGCGCTTGGCCATTGCAGAAAAGTAGTGAAACTGATCTTATCCAATTAAGTCGCTTTTCCCCGAAACTGTTCTGTGCCATTTTCCTGAGCTGGACTCCCCCCCCCCCCCCCCCAATAAAATCTGGTCTCTATCAGTAAAAGCTGCTACATGAGTATTGATCTCACAACAATGGTAACCAAATGGATCAAATTGTCTGCAGATCGCGATGGTGGGGTTGGGAAACGTTCACCCAGCAACAGTGACCACAGCCACACAGACTAATCGGTATCAATGTGAGAGTGTGTATTAGATTCTGCAATGCCTTAATGAAATAGGAAATGACTCTGCAAACACATGATGAAAGAACAGCTCTCCGAAAGCTAGTGCTTCAATAAAACCTGTAAGACCATAACCTGGTGTTGGGTCATTTTTAACTTTGTACTCCATAGTCCAACACCGGCATCTCCAAATTAATGAGGTGGGGGTCTGGGATGGAAAGTTCGGTTAGTGATCGTAGGAGGGAAGAAATCTCTGAGAACAGGTGGATTTGAATTCTGACATATGAAACACAGAGATGTGAGCGATCAGAGCTTGAAGGAAAAAAAAAATCACCTTGGAGAAAATCAAAACTTTCAAACAACTGATTCCTTTGTGTTTCACAAAAGCCTGGGACATATAGAGCAATTACGGCCGTGACTCGGATTCGAACCGAGGTTGCTGTGGCCACAACGCAGCATACTAACCACTATACGATCACGGCAAACCACAGAAGAACACGCTAAACGCTCCTAATAAGCAAAGTATCATAAGAAATATTAGGCAGAGCAACAAATACACAATATCAGTGCTGAGCGAACAAGGGCAGATGTGTGGGAACTCAGAATGGGCTGACCGTTTAACATCGGTTCCCCCAGTGGCTGTGGTGATTCCATCATTAATGTGTTGAAGGCTGAGATAAATAGATTTCTCCACAACTTCAAAGACTCCGGGGACAGTGCAGCTTTTGATACCTGCACATCCACCAATATCATTTATTGAATCAGTAGCTCCCGGTGCAGTCTCCTGTACATTGGGGAGACTGGGCGCCTCCTACCAGAGCGCTTTAGGGAACATTTCTGGGACAACCGCACCAATCAACCATACCACCCCGTGGCCCAACATTTCAACTCTCCCTCCAACTCTGCCCAAGACATGGAGGTCCTGGGCCTCCTTCACAGCCGCTCCTTCACCACCAGACACCTGGAAGAAGAACGCCTCATCTTCCGCCTCGGAACACTTCAACCCCAGGGCATCAATGTGGACTTCAACAGTTTCCTCCTTTCCCCTTCCCTCACCTCACCCCATTTCCAAACTTCCAGCTCAGCACTGTCCCCATGACTTGTCCTGACTTGTTCTACCTGCCTATCTTCTATTCCACCTATCCATTCCACCCTCCCTCCCGACCTATCACCTTCATCCCCTCCCCCACTTAACTATTGGACTCGATGCTACTTTTTCCCCACCCCCACCCTCCTCTCACTTATCTATCCACTCTTCAGGCTCTCTGCCTGTATTCTTGTTGAAGAGCTTTTGCCCGAAACGGTGATTTTACTGCTCCTCGGATGCTGCCTGAACTGCTGTGCTCTTCCAGCACCACTAATCCAGAATCTGGTTTCCAGCATCTGCAGTCATTGTTTTGACCAAGCTTTTGTTGAAATGTACACTTCAATAACAATGCAGTTTAACATCGGCTACTTCTCGAGTTTCCCGACACAAGGCAGTAACCACTGCTGCCACATAGTCCCAGTTCCTCGCCCCAGAATAAGAGGGACTGAGTGGCGCAGTCGCGAATAACCAACTTGAAATCGAGATGGGAATGAGGTCGCAGAGATACTCGATGGCTCAAGTGACGCAACCGGAGAATGTACGGTATTTCTATGATGGTTTAGAGGCGCAAGCAATTCCGAGGTTGGGAGTCCTTCTGGTCAAAGGCGGGGTAGAAGGGAACATTTGTTCCCGTTTATAATAACAGCAATCTACAGTGCATCTTGCTGAGACAGCTGAGTGCCACAGCTGGAGTGTGGGCAGCTGGTTTGACGTTTAATTTTGCCTCATTATCACCCAATTCCCTGGAATGAATTGCTTTCACCATTTTTATTTCAAATTTTTTGATATCTCCCTGCAGTCTGCGGCTTTCTTCCTCATGGTTAATGGTATGGCTAACTGTTGTATGATCTGCACACTGCTAAATCACGGCCACTACAAGTAAATATGAATCATTGATCTATATGAGAAAACAGTGGAACTCACAGCAGGCATGCAGCGTAGGTTTGCAGGCGACGCCAGAATTGTAGACGGTGAGGAAGATTATCTAAGTTTCAAAAGGATCTTAATCCAATGAGTCGTTGGACTGAAAAATGTAACATTGAGTTCAATCTGTATAAATGGAAGGTATTGCATTTTGGTACAACAAAAAGAGTATGGCTTTGCCTATGTTGGAGAACAGGAAAGCTCGGTGTGCAGGTACATAATTCCTTGTAATTTGCATTACCAACACACAAGATGGCTCAAAGGCATTTAACATACTTCCCTTCATTGCTCAGTCCTTTGTGTATAGGAGTTGGGACGTTATGTTGAAGTTTTGCAGGACATTGATGAGGCCTCTTCTGGAATATTATGTCCAGTTCTGGTCGCCCAGTTGTAGGAATGATTTTATTCAGCTGGCGTAGGTTCACAAAAGGTATACATGCTTGTTGCCTGTGGAAGGTTTGAGTTCTAATGAAAGGCTGGATAGGCTGAGACTATTTTCAGATTCGAGATCGGGGTACTGGAAAACCACATCAGGTAAGGCAGTATCCCAGGAGCAGGAGAATCAATTTTTTTTCGCGCAAGTGTCCTTCACCAGGCTCTTCCCCGAAACGTCGATTCTCCTGCTCCTCAAATGCTGCCTGATCGGCTGTGTTTTCTCAGCACAACACTCTTGACTCTGATCTCTCATCTGCAGTTCTCACTTTCTCCTAGTTGAGAGTGTTTTCACTCTAGGTTAGGGTTTTGAGCGGCGACCTGACAGAAGTTTATGAATTATTGAGAGGGAAGTTTAGCGTTAACGATAGCTGCCTTTTCCCAGGAGGGGGATTTCAAGACGAGAGGGCATATGTTTAAATTGAAAAGAGATTTTTTTAAAAAAAAGACATAAGGCATTTTTTTAGGAACGGTGGTTTACGTGTGTAATTAAGTGCTGAGGAAGTGATGGATGAGGGTATGTTTGCAACATTTAATGGACAATTAATTCCAAACATGAATGGGAAAGTGGGATTTTTAAAATAAATTTATTCATGCCTAGTGCATCAGTTATTTCCCAGAGGGCATTTAAGAGTCAACCACGGTATTATCCATCTGGAGTCTCCTGTGGGACAGAGCAGATGAATATGGCAGGATGCTTCCCGAACTGGCATGAGTGAATCAGATGGGATTTTCCACACAACTGATTCAGGTCACCACGAGACTCTTCATCTCCAGGTGCTTATTGAATTCAAACTCCATTATCTGTCATGCCAGGACCTGAACCCCTTGTCCCCAAAATATTGCCTGGGTTTTGGATTAACAACACAGTAATAAAACTACAAGGGCATTATCACCACTCAGCGGGTTCAGGAGGAGGCAGACGGGAATGGGTTCGTTTGGCAATATGCTCAGCATGGACTGGTTAGACTGACAGGCCTGTTTTTATGCTGTATGACTCTGACTGACACTATGGAGCAGGCAGCTGGTTGGGATTAACAGCAGCATTGACAGCATAACCGAACACCTGATGGGATATGTAATCCTGCTGAAGTCTCCGGAGGTTGTTTTGCTCAGTCATCCCTTCCCACACGCGGGACTGGTGAACGGTCTCACCCCAGTGTTCCTGATTTAATGAGTTTCCATTTCTGCGGTTAATTGATTCCCTTCCAACAGATCCCACATTGCCCTGCTTTCTCTGTGGTATCAGTGTCCTTTGTTCCACACAGGGTGAATGATCGTTTCAAATTGTGTCCACACAGATACAAACATTTCATGTTGTGAATGTCTTTTCATTCTTCCTCATTCACCTACCGGGTGTGAGTATGACTAGACTGAACAATATTTATTCTTCGCCCCTCGTTCGTTGCTGTCTGGCTTCAACAAAAACCCGGGTTGTGATCCCAGCCTCGGGTGTCTGTCTGTGGGCACTCTACACATTCTCTGTATGTTTGCGCTTTTATTTCTCCCTCAGACCAAAGATGTACCAGTTACAGGGATCAACAATGGGAAATGCAGGCTTATGGGACAGAGAATACCCTGGGGTCTGGTGGGATGCGCTTCTGATGTACGGTGTGGACTGGAAGGGCCGATTAGACTGCTCCCCAGACTGTGGAGATTCTTGAATTAAGGGTCAGCTCATGTTTTTCTGGTCCTGGAGTCTCTCGTGGGCATGACTGGGTGAAGATGGTTGAATGCCCTGCATAAGGGTCATGAATGAATGGGATTGCAGGAAATTAAAGTCATGATCTCTGTTCCTGAGGTCAGGCTTGTATTTCATGATTTATTCGTCGAACGTAAACATCACCGTTTCCATGTCCCAACCCCCAAGGATGACTAGTTTAAAATATCACCCCAACACCACCTTCTCCAGGTTGAAGTCTTGACTGTGTGGAAGAAGCTGATACTGAGCTGATGCGAACAAATGTAGCTGCCACCGCCAGTGTCAGAAACACAGATCCAAACAGCAAAATCATCTTTTAAACCCACCACTGCAAAGTTCAGGGCTCTAAACTCTCCACTTGTGCCATTCAGCTGTCTTAGAAAGATGAACCGGAAATCGCTATGATAGTATAAACGGGGACAACCATTCCCTTGAGCAGGAGCACACTCAACCGAGGAATTTCTTGCGCCCCTATACCATCACAGAAGGACAGGACGCTCACCTATTTCATCACAGGAGTCAGAGAATAACTCCGTGCATACATTCCCATCCCCATTTCTGGTTCGGTCTGGGCGGCTGTGCCGATGTTAAGCTAAAATGCTATTGAAGCATACATTTCAACAATATCCTGTACTGTCCCCCGAGTCTTTGATGTTTTGTCGAAATCGATCAATCTCATCTTTCAACATTCTCATTCAAGGGATCTCCACAGCCTCTGAGGACATCAAACTGAAAGATTCAGCTCATTCTCAGTTCCCACATGTCTGTCACTGTTCCCTGGGTACTGATATTGAACATGTGCTGTTCTTCCGAACATTTCCTCTGCTAGTATACTTATTGCTGCTTGCAAGCATCCTGTTCTGTGGTTACTGTGATCGTGGTTGTCGGTATTTTGAATTGTGACCACAGCAACCTCGATTTGAAACCAAATCACGGCACTTAGTATTCTCTCCGTTGTCCTTTTTTTGACAAATGCTAAGAAATTAATCGTTTTACCTTCAAATTCCGCTCTCTTTCATCTCTGCGTTTCATTTATCAGGATTCAAACACACCCGTTGTCGGAGACTCCTCTCCTTCCCACGATCATTAAACCTCATTTCCATCCCTCCCCCCATTTCTCTGAGGCAATGCACAATTTATCACTCTCTTTCACATTCATACTGTTCTGTCTGTGCTGCTGCTGCGGTCACTGTTGTTGGGTGAACGTGCCCCAGTCCCACCATCGGGACCTTCAAACAAGTCGATACATTTGGATACCGCGGTTGTGAAATCAATCCCCATGTAGCAACATTTACTGACATAGGCCAGAGACAATTGGAGCGTCAGGCTCATGGAAAATACGCAGGGCAGTTTGGGTGCAAAGACATTTTATTGGAAAAGATCAGCTTTTGTGGCTTTCTGCGTTGGTCTTGTGGTAATTTCATAGGACTGATAATCCAGAGACTGAGGTAATAGTCTGGGTACTCGGGCTTGAATCCCACCATGCCATGATTGTCAAATTTGGATTCAAAAAATATCTGCAAGGAAGAATCTAATGACTACTATAGATCCATTGACAATTGTTGAAAAAAAAATCTGTTTCACTGATGTCATTTCGGGATGGAATTTGCTATCCTGACTTGGTCTGGGCTGCATGTGACTTCAGACTCATAGCAAAATGGTTGAGTCTCAACTGCCCTCTGGGCAATTCGGAATGGGTAATAAATTCTTCTTCGCCAGAATCGCCCTCACACTAATCCAAAAATTTTTAAAGCAAATTCTCATTAGGCTTAAACAAGTGTGTTGTGTGCAGTTTTGCAAGTCACATTATAGCAGGGATGTGATCACACTGAGAAAATTGCAGGAGATATTTCCCGGGATACTGTTTGGGCTGAAGACTTTCAGTTGTGAAGAAAGACAGGACCGAGTGGAGTGTTTGTCGCAGTGTAAAGGAGATGTAGTGGAGACATAATTGAGTTAGGGTATGGACAGGGTTGACTGAACGAGTTTCCCATTGATGGAGGGATCGATTAGCAGGGGCCAGAGACTTAAGGAGAAAGGCCGAATTGTTTGAGAAGATGTGCGAAAAAGCTTTATTAGCCAGTGGGTGGTTGGAATTTGAAATACACTGTCTGCATTTTTCAGAGCGGCAGACACCCTTAGAACCTGAATAAATATTCAGATTTGAACTTGTGATACCAAGACATATAAGGCTGTGGTATAAACATTGTGAAATGGGATTAAGTTCGTTAGGCAGTTGTTTTTGACAAGTGTCACCACAATTGGTTGAAGGCCCTCCTTTGACACTCTTGTTCTCGGTAGTATGGTTAGTGTCCACGCCTGTCACAGGGCTCAATTCTCCACTGGGACAGTGTAAATGTTTAAAAACTGTCACTCCATTTCCAAGTGCGGGTATTGATATTTGTCCTTCCATTCTCGATGGGACATGTCACAGGAAGGACAGTGCTGCCTGAATCAAGTGAGGAATAACAGCAGCTCTCAGGGAGGCAGATTGTCAGTGAAAGCGCAAACACGTGACTTCTGAAAACTGCACCTTGTTACGGTGTTGGAATGAAAAACATTCGGCAGACTTGTTCCGAATTGAAGTGTTTATTGAAAGCAGAAAAGTGAGGAAGAAATAGCGTAAAAGCATTCAAATATGACTGCATAAACATTTCGCGCAGCAAAAATCAGATTGTAAAGCACGGAGTAGCGTTTCGATACATTGAATTTGGGTTGATTTGCTTTGATGAGGCTGAGTTACCAGGGTATAAAGCGATTAAAAATGATTCAGGTTTTGCTCACTATGATGGAACATTGGCTCAGTAATTCGCATTGCTGTTCGTTCTGAGGGTTATGTTCATTGACCAAGTTAAATTGCCCTCTCGTGTGCAGGGATGGAATTAAGTAAATTAAGTGAATTAGCTTGGGTAATGCGGGGACAATGTCAGAAGTCACAGGACGCCAGGTTATAGCCCAACAGCTTTATTTGACATCATAATGGGGAGAGTTGCCCCTCTTCTGGTGAATTGTAAGGGAATGGGGAGGAGAGATAGGTCTTGCAGAGATGCTCTTCAGAGAGTCGACACCGGCTCGATTGACTGAAATGCTCTTTCTGAGGTGGAGGATTCTGTGATTTTCTCGGAGAGGGTAATGACGGTATTTACTGGGGTGTAAATCCATTAGAAACGATGCTGACGGGGTGTACTGAGGATGAGATTTTATTCACGTATTGTCTTCGAAAATTTAGAACAGTTCTCCCTGAACCAAGAAAGACTTAGTTGGGTTTTTTTTCAGGTTATGAAATGTTTATACAGAGTCAGTCGGTGAAAAATTCCCTCTTTGAAGTAAGTAAACATCGAGACGCTAGACATTCAAAACCTTTGATAAAACCTTTGAAGGACAAAGAAATGAGGAGAACAGAATCGCTGTCGCTCCGAGAATCTGTTTTTCAAAATATTTGGAAAGGCACATTTGGTGACATACAAGGAATAAATTTCACAAGGAGGGAGACAGCGTGTGGCTTGGTAAAGGTGTAGGGGTGCGATGTTGTCGGTCGGAAGTTTCGGGGGAACAATGTCTAAGTGGGTTGACTTTAAATGTAAAGAAATTTCGTGAACGTGTGCAGCTGAATAAAATTCGGTTTCAAAAACTCTGGATGTTTTAAGATTTGGCATAATATTCTACCTGAAGCATTGTAAATAGATCTGAGTGGATTTTTCTCGTTGTGAAGGAATGATATTACATAATAATAAGAAGTGACCAGTTGCTTGGAGATCGAATTCCAGCTTTAATCATATGCGTTAAAGATGTGAGGAGAAGCACCCTGATATTTGGTCCATTTTATACTCGGTGAAATCTTCCAAAGCAACGAGCAACAAAACTGATGGGTTTTCTTTTGCATTTTAACACTCTGATTTTCTAAGCAATATTTTCCTTAAGCTGAAATATAGTCGGAGCAAATTTGAATACAATATTAATCGTTACAATGAGATTTATCTAATTCACTTCTGATTATTACAATGAACATTGTGAGGTTGCAGCAAAATTAAAATGAAACGAACAAAACAGCGTTTCTTGCAATTTAATCCAATTCAGGCTCAGCCATGTCAGAAAGGCCATTGAGCAACAACATCGCCTTTATTTCCCTCTCCATGGCGCCTTCTTCACGTGAGGGAGAAAGTGACTGAAGAAATTATGAGTCAAATATAGGTATGAATATGACGGAAAATTCTTGTTCTCTGTTTCATTCTGACACAGTTCTGACTCAGAATGTATCAATGACAGCTATTCATTCTGTCGTGCATGGCTATTTATTGGAATTTGCTATTATTATAATTCTGGTGCATACAGAAACACAATGGCGTGGATACAATTCCGCTCAGCAAATTTCTCATCCTTTACTTTCACCACATGTATCCTGATGAGGTGACATGTCACCGCTCTACAAAATGTGCTGCGAAGACTGAACGATTATGGTGTTGGGTTATTACACCGCTGTGCTCCACATTCACGAGTTCGAGTTACACTCTGGTCCCTAACATCACAAACCACTCCCGCAGTTTTTATTGGCACCTCACACGTCTGGTATACACTGGATAGAGAATCTTGTTCTTGCCCTTCACTGCACGGGAGATTCACAATAATCGACACCACATTAAAGTCGAAATGCAGAGTGAGAGAAGTCATTCTATTCAATTGTAGATTAACTTGGTGTCATGAGAAAGAACGCATTTTTCTTTCCGCCCCATATTCCATCTTGTCTTTCTATTAATTTGCATCGAAATAATGAGGAGCACAAGTTTATCCAGTGGGGTTGCACATGAGTATCTTAACCTAACACTTCACACAATGATCTGATCAGTAAGTCAAACAGTGACTCGGAATTGGAACCGCAGAAAAATTCTCCAATGAAACGAACCTTTCATTCTTTCACAAATTTCTGCTGTGTGTGAATCATACAACGAACCATCATCCAGCGTTATCACTGACTTGCCAATTGTATAAGGTCAATCAACGTTCTTCAGCATTCACTGCTTCTGTACACAGCCACCTGTGCGGTGCCCAGTGTCATTTGTTATACCCAGGTCACAGTACATTTCGTCTTCCTGAGTTTATGAACTTTTTCCTGATCTGTCTGATCTCTTTAATAAACGTTTTCTATCACTTCATCCCATCCCCCCACAATTCTGAACTTATGAATAAAATAATGAGTTAGACAAAATGTTAAAAAAGTGGGAGTTTGCCACTCAGCCCATGGAGTCTGCCCCAACATTCAACGAACTCATGGTTGATCTGATAATCTTAAACTCCTTTCTGCTCACTTTCCAAGAAAAAATTTCATTATATTTCTGATTAACTATCTGGCACAGTTTAAAAACACCCAACAACACTGATGGCACAGAATTTTTGGCCACTGAGCAAAGAGATGACTTCACATTTCTGAATTAGATGGACACTATCTAATTCTGAGATTATGTCCTCTGGTGCTCTCCTCACAGCATGGGGCAAACCACCTGCCTGAATCTACCCTGTCAAGATTCCACGAATATTGAACGTTTATGATTGGTGTTACATAATGAGAGAGTACCCCTCTACCTCCATTGTGTCGAGGAGAATAGACCCAGCCTAACCAATCATTCCATGAAGGTCCATTTTATACAGAGTTGGCAACATCCTCGTAAATCACTGCTGTCCCCTGCAGCGTCCTTACTTATTATAAAGACAGGTGGAGAAATTTCGGTGATGAAATGGGCTGAAATTTCAGGCGCAGACGGGAATTGGAACTCGAAATCAGAAAGTGATTGGAATCGGATTGATCCACAGAAGGACCAAATACAGCGATGATAACTCTGACAAATGAGAATCTAATCATATTCGATTGACATTCAAAGGCTTCATTGTAACTGAAGTTCTCCGTGTAATCCGCCTGGGAGCGAGTATTTAGGAGAAATGGAACCTGATCACGCATATAAGAAGTTGACGACAAAAACATGTCCGTCGGTCAACTTTGTTTGATTATTAACTCAACTCTTATCTCCGTGAAGCCTACATCGTCCGCAACGCACAAATTAGATGTTGAACAGAACTCTCTCCATTTGCCTAGGTGAGTGCAGCTTCAATATCACTGAAGGAACTGGACACCCTCCACGACAATGCAGTCACTTAACTGTACATTGCTCAACGTCTGAATATTTATTCCCTTAACTGCTCAGGCACAATTTCAGCAGAGTGCACCACATAGAAGATTCACTGGAGTAAGTCAACCAGGCTTTGTTGACAGAATCTTCAAAGCTCAAAGACTGTACCGACCATAAGGACAAAGTTGAAGATGCACTGAAACGTCACCATTTATGAATTACCCTCCAAGGCACATACCAGCATGACTTGGAGAGGAAGCAGTGATAAATTCATTGAGTGGTGAAGCGGTCTTGATGGCAAAAGAGTTATACTCGAGCCCTTCACATTTTATTTTAAAATTTTGAAAAATGTTGATTATCGCATTGACCAGACTTGTGCTCATTCCTTTAGTTGTTTCCGAAACTGGCGTTTGCTAAAAATCGAATATCATTTTCAGACTGAGGTCAACAAAGAGTCTCTCGTACTACTGATCTCCCTGTTCAACAATCTTCAGAGATCTGTGAATATCTACTCCAAAATCTCTTTGTTCCTGTACACCGCTCAGAATCCTCACTGTTATTGTTTCAATTCTCCAAATTCCTTACCACGTATTGGTCTGGATTCAAATCCATTCGTCGTTTTTCCATTCCACCTGATTGATACATCACTGCAATCCCTGATATTATTCATCACAGTCACCGACACGACCAATTGTTGCATCGTCTGTAAACATCTAAAAGTGACTCCGACAACTAAGTTTGAATTATTGATCTACATCAGGAAACAGTGGTACTCCACTGGAAACAGGCATCCAAGCATGGTTCATTGCTGGATGGGATGAACACCTGCAATAACAACAGAATCGGGCCTTTGCTATCATTCGGAAACCTGAAGGCAACTCTGCAGGATGGTTTCCTGACTGATTCCTTCTCACATAGGGGAGTGGTGAATGACCTGTCCACATTCTGACTGAGGAAGTGAGTTTACATTTCAGCGGGTAATTGAATCCCTTCCTGCAGACCCAGCCCCCATGGACCTGACTTCATGGAGGCGTCGGTATCCTTGTGTCTATATAGTTTGGATAATCAGCTGAATTTGAGACCACGCTGAGACGATTCCCAATTTTCCCCATCATCCATGCATCTTTTATATCCTTCCTTATTCTCCCACGGAGTGTGGCCATCATAGTCTGAACAACAGTTGTTTTTCATCCTTAAATCTCCTTGAACTGATCCAGAAGGAATTTATGGGTAAATCGTACTATTGTTGATCTGAAGTTATATGTTGGCAAGTCTCGTTAAGGACAGCAGATTCCCCTTTTGAAGGGTCATGACTGCAAAGGCTTTCAGCAAAGTAAAACTTTTTTGTCACTCGTCCTCTGAGCGGGTTTATATTCCAGATTTTATTCATCGAATCTAATTACCAGTAGCTGCCATGCTCCAGTCTCCAAGTGTTGCTGGCCCAAATATTGCCATTACCTTTGCAGATGAAACGAAGATTGGTGGAGTAGCAGAAAGCATAGGGGACTGTCAAAGAATGAAGGAGAATATAGATAGGGCAATTGAGCGGAGAAGTGGCAGATGGAGTTGTATCCAGACAAATGTGAGTTGATGCATTTTGGGAAGTCTTATTCTAGAGCCAAGTATACAGTAAACAGAAGAGTCTTGGGTAAAATTGCTGAGAAGGTTAATGTGGGAGTTCAGGTTCTTTGTACCTGAAGGTGGCTGCACAGGTGCATCGAGTGGACAAGAAGGCATATGGCATGCTTGCTTTCATCGGTCCAGGCATTGAGTGTAAGAGCTGGAAGGTCATGCTAAAATTGTACAAGATTTTGGTTCAACCACACTTAGAATGCTGTGTACAGTTCTGGTTGCCAAATTACCAAAAACGACGTGGACGTTTAGGAGAGGGTGCAGAGAAGAATAATGAGGATGTTGCCTGGTATGGAAGATGCTAGCTCTGAAGAAAGGTTGAGTAGGTTACGTTTGTTTTCATTAGAAAAAACGAGATTGAGGGGGACCTGATTGACGTCTTCAAAATCATGAAGGGTATAGACAGTGTGGATAGAGATAAGCTTTTTCCCAAGGTGAGGGATTCAATAATGAGAGGTCACACGTTCAAGGTGAAAGTTGAAAAGTTTAAGACAGATAGTCATTGGAAGTATTTTACACCGAGGGTGATAGGTGCCTAGAACGTGTTGCCAGCAGATGTAGTAGAGGCAAGCACTGTAGATTCATTTCAGGTGCGCCTGGACAGATGCATAAGTAGGAAGTGTGCAGAGGTATACAGATGCTTTGGAATTGGGTGATAGGTTTAGACAATGGATTTGGATCAGCTCAGGCTTCGACATCCAAAGGGCGTGTTCCTGGGCTGTAAATTTTCTCTGTTATTTTTTCTTCTTTGTTCACAACTCTGTCAACTTCATGCTACATTACTGCATTTCAGAGAATGATATTCTCAATTCTAATTATTACAGAGGGAATGAGAATATGACATGTGGCTGTGTCGGAATGAAAGTGATTTACGCTGGTCTGGAGTTTTTACTGGGAGCAAGACGCTGATGCGGAGACGATGTGATCAAAAACAGCTTACTGTCAACGTAACAAAACAGCGCATTGTTCAGGAAAATTTCAGAGAATGCTTTCAATTAACCGACCTCTCGCTGAAGGCTCCAGCACGCTTCAGCTGAGCCAATCTGTCGTGCGGGTTAATGCTGGTGTTGTATCCTAATACAACAATTATGCTCTTCGTCCCCGCCTTTGACCAGGAGCACTCCCAACTTTGGCATTTCTTGCGCCTCTGTGCCGTCATAGAAGAACCATGTGCTCACCTTCAAGCCAATCAATCCATTTCGATACTATGGTTGTGAGATCAATTCTCATGTAACAGCTTTTACCACATGGACCAGAGATTATTAGAAAACCAGGCTCTGGAAAAGGACACAGGGCAGCACTGAGGAAAAGAAAATTTATTCGAAAATACTTCTGTCTGTGGAATTCTACATCATTTATTTCACTTGCTCATTCAGCTCTGTCTTGTCTATTGTGTGCAGTTCTGCAATTCGCATTATAGAACGGATATGATAGCACTGGAAATGATGCAGGAGAGATTTACCAGGATATTGTCTGGGTAGAAGAGTTTCAGTTGTGAAGAGAAATTGGACAGGCTGGAATTGTTTTTCTTAGACTCGAAGAGATTGAGAGGAAACATCATTGAAATGCATAAAATAATCAGGAATATGGATGGCATAGACTGAAATCAATGTTTCTCTTTGATGGTGAGATCGATCACGGGAGGTGGGGAAGGGTGGCATAGATTTAAGGATAGAAGAGGAAAGATGTGAGTGAATGTGCAGACAAATGTCTTGAAACAGCCGTGGGTTGAAATCTGGAACTCAGTGCATGCAAAGGTTGCAGAGGCAGAAATCCGCATAACTTTCAGAAGTTTTCAGATGTGAATTTGTGATGCCAACACGTACAAGGCAATAGGCCAAGTAATTTTAAAAAGTGTTCCGATAGTTAAGCGAATGTTAATTTCCAGTATTAGCAAATAGGCTTATTTTTGCATAGAAATCCTGGGTAGTACCACGCCTGTCACTGCGTGAGGTCGGGTTCAATTTGCTTCCAGGACAGGCGCTTTCATATTGGGAGGGCTAAGTGGGTAGAACTGCGCCATTCAGCGTCAGAACCCCGCCTTCGATTCAAGTCTTGTGTGACTGACTGTGTGGAATTTACACACTCCTGCTCTCTCTCTCTCCCGTGTGAGATTCCTCTGGCTGCTCCGATTGCTTCCCACAATGCAAATGTGTGCAATTCAGGCGAATGGCAAATGGCAAACAAAATCTGAATGGACTGTAAGTGCTGTAAATAAGAGACAAAATCAGAATTGCGGCTCGGGGAAAACAGATTGCTGAAATTCACTTTTTATGGCCCATTCTTATTATGTTCTTTCTTTGTCTCTTTGCAGCATTGTCTGGGAAGTGATGGTGCACTCAGGCTCCAGTCTGTTTGAAAGAGTAGTTTGGAATTGCCCTGTTGTTAGTTGTGTGATTACTTTATGGTTCATGCCCCCCGACACTCTCACATTTAGCATTCATGCTCGCTGTGTCTGAAAATGCATTTGGTTTTCCAGTTTTGTTTGTGTTCCGTGTTAAATGCTTTCTGTTTTGCGATTCGCTCAATACATTACGAATTAACAGGGTTTCTGAGGTAACTTCCAGCTGCAAAAATCCTCAACTGAGAATCTGGGAAACTTTCACGGAGTATGGTCAGTCGGAGCAAAAGTAAGGAAGTCGTTCGTTTCTGCAGTGTTTCACAATGCTACCTTTCCCGTGAGCCGTCGAACAGACTAAATGATTTTGCCACAGACTGCGACGGTAAGCTCCGCAAAAACGTAATTCTTTAAAGCAGGTGTAAGCAACACAACGTTACCGGGTTACACCGCGTGGAAACAGATACTTCGGTGTATCTCGTCCATGCTCACCACATAGCCAAAATTAAACAAGTCCCATGAAACAACGAGTTAACGGAAACAGAAAGGCGAAAGGTAGAATGGCTTCAACTTTCTGTGTTGGATGCCACTGAGCTGCAGCGGCTGCGACCGCGGCTTGTTTCTGTAGTGTAGTGGTCATCACGTTCGCCTCACACGCGAAAGGTCCCCAGTTCGAAACTGGGCAGAAACTGCTTTGCTCTTCAACTGCAGCCTTTGACATCGACAAGAACGGAGCTTTCTTGCTTGCTTTCCCATGTGCAAACCTGCCTTCGAATTTGCTTGAATAAATCTTCTCTCGTCGTGCAATGCAATGCGATTCCATTTAATTACTGTGCAAAGCATTGTAAAGTTTTTCTCCAACATCGTTCTGATCATATGCCATTCTGTTTGAGAGTGTAGTTACCCCCTTCTGATCCTTCCACGAAAAGCATTACCGCATTCGCATTCCTTGCGCAGGCGGCCCGGTTCAAAGACAGGGAAGAAGCTGATGTGCTGGTGTCACAGTGCACCACGGATTCCTCAACTAGTCTGTCTGTCAAATGTATCCCAAAGTCGTCTCTGAAAGACCTCATTTGGAAGGTGTCTGTCGTTATTCAACGTGCGAGAATTGGCACCAGAGGTCCTGAATCATGTTTTGGAGCAGTTCACACGTTAGTGGCTCATTCAATCAGCAACAGCAATGAAAGAAATTACACTCTCAGAGGAACATCTGGACCTGTGCTTTCATAGCGTCGCTAGTATTAAGGTGCGCCCCGAGATCTAAGCCACGTTGGAACTGAAACGGAGGAATCGACAGAGAGGCTACAGAATGACATCGCATCCATTTGGTTTTCTTTAAATCACTGACGAGCAGGAAAATGTAAACGGGGAAGGCGAGTGGGGAAGTGAGGCAGTTGCAGCTCTGGAGAAAGTCCTTCTTTGTGATTCACTCAGCAACCAGAGACGTGACGGTGACTCAGGCGTGAGAGCTCTTCACATCATGAACAAACAGCAATCAAGGGCAGTTAGCACCTCTTCCGGACTGGGGGTGGGGTGAGGTAATTACCTTTTGACTTCTGTTACTATGTTCAGAAACTGCCTTTTGGATTGAGGTGAACAGAAACTGCATTTCTAAAAAGCACCATGGAACTTGTTAAAATTTATTGAGTCGCTTTTTTCTCATCGATTCCCACACAGGTTTCCAACTCAGTTGGTATCCATGAGGCTCATGTCCAGGTGTGATAATCTCTGCAGCAAATTGCACGGTTAAGGTAAAAGGCAAGGAAAGTGGCATCTCGAACCGGCCCCGAGGTCAGACCTTCCTTACAATGTAATCTGTCGTTCTCGGATTGTAATACTACCTCCGGTTTTAGGATGGAACATTCTTTGGGAACCTTATTCTGCAAAACAGACACAGTGCCTGAAACTATGCTGCACGGTATGATTTGGGAAACGGCCTGCTCAGCTTTGTGCATTTTCCCTGTAGTCCGGTGTGTTTCATGTTCCGTGTAAACGTGTAAGTTGTCCTGTTTCGAGCAATGGGTGAAATCATTTAGCAAAGCAAGAATCGAAATTGCAGTAATGTCAAGTAGCTCATGGTAATTTGACCCAATCATGACCGATCATATATTCTCACGCACTCACAGATACATTTGTTTCTGAATCCAGTCTGAGAAGATAGACTCAGCTTACCAGTGATTTTTGTCTGGATTGATGGGCTATCGTTAACTGCTGAGAAATTGATATTGTAGACGGGCACATCCCAGCAGCTGTGCGAGTCGGAGAGGGATCATGGAACCTTTTTCACTTGAGTTTACATCTGTTGTTATGCAGGAAAACAATTGGAAGTGCAAGAAAATGAACTCGCGCGCGTGTTGCTAGTGTGGCCGAGCGGTCTAAGGCGCTGGATTAAGGCTCCCGTCTCGCCCGAGGGGTGGGTTAGAATCCCACCGCTGCCGTTTCTGCGGAGCTGCTGGTTTAAATGCTGTTTCATTCCCCTGCTGCATTTCTGTTTGAAACAGAAGCAAAATGAGTTTGCTTCCCGGGGAATTTCCTGCGGTGTGGGAAAGTGCCGAATTTTCCAAAGTGTCTGTGCTGTCATGATCGTGTTCGCCTCCCGCGCGGAAAATCGCCAGCGGCTCCACTGTTGCTTTCTGTTCCAGGCAAGTTGAGCTTTTACTGGAACCGAATGGAGACTGTTGTTGCGAAACAGAGTCCTACGGTGACTCGACTCGTCGTTATTTGGTTTTCTGGCCAATGAGAAAATCGTTCCAATGTATTTCGATGTCATATGTTATTGAATTTCTCCCACTTCCTCCTTTTCCGTCCTGGAGTCATCGGAAGGGAAAGGTAATCTAATCGAGACTGTGATTGGTGAAATTCACTTTTTATGGCCCATTCTTATTATGTTCTTTCTTTGTCTCTTTGCAGCATTGTCTGGGCAGTGGTGGTGCACTCAGGCTCCAGTATGTTTGAAAGAGTAGTTTGGAATTGCCCTGTTGTTATTTGTGTGATAACTTTATGGCTCATGCCCCCGGACTGTCTCACATTTAGCATTCATGCTCGCTGTGTCTGAAAATGCATTTGGTTTTCCAGTTTTGTTTGTGTTCCGTGTTAAATGCTTTCTGTTTTGCGATTCGCTCAATACATTACGAATTAACAGGGTTTCTGAGGTAACTTCCAGCTGCAAAAATCCTCAACTGAGAATCTGGGAAACTTTCACGGAGTATGGTCAGTCGGAGCAAAAGTAAGGAAGTCGTTCGTTTCTGCAGTGTTTCACAATGCTACCTTTCCCGTGAGCCGTCGAACAGACTAAATGATTTTGCCACAGACTGCGACGGTAAGCTCCGCAAAAACGTAATTCTTTAAAGCAGGTGTAAGCAACACAACGTTACCGGGTTACACCGCGTGGAAACAGATACTTCGGTGTATCTCGTCCATGCTCACCACATAGCCAAAATTAAACAAGTCCCATGAAACAACGAGTTAACGGAAACAGAAAGGCGAAAGGTAGAATGGCTTCAACTTTCTGTGTTGGATGCCACTGAGCTGCAGCGGCTGCGACCGCGGCTTGTTTCTGTAGTGTAGTGGTCATCACGTTCGCCTCACACGCGAAAGGTCCCCAGTTCGAAACTGGGCAGAAACTGCTTTGCTCTTCAACTGCAGCCTTTGACATCGACAAGAACGGAGCTTTCTTGCTTGCTTTCCCATGTGCAAACCTGCCTTCGAATTTGCTTGAATA
This sequence comes from Chiloscyllium punctatum, assembly GCF_047496795.1. Classification (NCBI taxonomy): domain Eukaryota; kingdom Metazoa; phylum Chordata; class Chondrichthyes; order Orectolobiformes; family Hemiscylliidae; genus Chiloscyllium; species Chiloscyllium punctatum. The sequence goes on from NC_092756.1 coordinate 2,726,353, forward strand.
AATCTTCTCTCGTCGTGCAATGCAATGCGATTCCATTTAATTACTGTGCAAAGCATTGTAAAGTTTTTCTCCAACATCGTTCTGATCATATGCCATTCTGTTTGAGAGTGTAGTTACCCCCTTCTGATCCTTCCACGAAAAGCATTACCGCATTCGCATTCCTTGCGCAGGCGGCCCGGTTCAAAGACAGGGAAGAAGCTGATGTGCTGGTGTCACAGTGCACCACGGATTCTTCAACTAGTCTGTCTGTCAAATGTATCCCAAAGTCGTCTCTGAAAGACCTCATTTGGAAGGTGTCTGTCGTTATTCAACGTGCGAGAATTGGCACCAGAGGTCCTGAATCATGTTTTGGAGCAGTTCACACGTTAGTGGCTCATTCAATCAGCAACAGCAATGAAAGAAATTACACTCTCAGAGGAACATCTGGACCTGTGCTTTCATAGCGTCGCTAGTATTAAGGTGCGCCCCGAGATCTAAGCCACGTTGGAACTGAAACGGAGGAATCGACAGAGAGGCTACAGAATGACATCGCATCCATTTGGTTTTCTTTAAATCACTGACGAGCAGGAAAATGTAAACGGGGAAGGCGAGTGGGGAAGTGAGGCAGTTGCAGCTCTGGAGAAAGTCCTTCTTTGTGATTCACTCAGCAACCAGAGACGTGACGGTGACTCAGGCGTGAGAGCTCTTCACATCATGAACAAACAGCAATCAAGGGCAGTTAGCACCTCTTCCGGACTGGGGGTGGGGTGAGGTAATTACCTTTTGACTTCTGTTACTATGTTCAGAAACTGCCTTTTGGATTGAGGTGAACAGAAACTGCATTTCTAAAAAGCACCATGGAACTTGTTAAAATTTATTGAGTCGCTTTTTTCTCATCGATTCCCACACAGGTTTCCAACTCAGTTGGTATCCATGAGGCTCATGTCCAGGTGTGATAATCTCTGCAGCAAATTGCACGGTTAAGGTAAAAGGCAAGGAAAGTGGCATCTCGAACCGGCCCCGAGGTCAGACCTTCCTTACAATGTAATCTGTCGTTCTCGGATTGTAATACTACCTCCGGTTTTAGGATGGAACATTCTTTGGGAACCTTATTCTGCAAAACAGACACAGTGCCTGAAACTATGCTGCACGGTATGATTTGGGAAACGGCCTGCTCAGCTTTGTGCATTTTCCCTGTAGTCCGGTGTGTTTCATGTTCCGTGTAAACGTGTAAGTTGTCCTGTTTCGAGCAATGGGTGAAATCATTTAGCAAAGCAAGAATCGAAATTGCAGTAATGTCAAGTAGCTCATGGTAATTTGACCCAATCATAACCGATCATATATTCTCACGCACTCACAGATACATTTGTTTCTGAATCCAGTCTGAGAAGATAGACTCAGCTTACCAGTGATTTTTGTCTGGATTGATGGGCTATCGTTAACTGCTGAGAAATTGATATTGTAGACGGGCACATCCCAGCAGCTGTGCGAGTCGGAGAGGGATCATGGAACCTTTTTCACTTGAGTTTACATCTGTTGTTATGCAGGAAAACAATTGGAAGTGCAAGAAAATGGCCTCGCGCGCGTGTTGCTAGTGTGGCCGAGCGGTCTAAGGCGCTGGATTAAGGCTCCCGTCTCGCCCGAGGGGTGGGTTAGAATCCCACCGCTGCCGTTTCTGCGGAGCTGCTGGTTTAAATGCTGTTTCATTCCCCTGCTGCATTTCTGTTTGAAACAGAAGCAAAATGAGTTTGCTTCCCGGGGAATTTCCTGCGGTGTGGGAAAGTGCCGAATTTTCCAAAGTGTCTGTGCTGTCATGATCGTGTTCGCCTCCCGCGCGGAAAATCGCCAGCGGCTCCACTGTTGCTTTCTGTTCCAGGCAAGTTGAGCTTTTACTGGAACCGAATGGAGACTGTTGTTGCGAAACAGAGTCCTACGGTGACTCGACTCGTCGTTATTTGGTTTTCTGGCCAATGAGAAAATCGTTCCAATGTATTTCGATGTCATATGTTATTGAATTTCTCCCACTTCCTCCTTTTCCGTCCTGGAGTCATCGGAAGGGAAAGGTAATCTAATCGAGACTGTGATTGGTGAAATTCACTTTTTATGGCCCATTCTTATTATGTTCTTTCTTTGTCTCTTTGCAGCATTGTCTGGGCAGTGGTGGTGCACTCAGGCTCCAGTATGTTTGAAAGAGTAGTTTGGAATTGCCCTGTTGTTATTTGTGTGATAACTTTATGGCTCATGCCCCCGGACTGTCTCACATTTAGCATTCATGCTCGCTGTGTCTGAAAATGCATTTGGTTTTCCAGTTTTGTTTGTGTTCCGTGTTAAATGCTTTCTGTTTTGCGATTCGCTCAATACATTACGAATTAACAGGGTTTCTGAGGTAACTTCCAGCTGCAAAAATCCTCAACTGAGAATCTGGGAAACTTTCACGGAGTATGGTCAGTCGGAGCAAAAGTAAGGAAGTCGTTCGTTTCTGCAGTGTTTCACAATGCTATCTTTCCCGTGAGCCGTCGAACAGACTAAATGATTTTGCCACAGACTGCGACGGTAAGCTCCGCAAAAACGTAATTCTTTAAAGCAGGTGTAAGCAACACAACGTTACCGGGTTACACCGCGTGGAAACAGATACTTCGGTGTATCTCGTCCATGCTCACCACAGAGCCAAAATTAAACAAGTCCCATGAAACAACGAGTTAACGGAAACAGAAAGGCGAAAGGTAGAATGGCTTCAACTTTCTGTGTTGGATGCCACTGAGCTGCAGCGGTTGCGACCGCGGCTTGTTTCTGTAGTGTAGTGGTCATCACATTCGCCTCACACGCGAAAGGTCCCCAGTTCGAAACTGGGCAGCAACTGCTTTGCTCTTCAACTGCAGCCTTTGACATCGACAAGAACGGAGCTTTCTTGCTTGCTTTCCCATGTGCAAACCTGCCTTCGAATTTGCTTGAATAAATCTTCTCTCGTCGTGCAATGCAATGCGATTCCATTTAATTACCGTGCAAAGCATTGTAAAGTTTTTCTCCAACATCGTTCTGATCATATGCCATTCTGTTTGAGCGTGTAGTTACCCCCTTCTGATCCTTCCACGAAAAGCATTACCGCATTCGCATTCCTTGCGCAGGCGGCCCGGTTCAAAGACAGGGAAGAAGCTGATGTGCTGGTGTCACAGTGCACCACGGATTCTTCAACTAGTCTGTCTGTCAAATGTATCCCAAAGTCGTCTCTGAAAGACCTCATTTGGAAGGTGTCTGTCGTTATTCAACGTGCGAGAATTGGCACCAGAGGTCCTGAATCATGTTTTGGAGCAGTTCACACGTTAGTGGCTCATTCAATCAGCAACAGCAATGAAAGAAATTACACTCTCAGAGGAACATCTGGACCTGTGCTTTCATAGCGTCGCTAGTATTAAGGTGCGCCCCGAGATCTAAGCCACGTTGGAACTGAAACGGAGGAATCGACAGAGAGGCTACAGAATGACATCGCATCCATTTGGTTTTCTTTAAATCACTGACGAGCAGGAAAATGTAAACGGGGAAGGCGAGTGGGGAAGTGAGGCAGTTGCAGCTCTGGAGAAAGTCCTTCTTTGTGATTCACTCAGCAACCAGAGACGTGACGGTGACTCAGGCGTGAGAGCTCTTCACATCATGAACAAACAGCAATCAAGGGCAGTTAGCACCTCTTCCGGACTGGGGGTGGGGTGAGGTAATTACCTTTTGACTTCTGTTACTATGTTCAGAAACTGCCTTTTGGATTGAGGTGAACAGAAACTGCATTTCTAAAAAGCACCATGGAACTTGTTAAAATTTATTGAGTCGCTTTTTTCTCATCGATTCCCACACAGGTTTCCAACTCAGTTGGTATCCATGAGGCTCATGTCCAGGTGTGATAATCTCTGCAGCAAATTGCACGGTTAAGGTAAAAGGCAAGGAAAGTGGCATCTCGAACCGGCCCCGAGGTCAGACCTTCCTTACAATGTAATCTGTCGTTCTCGGATTGTAATACTACCTCCGGTTTTAGGATGGAACATTCTTTGGGAACCTTATTCTGCAAAACAGACACAGTGCCTGAAACTATGCTGCACGGTATGATTTGGGAAACGGCCTGCTCAGCTTTGTGCATTTTCCCTGTAGTCCGGTGTGTTTCATGTTCCGTGTAAACGTGTAAGTTGTCCTGTTTCGAGCAATGGGTGAAATCATTTAGCAAAGCAAGAATCGAAATTGCAGTAATGTCAAGTAGCTCATGGTAATTTGACCCAATCATAACCGATCATATATTCTCACGCACTCACAGATACATTTGTTTCTGAATCCAGTCTGAGAAGATAGACTCAGCTTACCAGTGATTTTTGTCTGGATTGATGGGCTATCGTTAACTGCTGAGAAATTGATATTGTAGACGGGCACATCCCAGCAGCTGTGCGAGTCGGAGAGGGATCATGGAACCTTTTTCACTTGAGTTTACATCTGTTGTTATGCAGGAAAACAATTGGAAGTGCAAGAAAATGGCCTCGCGCGCGTGTTGCTAGTGTGGCCGAGCGGTCTAAGGCGCTGGATTAAGGCTCCCGTCTCGCCCGAGGGGTGGGTTAGAATCCCACCGCTGCCGTTTCTGCGGAGCTGCTGGTTTAAATGCTGTTTCATTCCCCTGCTGCATTTCTGTTTGAAACAGAAGCAAAATGAGTTTGCTTCCCGGGGAATTTCCTGCGGTGTGGGAAAGTGCCGAATTTTCCAAAGTGTCTGTGCTGTCATGATCGTGTTCGCCTCCCGCGCGGAAAATCGCCAGCGGCTCCACTGTTGCTTTCTGTTCCAGGCAAGTTGAGCTTTTACTGGAACCGAATGGAGACTGTTGTTGCGAAACAGAGTCCTACGGTGACTCGACTCGTCGTTATTTGGTTTTCTGGCCAATGAGAAAATCGTTCCAATGTATTTCGATGTCATATGTTATTGAATTTCTCCCACTTCCTCCTTTTCCGTCCTGGAGTCATCGGAAGGGAAAGGTAATCTAATCGAGACTGTGATTGGTGAAATTCACTTTTTATGGCCCATTCTTATTATGTTCTTTCTTTGTCTCTTTGCAGCATTGTCTGGGCAGTGGTGGTGCACTCAGGCTCCAGTATGTTTGAAAGAGTAGTTTGGAATTGCCCTGTTGTTATTTGTGTGATAACTTTATGGCTCATGCCCCCGGACTGTCTCACATTTAGCATTCATGCTCGCTGTGTCTGAAAATGCATTTGGTTTTCCAGTTTTGTTTGTGTTCCGTGTTAAATGCTTTCTGTTTTGCGATTCGCTCAATACATTACGAATTAACAGGGTTTCTGAGGTAACTTCCAGCTGCAAAAATCCTCAACTGAGAATCTGGGAAACTTTCACGGAGTATGGTCAGTCGGAGCAAAAGTAAGGAAGTCGTTCGTTTCTGCAGTGTTTCACAATGCTACCTTTCCCGTGAGCCGTCGAACAGACTAAATGATTTTGCCACAGACTGCGACGGTAAGCTCCGCAAAAACGTAATTCTTTAAAGCAGGTGTAAGCAACACAACGTTACCGGGTTACACCGCGTGGAAACAGATACTTCGGTGTATCTCGTCCATGCTCACCACATAGCCAAAATTAAACAAGTCCCATGAAACAACGAGTTAACGGAAACAGAAAGGCGAAAGGTAGAATGGCTTCAACTTTCTGTGTTGGATGCCACTGAGCTGCAGCGGCTGCGACCGCGGCTTGTTTCTGTAGTGTAGTGGTCATCACGTTCGCCTCACACGCGAAAGGTCCCCAGTTCGAAACTGGGCAGAAACTGCTTTGCTCTTCAACTGCAGCCTTTGACATCGACAAGAACGGAGCTTTCTTGCTTGCTTTCCCATGTGCAAACCTGCCTTCGAATTTGCTTGAATAAATCTTCTCTCGTCGTGCAATGCAATGCGATTCCATTTAATTACTGTGCAAAGCATTGTAAAGTTTTTCTCCAACATCGTTCTGATCATATGCCATTCTGTTTGAGAGTGTAGTTACCCCCTTCTGATCCTTCCACGAAAAGCATTACCGCATTCGCATTCCTTGCGCAGGCGGCCCGGTTCAAAGACAGGGAAGAAGCTGATGTGCTGGTGTCACAGTGCACCACGGATTCTTCAACTAGTCTGTCTGTCAAATGTATCCCAAAGTCGTCTCTGAAAGACCTCATTTGGAAGGTGTCTGTCGTTATTCAACGTGCGAGAATTGGCACCAGAGGTCCTGAATCATGTTTTGGAGCAGTTCACACGTTAGTGGCTCATTCAATCAGCAACAGCAATGAAAGAAATTACACTCTCAGAGGAACATCTGGACCTGTGCTTTCATAGCGTCGCTAGTATTAAGGTGCGCCCCGAGATCTAAGCCACGTTGGAACTGAAACGGAGGAATCGACAGAGAGGCTACAGAATGACATCGCATCCATTTGGTTTTCTTTAAATCACTGACGAGCAGGAAAATGTAAACGGGGAAGGCGAGTGGGGAAGTGAGGCAGTTGCAGCTCTGGAGAAAGTCCTTCTTTGTGATTCACTCAGCAACCAGAGACGTGACGGTGACTCAGGCGTGAGAGCTCTTCACATCATGAACAAACAGCAATCAAGGGCAGTTAGCACCTCTTCCGGACTGGGGGTGGGGTGAGGTAATTACCTTTTGACTTCTGTTACTATGTTCAGAAACTGCCTTTTGGATTGAGGTGAACAGAAACTGCATTTCTAAAAAGCACCATGGAACTTGTTAAAATTTATTGAGTCGCTTTTTTCTCATCGATTCCCACACAGGTTTCCAACTCAGTTGGTATCCATGAGGCTCATGTCCAGGTGTGATAATCTCTGCAGCAAATTGCACGGTTAAGGTAAAAGGCAAGGAAAGTGGCATCTCGAACCGGCCCCGAGGTCAGACCTTCCTTACAATGTAATCTGTCGTTCTCGGATTGTAATACTACCTCCGGTTTTAGGATGGAACATTCTTTGGGAACCTTATTCTGCAAAACAGACACAGTGCCTGAAACTATGCTGCACGGTATGATTTGGGAAACGGCCTGCTCAGCTTTGTGCATTTTCCCTGTAGTCCGGTGTGTTTCATGTTCCGTGTAAACGTGTAAGTTGTCCTGTTTCGAGCAATGGGTGAAATCATTTAGCAAAGCAAGAATCGAAATTGCAGTAATGTCAAGTAGCTCATGGTAATTTGACCCAATCATAACCGATCATATATTCTCACGCACTCACAGATACATTTGTTTCTGAATCCAGTCTGAGAAGATAGACTCAGCTTACCAGTGATTTTTGTCTGGATTGATGGGCTATCGTTAACTGCTGAGAAATTGATATTGTAGACGGGCACATCCCAGCAGCTGTGCGAGTCGGAGAGGGATCATGGAACCTTTTTCACTTGAGTTTACATCTGTTGTTATGCAGGAAAACAATTGGAAGTGCAAGAAAATGAACTCGCGCGCGTGTTGCTAGTGTGGCCGAGCGGTCTAAGGCGCTGGATTAAGGCTCCCGTCTCGCCCGAGGGGTGGGTTAGAATCCCACCGCTGCCGTTTCTGCGGAGCTGCTGGTTTAAATGCTGTTTCATTCCCCTGCTGCATTTCTGTTTGAAACAGAAGCAAAATGAGTTTGCTTCCCGGGGAATTTCCTGCGGTGTGGGAAAGTGCCGAATTTTCCAAAGTGTCTGTGCTGTCATGATCGTGTTCGCCTCCCGCGCGGAAAATCGCCAGCGGCTCCACTGTTGCTTTCTGTTCCAGGCAAGTTGAGCTTTTACTGGAACCGAATGGAGACTGTTGTTGCGAAACAGAGTCCTACGGTGACTCGACTCGTCGTTATTTGGTTTTCTGGCCAATGAGAAAATCGTTCCAATGTATTTCGATGTCATATGTTATTGAATTTCTCCCACTTCCTCCTTTTCCGTCCTGGAGTCATCGGAAGGGAAAGGTAATCTAATCGAGACTGTGATTGGTGAAATTCACTTTTTATGGCCCATTCTTATTATGTTCTTTCTTTGTCTCTTTGCAGCATTGTCTGGGCAGTGGTGGTGCACTCAGGCTCCAGTATGTTTGAAAGAGTAGTTTGGAATTGCCCTGTTGTTATTTGTGTGATAACTTTATGGCTCATGCCCCCGGACTGTCTCACATTTAGCATTCATGCTCGCTGTGTCTGAAAATGCATTTGGTTTTCCAGTTTTGTTTGTGTTCCGTGTTAAATGCTTTCTGTTTTGCGATTCGCTCAATACATTACGAATTAACAGGGTTTCTGAGGTAACTTCCAGCTGCAAAAATCCTCAACTGAGAATCTGGGAAACTTTCACGGAGTATGGTCAGTCGGAGCAAAAGTAAGGAAGTCGTTCGTTTCTGCAGTGTTTCACAATGCTACCTTTCCCGTGAGCCGTCGAACAGACTAAATGATTTTGCCACAGACTGCGACGGTAAGCTCCGCAAAAACGTAATTCTTTAAAGCAGGTGTAAGCAACACAACGTTACCGGGTTACACCGCGTGGAAACAGATACTTCGGTGTATCTCGTCCATGCTCACCACATAGCCAAAATTAAACAAGTCCCGTGAAACAACGAGTTAACGGAAACAGAAAGGCGAAAGGTAGAATGGCTTCAACTTTCTGTGTTGGATGCCACTGAGCTGCAGCGGCTGCGACCGCGGCTTGTTTCTGTAGTGTAGTGGTCATCACGTTCGCCTCACACGCGAAAGGTCCCCAGTTCGAAACTGGGCAGAAACTGCTTTGCTCTTCACCTGCAGCCTTTGACATCGACAAGAACGGAGCTTTCTTGCTTGCTTTCCCATGTGCAAACCTGCCTTCGAATTTGCTTGAATAAATCTTCTCTCGTCGTGCAATGCAATGCGATTCCATTTAATTACTGTGCAAAGCATTGTAAAGTTTTTCTCCAACATCGTTCTGATCATATGCCATTCTGTTTGAGAGTGTAGTTACCCCCTTCTGATCCTTCCACGAAAAGCATTACCGCATTCGCATTCCTTGCGCAGGCGGCCCGGTTCAAAGACAGGGAAGAAGCTGATGTGCTGGTGTCACAGTGCACCACGGATTCTTCAACTAGTCTGTCTGTCAAATGTATCCCAAAGTCGTCTCTGAAAGACCTCATTTGGAAGGTGTCTGTCGTTATTCAACGTGCGAGAATTGGCACCAGAGGTCCTGAATCATGTTTTGGAGCAGTTCACACGTTAGTGGCTCATTCAATCAGCAACAGCAATGAAAGAAATTACACTCTCAGAGGAACATCTGGACCTGTGCTTTCATAGCGTCGCTAGTATTAAGGTGCGCCCCGAGATCTAAGCCACGTTGGAACTGAAACGGAGGAATCGACAGAGAGGCTACAGAATGACATCGCATCCATTTGGTTTTCTTTAAATCACTGACGAGCAGGAAAATGTAAACGGGGAAGGCGAGTGGGGAAGTGAGGCAGTTGCAGCTCTGGAGAAAGTCCTTCTTTGTGATTCACTCAGCAACGAGAGACGTGACGGTGACTCAGGCGTGAGAGCTCTTCACATCATGAACAAACAGCAATCAAGGGCAGTTAGCACCTCTTCCGGACTGGGGGTGGGGTGAGGTAATTACCTTTTGACTTCTGTTACTATGTTCAGAAACTGCCTTTTGGATTGAGGTGAACAGAAACTGCATTTCTAAAAAGCACCATGGAACTTGTTAAAATTTATTGAGTCGCTTTTTTCTCATCGATTCCCACACAGGTTTCCAACTCAGTTGGTATCCATGAGGCTCATGTCCAGGTGTGATAATCTCTGCAGCAAATTGCACGGTTAAGGTAAAAGGCAAGGAAAGTGGCATCTCGAACCGGCCCCGAGGTCAGACCTTCCTTACAATGTAATCTGTCGTTCTCGGATTGTAATACTACCTCCGGTTTTAGGATGGAACATTCTTTGGGAACCTTATTCTGCAAAACAGACACAGTGCCTGAAACTATGCTGCACGGTATGATTTGGGAAACGGCCTGCTCAGCTTTGTGCATTTTCCCTGTAGTCCGGTGTGTTTCATGTTCCGTGTAAACGTGTAAGTTGTCCTGTTTCGAGCAATGGGTGAAATCATTTAGCAAAGCAAGAATCGAAATTGCAGTAATGTCAAGTAGCTCATGGTAATTTGACCCAATCATAACCGATCATATATTCTCACGCACTCACAGATACATTTGTTTCTGAATCCAGTCTGAGAAGATAGACTCAGCTTACCAGTGATTTTTGTCTGGATTGATGGGCTATCGTTAACTGCTGAGAAATTGATATTGTAGACGGGCACATCCCAGCAGCTGTGCGAGTCGGAGAGGGATCATGGAACCTTTTTCACTTGAGTTTACATCTGTTGTTATGCAGGAAAACAATTGGAAGTGCAAGAAAATGAACTCGCGCGCGTGTTGCTAGTGTGGCCGAGCGGTCTAAGGCGCTGGATTAAGGCTCCCGTCTCGCCCGAGGGGTGGGTTCGAATCCCACCGCTGCCGTTTCTGCGGAGCTGCTGGTTTAAATGCTGTTTCATTCCCCTGCTGCATTTCTGTTTGAAACAGAAGCAAAATGAGTTTGCTTCCCGGGGAATTTCCTGCGGTGTGGGAAAGTGCCGAATTTTCCAAAGTGTCTGTGCTGTCATGATCGTGTTCGCCTCCCGCGCGGAAAATCGCCAGCGGCTCCACTGTTGCTTTCTGTTCCAGGCAAGTTGAGCTTTTACTGGAACCGAATGGAGACTGTTGTTGCGAAACAGAGTCCTACGGTGACTCGACTCGTCGTTATTTGGTTTTCTGGCCAATGAGAAAATCGTTCCAATGTATTTCGATGTCATATGTTATTGAATTTCTCCCACTTCCTCCTTTTCCGTCCTGGAGTCATCGGAAGGGAAAGGTAATCTAATCGAGACTGTGATTGGTGAAATTCACTTTTTATGGCCCATTCTTATTATGTTCTTTCTTTGTCTCTTTGCAGCATTGTCTGGGCAGTGGTGGTGCACTCAGGCTCCAGTATGTTTGAAAGAGTAGTTTGGAATTGCCCTGTTGTTATTTGTGTGATAACTTTATGGCTCATGCCCCCGGACTGTCTCACATTTAGCATTCATGCTCGCTGTGTCTGAAAATGCATTTGGTTTTCCAGTTTTGTTTGTGTTCCGTGTTAAATGCTTTCTGTTTTGCGATTCGCTCAATACATTACGAATTAACAGGGTTTCTGAGGTAACTTCCAGCTGCAAAAATCCTCAACTGAGAATCTGGGAAACTTTCACGGAGTATGGTCAGTCGGAGCAAAAGTAAGGAAGTCGTTCGTTTCTGCAGTGTTTCACAATGCTACCTTTCCCGTGAGCCGTCGAACAGACTAAATGATTTTGCCACAGACTGCGACGGTAAGCTCCGCAAAAACGTAATTCTTTAAAGCAGGTGTAAGCAACACAACGTTACCGGGTTACACCGCGTGGAAACAGATACTTCGGTGTATCTCGTCCATGCTCACCACATAGCCAAAATTAAACAAGTCCCATGAAACAACGAGTTAACGGAAACAGAAAGGCGAAAGGTAGAATGGCTTCAACTTTCTGTGTTGGATGCCACTGAGCTGCAGCGGCTGCGACCGCGGCTTGTTTCTGTAGTGTAGTGGTCATCACGTTCGCCTCACACGCGAAAGGTCCCCAGTTCGAAACTGGGCAGCAACTGCTTTGCTGTTCAACTGCAGCCTTTGACATCGACAAGAACGGAGCTTTCTTGCTTGCTTTCCCATGTGCAAACCTGCCTTCGAATTTGCTTGAATAAATCTTCTCTCGTCGTGCAATGCAATGCGATTCCATTTAATTACTGTGCAAAGCATTGTAAAGTTTTTCTCCAACATCGTTCTGATCATATGCCATTCTGTTTGAGAGTGTAGTTACCCCCTTCTGATCCTTCCACGAAAAGCATTACCGCATTCGCATTCCTTGCGCAGGCGGCCCGGTTCAAAGACAGGGAAGAAGCTGATGTGCTGGTGTCACAGTGCACCACGGATTCTTCAACTAGTCTGTCTGTCAAATGTATCCCAAAGTCGTCTCTGAAAGACCTCATTTGGAAGGTGTCTGTCGTTATTCAACGTGCGAGAATTGGCACCAGAGGTCCTGAATCATGTTTTGGAGTAGTTCACACGTTAGTGGCTCATTCAATCAGCAACAGCAATGAAAGAAATTACACTCTCAGAGGAACATCTGGACCTGTGCTTTCATAGCGTCGCTAGTATTAAGGTGCGCCCCGAGATCTAAGCCACGTTGGAACTGAAACGGAGGAATCGACAGAGAGGCTACAGAATGACATCGCATCCATTTGCTTTTCTTTAAATCACTGACGAGCAGGAAAATGTAAACGGGGAAGGCGAGTGGGGAAGTGAGGCAGTTGCAGCTCTGGAGAAAGTCCTTCTTTGTGATTCACTCAGCAACCAGAGACGTGACGGTGACTCAGGCGTGAGAGCTCTTCACATCATGAACAAACAGCAATCAAGGGCAGTTAGCACCTCTTCCGGACTGGGGGTGGGGTGAGGTAATTACCTTTTGACTTCTGTTACTATGTTCAGAAACTGCCTTTTGGATTGAGGTGAACAGAAACTGCATTTCTAAAAAACACCATGGAACTTGTTAAAATTTATTGAGTCGCTTTTTTCTCATCGATTCCCACACAGGTTTCCAACTCAGTTGGTATCCATGAGGCTCATGTCCAGGTGTGATAATCTCTGCAGCAAATTGCACGGTTAAGGTAAAAGGCAAGGAAAGTGGCATCTCGAACCGGCCCCGAGGTCAGACCTTCCTTACAATGTAATCTGTCGTTCTCGGATTGTAATACTACCTCCGGTTTTAGGATGGAACATTCTTTGGGAACCTTATTCTGCAAAACAGACACAGTGCCTGAAACTATGCTGCACGGTATGATTTGGGAAACGGCCTGCTCAGCTTTGTGCATTTTCCCTGTAGTCCGGTGTGTTTCATGTTCCGTGTAAACGTGTAAGTTGTCCTGTTTCGAGCAATGGGTGAAATCATTTAGCAAAGCAAGAATCGAAATTGCAGTAATGTCAAGTAGCTCATGGTAATTTGACCCAATCATAACCGATCATATATTCTCACGCACTCACAGATACATTTGTTTCTGAATCCAGTCTGAGAAGATAGACTCAGCTTACCAGTGATTTTTGTCTGGATTGATGGGCTATCGTTAACTGCTGAGAAATTGATATTGTAGACGGGCACATCCCAGCAGCTGTGCGAGTCGGAGAGGGATCATGGAACCTTTTTCACTTGAGTTTACATCTGTTGTTATGCAGGAAAACAATTGGAAGTGCAAGAAAATGAACTCGCGCGCGTGTTGCTAGTGTGGCCGAGCGGTCTAAGGCGCTGGATTAAGGCTCCCGTCTCGCCCGAGGGGTGGGTTCGAATCCCACCGCTGCCGTTTCTGCGGAGCTGCTGGTTTAAATGCTGTTTCATTCCCCTGCTGCATTTCTGTTTGAAACAGAAGCAAAATGAGTTTGCTTCCCGGGGAATTTCCTGCGGTGTGGGAAAGTGCCGAATTTTCCAAAGTGTCTGTGCTGTCATGATCGTGTTCGCCTCCCGCGCGGAAAATCGCCAGCGGCTCCACTGTTGCTTTCTGTTCCAGGCAAGTTGAGCTTTTACTGGAACCGAATGGAGACTGTTGTTGCGAAACAGAGTCCTACGGTGACTCGACTCGTCGTTATTTGGTTTTCTGGCCAATGAGAAAATCGTTCCAATGTATTTCGATGTCATATGTTATTGAATTTCTCCCACTTCCTCCTTTTCCGTCCTGGAGTCATCGGAAGGGAAAGGTAATCTAATCGAGACTGTGATTGGTGAAATTCACTTTTTATGGCCCATTCTTATTATGTTCTTTCTTTGTCTCTTTGCAGCATTGTCTGGGCAGTGGTGGTGCACTCAGGCTCCAGTATGTTTGAAAGAGTAGTTTGGAATTGCCCTGTTGTTATTTGTGTGATAACTTTATGGCTCATGCCCCCGGACTGTCTCACATTTAGCATTCATGCTCGCTGTGTCTGAAAATGCATTTGGTTTTCCAGTTTTGTTTGTGTTCCGTGTTAAATGCTTTCTGTTTTGCGATTCGCTCAATACATTACGAATTAACAGGGTTTCTGAGGTAACTTCCAGCTGCAAAAATCCTCAACTGAGAATCTGGGAAACTTTCACGGAGTATGGTCAGTCGGAGCAAAAGTAAGGAAGTCGTTCGTTTCTGCAGTGTTTCACAATGCTACCTTTCCCGTGAGCCGTCGAACAGACTAAATGATTTTGCCACAGACTGCGACGGTAAGCTCCGCAAAAACGTAATTCTTTAAAGCAGGTGTAAGCAACACAACGTTACCGGGTTACACCGCGTGGAAACAGATACTTCGGTGTATCTCGTCCATGCTCACCACATAGCCAAAATTAAACAAGTCCCATGAAACAACGAGTTAACGGAAACAGAAAGGCGAAAGGTAGAATGGCTTCAACTTTCTGTGTTGGATGCCACTGAGCTGCAGCGGCTGCGACCGCGGCTTGTTTCTGTAGTGTAGTGGTCATCACGTTCGCCTCACACGCGAAAGGTCCCCAGTTCGAAACTGGGCAGCAACTGCTTTCCTGTTCAACTGCAGCCTTTGACATCGACAAGAACGGAGCTTTCTTGCTTGCTTTCCCATGTGCAAACCTGCCTTCGAATTTGCTTGAATAAATCTTCTCTCGTCGTGCAATGCAATGCGATTCCATTTAATTACTGTGCAAAGCATTGTAAAGTTTTTCTCCAACATCGTTCTGATCATATGCCATTCTGTTTGAGAGTGTAGTTACCCCCTTCTGATCCTTCCACGAAAAGCATTACCGCATTCGCATTCCTTGCGCAGGCGGCCCGGTTCAAAGACAGGGAAGAAGCTGATGTGCTGGTGTCACAGTGCACCACGGATTCTTCAACTAGTCTGTCTGTCAAATGTATCCCAAAGTCGTCTCTGAAAGACCTCATTTGGAAGGTGTCTGTCGTTATTCAACGTGCGAGAATTGGCACCAGAGGTCCTGAATCATGTTTTGGAGTAGTTCACACGTTAGTGGCTCATTCAATCAGCAACAGCAATGAAAGAAATTACACTCTCAGAGGAACATCTGGACCTGTGCTTTCATAGCGTCGCTAGTATTAAGGTGCGCCCCGAGATCTAAGCCACGTTGGAACTGAAACGGAGGAATCGACAGAGAGGCTACAGAATGACATCGCATCCATTTGCTTTTCTTTAAATCACTGACGAGCAGGAAAATGTAAACGGGGAAGGCGAGTGGGGAAGTGAGGCAGTTGCAGCTCTGGAGAAAGTCCTTCTTTGTGATTCACTCAGCAACCAGAGACGTGACGGTGACTCAGGCGTGAGAGCTCTTCACATCATGAACAAACAGCAATCAAGGGCAGTTAGCACCTCTTCCGGACTGGGGGTGGGGTGAGGTAATTACCTTTTGACTTCTGTTACTATGTTCAGAAACTGCCTTTTGGATTGAGGTGAACAGAAACTGCATTTCTAAAAAGCACCATGGAACTTGTTAAAATTTATTGAGTCGCTTTTTTCTCATCGATTCCCACACAGGTTTCCAACTCAGTTGGTATCCATGAGGCTCATGTCCAGGTGTGATAATCTCTGCAGCAAATTGCACGGTTAAGGTAAAAGGCAAGGAAAGTGGCATCTCGAACCGGCCCCGAGGTCAGACCTTCCTTACAATGTAATCTGTCGTTCTCGGATTGTAATACTACCTCCGGTTTTAGGATGGAACATTCTTTGGGAACCTTATTCTGCAAAACAGACACAGTGCCTGAAACTATGCTGCACGGTATGATTTGGGAAACGGCCTGCTCAGCTTTGTGCATTTTCCCTGTAGTCCGGTGTGTTTCATGTTCCGTGTAAACGTGTAAGTTGTCCTGTTTCGAGCAATGGGTGAAATCATTTAGCAAAGCAAGAATCGAAATTGCAGTAATGTCAAGTAGCTCATGGTAATTTGACCCAATCATAACCGATCATATATTCTCACGCACTCACAGATACATTTGTTTCTGAATCCAGTCTGAGAAGATAGACTCAGCTTACCAGTGATTTTTGTCTGGATTGATGGGCTATCGTTAACTGCTGAGAAATTGATATTGTAGACGGGCACATCCCAGCAGCTGTGCGAGTCGGAGAGGGATCATGGAACCTTTTTCACTTGAGTTTACATCTGTTGTTATGCAGGAAAACAATTGGAAGTGCAAGAAAATGAACTCGCGCGCGTGTTGCTAGTGTGGCCGAGCGGTCTAAGGCGCTGGATTAAGGCTCCCGTCTCGCCCGAGGGGTGGGTTCGAATCCCACCGCTGCCGTTTCTGCGGAGCTGCTGGTTTAAATGCTGTTTCATTCCCCTGCTGCATTTCTGTTTGAAACAGAAGCAAAATGAGTTTGCTTCCCGGGGAATTTCCTGCGGTGTGGGAAAGTGCCGAATTTTCCAAAGTGTCTGTGCTGTCATGATCGTGTTCGCCTCCCGCGCGGAAAATCGCCAGCGGCTCCACTGTTGCTTTCTGTTCCAGGCAAGTTGAGCTTTTACTGGAACCGAATGGAGACTGTTGTTGCGAAACAGAGTCCTACGGTGACTCGACTCGTCGTTATTTGGTTTTCTGGCCAATGAGAAAATCGTTCCAATGTATTTCGATGTCATATGTTATTGAATTTCTCCCACTTCCTCCTTTTCCGTCCTGGAGTCATCGGAAGGGAAAGGTAATCTAATCGAGACTGTGATTGGTGAAATTCACTTTTTATGGCCCATTCTTATTATGTTCTTTCTTTGTCTCTTTGCAGCATTGTCTGGGCAGTGGTGGTGCACTCAGGCTCCAGTATGTTTGAAAGAGTAGTTTGGAATTGCCCTGTTGTTATTTGTGTGATAACTTTATGGCTCATGCCCCCGGACTGTCTCACATTTAGCATTCATGCTCGCTGTGTCTGAAAATGCATTTGGTTTTCCAGTTTTGTTTGTGTTCCGTGTTAAATGCTTTCTGTTTTGCGATTCGCTCAATACATTACGAATTAACAGGGTTTCTGAGGTAACTTCCAGCTGCAAAAATCCTCAACTGAGAATCTGGGAAACTTTCACGGAGTATGGTCAGTCGGAGCAAAAGTAAGGAAGTCGTTCGTTTCTGCAGTGTTTCACAATGCTACCTTTCCCGTGAGCCGTCGAACAGACTAAATGATTTTGCCACAGACTGCGACGGTAAGCTCCGCAAAAACGTAATTCTTTAAAGCAGGTGTAAGCAACACAACGTTACCGGGTTACACCGCGTGGAAACAGATACTTCGGTGTATCTCGTCCATGCTCACCACATAGCCAAAATTAAACAAGTCCCATGAAACAACGAGTTAACGGAAACAGAAAGGCGAAAGGTAGAATGGCTTCAACTTTCTGTGTTGGATGCCACTGAGCTGCAGCGGCTGCGACCGCGGCTTGTTTCTGTAGTGTAGTGGTCATCACGTTCGCCTCACACGCGAAAGGTCCCCAGTTCGAAACTGGGCAGCAACTGCTTTCCTGTTCAACTGCAGCCTTTGACATCGACAAGAACGGAGCTTTCTTGCTTGCTTTCCCATGTGCAAACCTGCCTTCGAATTTGCTTGAATAAATCTTCTCTCGTCGTGCAATGCAATGCGATTCCATTTAATTACCGTGCAAAGCATTGTAAAGTTTTTCTCCAACATCGTTCTGATCATATGCCATTCTGTTTGAGAGTGTAGTTACCCCCTTCTGATCCTTCCACGAAAAGCATTACCGCATTCGCATTCCTTGCGCAGGCGGCCCGGTTCAAAGACAGGGAAGAAGCTGATGTGCTGGTGTCACAGTGCACCACGGATTCCTCAACTAGTCTGTCTGTCAAATGTATCCCAAAGTCGTCTCTGAAAGACCTCATTTGGAAGGTGTCTGTCGTTATTCAACGTGCGAGAATTGGCACCAGAGGTCCTGAATCATGTTTTGGAGCAGTTCACACGTTAGTGGCTCATTCAATCAGCAACAGCAATGAAAGAAATTACACTCTCAGAGGAACATCTGGACCTGTGCTTTCATAGCGTCGCTAGTATTAAGGTGCGCCCCGAGATCTAAGCCACGTTGGAACTGAAACGGAGGAATCGACAGAGAGGCTACAGAATGACATCGCATCCATTTGGTTTTCTTTAAATCACTGACGAGCAGGAAAATGTAAACGGGGAAGGCGAGTGGGGAAGTGAGGCAGTTGCAGCTCTGGAGAAAGTCCTTCTTTGTGATTCACTCAGCAACCAGAGACGTGACGGTGACTCAGGCGTGAGAGCTCTTCACATCATGAACAAACAGCAATCAAGGGCAGTTAGCACCTCTTCCGGACTGGGGGTGGGGTGAGGTAATTACCTTTTGACTTCTGTTACTATGTTCAGAAACTGCCTTTTGGATTGAGGTGAACAGAAACTGCATTTCTAAAAAGCACCATGGAACTTGTTAAAATTTATTGAGTCGCTTTTTTCTCATCGATTCCCACACAGGTTTCCAACTCAGTTGGTATCCATGAGGCTCATGTCCAGGTGTGATAATCTCTGCAGCAAATTGCACGGTTAAGGTAAAAGGCAAGGAAAGTGGCATCTCGAACCGGCCCCGAGGTCAGACCTTCCTTACAATGTAATCTGTCGTTCTCGGATTGTAATACTACCTCCGGTTTTAGGATGGAACATTCTTTGGGAACCTTATTCTGCAAAACAGACACAGTGCCTGAAACTATGCTGCACGGTATGATTTGGGAAACGGCCTGCTCAGCTTTGTGCATTTTCCCTGTAGTCCGGTGTGTTTCATGTTCCGTGTAAACGTGTAAGTTGTCCTGTTTCGAGCAATGGGTGAAATCATTTAGCAAAGCAAGAATCGAAATTGCAGTAATGTCAAGTAGCTCATGGTAATTTGACCCAATCATAACCGATCATATATTCTCACGCACTCACAGATACATTTGTTTCTGAATCCAGTCTGAGAAGATAGACTCAGCTTACCAGTGATTTTTGTCTGGATTGATGGGCTATCGTTAACTGCTGAGAAATTGATATTGTAGACGGGCACATCCCAGCAGCTGTGCGAGTCGGAGAGGGATCATGGAACCTTTTTCACTTGAGTTTACATCTGTTGTTATGCAGGAAAACAATTGGAAGTGCAAGAAAATGGACTCGCGCGCGTGTTGCTAGTGTGGCCGAGCGGTCTAAGGCGCTGGATTAAGACTCCCGTCACGCCCGAGGGGTGGGTTCGAGTCCCACCGCTGCCGTTTCTGCGGAGCTGCTGGTTTAAATGCTGTTTCATTCCCCTGCTGCATTTCTGTTTGAAACAGAAGCAAAATGAGTTTGCTTCCCGGGGAATTTCCTGCGGTGTGGGAAAGTGCCGAATTTTCCAAAGTGTCTGTGCTGTCATGATCGTGTTCGCCTCCCGCGCGGAAAATCGCCAGCGGCTCCACTGTTGCTTTCTGTTCCAGGCAAGTTGAGCTTTTACTGGAACCGAATGGAGACTGTTGTTGCGAAACAGAGTCCTACGGTGACTCGACTCGTCGTTATTTGGTTTTCTGGCCAATGAGAAAATCGTTCCAATGTATTTCGATGTAATATGTAATTGAATTTCTCCCACTTCCTCCTTTTCCGTCCTGGAGTCATCGGAAGGGAAAGGTAATCTAATCGAGACTGTGATTGGTGAAATTCACTTTTTATGGCCCATTCTTATTATGTTCTTTCTTTGTCTCTTTGCAGCATTGTCTGGGCAGTGGTGGTGCACTCAGGCTCCAGTATGTTTGAAAGAGTAGTTTGGAATTGCCCTGTTGTTATTTGTGTGATTACTTTATGGCTCATGCCCCCGGACTGTCTCACATTTAGCATTCATGCTCGCTGTGTCTGAAAATGCATTTGGTTTTCCAGTTTTGTTTGTGTTCCGTGTTAAATGCTTTCTGTTTTGCGATTCGCTCAATACATTACGAATTAACAGGGTTTCTGAGGTAACTTCCAGCTGCAAAAATCCTCAACTGAGAATCTGGGAAACTTTCACGGAGTATGGTCAGTCGGAGCAAAAGTAAGGAAGTCGTTCGTTTCTGCAGTGTTTCACAATGCTACCTTTCCCGTGAGCCGTCGAACAGACTAAATGATTTTGCCACAGACTGCGACGGTAAGCTCCGCAAAAACGTAATTCTTTAAAGCAGGTGTAAGCAACACAACGTTACCGGGTTACACCGCGTGGAAACAGATACTTCGGTGTATCTCGTCCATGCTCACCACATAGCCAAAATTAAACAAGTCCCATGAAACAACGAGTTAACGGAAACAGAAAGGCGAAAGGTAGAATGGCTTCAACTTTCTGTGTTGGATGCCACTGAGCTGCAGCGGCTGCGACCGCGGCTTGTTTCTGTAGTGTAGTGGTCATCACGTTCGCCTCACAAGCGAAAGGTCCCCAGTTCGAAACTGGGCAGAAACTGCTTTGCTCTTCAACTGCAGCCTTTGACATCGACAAGAACGGAGCTTTCTTGCTTGCTTTCCCATGTGCAAACCTGCCTTCGAATTTGCTTCAATAAATCTTCTCTCGTCGTGCAATGCAATGTGATTCCATTTAATTACCGTGCAAAGCATTGTAAAGTTTTTCTCCAACATCGTTCTGATCATATGCCATTCTGTTTGAGCGTGTAGTTACCCCCTTCTGATCCTTCCACGAAAAGCATTACCGCATTCGCATTCCTTGCGCAGGCGGCCCGGTTCAAAGACAGGGAAGAAGCTGATGTGCTGGTGTCACAGTGCACCACGGATTCTTCAACTAGTCTGTCTGTCAAATGTATCCCAAAGTCGTCTCTGAAAGACCTCATTTGGAAGGTGTCTGTCGTTATTCAACGTGCGAGAATTGGCACCAGAGGTCCTGAATCATGTTTTGGAGCAGTTCACACGTTAGTGGCTCATTCAATCAGCAACAGCAATGAAAGAAATTACACTCTCAGAGGAACATCTGGACCTGTGCTTTCATAGCGTCGCTAGTATTAAGGTGCGCCCCGAGATCTAAGCCACGTTGGAACTGAAACGGAGGAATCGACAGAGAGGGTACAGAATGACATCGCATCCATTTGGTTTTCTTTAAATCACTGACGAGCAGGAAAATGTAAACGGGGAAGGCGAGTGGGGAAGTGAGGCAGTTGCAGCTCTGGAGAAAGTCCTTCTTTGTGATTCACTCAGCAACCAGAGACGTGACGGTGACTCAGGCGTGAGAGCTCTTCACATCATGAACAAACAGCAATCAAGGGCAGTTAGCACCTCTTCCGGACTGGGGGTGGGGTGAGGTAATTACCTTTTGACTTCTGTTACTATGTTCAGAAACTGCCTTTTGGATTGAGGTGAACAGAAACTGCATTTCTAAAAAGCACCATGGAACTTGTTAAAATTTATTGAGTCGCTTTTTTCTCATCGATTCCCACACAGGTTTCCAACTCAGTTGGTATCCATGAGGCTCATGTCCAGGTGTGATAATCTCTGCAGCAAATTGCACGGTTAAGGTAAAAGGCAAGGAAAGTGGCATCTCGAACCGGCCCCGAGGTCAGACCTTCCTTACAATGTAATCTGTCGTTCTCGGATTGTAATACTACCTCCGGTTTTAGGATGGAACATTCTTTGGGAACCTTATTCTGCAAAACAGACACAGTGCCTGAAACTATGCTGCACGGTATGATTTGGGAAACGGCCTGCTCAGCTTTGTGCATTTTCCCTGTAGTCCGGTGTGTTTCATGTTCCGTGTAAACGTGTAAGTTGTCCTGTTTCGAGCAATGGGTGAAATCATTTAGCAAAGCAAGAATCGAAATTGCAGTAATGTCAAGTAGCTCATGGTAATTTGACCCAATCATAACCGATCATATATTCTCACGCACTCACAGATACATTTGTTTCTGAATCCAGTCTGAGAAGATAGACTCAGCTTACCAGTGATTTTTGTCTGGATTGATGGGCTATCGTTAACTGCTGAGAAATTGATATTGTAGACGGGCACATCCCAGCAGCTGTGCGAGTCGGAGAGGGATCATGGAACCTTTTTCACTTGAGTTTACATCTGTTGTTATGCAGGAAAACAATTGGAAGTGCAAGAAAATGGACTCGCGCGCGTGTTGCTAGTGTGGCCGAGCGGTCTAAGGCGCTGGATTAAGGCTCCCGTCACGCCCGAGGGGTGGGTTCGAATCCCACCGCTGCCGTTTCTGCGGAGCTGCTGGTTTAAATGCTGTTTCATTCCCCTGCTGCATTTCTGTTTGAAACAGAAGCAAAATGAGTTTGCTTCCCGGGGAATTTCCTGCGGTGTGGGAAAGTGCCGAATTTTCCAAAGTGTCTGTGCTGTCATGATCGTGTTCGCCTCCCGCGCGGAAAATCGCCAGCGGCTCCACTGTTGCTTTCTGTTCCAGGCAAGTTGAGCTTTTACTGGAACCGAATGGAGACTGTTGTTGCGAAACAGAGTCCTACGGTGACTCGACTCGTCGTTATTTGGTTTTCTGGCCAATGAGAAAATCGTTCCAATGTATTTCGATGTAATATGTAATTGAATTTCTCCCACTTCCTCCTTTTCCGTCCTGGAGTCATCGGAAGGGAAAGGTAATCTAATCGAGACTGTGATTGGTGAAATTCACTTTTTATGGCCCATTCTTATTATGTTCTTTCTTTGTCTCTTTGCAGCATTGTCTGGGCAGTGGTGGTGCACTCAGGCTCCAGTATGTTTGAAAGAGTAGTTTGGAATTGCCCTGTTGTTATTTGTGTGATTACTTTATGGCTCATGCCCCCGGACTGTCTCACATTTAGCATTCATGCTCGCTGTGTCTGAAAATGCATTTGGTTTTCCAGTTTTGTTTGTGTTCCGTGTTAAATGCTTTCTGTTTTGCGATTCGCTCAATACATTACGAATTAACAGGGTTTCTGAGGTAACTTCCAGCTGCAAAAATCCTCAACTGAGAATCTGGGAAACTTTCACGGAGTATGGTCAGTCGGAGCAAAAGTAAGGAAGTCGTTCGTTTCTGCAGTGTTTCACAATGCTACCTTTCCCGTGAGCCGTCGAACAGACTAAATGATTTTGCCACAGACTGCGACGGTAAGCTCCGCAAAAACGTAATTCTTTAAAGCAGGTGTAAGCAACACAACGTTACCGGGTTACACCGCGTGGAAACAGATACTTCGGTGTATCTCGTCCATGCTCACCACATAGCCAAAATTAAACAAGTCCCATGAAACAACGAGTTAACGGAAACAGAAAGGCGAAAGGTAGAATGGCTTCAACTTTCTGTGTTGGATGCCACTGAGCTGCAGCGGCCGCGACCGCGGCTTGTTTCTGTAGTGTAGTGGTCATCACGTTCGCCTCACAAGCGAAAGGTCCCCAGTTCGAAACTGGGCAGAAACTGCTTTGCTCTTCAACTGCAGCCTTTGACATCGACAAGAACGGAGCTTTCTTGCTTGCTTTCCCATGTGCAAACCTGCCTTCGAATTTGCTTCAATAAATCTTCTCTCGTCGTGCAATGCAATGGGATTCCATTTAATTACCGTGCAAAGCATTGTAAAGTTTTTCTCCAACATCGTTCTGATCATATGCCATTCTGTTTGAGCGTGTAGTTACCCCCTTCTGATCCTTCCACGAAAAGCATTACCGCATTCGCATTCCTTGCGCAGGCGGCCCGGTTCAAAGACAGGGAAGAAGCTGATGTGCTGGTGTCACAGTGCACCACGGATTCTTCAACTAGTCTGTCTGTCAAATGTATCCCAAAGTCGTCTCTGAAAGACCTCATTTGGAAGGTGTCTGTCGTTATTCAACGTGCGAGAATTGGCACCAGAGGTCCTGAATCATGTTTTGGAGCAGTTCACACGTTAGTGGCTCATTCAATCAGCAACAGCAATGAAAGAAATTACACTCTCAGAGGAACATCTGGACCTGTGCTTTCATAGCGTCGCTAGTATTAAGGTGCGCCCCGAGATCTAAGCCACGTTGGAACTGAAACGGAGGAATCGACAGAGAGGGTACAGAATGACATCGCATCCATTTGGTTTTCTTTAAATCACTGACGAGCAGGAAAATGTAAACGGGGAAGGCGAGTGGGGAAGTGAGGCAGTTGCAGCTCTGGAGAAAGTCCTTCTTTGTGATTCACTCAGCAACCAGAGACGTGACGGTGACTCAGGCGTGAGAGCTCTTCACATCATGAACAAACAGCAATCAAGGGCAGTTAGCACCTCTTCCGGACTGGGGGTGGGGTGAGGTAATTACCTTTTGACTTCTGTTACTATGTTCAGAAACTGCCTTTTGGATTGAGGTGAACAGAAACTGCATTTCTAAAAAGCACCATGGAACTTGTTAAAATTTATTGAGTCGCTTTTTTCTCATCGATTCCCACACAGGTTTCCAACTCAGTTGGTATCCATGAGGCTCATGTCCAGGTGTGATAATCTCTGCAGCAAATTGCACGGTTAAGGTAAAAGGCAAGGAAAGTGGCATCTCGCACCGGCCCCGAGGTCAGACCTTCCTTACAATGTAATCTGTCGTTCTCGGATTGTAATACTAACTCCGGTTTTAGGATGGAACATTCTTTGGGAACCTTATTCTGCAAAACAGACACAGTGCCTGAAACTATGCTGCACGGTATGATTTGGGAAACGGCCTGCTCATCTTTGTGCATTTTCCCTGTAGTCCGGTGTGTTTCATGTTCCGTGTAAACGTGTAAGTTGTCCTGTTTCGAGCAATGGGTGAAATCATTTAGCAAAGCAAGAATCGAAATTGCAGTAATGTCAAGTAGCTCATGGTAATTTGACCCAATCATAACCGATCATATATTCTCACGCACTCACAGATACATTTGTTTCTGAATCCAGTCTGAGAAGATAGACTCAGCTTACCAGTGATTTTTGTCTGGATTGATGGGCTATCGTTAACTGCTGAGAAATTGATATTGTAGACGGGCACATCCCAGCAGCTGTGCGAGTCGGAGAGGGATCATGGAACCTTTTTCACTTGAGTTTACATCTGTTGTTATGCAGGAAAACAATTGGAAGTGCAAGAAAATGGACTCGCGCGCGTGTTGCTAGTGTGGCCGAGCGGTCTAAGGCGCTGGATTAAGGCTCCCGTCACGCCCGAGAGGTGGGTTCGAATCCCACCGCTGCCGTTTCTGCGGAGCTGCTGGTTTAAATGCTGTTTCATTCCCCTGCTGCATTTCTGTTTGAAACAGAAGCAAAATGAGTTTGCTTCCCGGGGAATTTCCTGCGGTGTGGGAAAGTGCCGAATTTTCCAAAGTGTCTGTGCTGTCATGATCGTGTTCGCCTCCCGCGCGGAAAATCGCCAGCGGCTCCACTGTTGCTTTCTGTTCCAGGCAAGTTGAGCTTTTACTGGAACCGAATGGAGACTGTTGTTGCGAAACAGAGTCCTACGGTGACTCGACTCGTCGTTATTTGGTTTTCTGGCCAATGAGAAAATCGTTCCAATGTATTTCGATGTCATATGTTATTGAATTTCTCCCACTTCCTCCTTTTCCGTCCTGGAGTCATCGAAAGGGAAAGGTAATCTAATCGAGACTGTGATTGGTGAAATTCACTTTTTATGGCCCATTCTTATTATGTTCTTTCTTTGTCTCTTTGCAGCATTGTCTGGGCAGTGGTGGTGCACTCAGGCTCCAGTATGTTTGAAAGAGTAGTTTGGAATTGCCCTGTTGTTATTTGTGTGATAACTTTATGGCTCATGCCCCCGGACTGTCTCACATTTAGCATTCATGCTCGCTGTGTCTGAAAATGCATTTGGTTTTCCAGTTTTGTTTGTGTTCCGTGTTAAATGCTTTCTGTTTTGCGATTCGCTCAATACATTACGAATTAACAGGGTTTCTGAGGTAACTTCCAGCTGCAAAAATCCTCAACTGAGAATCTGGGAAACTTTCACGGAGTATGGTCAGTCGGAGCAAAAGTAAGGAAGTCGTTCGTTTCTGCAGTGCTTCACAATGCAACCTTTCCCGTGAGCCGTCGAACAGACTAAATGATTTTGCCACAGACTGCGACGGTAAGCTCCGCAAAAACGTAATTCTTTAAAGCAGGTGTAAGCAACACAACGTTACCGGGTTACACCGCGTGGAAACAGATACTTCGGTGTATCTCGTCCATGCTCACCACATAGCCAAAATTAAACAAGTCCCATGAAACAACGAGTTAACGGAAACAGAAAGGCGAAAGGTAGAATGGCTTCAACTTTCTGTGTTGGATGCCACTGAGCTGCAGCGGCTGCGACCGCGGCTTGTTTCTGTAGTGTAGTGGTCATCACGTTCGCCTCACACGCGAAAGGTCCCCAGTTCGAAACTGTGCAGAAACTGCTTTGCTCTTCAACTGCAGCCTTTGACATCGACAAGAACGGAGCTTTCTTGCTTGCTTTCCCATGTGCAAACCTGCCTTCGAATTTGCTTGAATAAATCTTCTCTCGTCGTGCAATGCAATGCGATTCCATTTAATTACTGTGCAAAGCATTGTAAAGTTTTTCTCCAACATCGTTCTGATCATATGCCATTCTGTTTGAGAGTGTAGTTACCCCCTTCTGATCCTTCCACGAAAAGCATTACCGCATTCGCATTCCTTGCGCAGGCGGCCCGGTTCAAAGACAGGGAAGAAGCTGATGTGCTGGTGTCACAGTGCACCACGGATTCTTCAACTAGTCTGTCTGTCAAATGTATCCCAAAGTCGTCTCTGAAAGACCTCATTTGGAAGGTGTCTGTCGTTATTCAACGTGCGAGAATTGGCACCAGAGGTCCTGAATCATGTTTTGGAGCAGTTCACACGTTAGTGGCTCATTCAATCAGCAACAGCAATGAAAGAAATTACACTCTCAGAGGAACATCTGGACCTGTGCTTTCATAGCGTCGCTAGTATTAAGGTGCGCCCCGAGATCTAAGCCACGTTGGAACTGAAACGGAGGAATCGACAGAGAGGCTACAGAATGACATCGCATCCATTTGGTTTTCTTTAAATCACTGACGAGCAGGAAAATGTAAACGGGGAAGGCGAGTGGGGAAGTGAGGCAGTTGCAGCTCTGGAGAAAGTCCTTCTTTGTGATTCACTCAGCAACCAGAGACGTGACGGTGACTCAGGCGTGAGAGCTCTTCACATCATGAACAAACAGCAATCAAGGGCAGTTAGCACCTCTTCCGGACTGGGGGTGGGGTGAGGTAATTACCTTTTGACTTCTGTTACTATGTTCAGAAACTGCCTTTTGGCTTGAGGTGAACAGAAACTGCATTTCTAAAAAGCACCATGGAACTTGTTAAAATTTATTGAGTCGCTTTTTCTCATCGATTCCCACACAGGTTTCCAACTCAGTTGGTATCCATGAGGCTCATGTCCAGGTGTGATAATCTCTGCAGCAAATTGCACGGTTAAGGTAAAAGGCAAGGAAAGTGGCATCTCGAACCGGCCCCGAGGTCAGACCTTCCTCACAATGTAATCTGTCGTTCTCGGATTGTAATACTACCTCCGGTTTTAGGATGGAACATTCTTTGGGAACCTTATTCTGCAAAACAGACACAGTGACTGAAACTATGCTGCACGGTATGATTTGGGACACGGCCTGCTCAGCTTTGTGCATTTTCCCTGTAGTCCGGTGTGTTTCATGTTCCGTGTAAACGTGTAAGTTGTCCTGTTTCGAGCAATGGGAGAAATCATTTAGCAAAGCAAGAATCGAAATTGCAGTAATGTCAAGTAGCTCATGGTAATTTGACCCAATCATAACCGATCATATATTCTCACGCACTCACAGATTCATTTGTAGCTGAATCCAGTCTGAGAAGATAGATTCAGCTTACCAGTGATTTTTGTCTGGATTGATGGGCTATCGTTAACTGCTGAGAAATTGATATTGTAGACGGGCACATCCCAGCAGCTGTGCGAGTCGGAGAGGGATCATGGAACCTTTTTCACTTGAGTTGACATCTGTTGTTATGCAGGAACACAATTGGAAGTGCAAGAAAAGTGACACGCGGGCGTGTTGCTCGTGTGGCCGAGCGGTCTTAGGCGCTGGTTTAAGGCTACCGTCTCGCCCGAGGAGTGGGTTTGAATCCCACCGCTGCCGTTTCTGCGGAGCTGCTGGTTTAAATGCTGTTTCATTCCCCTGCTGCATTTCTGTTTAAAACAGAAGCAAAATGAGTTTGCTTCCCGGGGAATTGACTGCGGTGTGGGAAAGTGCCGAATTTTCCAAAGTGTCTGTGCTGTCGTGATCGTGTTCGCTTCCCGCACGGAAAATCGCCAGCGGCTCCACTGTTGCTTTCTGTTCCAGCCAAGTTGAGCTTTTACTGGAACCGAATGGAGACTATTGTTGCGAAACAGAGTCCTCCGGTGACTCGACTCGTCGTTATTTGGTTTTCTGGCCAATGAGAAAATCGTTCCAATGTATTTCGATGTCATATGTTATTGAATTTCTCCCACTTCCTCCTTTTCCGTCCTGGAGTCATCGGAAGGGAAAGGTAATCTAATCGAGACTGTGATTGGTGAAATTCACTTTTTATGGCCCATTCTTATTATGTTCTTTCTTTGTCTCTTTGCAGCATTGTCTGGGCAGTGGTGGTGCACTCAGGCTCCAGTATGTTTGAAAGAGGAGTTTGGAATTGCCCTGTTGTTATTTGTGTGATGACTTTATGGCTCATGCCCCCGGACTGTCTCACATTTAGCATTCAAGAAGCTGATGTGCTGGTGTCACAGTGCACCACGGATTCTTCAACTAGTCTGCCTGTCAAATGTATCCCAAAGTCGTCTCTGAAAGACCTCATTTGGAAGGTGTCTGTCGTTATTCAACGTGCGAGAATTGGCACCAGAGGTCCTGAATCATGTTTTGGTGCATTTCGCACGTCAGTGGCTCATTCAATCAACAACAGCAATGAAAGAAATTACACTCTCAGAGGGACCTTTGGGCTTTCACCAGAGCTGCAACTGCTTCACTTCCCCACTCGCCCTCCCCGAGTACATTTTCCTGCTCGTCAGTGATTTAAAGAAAACCAAATGGATGCGATGTCGTTGTGTAGCCTCTCTGTCGATTCCTCGGTTTCAGTTCCAACATGGCTTAGATCTCGGGGCCCACCCTAACTCTAGCGACGCCACGAAAGCAACCGTGTTTCCCTCAGTGTAATAACAGGTCAATTGTTTGAAAAAAATGACCCTCCGAAGAGTAACCCACCCAAACACATTTCCCGATCATATTTCTTCAAATTTATTGCTGACTGATGCACATATCCCTGAACACAATGTGCGATTTAGCATGGCCAGCTCACCTAACCTGCACATGTGGGATTGTGGGAGGACACCACAGCAATGTCACATAGACATGGGGAGAACGTGCAAAGTCCCCACAGTCACCCGAGGACAGAATCAAACCAATGTCCCTGGCGCTGTGAGGCAGCATTGCTACCCACTGAGGTACCATGTAATCTTATGCAATAAGTAAAATCAGTGAAATATACGAGAAAAACAAGTTTCAAATGGACACTCTCCGACATTGTCAAAGCATGTCAATCTTACATTCAATACGAATCGGTGTATTGAAAACAAAAAAAGTCCCTGAAATTCATGAATTAACAATAATTAAAAATTTAATTTAATCAAAGGTCATAACAATATTTAGACGAATTGCAATTTTTAATGACAAATGTAAGTAATTAGCTGACTAATGAATAATTGGAAGTGGCATATATTTACATAATGCCTAAGAAAGCGACTTGTTTTTCCCCTTGTTACACAGCAGAATAACAGTGTGTGTGTGTGTGTGTTCGAAATGTTTGAATCAAGCTCTTTCTAACAAAATAAATGATGACTTACGATCACTTCGCCTTGTCACTTTTAAAACCACAACATTCTCAAATATTTTCCAGGAATTTACAACCAGAAGAACTAGTTAATTTCTTTTCATTGGAACCCAAAGAGAATAAGTAGCGGACACTGTGAATTAGTGAGTCAATGCAAGAATTCAACTGAAGACAACATCCCTTCTTTCCAAAATGTTCAAAATTTAAAAAATCAAAATTTATTGCCATTGTTGAATGAAAGAATAGAGATGCTAATTCTACATTTGATTTTGTTGCATGAAACATCCGTAAGTCGAATTATGATTACAAACACAATAAATGTGAGCATTGAAGTCAAATATAATTAATTGAATTCAACTATGTTTCAACAGGTAAAATAAAAATTGATATTTACAATGATTGAGAGATTGTGCACTGCAATATATTTACAGTGGTTAATATACTGTTCCGTAAATCCACATTTGCGCAATCTACTGGATTTAATAACTATTATTTTTATTCTAAATCAGCAACAATTGTATTATCAAAGTCTGTCAATGCATTCAAGAATAATGAAAAATCTCTTTTTGCAAGTGATTGGGCAATGTCTGGAAATGAACTGGAATTAATTCAGTGAAAAGTAATTACATTTTCCTGAATTTTAAGGCTGACATTACCGTGATCATTCAAATGAGCAAACATCAGATATTTGCAATGACTGGATGGGAATTCATTGGTTCCTTTGTGGGGTAGGTGACCTGAAAAATAAAGGCATTTTCATACTGTACTATTAGTACTCAGAAATAATGGATTAAATGAAAATGTGAATCTCACTATACTTGTTCAGAAGACTTTTTTTTATAAATAATTGTGCCATTATTATAATGGCAATGACTTGATAATGAATGCGCTTTTGAAGAATTAAAATGATTCAATATTTCAAAAGCACTTGTTGTGAGGGGGATATGCCAGACCAGGCGGTTGTGCGGGAGAACAATTAGATTAGATTACATACAGTGTGGAAACAGGCCCTTCGGCCCAACAAGTCCACACCGCCCCACCGAAGCATAACCCACCCATACCCCTACATCTACATTTACCCCTTACCTAACACTATGGGCAATGTAGCATGGCCAATTCACCTGGCCTGCACATCTTTGTGACTGTGGGAGGAAACCAGAGCACCCAGAGGGGACCCACGCAGACACGGGGAGAACATGCAAACTCCACACAGTCAGTCGCCTGAGGCGGGAATTGAACCCGGGTCTCAGGCGCTGTGAGGCAGCAGTTCTAACCACTGTGCCACCGTGCCGCCCACGTGCCACCGTGCCGCCCACGTTGATTGGATATTTATTAAGATCAATAAACTGAGGAATAAAACATTGTACCTCGCTTTATGGATTGAAGAAAAATGAGCCATTCGGTGATAATTGAGCGAAATTCTTCTTTTTTAAAGTAAAAAAAATATACGTAATACAAGAATTGTGAATTTCCATACACCGGATTCCTTGTAGAGATATGTTACATCAATTTATATGATCAATATTATGATCAATGTTTAAAGATTTGTGTCAGAATTAGGAAGAGAATTCGTAAGTCATGAAAGTGAGCTTGAAACTGAACAATGTAGTCAATGACATGTGGCGTATATGCGATTTTAATAATATTGTCATTTTTGGACAATGATGAAAAATGTTGGAATAGAAATGCCAAAAAAATCAACATGGTCAAAGCAATTCTTTTCTTACAATGAAATGAAAACAATAATCATTTTGTAGCACGCATGATTTGAAATAGAAGTTTTTTTAATGTGACATATACAGTGAAGACTAACCCTTTTGTAAAAATGTAGGAACTTCACAAATTTAAAATGCAGTATTTGTTCAATTTGTAATAAAAATGGTTATAATTTCAATTGTCTCTTGTATACACACACAACAAAAAAGGAGTTTAAAGCTTGTTAGATTGACAAAAATTTTCCTTCCCAACGTTATTGTAGTACAGTCAATATCCGTGATAAAGTAGAATTATTGGTTTAAACAATATAAATCAACATTAACGACTGAACTGAAATATAACACATCAATTGCATTAACTGCATAGAATAGTAAATAAATGCTTACTGTTGTCATTTTCCCAGGAACAATAAGATACTTACTCAGGGTATTCCACTGAATAGTAATCAGCCGAATATCTTTGTGTCGCTTTATGTGCACTGTTTTGTGTGAACATTGATTTCAATATACTTAGATATTTATATGAATTAGATACTGACTGATAACTGGGTGTGAAAGTTCTTATTTAAGATTAGACAATTTTTAGGATTCACTAGGTTTGCTGAACAAAACACAGTTAAGTCCTCATGCAGTAAACTGGATCAGAGAGAAATATGCAAATTCAATTTCAAATGGATGCACCCGGATATTTTCACAACATTTCAATCTTACATTCAATATAAATAGATGAATGGAAAGCTAAAAACAAATTTCAGACAACCTCATAAACAGATCAATAACTAAAAATTGATATATAGTAGGAAGTGGCATTTGTTTATTTAACTGAAGAAGAACTTGATTTTTTTTCTCATGTTTATACCTTTGAAGCATCAAGTTCAATGTGCAGTCTGAACTCAGCTCTTCAGAAAAAAAGAAAATCAAGGAATATCTGTACTTTTCTTATTTCATCTTTGTGAGTGCAACATTATCAAATATTTTGCAAAGAATATTGATTGAGTGGAATTAGATACATTCTGTTCTTTGCGGACTGAAGAAAATATATAGCAGGTACTGTGATTATTGGAATGAGCAACAAATGAAAACATATCCAATGTTGAATTGAAAGGCAATTCATTCGATTCTTAGATATTTTCTTTTCAACTATCAGAGCTGCTCTGGCACAGCTCTGTGCAAGGTGGGAATTGAAATTGTACCCTCTGGTCTGGTAACAGACACACGACAAGAGTTGCACAATATTCCTTCATAACATTCCCAACCAGGCTGGGCAGGGCTGAAAACTAATCATATGTTTATTGTGACAATTGGATTGGAATTAAATGGTTGGATACTGAAAATTCAGTTGTAATTTACAATAATGATGGGAGTTAATAAAATGTCTTAATTAAACATGATTTTTATGATCACTTGTGGAACGACAACTTGACAGAATTGTGTGATTACTGTGCATTATAAATAAAAATGAATACAATTATTCTATATGTTCATAAGTTTCTCATTTTCTGAAATGCAAATTAAAATCTTTTTGTTCTACACATAAATTGGAACAAAATGATGAATTGGTCAGTCAATGTGCCTATTCAGCTGAAGAATACTTTCATTCTTTCTGAAAATGTACGATTTCTAAGAAGTCACCATTTCCTGTGATTGTTTAATGAAATAAGATAGATGCCAACCCTTTTTGTGTGCTTCAAAAAATTAATGGGGAGTTAAATGATTTTGCACATGAAAAATATTCAATTGCTATTGTGATTAAAAACACAATAAATGTTAACATTAAAATGATTTCCAATCAAATCAATTCAAAAGAGTTTCCAAGTTTAAAATGAAAAGCAATATTCAGAATGATTGAGTGATTGTACAGTGCAATGTCCTTGCATTAGTTATTATATGAAAACATAGTTCCCCATGTACACCCCTTACCGAATTGAACAATTATTAGGTATTGGCAACAAATCGATTCGAAAACTTTTATTAATAAATTTAAGAATAATGAGGTATCTCCTCTTCCTATTCCACTGAGTAATGTTCAGAAATGAATAGAAATATTGCAGTGCAAAGTAACTGGTGTTCTCTGAATTTCAATGGCGGAGAAGACTGTGATCTTTCAAATGAGCAAAAATCAGATATTTACAAATGATGTTGCAATGGCAATTATTGGTCTTTTGTGGGTGTATTGGCCTGATCAAACAGATTTTAATATTGTAGCACTCACACTCAGAAATAATCAAGATATTAAAGGCACATTGTAGTTGTTATAAAGCCTAGGTTAAAGTATTGCGTAATTATTGCAATTGATCATTGTTTCTAAAATCCTGATAGATAAATTGACTTAATATTTTGAATGCACTTTGCTCTGATGTCGATTTTATATTCATTAAGATTAATAAACTGAAAATAAAAATATAAAACGTGGCTTTAATAATTAAAAAATCTCAGCAACAATTGAACATAGTTCAACTTTATTTTGGTCAGTTCATGTCTATTTTATAAATGTAACTTTAATCATGATAAATGTTTAGATAAATGTCAGAACTAGGAAGAAAATAATTAGGCCGGGAAAGTGAGTATTATTATGAACAAAACATCGAGTTAATGACATTTGGTCCAGGAAGTCATTTTGTCGCAAATGAGTAATAATTTTGTGATTATTGTTCATTGACAACTAATGTTGGAAGAAAATAAAACTACCTCAAAATGAAAGTAAAATAAATATCATTTTGGAGGTCACATGTTTTGAAAAACGGAAATTGCCAGTTAATGTGACATTTGAGCTGAAGAATCGTCCTTCATCCACCTCCCCCCCCCCCCCCCACGTGTAGTCTTTTCAATAAATTTAAATTTAGTATAAGTTGAACTAAATAACAAATGGATGTACCTACATTGTTTTCTTGCACACACAAAAAGTTCAAAAAATAACATGAAAATGATATCGCTCTGCAAGTAATACTTTCACAGATAATAAGCGTTTGTATTGAATTTAAATGTCACCATCGCTGTAGGAGTGATTTCCCCTGACAGAGAATGAAGACTGAGGAGATAGGCAGAACTCAGGCAAGTGGAAGATGTTTACTCATGCTGCAATCAGTTAGTGCAGAGATCATCTCCCGAGGCCAATCTAGGAAGGGAGGTCCATGACACACTGTAACGTGTACAGTAAAAAGCAGTACTTTTACAAACTTGCTGTGTTACAATATCCACATGCAATGTAGTTACAGCCCTTCCCTCCTTATACAGACACCCGATCCTGTAGAACACCTAATCTCAGATGGGCATCGCTATGGATAGCCGCAGCTTTCTATTGCTTCATGGTGTTTTACAGGTGCTATAATCTCCAGGCCTTGGGATCTCTCTGTGCGTTTTATTTCCTCAGATTACAAAATTAATTGCTGCAGTCCTTTGGGCCTCTCACTCTGCCTTATTTACGATTCTCAAGAATATGTAATTAGAAACTTTTTAAATGTTCTGAGCAACTTTAAAATAGTAAATATTTCTGACAATTAAACCCTGTCTGTTTCCATGATAGCAACTGTGGAAGTTAGCTGGGCTTTATTCTGCAGTTGGCGTTTATTCATTCACTGGGACAATTATTCTTTCATTAATGAAAGTCAGAATTGGTCATTTTTCTGTATGCTGGCATTCTCTTATCATTATCTGGAATATGACTGTCTGGAATGGCATACTTATGGACTTGGAGTACGATTGTACAAAATATTCTTTTTTTTTACTTAAGACTGAAACAGACTGTTCGTCTTATTTATCTCCCCTCCACCATTTTGTGTTTTAATTTCAAGGCAGGCTAATCGGGGATCCCTACAGCAGCAAATCAACAAGAATTTCAGCATTAAAATAAAAATCAGCATTCGCTACCATTAGGAAACAGTACCATGCAATATGCTTACGTCACTGAAACTTAATTCCACACTTAAAGCCGACTATATTGGATTTGATCAATGATTAAATATTAGATATAATTAACAATTCGTGTTAAAACTGGTCACTGTAAACTTAAAATGATTAGAAATGTCATATTACTCTCCGTAACATGTAGAATTCAACATTAATTATTGGAGTCTAAAACAATCAGACGTATCTTCATTTGTAATATTAATATTAATATTAATCCAATGATTTCTGTGAACATTCAAAGAGAAGATATCAGATATTTCCTGTCAGTGTTGGATGAGCAATTATTGCTTGGTTTGTGGTTGTGTTGACGTGGAATAAAAGATCCATTTTTCTTTGTAAAATTGGCACTGCGAAATAATGATTTAAATTGAAATGTGAATCTCATGATATTTGTTACAAAACCTGAACTGAATTACTGTGTGATTGTTGGACTAACAATGAATTGGTAATCTATTTTAGAACGCTGACACATTAAGTGATTCAATATTTTCGAACGAAGTTTGCTGTGATTTTGATTACATAATAATTCGTATCAGTGGACTGAGAATTAGAATGCTGACATGATGTTTTGGAAAATACATTCGATATGCTGTCATTATTGATCATTCAACATTCTCAGAATGTCCTGCAATCTGTACTTGGTGTCTCAGCTTTTCTTCTGTAGAAATAAAATATATAACCCATGCAACTTTTCATGTCATCAATATTCAGACATTTATGTCAGCATTACAAAGAAAATAAATCGACAAGGAACATGGGTATCATCGCAAAAAACGGTCAACAGCATTTATAGAGGAAATTTTTAAACATTGCCTCTTAGTGAATACATGAAAAAGTTTAATGGGGATCTGTTACAATGTACTGAGACGCAATTGCATTGTTATCATGATGACTGGGGGGAACCTATCAGAAAACTCGTCTATATTTAAAAACATGTTACTATCAGCATCCTTAGTCGTAAATAATGAAGTCTGATTAATGGTGTGGGAAAGATGTGTGTAAATTATAAGAAGGTATCTGTTGCATATATTTGGGATGGTGTGAAAGTGTGATGTTTGCTGTGGTTATTCATCTTGAGAACAATACAATACTGACAAAAAGTTTTGCACTGAACAGTAATTAGATGGCCTTGAATCCCATCGTGTGGCTTTATGTGCAGTGATTAATATATTTCAAGAGCTTTGAGATATTTTCCATGATTTGTAAAATGATTAATAATTTTGTGACAAACATCCACATGTGGTTATGAGCTGGATTTAAAAAATCCAATGCGTTGGTGTGAAAACCCTTCATTATTGACATTTCCAAGATAAGTGTATAATGCTCAGGTAGTGGCTGGAAGTCAAGTTGTAAGAAAATCTGATTCATCCTGGAGATGATTGATTCTAGCTGCTGTTTGATTGAGTTTGATTGATTTTGTATTTGTCCCGATTTCTCTGCCTGTAGGTGAATTTAGAACATCCAATTTCTGTCCAAGGGTCACTTCACATTACTGGAGAGTTAAAATATAATTCATATATTGTGATAACAATGAGTTTTCAATTAAAGTTTGTGTTTTAATAAACAAAACGATTTCTTGTTTTCCGGGAATTTACACTGACATTGATTAGATATTTATTAAGACAGATAAACTGAGAATTATAATCGAGTTGCAGGATTGTTGAATTGTTAAACCACAGACTTAAGTGTTTTACTTTTTGAATGATTTGGAGGCGCCAGTGTTGGATTGGGCTGTACAAAGTTAAAAATCAAACACCAGCAGGTTATTAACCAACATGTTTATTTTGAAGAACTAGATTTCAGAGCGCTGCTCGTTCATCAGGTGGTTGAAGGAGCAGCGCTCCGAAAGCCAGTGCTTTTAAATAAACATATTGGACTATACCCTGGTGTTGTGTGATTTTTAACTTTGTTTTTTGGAAGGAATGTTTTCTTTATTCAAATATACAGGCTTTTCAAGAATTCTATCTCGCCTTTCATGATTTTCTTTTAGAGACCACTCCACTCATGTATAATTCATACACTTTTCACTGTAATCAGTATTTCAAATTTCCATCAGATCTAAGATGAAAACGAGGACCAATTAATGAGTACTTCCATGAATGGAAAGCACAATAAATTCACTTTGCAGAGGCAAGATTCAAATTTGATCTGAATAAGCAAATAAACATTTTGAATGGAAAATATCTGAAAATGTTTACATTTAATTTAGAACGAAGTCAAATTACTTCTTTTTGAAATACATGGCCTGATAACCTGTTTGAAAACATGAACAAATCAGGACTATCAATATGTCTTGCTGTCAGTGTCCTCGGCCAATTGTTATAAAGAATAAATACCACTTTCAGCAACAAGTATCATGTGTAATTACTGAACTGAAAAGTAAGAGGATAGCTCTTGTATTTATTGGTAAGAATGAAAACCAGATGTTTACTGGGGTTATTGCACTCAGTAACAATAAGATCAAGACCACTGGCTGTGAGAATCATTGGCCACTCGTAATGAAGAATAAACACTGCTTTGAGCAACAAGTATCACGGATAATTACTGAACAGAAATTTCAGAGGACACCCATTGTATTTATTGGAGAGAATGATGATCAGATGCTTAAAGCGATGATTAATCTCAGGAACAATAAAACAATTACTCAGATGATTTCCTGACAGTAATTAAATGGTCATGAAGATCATTGTGTGGCATTATGTATCGTGCTTTGTGTGAGTATTGATTTCAATAACATTCTGATCGTAAACAAGTGTGCAGCTGAGGTGAGTTGGCCATGCTAAATTGTTCATAATGTTCATGGATGTTTAGGTTACGTGCATTAGTTTTTGTTAGTGCGGTGCGAGAAAAGCACAGCAGTTCACGCAGCATCCGAGGAGCAGTAGTATCGACGTTTCGGGCAAAAGCCTTTCAATAGGAATACAGCCTGTATCCCTGATGAAGGGCTTTTGCCCAAATCGTCGATTTTACTGCTCCTCGGATGCTGCCTGAACTGCTGTGCTTTCCAGCACCACTCTAATCTAAACACTGGTTTCCAGTATCTGCAGTCATTGTTTTTACCGAGGTTAGGTGCATTAGTCAGAGGAAATTTCGAGTTATAGAACAAGGGAATGTCTGGGTGTGTTCCTCTTAGGAGGTTCAGTGTGGACTGTTGGGCGAAATGGCCTGTTTCAACACTGTAGGGATTCTATGACTCTATGATCCTATGATTTTAGAATAGATTGATAAGTGAGTGCTAAAGATACTACTTAAAGTCAACAAAATCTGTAAGTTTAGCAAAGTGCATTGAAGCCATCATGCATGAAGTGAGATAAGTGAGAGAGAGACAAATTAAATGTTGAAATAAAAAACATGCCAATAGTTTCACAGCATATCAATCTTACATTCAATATGAATAGGTGAATGTAAAATAAAAACAAATTCCTGATAGTTCATGAATGACTAATAATTAGAAATTTAATTTGATTCAAGCACATGCCAGTATTTAGATGAATTGCAATATTTAGTTACAAATGTAGGTGATCAACTGACCAATGAATAACATGAAGTTGCATTTGGTTATTTTGCTGGAGAGGAATTTCGA
Source organism: Chiloscyllium punctatum (assembly GCF_047496795.1). NCBI lineage: Eukaryota > Metazoa > Chordata > Chondrichthyes > Orectolobiformes > Hemiscylliidae > Chiloscyllium > Chiloscyllium punctatum. The sequence continues at coordinate 2,765,336 of NC_092756.1, forward strand.
CTGTTAATATTTTCATCTTTATAATACCGGAGAATAAGGATTTTTGTGCTTGAAATGTTTGAACTAGGTTCCTTTAAACAGTAAAACAAATCATGAGTATCATTTCTTAGACTCTTGCAACTTTAAGAGTGCAACATCGTCAACTATTTTTCCAAGGAATGTAGAAGCAGCAGAATTAGGTGCATCATTTTATTAGTGAACTGAAGATAATAAATAGGAGATGTGGTGATGATTGAAATGCAGAACAGATTGAAGAATATCTAATGTTGTTTTGAAAAGCAGTTCAATCTATACTTAAATATTTTCTAATGAAATTTCCGAGCTGCTCTGACACATCTCTGCTGAAGATGGGAATTGAAGTCATTCCTCCTGATCTTGTCGTAGAGACACTGTCAGAGCTCCACAAGGACCCGTCATAATGTTACCAAACGGGAAGGGCAGGTGCATAGTCACATGCTTATGGTGGTAACACAAATGAAAATTAATCAGATGTTTCTTGTAATTATTTGAATGGGAATTAATTACGTATTTCCTGTGTGTAATGAACTGACATAACGGTTTAGTGATTTACAGTAATGATGCAGCAAAGCAATAATGACTTTAATTACATACGAATCTAATTATGCATGATACGAAAAAAGCTAATCATTTGATTAGTGTACACTGATGAACGAAACTCAATGAATCAAATAGTTCCATATGTTCAATGCTGTTTGTCACAGAATGAAAAGAGAATTGATATGCATTTGCAACATAAATGATTAGGAAAATAAACGAATTAGTCACTCAATGCGGCTATTCATCTGAAGACAACTTCCGCTCTTTCCAGAAATGTTCAACTTCCTAAAGTTCAAAATGTACTCTGACTATTTCATGAAACAATAAAGAGATGTTAGTTCCTTTTGGTGTACTTCAAACATTCACAAAAATTTTAAATGATTTTGTTCCATGAAAAGTGATTAACTTGTATTGTGTTTATAAATACAGTCAGCGTTAATATTGAAGATAAACATAATTAAATCAATTCAACTGTTTCCACGATTAAAATAAAAATTGATATTCACAATGCACACTGCAAAATCTTTACTTTATTTAATTCATAAACCATAATTTTGTAGTCATACTCTGAACTATATTGAGCAACGATAATAGCAACAATTGGATTGTCAAAATTATATTATTTAATTTAAGACTACTGAGAAATCTCAGTTGATTATTTAACTGAGCAATGTGGAGAAACGACCAGAAATTGTTCTGATGAAAATAATTGCAGTTCTCTGAATGCTTCAGGCTGAGATTACTGCGATCATTCAAATGTGCACAATTAGATCCGCATCGAATGGGAAGTCATTGGTTCCATTATGGGATCGATACCCTGAGCAGTAAATTGATTTATATATTGTCGTGTTCGTACTAAGAAACAATTGATGCAATTAAAATGCGAATCACACTATATTTGTGATAAAGACTAACTCCTATAATTGTGCAATTATTTTCATGGCAGTGACTGGAAAATTGCGTTGTAATCTAAAAAACTAAATTGATTCAATGTTTTAAAAGCACTTTGTTGTGATGATGGTTGGATATTCATTAAGTTCGGTAAACTGAGAAATACAATATGATAGCTAGTTTTATGGATTCACAAAAATGAGCCATTCAGTGATTATTCAGCAGATTTGCTTTTGGTTCAAAAATGCAGGATTACAAGAATTACATGTTTCCATCCATTGGTTTGCTTATTGAGATGAAGCTTTAATTTACAACTTTTGTTCTTGATCAATGTTGAGACATTCAAGTCAGACATGGGAAGTAAATAAGTAGATAGTGAAAGTGCATATTGCAGTGAACATAAGATACAGGGATCTTCCATAATTTTGTGATTATTGTACATCGACAAATAACTTGGGAGTAAAAATAATTGGAAATCAACATGGAAAGCAGTTTTTTTCCTTCTAACAAATTGAAAGAAATCCTTATGCAGTGCACATGGTTTGAAAACACATCAGTCACAGAAACATCAGTCAGAAATAAAATCAAGGTCATAAAAAGGATCGGTTTAAGACAATAAGACCCATATGAAGAGTATTCTGCTCAGCAGTAATTAAAGGAGCTTGAATATCTTCATGTCGTTCTTGCAGAGAAAACTCTTTCATTATTCATAAAGAGTTAATATCGTAAATATTTTGACATTTGTATCAGAACTGGAAGAAAATGAGAAGCAATTCACATGATTGTTTTCGTGAACGAAACTCAAAATAAATTAAATGTACAGTGCCACCTTTCAGTATTTTCTCTGAATAAGCCGATCAAGGTTTTTAATGCGCAAAATCAACATGTTTTCACCTACAGTTGTACTAATCCAAAATTAAATTATTTTGTTTTGCAATACTTCAACTGGAACCCTGAGTGGCAAGCTGCTACATATGTTGATGTTACCATCCTCGGTCATTTGTAATAAAGCATGGTTATTGGTTTTAGCTAAATAATTTGTGTGCAATTACTGAACCAAAATGAAAGAAATCAAATGCATTTATTGGATGGAACTGCTCACCAAATGTTTGTTGTGGCTCCTGTTCTCAGGAACGATAAGATACTTACTCCGGTTTTTCTCCAGAGCAGTAATTAGATTACCAGGAAGACATTTGTGTATCTGTATGTGCCCTATTGTGTGAGCATTGATTTCATTGACATTGAGATATTTAACTAATATCGGAAGGGATTAATAATCGCGTGTTAAAGTGCTTATTTAAAGTCATATTTTCTTCTTAGAAATTATGAGAATTCCTTTGTGAAACTATGATTTAGAGATGCTGGGGTTGGACTAGGGTGAGCAAAGTTAAAAATCACATGACAACAGGTTATAGTCCAACAGGTTTATTGGGAAGCATAAGCTTTCAAGGTACTGCCTCTTCATCAGGCGATCTTCATCTCTTCATCTGCTCGGACTAGAGAATAAGGAGTGATGTACGTGAGGAGTTGAAATGCACAATAATGATGTGCTAAATGTTTATTGAATCTCTTCTGCAGCATTACGTTCACAGAATAAACAAAATTTGATCATTCATGAGTTGACTGAAAGTAAAATCGTGTTGCCCACCATATGAATAATACCCGAATGTATTTTGATTAAATAAAATGAATTTCATTACTTACACCCTTTAAAATTTTAAAAACTGCAGTGTCCTCAAATCTAAAATTTGGATATAATATGATACATGATGTTATTAATGACCTGAAGATAATAAATTGCAGATTCAGAGATTATTGGAATTAACAACAGACAGAAGCAGATCCAGAACTGGATTGAAAATCAATTCAAACTCCGCTTAGATATTTTCTAATCACCATTCTAAGCTGCTCTGGCGTATCTCTGTTGGAGAAGGGAACTGAAGCCACACCTCCTAGTCTAATAGGAGAGACACTACTAGAGCTGCACAAGTGTCTTTCGTTATGTTACTAACAAGGAAGTGTGGGATTATAATCAATTGTGATAACTCAAATGAAAACAAATCAATATTCATTCCGATAATTTGGCTGGGAATTAATTTAACTGTTTCTGTGTGTAATGGACTGAGAATGAAATCGTAATTCCCAATAATGATGGTACTAAGCACATATGCTCTTACTTAAAAAATAAAATCATGACAATTGAAAGAAAGATAAATACACATATCATGCGCTTATTGCAAATTCATGAAAAATATGACTGCGGAATGTGTTTAAAGTAGTTTTTCTTGTAATGAAAAGATAGCTAGAATGCTTAGCAGCCGGATGTAATCGCAAAAAAAAATTCACCTTGACTATTCTGCAGCAGACAGCTCCCCTTCCTAACAAAAATGTATAACTTCCAACAATTCAAAATTTACTCTGATAAAGAAAAGAACATACGTATGTAAATTCTTCTTTCTTGTTTACAAAAAAGTCACAAATTTTATTTTTTAGCTTTAAAATATTTAACTATTATTGTGATCAGAAATACAATAAGTCTACACGTTGAAGAAAAATATAATCAAATCAAATCAAATCAAAATACACATCGATATTCACAATAATTGGGAGAGTGAACACAACAATATCTTTCCATCAGTTAATGTATGGAGCCATAATTCCACTGTTATACCCCTTACTGGAATGATCAATTATTAGATATTACAAATAACTAAATCATTAATGTGCTGTCAGTGAACTGAATATTAATGAGAAATCTTACATTGGTGTTTCATGAGCAATTTGTCGAAATAAACAGTAATTATTACTGAAATGTCTTAGATATCTCTTAATCGATGAGGCTGTGATTACTTTGATTGTTAAACCGAGTAGCATTCAGATATTTATAATGAGCATTGGCTGGAAATCAATGCATTTTGGTGTAGACCTGAAAGATTTTGTTATTGTAGTATTGGCAGTAAGAATTAATGGATTAAATTATGATGTGCATCTCACCTTACTGAATATTGTCATGTTTTCTAACTAGTGTCTGGTCTAATCTTCAGTTTAACAAGGGTAATTTTGGGTCAGCACATCAGTAACTGCAAACATTTTCGAAACATCTCCATCAAAGTTATTAATCTGATAATTCAGAACGAATATCATAAAAACTCTGTAAATTTAATTGATTATATTTTTCGATTGTAGTCAAGTTCGTTCTCGACTTATTTCCTTCCTATTTCTGACACCATTGCCTAAATATTGATTAGATTAAATGTCGTATGAGTTAGACGTTAGTTTTCTCTCAAAGATCTGTGCAGCACAGGAATTGGTCATTTGGCCCATAAAGTTGTGCTGAACGTAATGCAAAAGAAACTCATCCCTTCTGCCTACTCTTGGTCCATATCCTTCCAAATTATCGAAATGAACATTAAAGATCCTTAATATATCTGCCTCACCACCAACCCTGGAAGTTCATTCCAGACACCGACCACTCTCTGTGTTACAACAAATTGCCCCTTACATGCCCCTTGAATTTTCCCCCTAACCTTAAACGCATATCACATAGTTTTTGGCTTTTTCAACTCTGGGAAAAGCATTCTGACCGTCAACCCTCTCTATGTATCTCATGATTGTACAGCTATCCATCAAGTATTCCCCCAGTTTCCGCCATTCCACAAAAAGCAATCTGAGTTTTTCTCGCCTCTCCGAATCCAGGCAGCATCCTGGTAAACGCCCTCTGTACCCTCTCCAAAGCCTCCATACCCTTCCTGTAATGTGGTGAACAGAAGTGAATACAATACTTCAAGTATGCCTGAACCAAAGTCTTATAAAGTTACAATATGTCTTCCTGACTCTTGTAACCAGTTCCCTGACCAATAAAGGCAAGCATGCCATTTGCCTTCCTAACCACCTAATTACTTGCATGGTCACTTTCAGGGAACCATGGTCTTGAACGCCAAGATCCCTTTGAATAATAAAGCTATTAGGGTCCTGCAATTAACTATCTGCTTTTCCTTAACATTTCAGCTTCCAAAGTGAAACACTTCACACTTGTTTGGATTAAATTTCACCTTTAATTTATCTGCCCATAACTGCAATTTATCTTTTTCCTGCTCAACATTGTCCTCAACTGCACTGAACGCTATATCATCTGCAAATTTATTAACTCCCCCAATTAGATTATAACCTATTTCACTTCTGTATATTTGTATCGCAAACAGAAGGGTTCCAGTACTGATAACTGTGGAAAAAAGACATAAAATGGGGGAAATGCAGAATCCTTGAAGAAGTGAGGTTATTTCAATGACAGAACAATTCTGATGAATAATCTTCTAAGGTTTGATTTTTTGGTTTTAAATTAACCCAATGTTTTAATTCTCAGTTTACTGATCTTAATGAATATCCAGGACAAACAGCTTTGAATGTATTGAATCATTTTCAGAGTTGAGTTCTAACATTAATTATTATTTAATTGTTATTTCAATTCACACACCATCATGAGATTCACATTTTTGTTGAATCCATTATTTCTTAGTGCCAGTATCGTAATGAAATATTAACATTCTTTTCAGGTCAATACACCTGCAATCAACCAAAGTTTTCTTATCCAACAATCATTCTAATTATCTCATTCTCTTTCATTCGAATTCTCAGATTAATGGAAGGATCATTAATCAGTCTTATCAATTAAGAGATGGCGAAGTATTTTTAACATAAGTATTTCATTTTTTCCCCAACATATTGCAGAATTACATTGCAATAAGGGCTTTCTCATCTTTCATAAATTTGTTATCAGCCATTTTAAAACTAATTATTGACAATATGTAATCGGTAATCATTGTTGAAATCCAATATCTCCAGCTGTAGATGTGGAACTATGTCTCAGTACATCAACTGGTACAAACAATATTGCAATCTACAATCTCTTAAGTTTAGCAAAAATAATTTTAAGTGTGGAAGCTTAGCTGGATTGAATTGGTTGTGAGCAAAAATGCAGTCTGAAGAAATGTCACTGGCCCAAAAGTATTAACACTGATTTCTTTCCACAGAGGCTGCCAAACCTGCTGAATTATTTTCCAGCAATTACTGATTTTGTTTGTGATTTCCACCATCCACAGTTTTGTTTACATTCTTGTATTGATTGTATTTCACTTCAATTCTAACATTTCTTTATTTCTGATTATTACAATAAGAACTCAGTATTTTTCATGTTAAACATTATTTAAATTTTACGAGATTCTTGTGTAAATAAACCAGAATTAACAAATGTTTGTTCTATGCTGTTACAATAGACCATGAATTCTTAGAAATCACAATTTTTGAAAATGAGGGAAGTTGTCTTTCGCTGAGTAGTCACATTGAATGACTAATGCTTTATTTCCTCTTCATGTGCATTACAAAGCAGGTTAATTTTTATTTATGCAGATGAATAACTGCTTCAAACATATTGACTTACTTGATTATCATGAGATCTATGCTTATTTAAGATCATTGTTGCTTCGTTCCTTCATTATTAGAAATGACTAATTCTTTATATCGGTCCATTACACTATGGAACTGTCTAATGCAATCCTTGTCCAATTCTAACAATAAATATCTGAGTAGTTTTCCCTGTGAATAAACACAGTAACTATGTGATTATAGTCCTGCCCTTCCTGCCGGGGAATATTATGGAGGACTCCGGTAATGTCTGTACTAGTAGACCAGGGGGCATGGATTCAATTCCCACCTTCAACAGAGATGTGTAAAAAATACGTCAGAGTTGATTTAAAAATATCTAAGTGTCGATTGAATTGCTTTTCAACCAACATTGTGTCAACTTGTAACTGTTGTTCATTATAATGATCACAACATCTTGAATTTATTTGCTTCATATCACTGATTAAAGTATGAATGTTATTACGCTGCTTCTAAATACCTCTCAACTTTTAATAATTTTGCAGTCTTAAAGATTCTACGGTGTAAATAATATTTAATGTGAGGGGGAAAGATTTAAAAGGGGTCTGAGGGGAATCTTTTCCACAGAGTGTGTTTCACATATTGGGATGAGCTGTGAGAGGAAGTGCAGTGGCTGTTACAATTACAACATCTAAAAGACTTTTGGACAGATTATTGGATAGAAGTAGTCCAAAGGGGTATGGGACAAACACAGGGAAATAGGACTAGTTTAGTTTAGGAAACCTGGCCGGAATGCCAAGTTGGGCTGAATGGTCTGTTTCCATGCTGTATCAGTCTAGAATTCAACAATTCAAACTTCACTGTGATTGGTAAAGGAATGAACAAACGGGTGTTAATTGTATTTTGTGTCCTTAAAAAAGTGACATGAATTTTAAATAATTTTGTCACATGAAATATTTCGCTCTTATTGTGATTAGAAATACAATGAACGTGAGCATCGAAGAGAAATATAATTAAATCAATTCAACTGGTTCCATGGTTAAGATAAAAATTGATATTCACAATCATTGTGAGTTTGTACATTGCAATATCTTCACATTACTTCATGTACTGAGCCATTATTACACATTTATACCCCTTACTGAATTGAACAATACTTAGATATTAGCAACACTTTGATTTTCATAAATCTATCAGTACACTTAGAAGGAGAAATCTAATTTTGTTGCATGACTGTGCAATGCGCAGATATGAACAGAAATTATTGCAGAGAAAAGTAGTTACAGTTCTCTGAATTCATAAGGCTGAGATTACTGTGATTATTCAAATGAGCAAAAGTCAGTTTGCAAAGCGTGTTGGATGCCAAATGATTGGTTCCATTGTGGAATAGTTGACCTGAAAACAATAGCATTGTTGCAATGGATTAAATTAAAATATGAAATAAAATAATATATGGATCTGACGATACACGTTAGAAAGACAAACAACTTATTCAGCTATTATAATAAGGATAATGAATTCCTAATAAATGTTGTATTCTGAACAAATAAATTGACTCAATATTTTAAAAACACTTTGCTCTCGTGTTGATTAGACGTACATTAAGATCGGTAAACTGAAGACTGAAATATAAAATCTAGATTGATGGATTGAGGACAATAAATGAGCTATTCATTAGTTTTTGAAAATAATTTTTTTTGTTAAAATGCAGACAATACCGAAGTAATGTATTTCATTCATTTAGTTTACTTGTAGAAACATGTGTTTTTAATTTATGTAATTTTATTCTGATCGATGTTCAAACATTTGTGTCTGAATTAGGAAGCAAATAAAAAGATAATGAAAGTGAATATGATAGTGACCACAAGATACAGTCCATGACATTTGATAGAAAAATGAATTGCATAATCTGATGACGATTTAATGTTAATAAATAATTAACTACTCAGGTACTGAAGCAGTCCAAGTCCAGCTAGATCTGGACAATATCCAGGCTTGGGCTGATAAGGGGTAAGTAACATACATGCCACCATCACGTATAAGAAATAACCTAACCACCATCCCTTGAGATTCGATGGTGTTACCATCACTGAACACCCACTATCAACACAACCTGGGGATAATCATTGATCAGGAACTGAATTGGTCTCACCACATAAACACAGTGGCTACAAGAGTAATTCAACTCCTGGCTCCTGAAATCCTGTCCTAACGCTACCAGGCATAAGTCAGGAGTGTGATGGAATACTCCCCACTTGCCTGGTTGAGTGCAGCCCTAACAACACTCAAGAAACTTGATACCATCCGGAATAAAGCAGCCCACTTGATTGGCACAGCTGCTACTGAGCATCAGTGGTGGTGAGGGTGAATGCTTGTGGATGTCCGAGCTGCAATCTCAGCCTCTTCTTATTAACAAAGATAAAATAGTCTTACATTGTTCAACTTTCTCATCAAAACCGAGTACAGTATTCGCCGTAGCCCTGTTTTATACCAACCAGCAGCATTTCCACCACCAATAGCAGCTCCTCTTAAAATATTTTGTCAGTAACTTGTAATTAACTGATTGCTCCAATTACAACTGAAAACGTGTTGCTGGAAAAGCGCAGCAGGTCAGGCAGTATCTAAGGAGGAGGAGAATCGACATTTCGGGCATGAGCCCTTCTTCACGAAAGTCCTGAAGAAGCAGTGAACCAAATTTTGAAATGATCTTTCTGAACATAATATTGAACAGGTTAAAACTGAAGTAGGTGTCTTACACAACTTGCTGCAAGAACACAGACAGTAGAATCTGAGGTGATCGTGAGTATGTGGAGGTAAATGTGGAGACAAGCTGGGACTGTATTGGATTAGTCATGGTGAGAGGGAACAAATGCTGGATGTAGGGTTTCAGCAGCTGATGGACAGACACTGAGGTGAGCCATCGGAAACTGAGCAGGAGATGACCATCTAATAGGACAGAGAAACTGATCCATCAGCCTGAAACTGACTGACCACGTGGCTGTCAGTGACGCCAACACAAGTGAATGGAAACATTGCTCAGAGCCTATTTCTGTCACATTCAACACAATCAGGAAATGGAAAGTGAAAATTTACCTGAAAACAAAGCCACTGCTCTGTTAGAGTCTAAACCTTTCAATGTTCAGTTATTAACATTATTGATTCTCAGAATATCTTAACCTGCAGAATCACAGGAAAAGGAGAAAGTAAACAACCTTATTGGCAAAGACATGATGAACCAACTGCTTGTATAAAAACAGCTCAGCACAAAGGTGCTGAATCCTCCACAAACTGACAAACACAGGTACCATCAGTTTATAGATAGACAATGAAATTCTTCAGAAAAACACTTCCCTGCTTATGGTGGGTGGTAGCCACCATTCTCAGTGAGAACTGTCACTTATTTCCTTTGAAAAGCATCTCTGTTTCCCCTCAGAAAAGCAGGTGTGTTGCTCACTTACAGACTGACTTACATACAAAGGAAACCTGATCTGAGACTCGCAGGTTAATTAAGCTATTAGTGACAGTCCATTGCACACAACAAGAGCTTAGACCACAACAGATTCTAGTGAAACCAACAATGCAATGAAAAAGGTTTATTAGTCTTTATAATCATGCAGCCTCTCTAAATCAAATAATCCCAGTCAACTTCCTAACATTTTAAAACTATTAATACCAATGTATACATATTTATTTCCTTTCCTAATTTCCTCCAAAAATATATCTGACTATTCTCTTCAAAGTATATTTTAAATGGTTAATTCATAATCACAATTCATTTCCAATTATTCTTAGAGCAAAACAACTTGCAAACTAAAATAGTTTTCATGTCAATAATGACACTGGAAACTTTGTTATGTAGTTTACCCATATTTCCAAATATTGTTTAGGTTCATTATTGCAGTGAAGCTAACATTAAAGTCTATTTATTTTCTCTGATATCCTTCCATTACTTTATTCCCTCATAACAATGCCCATGGTGTAATGAGTGACAAGCATTGAATAAAATTGAATTTTCATTGCAAGAACTGGCACAAATAATCACATATTGTCGTTGATTATCATTTATTTTCACTGTATGATCACATTAAATTCACTTAAATAATCACAGTACAATTCTCACCTCTATAGATCTGTCGAGTGAATGTCAAATTATTCTTATTTCAAGTAAAACCAAATTACATTTTGCTCTGTTTTATTCCAGGAATCACAGAAACAGGAACAAATGAAACAGGAACAAGTGAAGGTGGTGACTCTCAGACGTGAGGCCTGAAAGCCAAAGGGTCAGGTGGTAGTTACAGTGGGGGAGGTACCTAGTGCCCCGCTCTCCTCAGAAGGCAGTGAGGATTATGACACTGACTGGAATGGGTTAGATGACAAAGCGCACACGTATGGACAGAGGGACGGCAATGAGTGGGATCACCCATTGCCCTATAAGGTCCAGAAGGCCCTCTCTCTGGCACCACTGGGCATCTAAGCTCAACTTGGACAGACAGTAGGGAGCAACAGAGGGAACTGACAGAAACCAAACATGAACTGCTCACCTGCTGAATGACAAAAGTTGGTGAGCTAACACCTGACATGATAGAGAAATGGTAATAATGGGCCTTATTGGGAGAATATGGATGAATTAGTTAAGGTACAGTCTCACCGATGATGGTGCCAGGCCAAAATCTCTCAGGCCAAGATCCCCCGACGTGTACTTCAGCACCTGTCTCTGCAATGAGAGGGTGAGGGTGCGACCCGGTTCCCCCCAGTGCACAGCCGATCAGTGGCTCCAGGCATTTACAGATATTACAGGGACACACTGGGGAGGGGACAGGCTGAATGGGCTAAAATAACCTTGGTGACACAGGGGCCCAAGGGTAATATCGAGGATCATTCAGAGAGGACGCCTGAGGTGTGTGAGGGCCACGGGGGATCAGCAAATCCCAATCTGTGATGATGATATCAGTTTGTTGTTTTTAAAGTGGGACCCCATTTAACTGTAATTATAAACATGTGACTCCCAGTGGGAGATCATTCTCACCACCTTCTGAATTGGACCATGAGAGCTGAGACAAACTCAGAAACACAGGGGAATAGCTGCAGTACAAGGAGGGTAACCAGACTGGCAATGTTACAAGTGAAGCAGGAAAGGACATATAGCAAAGGAACGGAGGCAGAGGGAGGGAGATAGATTTTCACATTGTGTGTGTTCACCTAGGCACATGAATATTCTTTGATGCTGTGTTTTGGAACCAGCAGAGCATAATATTAATACAGGAGCATCAATATTAGTTACCGATATGGATTTGCCCCATATCACCTCAATTAATAAAATGAGAGCAGTCGGAGAGGGAATCGAGAAAGCTGGATGAAATAAACCTCTCCCGACGCAGATCACGGATATGGCAAAATATATTCAGATATGGGAGTGGGAAACTGAGGAAGGGACTGCTCTGGGAGTTGCCAGTTTAGAACAGTTCGGAGCAACTATTGATGTGGAGACACAAACTGTAATATGGGAACAACCTGAACAGGCCCGGGACAGGAAGCAAAGGAAAGGCGACATCTGCAGAGTAGTTACCTTGCAGGGAGACTGGAACAGTCAAGGAATCTTGGGAGTTATGGCTAGGACCCAACCAGCAGTGTCGATAACTTAAACAGGAATGTGGGTTATTACCTGTAGATACTGTAAAGATCGAGGGCCCTCTCACACTCCACACAAACAGGATCCCATTTAAGCTGAGGAGTCAGTGATTGTGACAGTAACAAATTGACAGAAGCAGGTTATAGTCAGACGGACAGTATCCCAGACTAACTCACAGGAGCCGGACAGCTTATCCCACCTTACTATTGAGTATACCTCACTCAGTAAATTCGCCACTAAAGAGTATCCTACATTAGCGAACCACACCACTGTATTTAATGGATTGAAATCGCAACAGTATATAGTCTCAGCCCTTGATATTGTGAATGGGTTCTGGTCCATACCTGTGGACCTGGAATCCCAGAATAAGCTGGCGTTTAATGGCTGAGGAAAACATTACACTTGGATCCAGTTACCTCAGGGATCCCACAATATTCCACTATATCCCATAGCTGATGGAGTTAGTCACATTGATCTTACCAACACCTTATTACCTCAGTTGGTGAGAAAGAATATATCCAGATATTAAACAGAATATAGGGTCAGGTCAGGCAGGCCGGGCTTAAAATTAACCCACAGAGAGTGGGAAGGTAGGGGACCTGGGACATCACATCAGGGAGATCAAATCAGGAAGGGAGAGGGGACAATCCCAGCGGAACGACAGACCATGATTTTAAAACTACCCACCCCCACACCGTGGAAGGTGTAAGGCAAACTTTAGGATTATTTAATTACTGTGGGAATTTTGTGGAGAATTCTCCAGAATTGGCAGAACCATCACCAGCCTTGACAGAAGCACAGACATTAACCAGGGGTCAGGGAGTCAACTTGTACACAGACAGTCAGCATGACTTTGGTATTGTTCATGACCATGTGCTGGCCTGGGATCGGTGAGGGTACATCATCCTGTCTGGCGGCCACATAGAGCACGAAGTACAGGTCAGATAGTTAGTGGGAGCAGCTAACTATCCCAGTGAAACAGCAATAATGAAGATTAGAGCTCACAGGGAAGTAGAAACCCCACACCAACGGGGCAGTGAGTATATGGGTAAGGCGAGTGAAATACTGACTGAAACAGTGCAGACATTTGGGGACGTGGCAGTGGCAGTAGCTACAGAAGTGTGTAAGGAATGTTTAAAGACCTTCGCAGATACAGCCCCACAACTGGAGAAAGAGGAATGGGAAAAGGGTGGGGCAGTAATAGGACACAACAGAGTCTCGATGATACAGCAGTGCCACTACACTGTATAAGACAAACATTATTAAAAACATATTGGGCAGGATAAAATGCAATATCAGATGATCCACTACAATCCTTGCCTGGAACACGGAGAAATACAGCAAGGTTTTGTCGAAGGTGTTTAGTGTGTTCACAGTGTGAGCCAGGGAAAGCAATCAGGAAAAAATAGAGGCAGCAGCAGGGACACAGGGGCCCATGGGAAAAATAACAGATAGATTTTACACGCACACCCATCCCAATCCCAGGGAAGGAGGTCCTGCTGGGTTTTAATAAATAGGTTTACTCAGTGGGTGGAAGCATTCCCCTGCAGATTCTGACCAAGGGATAAATGTTACAGGGAACATAGCTAAAGAACTATGTGCCCTGTTTGATACTGAACAGAAATCCCATCACCATACCACCCCCAGAGCTCTGTGACAGTCGAAGGAATGACGCAGACACTGAAAGCTAGTCTGACTAAGGTTCTCTCAGAGACAGAACAGCGATGGGTTAGAGTACTCCCCACCAGCGTAATGAAACTGAGGACAATCCCAGAAAAGGGGACGGGGCTGTCCCCCTTTGAATTCGTGACTGGATGGACGATGCAGATGCCACAGGGTATAGTCGTGGGAGAACCGGAGATGTGTGGTAGTGGGAGGGCTCGAGATGTGCAATGACAAGGATGGGTTAAACCATTTGTGAAAGAGCTAACAAAGCAGCTGCATGAGTTGAGAGAATCAGAGACTGTGAAAGGGAACATCTAAATATCCGAGCTGACATTCCAAACCCTGGAGTTCAGGTCAGGGGGAAAACATTACTGGAACGTATGAAGTAAACACATCAAAATGCTGGACTTATCTGGGGGAGCCGGAGAGGGACCTTTCCCATCATGTATTAGTATGGAGCTCTGAATAAACGTTGGTCATGCTGCTCAACACAGAACTCAAGGCTCCTCTTTGATATTTCTCCCAGCAACAGTCGTGCAGGTGCATGTCGCTGGCTGGAGGTCTATGGCTAATGCCGTTCCACAAGGATCAGAACTGGGACATCTGTTGTTTGTAATGTATATAAATGAAAAGTTGGAAATGTAAACGATTTAATTAGCATGATTCGGAGATGCCGGTGTTGGACTGGGGTTTAATTAGCAAGTTTGTAGATAGCGCAAACTGTTGAAGTTGTGAATTGTGAAGAATGATGTCAAAGGATACAGCAGGAAAAAGATGAGTCGGGAATTTTGTGGAGAAATTGCAGATATATTTTAATTCAGACAAGTGTGAGGTGATGCGTTTTGGAAGACACATAACAAGAGGAATGTATACAATAAACAGAAGGGCCCTGAGCAGCCCTGATATACAGAGGCCTCTTCAGTTGTAAGCTGAAAGTTCCCTGAAAGTGGTGAAGGAGGTGAATGGCAAGCTTGCCTTCTTCTGTCAGGAGAGTGAATATAAAACTGTAATCAGGCCACCTTTGCGGTATTGTGTGCCGTTTTGATCACCACATTATAGGTAAAATGTGAAGGCGTTTGGGAAGGTGGAAGCAGGTTTTCCAGGAGGTTCCCTGGATTGGGAGAGGTTGGAAAATCTTGGATTGCTGTCTTTGGAAAGTCAATGGCTGTGGGGTGACACAACTGGTACAGACAGAGTTTGTAAACCATGGTTTACTACAGAAATTGCATCTCTTGTTAAGAAGAAGAAAGAGGTTTATGTGTTGATGAGGCAAAATGGTACAGATGAAGCAATAGAGAGTTACAGATCAGCTCGGAAGGATTTAAGGAGAGTTAAGGAAAGCAAAGGGAGGACACGAGCAGTCTTTAGCAAATAGAACAAAGGATAACCCTGAAATTTTCTATAGGTATGTGAAGAATAAAAGGATGTTTAGGGGAGGAATAGGGCTAATCAAAGACAGAAGTGGGAAGTTTTTATGTTTTTTATATATTATTGTTTTTATGGGTGGCATGGTGGCACAGTGGTAAGCGCTGTTGCCTCACAGCACCAGAGACCCGGGTTCAATTCCCCCCTCAGGCGACTAACTGTGTGGAGTTAGCACATTCTCCCCGTGTCTGCGTGGGTTTCCTCTGGGTGCTCCGGTTTCCTCCCACAGTCCAAAAATGTGCAGGTTAGGTGAATTGGCTCTGTTAAATTGCCCGTAGCGGTAAGTGAACGGGTGAAATGTAGGGGAATGGGTCTGGGTGAGTTGTACTTCAGCGGGGTCGGTGTGGGCTTGTTGGGACGAAGGGCCTGTTTCCACAGTGTAAGTAATCTGATCTCAAAGTTGAGTGTGGACCCTGCAGAGATCGGAAAAGTGCTAAATGAACATTTCTCATTGGTGTTTACTCAGGAAAAGGAGAATATTGTAGAGGACAAAAATGAGGTACGAGATACGAGACTAGAAAGGATTGAGGTTAGTTATGCACAGGTACTATCAACTCGAGAAGGAGTGATAGTAAACAAGTCCCCAGGCTGGATGGGGTTTATCCGTGGATTCTCTGCGAAGCTAGGGAAGAGATAGCAGAGCCTTTGGCTTTGGTATTTGAATCATCATTGTCTATGGGTTTAGTACCCGAGGACAGGAGGATTGCAAGTGTTGTGTCCTTGTTCAAGAAGGGCAGTAGAGATGACCCAGGTTATTATAGACCAGTGAGCCTTATTTCCATTGTAGGAAAGGTTTTGGAAAGGATTAGAAGAGATAACAGTTATAATCATCTAACAAGCAACACATTGATTTCAGATAGTTAACATGATTTTGTCAAGGGCAGGTCGTGTCTCACAAACCTCGTTGAGTTTTTTGAGAAGGTGACCAAGCATTTAGATGAGACTAGGACAGTTGACGTGGTATACATGGACTTCAGTAAAGCCTTTGCTAAGGTTCCACATGGTAGGCTGATGGAGAAAATGCAGAGGCACAGAGTTGAGGGTGATTTAGCAGTTTGGATTAGAAACTGGCTTTCTGAAAGAAGGCCGCGAGTGGTGGTTGATGGATAATATTCAGTCTGGAGCCCAGTTACTTGTGGTGTTCCACAAGGATCTGTTTTGGGACTACTGCTGTTTGTCATTTTTATAAATGACTTAGACGCAGGCATAGGTGGATAGATTAGTAAATTTGCAGGCGACACTAAAGTCTGTGAAGTAGTAGACAGTTTGGAAGTATGTTACAGGTTGCAGGGGACTTAGATAAACTGCAGAATTGGGCTGAGAGGTGCAAGTGGAGTTCAATGCAGCTAAATGTGAGGTGATGCACTTTGGGAGGAATAACAGGAAGGCAGAGTACTGGGTCATTGGAAAAATTCTTGGTAGTGTGGGTGTGCAGAGGGATGTTGGAGTCCATGTACATAAATCCCTGAAAGTTGCCACCAAGGTGGATAGTAATGTTAAGGCGGCATACGGCGTTTTTGGTTTCATTGGTAGAGGGATTGAGTTCTGAAACCACAATATCATGCTGCAACTATGCAAAATGCTGATGCGGCCACAGTTTTAATATTGTGTACAGTTCTGGTCGCCCCATTAAAAAAAGTATGTGGAAGCATTGGAAAAGGTGCAGAGGAGATTTATCAGGATGGTGCCTGGTGTGGAGGGAATGTCTTATGAAGAAAGGCTGAGAGACATGGATCTGTTCTCATTGGAATGAAGGCGGCTAACGGGAGATTTGGTAGAGACATACAAGATGATCAGAGGATTAGATATTTTAGACAGTGAAAGTCTTTTTCTTAGGATGATGACGGCAGCTTGGACGAGAGGTCACAACTACAAATTGAGGGGTGATAGATTTAAGACAGATGTCAGATACAAATTCTTTACACAAAGAGAATGGTAAGTGTTTGGAATGCCCTACCTTCTAAGGTAGTCAACTCAACCACATTAGGGAGCTTTAAACAATCCTTAGATAAGCTCATGGATGATTTTGGGATAGTGTCAGGGGACGGAGTTGAGAAAATTCCACAGGTCGGCGTAACATTGAGGGCCGAAGGGCCTGTTCTGCACTGTATTGTTCTATGTTCTATGTTCTATAATCTAAATCTTTTTCCAAGCTAGAAATGACAAATTCTAGAGGCCATAGATTTCAGGGGACAGGGGGAAAGTTAAAGAAAATAAAAACCGAGAGAACAGCAGATGCTGTAAATCAGAAAAAATACAGAAGTGTCTGGAAATGCTCAACAAGTCTGGAAGCATCTGTGAAGAGAAAGCAGAGGTCACGTTTCTGAAGAAGGACCCAAAACATTAACGGATTTTTATTTTCGCAGATGCTGCAAGACCTGCTGAGCATTTCCAACAACATGTGAAAGTTTAAAGGGAGTTATATCAGGCAAGTCTCTTATGCAAAAGGTGGTAGATGACTGGAATGTACTTTCCTGGGAGGTGGTAAAAGCAGAAACAATCACAATGCTTAAGAGGCATTTGGGCAGGTGCATACGCTGGCAGGGGTTGGCAGGGATATGGATCATGTCCAGGCAGGTGGAATTAGTTTGGAATGACATCATGGTCTGCACAGACATAATGAGCCGATTAATCAGATGCTGTACCTTTCTGTTTTCCAGGAGGTACCATGCATGGAGCGAGAGTTAATATTTTTTCTAACACACAGTGAGTTGATACATTTTGAGAGAAGCATTGTTGAAAGTAAATATATATTTGGCTGGCACAGCCACGAAGAGTAGAGACTGAGGGAAGGGGGGAAATGTGTACAATTCTTTAATGGAGAGAAAACATAATCATAGTGTTTTGATCAAAACATATGGGATCATGGGTTTCATTAACAAAGGGAATGAGAACAAATTCATGGAAACATTTTCAGTGACTGATTAGGTCACAATCAATCATTGTATCCAATTCAGGTCAACAAATTCCTGCTCAGGAAGGATCTGAGTGATCTTCAGGGTGTGGAGTACAGACTTACTGGTGTGGTGCACTGATAAAGAAAATGCAGTCACTGGAGTGATTTGGAAAAAAAAAATGTTATTTTCTTTGAAGAAATCAAGTTGAATATATCTTGATAGATTAAAATGGATAAGATTATAACACACCTAGATAGAGCAGACAAAAAAAAAGAAATTGCGCTCAATAGGTGATGGCTCAAAATTTAAGATCAAATATAACGTTTTGAGAAAGTGGAAGATTGCAATGTTCCGCTGACTGTATTGGCTGGAAATATGCAGAACGTGCTGCCTATTATGGTGTTGAAAGTAGAGATGATCAATGATTAACTAATACGATTATATCAGATCTGAGGGAAATAAACTTTCAGGGTTTTGAGGGCAGTTGGAGAATGAGAATAAGTGATTCTGCTGCAGAGAGCCAACTTGAATTTGATGGGCCCCATTCTGTGCCATAACACATTTTTTTTGTACTTGCTTAACTTGTTCTGGTTATTTGTCTTCAGGGTTAAATTATCATTAAGGTAAATCTGCTTTGTGTTCATGCTCAGACCAACACAGGTTGTCCTTCCACAGCAGGAGATACTGTTTACTGCTTTATAATTGGTTCTCGGGGAGTCCCCAGGTAAGGTACCCAGAACCGAAAATCTGCTCCAGGGTGTTTTAACCAGGATTGTGAATATCTTGGAACATCTAGTGCCACACCAATACCTGAAATACTTTCCGACTGACTGACTAAATGAAATATGTTCCTTCCACAGCATGTTGCTGGCGGGAGTTCTGTGGTCAGTGTTGTTCCACAAGGATCAGATTTGGAACATCCATTGTCTGCAACATACATCAATGATTAGCATGGAAATGTAAACGATTTGATTAGCAGGTTTCTAGATGGATGAAATTGATGAAGTTGTGAATCGTGAAGAATGTTGTCAAAGGATACAGCAAGAAAGAGATCAGTTGGAAAACCCATACGGAGATAGATGTTAATCCAGGCAAGTGTGAGGTGATGTATTTTGTGAGGCTCATTGCAAGAGGAATGTATTCACTAAACCGAAGGGCTCTCAGCAGCATTTATGTACATAGGGATCTCCAGGGGCAAGTTCACAGTTCCCTGAAAGTGGTGAAGGAGGTGGATGGCATACTTGCCTTCTTTTGTCAGGGACTGAATATAAAACTGTCATTAGGTCACCTTTGGAGTATTGTGTGCTGTTTTGATCACCACATAAAAAGGAGGTTGTTGAGGCTTTGGACAGCGTGAAAACAGGTTTACCAGTATGTTGCCTGGATTGGGAGAGGTTGGAAAGTCTTGGATTTTTGCGTTGGGAAAGTCAGTGGCTGCGGGTGATCCGAAAGGCTCAGACAGAGTGAATAATCTGAATCTTTTTCCAATGTGAAAATGGCAAATTCTACAGGCCATAGTGTTAAGGGGAGTGGGGGCAAGTTTAAAGGAAATGAAAACTGAAACAACTGCAGATGCTGTAAACCAGAAACGAAAACATTTTCGGGAAAAGTTCAGCAGCTCTGGCAGCTTCTAAAAAGATAAATTAAAGTTAACGTTTCTGAGGAGGGGTGACCAGACCCGAAATATTAACTGATTTTTCTTTACAGATGCTGCATGATCTGCTGAGCATTTCCAACAACACCTGAGCAAGTTTAAAGGGAGTTGAGTCAGAGAAGTTTCTGATGCAGAAGCTGGTAAGTGACAAGAATGTACTTTCCTGAGAGATGGGAAAAGCAGAAACAATCACAATGTTTAAGGGGCATTTGGGCAGACACATAAGCAGGCATGGGTTGGCAGGGATATGGACCATGTGCAGGCAGATGGAATTAGTTTGGAATGGCATCATGGTCCGCACAGACATGGTGGGCCAATTATTACGGTGCTGCACTGTTCTGTTTTCCAGGGGGTAGAATGTGTAGAGCGAGAGATAATATTTTGAGTGGAATATGTCTCTTCTTTAGAACACACAGTAAGTTGATACATTTTGAGAGAAGCAATGTAGAAAGGGAATATATATGTGAGTGGCACAGACACAGAGAGAAGGACAGCAGGAATGGGGGACCATGTGTACCAATCATTAAAGGAGAGAAAACATTAAGTGTTTTCAGTAAAACAAATGGGATGCTGGGCTTCATTAATGGGGGAATGATAACAAACTCACGGAAAAGATTCTGACCCTTGACAAAGCTTGAGTTAGGTCACAGTCAATCATTGCATTCAATTCTGGTCAACAGATTCCTGGTCAGAACGAGGAAGTTAAAATACCATCGAGGGACCAGTTCCATACCTTTTGCTTCTCTTTCAGGACAGCGTGGGGTCTCAAGGGTTAAACATTACCTTGCAAAAGGCCTTATTTCATCAACTGAAGGCCTGTGGTCTTAGAATACAGACAGAACACCTCAGAATGGGGGAGGCTGACAGTATCTCAAAATAGAACCTCTTGCAGCCACACATGTGGATTGCCCCGTAACCCCAGACAAAGGAATTTGCCCTTTCTAGACAAGACTGGTAGCCCTGGGCACAACTCGGTTAAACTGCCTCCCACTCCCATTGTCTTACCTCCCCTCCATATGAGCATAGGCAAGTGAATCCCCCATTTACTGAAGGAAGAACACTTCTGCCTTAATCTCTTCCCTTCAACACATAATCATGAACAATACGATCATCAGTTTCTGTAATCCATTCACACGTTATCACAGGACATCGCCATTCATAAAGCTTTGTAAGGTCATAATTACCTACTTTAACCTATGTAATGACAATCGCCCATGTGACTGATATGCCTTTGTCTAATTCCTATTAAATATAATGTCTCTGTGGGTAAGGCAGAGATTCGTGAAGAGTGCCTACAAGTAGACACTCAGCTACTTTAGAGACATTTTGAAACACTCGCCGGCTGTCCAATAATAAAGCTACTGCTGTTGTGCAGAAAACTTGCATCGTCTGGATTTGTGGAACAAAATAGGCATCAACAATGAAGGATATGAGTGATCTTCAGCGTGTGGAGTACAAACTTACTGGAGTAGTTCACTGATAAAGAAAATGCAGTCACTGGATTGATTTGAAGAAATTGCGATTTTCTTTGAAGCGAAGAAGTTGGATACTTTTTTGATAGAGCTGTGTAAGATTATAACAGACCTCGATATAGCAGAAAAAAATATCTGTATTCGATAGGTGATGGCATAAGAATTAAGGTCAGATGTAAGGTTTTGAGACAGCGGGAGATGAGCAAGTGTTTCTGCTGTCTGTATTAGCTGGAAATATGCAGAACATGGTGCCTATTATGGTGGTGCAAGTAGAGAAGATCAATGATTGATAAAAACAATTAGATCAGTTCTGAGGGAAATAAACTTGCAGAGTTTGGGGTACGTATGGGGAATGAGAATGTGGGATCCTGCTACAGAGAGCCAGCTTGGATTTGATGGGCCTCTTTCTGTGCTATAATGCATTTTATTTGGATTTGCTTAACGTGCTCTGTTCACTGACTAATTTGTTATTAAAGTAAATCTGCTCAGTGTTGCTACTCAGACCAATACAGGCTGTCCCTCCACAGCAGGAGATAATGTTTGTTGCTTTATACTGGATTCTTGGGGCGGGGGGGGGGGGGGGGTGTGCTGACGGTGTGTGTAACATTCTGCCAGCATTTATCTGAAATGGCAAAACCCCAGTGCAGCCAGACTAGGAACAGACTCTGAAAATGTGGGGAATGCCAGAAGGGAATTCCTTACCCATCCCACCTGGAAACTGGCCAAACCAGTCAGACTGGGGAGAAGCTGTTCACCTGCTCTGTGTGTGTGTATGTGGAGGGTGGGGGGTGGGTGTGGGTGGGGAAGGGATTCACTCTGGCATCCATCCGGCTGAGACACCAGTCAATTTACTGATAGCCACAGTTGAAGGATTTTTTTGTCTTTTTCACGCCAAGTAATGAACAATGGTTTTGGCAGCTCATAAAGTTGTGCACATCGAGATCTTAGCTTTGGAAATGTTCACAACATTGTTGAACATGCACGGATTCACACTGGGTACAGACTTTTATTTTCCTTTGTCCATTCACAGGATGAGGATGTCGCTGGCCCGGCAGCATTTACTGCCCATCCCTAATTGCCCAGAGGGCAGGTAAGAGTCAACCACATTGCTGTGGGTCTGAGGTCACAATGTAGGCCAGACCAGGTAAGGATGGCAGCTTTCTTCCTGAAAGGGCATTCGTGAACCAGATGGGTTTTTCTGACAATCGATTAATGGTCATCATTAGACTCTAAATTCACAAGTTTTTTTTTTATTGAATTCAAATCCCCCCCATCTGCTGCAGCAGTCTTTGAACCCAGGTCACCAGAACACTATCTGGGGTTTTAGATTAACTGTCTCGCGACAATACCACTCGGCCAATACTTCCCCACATCGCTGTCCATCTGCACAGAGTGAACAGGGATTTTCTGGTTCATCATAACTGGGTAATCACACATACGTTTGCTCAATGATTGCAGGAGTTGGATGTTGATTGGCATTGACATCCATCTCTGAACCATGTATTCTGGGGTTTGTTTCTGGTGATGATTGGAAGCACCATCAGTCTTGTTATCTATTGGGGATAAAAACAGTTTCAATTAGCTTTCTGTTAAATGCATGACAATCAATTCTATCTCACAACTCTCAGGCAGATTAGTTTCTTTTGAAGGGCTCTCCATCTCCCCAACCTCCTCCATCCTCACATCCAACAGTACAATAATTTGATAGAGTCTCTTTGTGACTATGAATGAGACAATCTGATCTGCTGCTTCTTTCCCTACTCCTATGTCAAGTTGGATCTTAAACTCCCCTTACTGCAGTTGTGATCCTGCATCATTGTACAGTGTTGCTCATATTTCAAGTCTTGGCCTATCAGTGTTCATGATACTGCATGTAGTATATGGGGCCAACAGTGTAAGAGTTTAGCTTTTTCTTTCCAACAACAGCAGTAGAATTGTACTCCAACAAAACTTACAGAATCACGTCCAAGCATATCCCCCAACTTACCTTTTACCATCAAACCAGAGTATCAATCCTCATTCAACTGAGAGAATTCAGGAGGGCATGACAGTAAAAGCAGCACGAATACCGAAAAATGAGGCGTTAACCTGATGAAGTTCCCAAAGAGGACTACTTGTGTGCCTAACAGCATAAGCATCAAGTGATAGGCAGAGTGAAGCAATCCGGGAAACAACAGAACAGATATAAGATCTGCAGTCCAACCAAATCCTGTTGTGAATGAAGTCAGAGCACAGCTGTAGTTCTGAGGACAGTTCTCTTCAAGATATTAACCAAGAAGAATGTCAGACTGGATTAATTACCATAAACCTCAAGTCCTTTTGATATTCATATATTTACAATCAGTGTTCAATTCACCAAATGTAACTGAAGGTAAAAATAATCTTCAAGTGATTGTAACAGTGGAGACATCTGAATACTTGTTCAGCAAATTAAAACCTGTTGTGTTTAGATAGTAATATTTTTAAAGAGATTTTAAAAAGTTAAGTGACTTGAGTATAATGGAGGAAGTTGATTGGTGGGTAGCTGAAAATGTTGTTTTAATCTGAAGTTAATTTAGGATTAGTTAACAAATAAACACATGGTCGGGAATCCCAGCCCTATGGAGTGCACATCCAGTTCCATGTGTGAAATCCAAGACACTTCTTGTGTGAGCGACAACCACAAGAACACGGAGGTGACATGGGAAATATCAGCAACACACGTTTGACTGCAGTTGATGTACTGCACACACTTCTGATCCCCTTATTCCAGGGTTGATGTGATCACACCAGAGAGGGTACACAGGAGACTGATCAGAATGTTTCTACAATTGGAAAAAGTCTGCTGTGAGGAAAGGTTGGATAGGCTGGGGATGATTTCCGAGGAGGATGAACTGAGATTTAATTGAAGTGATAAAATGCTGAGGAATCCAGATCGATTGGATAGGAAGGAACTGTTCATTAACTGAGAAGTCAGAAACTGGAGGATTTAGATTGAAACTAATTCCCAGAAAGAAGGGGAGGAGATAATTCATTCCACTCGGAGATGGTAGGGAGCAGGAACTCATTGATGGGGTGGCAGAGGCAGTAACCAGCATCACATTAGAACAAAAGGACATGGATGTAACTGAGATGCTGGAACAGGCAGGGCTGCGGACTAAAGTCTGCAGAACGGGATCATTGTGATTGAGTTAACATTTCTCCAGAATATTAAACTCCAGTCCAATTTGAGAATTTATGAACATCACCCGATATGAATTCCAAATGTCAGAATAAATTTATCAGAAAGTTACAGCACAGATCGAGGCCACTTGGCCTATCCTGCATGTGTTGGCTGTAATAGAATGACCCAGGCTTTACAGCGTTCTGTACCCACCAATGACATCAACAATTTCAGACTGCGTACTCTGCCCTCTTTGTTGTTCTAATCTGTTTTTCAATGTATTTCTTTGAAAGCTGCTCACCTTTTTTCCTGGTTTCTTTCCCAGCCCTAATTCCATTCCCCATGGCCTTGAGGGACTATCATTTCTGCAATTTAATCTCTCCTGCCTTCCCCATGTGACAGACTGTCTTTTTGTCCTTGTCTCATCCCCACCTTGCTCACAAGTTGTTACATTTCTGATTGTTCCCAGACCTCTGTGACTTCACTGCGCCCCCGGGTCACTGGCACGAGTTTTGAATTCTCTTCCTCATGAGGTAATCGGAAATCTTTCTGGCTGCATTTGCCCCCAGATTTTATTTTGGAAAAAAAAAGAGGATTTACGTCAGAGTCAAGTATTTGTGAGCCTTCATCCACAATCCTGAGCACTTAGACATAATATGTGACGCTCCCACAGCTGTGGAGGTTTGATGGATTGGTCGTGCTAACATGGCCTGCAGTGTGTAGGTTAGGTGGGTTGGGTTAGCCATGCTAAATGTGGGGTTATAGAGGTAGGTGGGACAGCAGGTCATTGCACTCGATGGACCGAATAGTCTCTTTGTGCGCCTAAGGGATTCTGTAATTCTAACTAGTTGTAATTGTTGTAACATTTTCCTAAGTCCAGGTTCATTCAACTTAGGTACACACGCTGCCTTTTGTGTTTCTGTGGGTGCTCACTCAATCCTTTCCTTCTGTTTTACATCAATTTCACACTGTATGTGAGGGTGGGAATGAATGTGTAAATAGAAATACTCCAACCGAAACCCCTCACAAGTCAGGAAATGTTTCTGATACGAGCATTACTCACAACAGGAAAATAAAGGTTCAGAAATCTGTCAGAAACACAGAGGTTATAATCACCAGGAAAGGCCTAACAGCTTAAAACTCTGAAGAGGAGGCTAAGAGACAACCTGGTACAAGTAGGAAGCTTTGTGTCTGTGTTTTCAGGGATTTGAGGTTGAAATCTTTGGGTTGGAAGCATGTTTCATTGCCCCAGGTCATCAAAGGTGCTATCGAAATGTGCAAATTTCTTTCTGCCTATCTGAGTCAACAATCAGATGGATGTGTTATTGTCTGAGTGTTTTCCCAAATCCCTGATTGTGGGGGGAGGCAGATTCAATCTAAGGTGCCAGCTGCCTATCGTCCACCCCCATGGGCATGTTGAAGAGCATGACAGGAGAATGGATTGAAACCGAGAGTTCAATGCCAGAATGAAATAGGAAGAAGGAAATAAACGGGATTTTATATCCCAGGGAATACAGACTCCAGGATTAGTACTTGTGGGCATTCCCGCAGTAACACGAGACAGCATTCCATGATGAGAGTTAGATCCGGGTGGCAGTGGAGGGAGCCACTGAACATTAGCAGGTTTCGTTCGAACACAGGAGGTTTGTTCAGTCAGTAACAGTGTGTTAGACATGGCTGTGAAGTGAGCATTGAGGGGAAATGTTACCACAAGCTGCAGATGGATAACTTTCATTGGAACAGGAGTAGGCCATTCAGCCCATCAACCCTGCTCTGTCATTCAATAGATCATGGCTGATTTGTGGCTTAAGTTGCAATGTTCAAAACTCTTCAAACTCATCAATAAACTCCTCTGCAACAGACAAGATCAATATTCAAAAACGAAACATCTGCAAATGCTGGGAAATCAGGAACAAAAACAGAAATTGCTGGAAAAAAATCAGCAGATCTGGCAGCATCTGTGGAGAGTGAACCTTTGGATCCAGTGACCGGTCACGTGACAAGCTGCTGCTGACCATTCTGCCTTTTCTGTAACACTCTCTGGAACAGGTTCTGGTGTGAGGGGAATGAGACTGTCAATAACAACTGAGAAAATAGGAGGAAGTGCTCAAGTAGAATAAAACACATTTTGGTCTTTCATTTTTAATTCAACTGCAAAAATTATTCATTGCCATTTCAGAAATAAGATAATAGGTCAGAAATCAACTCTTCATGTCATTGGGTCTGAGAAACTGTTAATTCTGACCTGGTCCAGCCGAAATGTGAATCTCGACACTGAATAACGTGGTTAACCCTGAACCATCTCTTGGGCAGTTAGAATGGATGACAAATGCTGCCCCAGCAAGTGATGCTGTGATCCCACGAACAAACAAAACAAATCCAATCGCTGTGGTTACTTGTGAACTCGCCGGTGTTATTGGAAGAGGACGAATGGGAAGGTTTATAGGGTAAAGGGAGAAAAATGGCATTCAGTGAGGTGATCCTTTGGAGAGCTGATGAGCCAATCAGCCTCCTTTTGCGCAGTAACAATTCAGTGAATATTTCATTCTGAGCCATCTAAGGAAATATCAGGGCGGGGTTTATAAAGAGGTCAGACTGAATGAGTGTCTCGGTGAGCACAAGTGAGACACAGGTACAGAGAGGTTTTGGGATGGATTAAATTATATTTTATACATTTGCATAGTCATCAACATTACAGCAGTTAAAAATGGGAGTGCAATTAGAGCAGCAAATAAATCTTAAACATTTATGCAGTTAAAAGGGATGCTGGGTAAAGATACCGTCGTTAGTGCTTATTTTATTTCAGGCACACCAGCCAGGGAGCACATCCTTCCTGTATCTATCCTATCGAGCTCTTGAAGATTTTTGTTCATTTGAAGTGTTTCATGTTTAGATACTCCAGGGAAGACAGCTTCAAACTCCTCAATCTCTCCTGTCAGGGCAATGCTGCTATTAGAATTCAATTCACTGGTGCATGTTACTGGCTGCTTCATGGACTGGAACTGGAAATTGAGACTGAAAGGTTATTGTATAAAATATCTTCAATGGTATTGCCAGACGTGAGTGGTTTTAGGAAAATGACCTTGGCTTACAGGCATTGAGTGTCAGAACACTTCCTGTTGTCGGGCATCCTGTTTAGATTCAATCTACTGATAACTATTAGAACTGACTTTCACTGGCTCCGTCAAAGTGGTCAGAGCATTATGGCTGTCATTGAAGCTGGTAATAAACTTCCCATGGGTTAAAAATCGGAAATGATAGAGTAGGAACAAGGTCTGATTGCACTGTTGGAGTATTGATGTTGTTGTTAATCACATTAACTCGGCTGGTGTTGACTGAATTTATCTTATCTCTTTCTGAATCTCAGGATGTCTCTCTGGGCTTTAAGTCTCCAATAAACAGCATATGTGACAATGTGCAGGGATCTTCTGTTTTGATTTAAATTGGGATTATAGCACTGCTGCTTCACAGCACCAGGTACAAGGTTGGAGTCCAGCCTTGGTAAACAGCTTGTGTGGAATTCCCACATTCCCCTATGATTATGTGGGCCCCCTTCAGGTGCTCTGGTTTCCTCCCACAGTTCAAAGATTGGTGGGTTCGGTGGATCAGTTGTGCGAAATTGTCCACAGTGCCCAGGATTGTGCAGACTTGGTAGATCAGCCATGGGAAATGCAGTGCTCCAGGTGGGATGCTCTTTGGATGTTTGGTGGGGTTTCATGGGCCAATGCTCTCCTGCCACACTGTCGGGATTCTATTCTATGATTGAGGATAAAGGCTACACAGCAGGGTGTCCTTAGAGAAGGAGCATGTGGTCTGTATCAATGCTCTCGATGCCTTTAGACAGAGGTGGGCATCACAGGGAATACAGTGCTTTATCACCACTGCTGCCCCCTCACCCCCAACTCTACTTTGATTTGGTCCCTTCCCACTCTGTCATTTGTAATGGTTGGCTTAGCCCGTAATGGGCTTTGTTTGTAAATATTTAATTGGTTACACGGGTGGTTTACTGCTGGTGATTATATATTAACAAAACCCAAAACGGTGTAATGATGATTTTGATGGTGGGAAGGTTGCTCAGCTGTGTTTGATAACATGTCTGGGGAGGAGAAATGGGGGGAAAAAAAGAACACTTCATAGCTCACAGAAGGAGAACTGAAAAGCAGTTAAATCAAACCAAAGGTTCAGACAGGGAGGGAATATTTCCCTGGAGTTTGAGTAACTGGAAAGTGATGGTGTCCGGAAATAGACAGGATTTTGTTTTACAGGGCGTTTGAAATTTTTAAAAACTGTTACATTCAGATAGTTGCATTTCTTTTCTTTTAGTTTTGTTTATTGTGGAATAAATAGCTACAATATTTTAAAACCAAGTTCACAAACCTTGTGTTAAAGACAAATGTTAAATAAAATCCATCAAAACATCCCTCACTGAAAACTGTTGTGGAAGTGCAATCTCTTGTAGAATCCCTGCCCCCTATCTTCCTACCCGGGCTCCATGGCTATCTACGTACCTGGGAGATAACAGCAGGCGGCCATTCGGCCTTTCAATCCTGCCCCACCATTCAATGGGAAACAGCTGAACATCCAGCTCAATCTCCTGTTCCTGCTGTGTTCCAATCCCCTTTTATGACTCTACCTCAAAGAACTATATCTAAGTCCTCTTTTGGCTTCACTGCCTTTTGCTCCAGTGATGTTGTTGCGTTACTGTGTGGGTGTAGGCAGGGGTAATGTGATGGTGCTGCCTCCTGGAGGATGCACTCAGCATCCCTCATCAAACCTGCCGTAACATCAATTGGATTTCAGCAACTAGAGATATTTACCGTTTCCAGGATATGGGCATCACTGGCTCAGCCAGAATTTATTCCCCATCTCTAGTTACCCTTCAGAAGATGGTAGGGAGCTGCTGTCTTCTACCATTCACAGTCCATTTGGTGCAGAGAGACCGACAATTCTGTGAGGAGAGTGTTGCAGGATTTTGGCCGAGTGATTCTCCATCCTTGCTTCTTCAAATGTTGGTTAACTTAATCACGATCTACACATGATTTTGAGATTTCAGTCTGCAAATCTTCACCATCTAACACCCTGTATAAAGGAATATGTACAGGTTAGAAATTCAGAGCAGACAATGCTAATTTTGCTGGAATATCTTTTTCCTATTTCTTCCCCCAAAACTGTAACCCTCCAGCCCACTTACTCTGTCCCACCATTCTGACTCTTCTACCCCTAATGTACACGCTTCCCATTCTCAGAGTTGTTGATAAACAGATCAATGCCACCACTTCTCGTCCCTCTGCACCCTTTCTGGGTTCATTTCCTTTCCCTTCAGTTGCTGCAAGTCAATAATGTAACAGCAGAATGAAACAGACGGAAACAGAAAGGGAGGTGGTAGATCCTGGACAGAAGAGGAACCTTCAGTCTGGGAGAATGGGTCACATCCTTCTTTGTTTCTCATTGGTCGATTCCAGTGTTATGACAAGTTGGGAAAGGAACTTGGTCCCATGTGGGTGTGGTGACACTTTGACCATCTAACATATCAATACTACAAGCAAATACGTTCCTCCTCCAGACAATCACAGTGTGAAATACTTTCCACTAGTTACCCCAAAGCACACGCTCCAAAACTCACCCACATTCTGTACGTGTGCAGTGCCAGGTTTCCCCACAGACATGCAGTCTCTGCCTTGGAACTTGGGAGTTGTAGTTCCCATGCAGCCACTGGAGACCTGTCTTTGGAACGTGAATGAAAAGTGTGTTGTGGGGGGGGGGGGGGGTGAGGATGTTGTGTATTGGATTCCCATTCAGACACACGGGACATGTGGGCTGTAACTGGGATTTACTGAGACATCCGCTTAGACAACCTGACTTCTGACATAAGGAACATAGATTCAGCCAATTGGGGCATAGGGAGGTTAATAAGGCACAGTAGGTTTTAAATAGAGGTGCTCAGTGGCTAACACTGGTGCCTCACAGCGTCAGGGACCTTAGGCGACTGTGTGGAGTTTACACATTCTCCCCATGTTTGCATGGTTTCGTGCAGTTCTCCAGTTTCCTCACACAGTCTAAAGATGTGTAGGTTAGATGGATTGCCCATGCTAAATTGGTGATAGTGTCCATGCACGTGCCGGTGAGACAATTAGCCAAGGGAAATGCAATGTTAAAGGCAACGAGTGGATCTGAATGGGATACTCATCACAGGTTGGTGTGGACTCGATGGATGAATATCCTGTTTCTGCACTATAGGGACTCTATTCTATTCTCATGTGGAAGAATGTACTTGTCTCAATGTGTTGTGAATCTGTGGAATTCCCTTTTCAAAATGTGGTACATGCCAGGACAATGAGTCAATTTAATGAAGAGATACAGATGTTGAATTTGTAATGGGTTGAAGGGTGAGAGAGAGC
Source organism: Chiloscyllium punctatum (assembly GCF_047496795.1). Taxonomy (NCBI): domain Eukaryota; kingdom Metazoa; phylum Chordata; class Chondrichthyes; order Orectolobiformes; family Hemiscylliidae; genus Chiloscyllium; species Chiloscyllium punctatum. Next base: position 2,796,446 of record NC_092756.1, read on the forward strand.
AGGCGGGAAAATCCAGCTGAGACCGAGGTGAGCTCAATCATCACCGTATGAGCTGGTTCGAGGGGCTGCATTGCCTCTCCTGGGCCCAGGGCTTAACTTCTTACGGTAATAACCAGAAAGATGAATCCAAAACTCACCACCTTCACCAAAGGAGATTTTCAGAAAATGACAGATAGTCAGGTGGATTAGCGTTCCAAACTTAGATAGTGAGGAAGTGTGCAGGAGATAATGATTTTGTAATTTTAAACTGACGGGACAAGTGATTTATGGTTTTAGATTGCGTCGTACATTCACAGCGTCCAGAATACTCTGTTGTGAATATCTATCCTGTACTTTATTACAAAGCCAAGGTCTCTGACAATAAAAACCAAAACACCCAGGAAGCATCGCCTCACCTCGTAATCTGATAAAAGAATTCTGAGAAGTCTGGTTGAACTCAGAACAAAGATGGAAAGCTGGAAGATTAAATCCAATCCCATGATCCAGTGCTTAAACAAAAGGAGACTACAATAGGATGAGGCAGGAGTTGGCTAATGTCGACTGGAAACAAAGACTTTAGGATGGGACCGTTGACGGACAGTGCGGGAATATCGAAGCAATTTTTCGAAGTGCTCAGCAAAAGTATATATCAGGGAAAAGGAAGGACCGTAGGAAGAGGAATAATCTGCCATGGGTGGATCAGGAAATAAGGGAGTCTATCAAACTGAAATAGAATGCATACAAATTGTCAAAGACCAAGGAGATTAGAAAAACTTTAAAGATCATCAGAAAGCGAGATGGGATTGGGGGAGAAAAGTGATGAGTAGCTATCCCCAGGGCCAGAATAGCAGTTTACACTGTTAGAGGGGAACCTATTGTGTGGGGAACATAAGGCCTCTGTAATTTTTGAAGCACTTAACAGTTACCATAGAGATAATCCTGATCAAGTTAAAAATCACAGCACACTCCAAAAGCTTGTACTTCCAAAGAAACATGTTGGACTGTAACCTCGTGTTGTGTGGTTTTTAATTTTGTCCACCCCACCACCGGCTCCTCCACATCAGAATCCTGATAGATACCCCACTGAAACTGAAGCGCCTGTCAGATACGTGAGGGAGCCACGGGGGCATAGGCGGGAGGGGTATGTGGTTTAACCACAAAGTGCTGAACTGAACTAGACTTTCTAAGTGCCGTTGCCATAGAGAGAATACTGAGAGACAGTCTCTATTCAAAGTCCCAAACCACAAAAGGTATAAGAATGGGAGCTGTACATCGGACAGGCAGGGAGTTACCTGATGCTGCTTGGAGGTGTTTTGCATGTACACTATCCATGTTACTGCCATGTTTCATCAATAAAGACTCAAAGAAGACCTCTCAGAGTTCTGTGCCCAGTTATTTCTATCCAGCAGGGTTCAGGAATATGAGTACACAGCAGTCAGTCTTCACAGTGGAGGATACGAAGAACATGCCAGTAATTGATAAGGAGACTGAGGAAGGTGAGGACCTAGATAATAACCATTATCGTGAAAGAGTTAGAGCTGGGCAAGCTAATGGAGCTAAAGGTAGACAAGTCTCATTGCCCTGATGGAATACATCCCAGGATACCAACAGAGTTAGTGGGAGAAATAGCAAATGCACTTAGTCATAGAATCCTACAGGAGAGACAGGCCCTTTTGCCTGTCCATCCACGCTAACCCCATTTCCCGAAACACATGGCCCATTTGCTTCTGACCCTTTCCTATCCATGTATTTATCCAAATGTCTTTTACCTGTTGAGAGTGTTCCTGCCTGAACCACATCCACTGGCAGCTCATTCCATATACATACCACCCTCTGTGTAAAACAGTTGCCCCTTAGCTTCCCTTTTATTCTTTCTCCTCTAACCTTAAACTGATCCAATCAAGCTGTCCAATCCTGGGAAAAAGACTGAGTGCATTCACCTTATCCATGCCTCTCATGGTCTTATACACTTCTAGAAAAGAACCCCCTCAGTTTCCTCTGCTATAAACATAAAATCCTCACTTGTCCAACTTCTCCCTGTAACTCAGACCCCCAAGCCCTGGCAACATCCTTATAAATTGTTCTGCACTTTTTACAGTTTAAAAACTGAAACCTACATTACATTCATCATATTTCCAGTATTTCCCCGCGGCGCTGGAACCGACGGGACAATGCCAATGGATTACAATCCATGATCGATAATGAACTCCTTTACAACAATCCCGTTTTCATAGTGTTTCCCATGGTGCAGGTATGCTTGTGTCTTTCTGGTTGTATGGTTAATTAAAAACTTGTCCTTCTACAAAGCAAAGTTGTGGCTTAATTGTTCCTGGGAAATGTGCCATGATTTTCCAGACCTTCAAAAGCAAATGAAATCTCTCTCCACACTCACCATGCTGACAAGGACTTGGCTGTGTCTCAGTACTTTTGCAGTCACACTGAGATTTCAAATATTCGCCCACGGACTGAATGCACACCTTTCCTTCCAGATGAAAAGGCCAATGATATTCAGATCGGCACGGATCAAGTAACTATCAGATCAGAACATGAAATTCAATTTGAATTTCTCATCCGAAAATCCACCCTTTCAGTACCATACAACAGAGCACACAAGTTACCACTGTTAATACAGGATGGAAATTCATAAGACAATTGTAGTATTAAACTGTAGTTTCCTTGTTCCCCCAAAGCTTTAAACCTCAGTCTCACAATTTCTCTCTTCTGTGAACTGAAATCCAAACCAATCCCCCCACTCCTTTCCTCCACACCCACTTCTCACACACTCTCTCTTCGAATTCAGTTTCCTAACTCCTGATGAGAACCATCCTGCATACACTGCTTCCTGCACACTCTGGCCAAGACCCATCTGACTAAAATGAGCCAAATTAGAATTCTAACTGCAGGCCCATCCTTGTCACATTCCATAACAACCCTGAATCTTCACAAAAGAGTTCTGATAACTTTCTGCAAAACGCTGCACCACTGATAGTCTGATCACATGTCAGGGTAGCAAGAAAGGGGCCATTCCCCTGGGTCCTGCTCCCAGAGGGATGAAGCTGCTAATGACAGATTAATCCCTCACACCCACAGCCTCCTTCCCAGGCACTGACCTATACCGTGCATACTCCCACAATTGGTCTTCACTGCGCCCGTGCACTTGTCTCCGCTGCTGCAGCACGTGCTCCCGATCATACAGGAGTCCGGGTGATTGACAGCAGCTGCTGCCCAATATATCAGAATCCCTACATTATGGAAACAGGCCCTTCGGCCAAACAAGTCCATACTGACCCTCCAAATAGTAACTTACACAGACCCATTCCCCCTCACTAATGTAACTAATACTATGGACAATTTAGAATAGCCAATTCACCTGCCCTGCACATCTTTGGATCGTGGGAGGAAACCGGAGCAGCCGGAGGAAACCCGCTCAGACACGGGGAGAACGCGCAAACCCCACACAGTCGCCCGTGGCCGGAATCGAACCCGGGTACCTGGTGCTGTGAGGCAGCAGTGACAACCACTGAGCCGTCTCTGTCGACGGGAGGGGACAGGGCTGGAGGACTGGGACAATGAGATTGTAAACAATGAATGAATGTGGAGGACACTGGGGGCTGGACAGGTCAGTGAGGGACAGGAGCAGTGCAGCAGCAGGAGGGGAGACTGGACAAACTGAGCAATGGGAGAGACTGACAGGAGAGAAACTACAGGAAGGTTCTGTTTGGAGGATCAGGCAGGGACAGCTGGGAGACAGTATGGCCTGGTGGCTTGGGCAGGTTTACTAATCAGCCTCTTCAAAGATGCTGTTACTCAACTCTGAGCCTGATTCTCCTAGTCCAGAGGTAAGGACAGTCCCTCCTGGTGGGCAAGGGATACAGGGACTGCCTTTCAAAAGGAACTCCCCAGTGTTGGTGACATTAACAAGACTCAATACAGACTCACTGACAAACTGCAGGCGTCCTTGAACTTCATCCAGAATCTTAATACCTATAACTGGGCAAATGCAGTCCCCAATGTACAGAGTTAAATCCTGGATACTAATAACAGCTTTGTGCATGGGAAATCATATCTCATGAATTTGACTCAGTTTTTTTGAAGAAGTAACAAAGAGGATTGCTGAGGTCAGAGCATGGACATGATCTACATGGACTTCAGTAACGTGTTTGACAAGGTCCCTCCTGGGAGACTGCTCAGCAAGGTTAGATCACATGGAGTACAGAACTGGCTCGAAGGTAGAAGGCAGAGGGTGCTTTTCAGGCTGGAGGCCTGTGACCAGTGGAGTGTCACAAGGATCGGTGCTGGATCCACTACTTTTCGCCATTTATATCCATGATTTGGATGTGAACATCAGAGGTATTGTAAGTAAGTTTGCAGATGACACCAAAATGGGCGGTGTAGTAGACAGTGAAAAAGAGTCCCTCAGAGTACAAGAGGATCTAGATCAGATGGGTGATGGGCTGAGGAGTTCAGTTTAGAAAAATGCGTGCTGCTGCATTTTGGAAAACCAAACTTTAGCAGGACTTATACAGTTCCTGGGGAGTGCTGCTAAACAAAGAGTCCTTGGAGTGCAGGTTCATAGTTCCTTGACAGTGGAGTAGCAAGTAAATCGGATAGTGAAGGCGGCAGTTGGTCTGCTTGTCGTTACTGGTCAGAGCATTGAGTATCGGGGTTGGAAGGTCATATTGCGGCTGTACAGGACATTGCAAAAGTTGCCGAATCAATATTCGATATAAGTCTGTTCTCCTTCCAATCCGATGGATGTTCTTAAACTTTAAGAGATCAGAAAAGAATTATAGCATGTTGCCAGGGTTGGATAGGCTGTTTTCCCTGGAGCGGCAGAGGCTGAATGGTGACCTGAAAGAGATTTTTAAAATCAGGCTGGGCATGGATAGGGTAAATAGACAAGATATTTGCCCTGCAGTGGGGGAGTACAGAACTAGGGGATTGGGACGGAGGATAGGCAGACAAGGGGTGGAACCAAAATGGGTGGGGAGGGGGGGTGAACAGAGAGGGGTGGCGACAGAAAGTGGGATTAGAGAGGAGGGGAACAGACAGGTGGAATGAGGGGGGGGCAGGCGGCTGACAGAAAGAGGGAACACACCGGGGGCGGGGGGGGGTGGAGGTGACCAACAAAGGGGGGAAGAGACGGTGGGGTGGGGGTGGAAGAAAGGGAGAATAGGGGAAGAGGGGAACAGGCCGACATGGAGGGGGGAAGGGGGGGAAACAGAGTGGGGGGAGACAGGGGGAACAGAGGGGGAAGATGGAGAGTTATTTTATACATCTAAAACTCAACCCTGTTCCTGTTTTCTCCTCCTCACCTTAATTCCTTCTGAAGGGCTCAGAACAACTGTATAGTTTTGGAAAGTAGAGTTTAAGGTAGGTCAGGTGGTGAACGTGGCATTTTAGACACTAACACTGAATGGAATGTGCTGATTCGATTCGATTCCACTGTCTGTGTGGTGTTTGCACATTCTCCCTGTGTGACTGCGTGGGCTTCCTCTGGTGCTCTTAATTTCCTCCCACAATTGATTAGCTTTGGGTAATGGTAGGTTACAGAGTTAGGGTGGAATGCTGTTCCGATGGTTGGTATGGTCTCATGGGCCGAAAGGCCTGCTTCCACACTGTAGGGATTCTGTCACTGAGTATAGGGATTAGGAGGGCACGTTGTGCCTGAGTAGGGCATTGGTGAGGCCAGTTTTAGAATACTGCATTCAATTGTGGTCTCCCTGATTTCAGAAAGATGTTACTCAACCTCTTAATGACAAGTTCCTGGGAAGTGTTGACAGATAAACAGACCATGCAGTGTGGGTTGATAGTTCCTTGAAAGTGTGGTTGAAGGTAGACAGGTCGGTGAAGGTGGTGTTTGGTATGCTAGCTGGTATTGGGCAGTACATTAAGTATAGGAGTTGGGAGATCATGTTTCGGTTGTGCAGTTTATTGGCTCAGCCACATTTGGAATCTCCAGACTGCTTTCAATTCCAGTCTCCCTGCTATAGGAAAGATGTTGGGAAACTTGCAAGAGTTCTGAAAAGTTTTTCCAGGGTGTTGCCAGTATTGGAACATTTGAACCATGGGAGAGGCTGAATAGGCTGAGATTATTTCCCTGCAGCACTGGACACTTTAGGTGGCTTGATCGAACTTTATAAAATTATGAGGAGCAATGACAGGGTGACTAGTCATGATTTCTTTTTTCCCAGGATATGGGAGATCAAACAAATGTGAATCTTTTTTCCAAGGTGGAAATGACAAATTCTAGAGGAGAGATGGCAAGTTTAAAGGATATGAAAACAGAAACAACTGAAGTTGCTGTAAACCAGGAAGAGAAACAGAAGTTTCTGGAAAAGCTCAGCAGGTCTAGCAGCATCTGTGAAAAGAAATTAGAGTTAACGTATCTGAGGAAGGGTGACCAGACCCGAAACTTTAACTGATTTTTCTTCACAGATGCTGCATGACCTGCTGAGCATTTCCAACAACATCTGTGCAAGATTAAAGGGAGTTGTTTGGAGTATATACCTGAGAGGAACTTTATAAAGTGCGAGTGAGACCACATCTGGAGTAATGACAGAAGTTTTGGTCCCTTTAAGGAAATACATCATTTCATCAGAGGTATCGCACAGAAAATTGACTGGGATGATCCCTGGTTTGCAGCGATTATCTTTTAAAAGACTGAAGAAGTTGGGACTCTACTCACTGGATTTGGGAAGAATGAGAGGGGATCTCATTGTAACATGTAGGATTCATAAGGAGTTTGACAGGGTAAATACTGAGAGGATGCTTCCCATCGTGAGGGAGTCTGGAACCAGATTCTGGGTCAGTCACGGAATCACGGGTTCTGTTTTGGATTCATCAAGTTTAAGGCAACACCAACATGGGTCAGGGGTTTCAGCAGCAGTGGAGCTGGGTTGAGGTGGAGACAAGCAACATTTTAAGAGATTGGAATTCCTGGTGTTTGTGATTGTGTAGATGTCTGATCAGAAGGTCACCTTGGGGTCAGATATGGGATCAATATTGTCAAGAGTGTGGTTCTGCCTCAGACAGTTCCCAGGGAGAGAGAGGGGCTCAGCAGTAAGGGAAAGTGATTTGTAATAGCAACTGAAGGCAATGGGTTTAACCATTGTAACGTTCCATTGCAGGAAATTGCAGCCAATCGCGTAGTGGGAGTGTGATGAGCAGTTTGATAACTGAGTAATGTACAGGGATGATGGGGAGGGAGAGCTGGGCATTGTCAGTGTACATGTGAAACCTAACACGGTGCTTTTGGACAATGTCACCTCCTGGCAGTATGTAGGTGAGAAACAGGAGGGACCAAGGAGAGATCCTTGAGGGGCACCAAATACAAGGAATTCAGAAAGGAAAGGGAGAGTTGGGATGGAGCAGGTTTTTCCAACAACAGTGGGGTCAAATGTAGCAGAATGGGAGAGAAGGACATAACCAGAAAAGACAGACAGATAGAACAAGGAACAATATCTGTGAATTGGGGAGGGGGAGTGATGAGGAGGAGGAGCAGCCCAACTCCAAAAGCACTATTCCGACATCAGTGACATCACCCAACTCCACCCTAGTCTCAGCTAATTTACTGAAATACTCGTCCATCCCGGTGTTATCTCCAGACTTCATTATCCAAACACACTCCTGGCCAGCCTCCCACATTCAACTTACATGTAATCTCAAGAGTATCTAAAACCCTACTGCCCAAGTGCTCACTTGTACTAAAACTTGTTGATCCATCAAAAGGCTCCTATTAACAAGCAACAATTTAAAATTCTCCCCCTTGATGTAATTCCTGGCTGTGAACATCCCTGTCTTCCTGCACCACACAACCTGTGAGATCCCAACAACTCATTTTCTTTCAGACTCCCAACGATGTTTATTCATTGCTTCACCTCTCTAGCTGTTTCTACTGTTGCCAAGGCAACACGGTCTGGAATTCCCACCCTATCGCCCTCAGACCTGCTTTCCTCCTTTAAGGTATTCCTGAAAACCTGCTTATTAGGCAATTCTTTTGATCACCTGACCTAATATCCCTATCTGTGACCTTATGTCAGAAGTTCTCAATAGTATTTCTGTGGAATTATAACCATGATAAAAAAAACTGTTGATTTGCACATACATTGTCAACTCTTCAATGTTACAGTGTGAATAATCTATAACAGCTCTTACCCAATCAAATTGTGGGAGCACCTTCACCACACGAACTGCAGCTGTACAATGAAGTCAAACATCACCTTCTCCACAGGCAATGGGGCTTAGCCATTGATCACTGGTATCTGTGGAGGGAGAAACACAGTTGATATTTCAGGGAGTGCAAAATGCATTATAGGGAGGGAATATGGTGCAGAATTTGGATTTTTAAATTTGTGTTTTACAACGTGCACTAAATTCTGTAAAACCTCACATCCCATACCATGAAAGTTTCCTCCTCTTCCTGGTCAATATGTCTTTCCTTTCCCCTGCCCTTCACCTTCACACATTTCCAATGCCTTGGTCACAACAACACTGTGCTGTTAGTGAAGTGTTACACGTGGTTGAGTATTGCCCCGCCCCTCATTCACTCCGATTGTTTGGAGGAACAACGAGCACCTCTAGCCCCCTTTCCCCAACTCTTATTGGTCCTGCGCAGACATTAATAATCCGAGGCCCATTGTGGGCTGGAGCATGCTCAGTGCTTCCTGCTTTTGCTGCTGTTCATCAGGTGTGAGAGAGAGACGGCTCATCCGTGTTTCTCCTGATGTCAGACAACAACAACAACTACCTGCATTGTATGGAGTCTTCAAATTGACAAATCTCCTAAAATGCTTCAGGAATGATGGAAATGTTGATTAAAGAGAACGATTTTTAGATACAGCTTTAAGGCAGAGAGAGGGAGTTAGGGAGGATATTCCAAAGGTTTGTTTCCTCGGCAGCTCAATCGTGGAGTGATATAGGTGGGGAACAGCTTTTACTGGAGACAGTTAGTGGCTAACCATAGGTTAACAACCTCATGTAGTAGCCCCCTACCCCACACACCAGGCCTTGTTCTCACAGCCTGCCATTACACACTACCTATGGTTAGCCACAAACAGCTAGTCACCTTCCCCCAGCCAGAACGTTATCCACTCCTTTACCCAACCGTTCTTCTCACTCTATCCCCACCTATCCTTTACTCCTTTTATCCTAACCCCACACTAACTTCTGCACATAAACTGACTTTTTTCTCAGTAACATCTGTTCTGTGGAAGGGACACCGGATCTTAAACTTTAACTCTGATTTCTCATCACAGATACTGCCAGACCTGCTGAGCTTTTCCAGAACCTCCTGGTTGTTGTTTCTGATTTACATCTTCCGCAGTTCTTTTGGTTTTAATTTACTGGGAGTTTGTAATTCAGGTCCCACAGCCTCTGTCCCAGTTTCTGCCGTCTTTCCCAACCCCAAACAGTGACACTGCACCTGTAGAGCTCATGGACAGGTGTTGTCTTGCTGGCCACACCCCTCATTCACTCCCATTGGCTGCAGGACCACACAGCCTCTCCTCCTATTGGTCTGGAGCTGCTGTCAATCAGCGGGGCCCCATTGTGATGGGAGTGGAGGGCTAATCCCGCTCTCTGCCCTGAGATGAGCTTCATCATTCACAGTGAATGGGGCAGTATCACAGAGCACAGGGCCTGGGGGCTATTCAGCCCATTGGGACTGTACTCTCTCCCTCTGGAGATGCTGCAAATCTCTCCCAAGTCCCCTCCCATGTGCCCATAGCCCCCCAAATCTTTCCTTAAAAAGTAAAATTCCAAGTCTGTTTCAGACTACTTGTTGAATCTGTCGTTCAGACTGTTCCAGATGCTCAGAACTTACTGAGTAAAATAGTGTTCACATTTTCACCTTGTATTATTTGTCAATTACTTGAAAGTAGTTACTAAAAATTGTGACAGTGTTAACAATTCCTCTCTCTCTCTCTGCAAATTCAAGATCTTGGAACCAAATCTGCACCAGGTCGAAATCACTGCTTCACCTTCTCATCTCCAATGATAATTATCTGTGCTTCAGCTAGCTCTCCGCAAAAGAGAGGAATGCATCTTAATTTATTAAGATCAAAGAAACAGACCTTCGGTCCAATTCGTCCGTGCCAACGAGGAATCCTAAACTAATGGATTCACATTTAACATCTATTGGCCTGTATCCATCAAAACCCTTCCTATTCATGTACCCAATTGGAAACCTTTTAAATTTTTTGATTTTATCAGCCTCCACTACTTCATCTGGTAGCCCCTCCCATACACACACCACACTCAGCTTGAAAACGTTGCCACTTAGACCACTTTTAAATCTTTGCCCTCTCAACTTAAACCCATGTGCTCTAGATTTGGATCCACCTAATCTAAGGAAAAAGGGCGCCAGCTGCTCACTTTACCCACGCCCCTCGTGATTTTATAAATTTCCATGAAGTCACTTCTCAGTCTTTGACTCTCCAGAGAAAATAGCCCCAGCCTAGTCAGCCTCTCCCTGTAGCCCAAATCCTCCAATCCTGGCAACGTTTTTGTAAATCTTGTCCAAACCTTTTCAAGTTTCACAACATCCTTCCCAGAACAGGGAAATTCAAACTGAAAACAGAATTTCAGAAGTGGATTAATCAATGTCCTGTCTAGCCACAATATGACATCCCGGCTTCAGTATTCAAAGCATTGACCAATAACGGAGAGCGTTAATGGAGTCCCATTTGCTAGCGGTTCACCCTTATCCGTCTAAAACCTTCCTCTTCATGTACCCAATCAAATGCCTTTTAAATGCTGCAATTGTACTAGTCTCCACCCCTTCCTCTGGCAGTTCATTCCATACTTGCAATGTCCTCAACATGAATAAGATGCTCCTTAGATCCCTTTTAAATCTTTTCCGTCTCACCTTATGCCTGTACCCTCTACTTCTGGACCCACCGAACTTGGGAAAAAGTCCCTGACTGCTCACCTTATCCATGCCCTTCATAATTTTATGAGATCACCTCTCAGCCTCCAACTCTCCAGGGAAAATAGTCCCAGCCTATTCAGCCTTCCCAATAGCTCAAACCGTCCAACCCTGGCAAAATCCTTGCAAATGTTTTCTGAACACGTTCAAGTTTCTCAACATTATTCCAAGAACAGGGAGATTGGAACTGAAAACAGAATTCCAGAAGGGCCTTAATCAGTTCCCTGTCCAGCCACAATATGACGTCACAACAGCTGCATTCAATGCATTGACCAATAATGGGGAGCGTACCAAATGCTGCATTCACTCCCCTGCCTCCCTGTGACTCTACTTTCAAGGAACTCGGAACCTGAATTACAAGGTCGCTTTGTTCAGCAATGTTCCCCAGGACTTTACCATTAAGTGTATTACGTCCTTCCCTGATTTGCCTTTCCAAAACACAACAGCTCGCATTTATCTAAATTGAACTCCGTCTGCCATTCCTTGCTCCAATGGCTCATCTGATCAAGATCCTGTTGTATTCTGAACTAACCTTCTTCACTATCCACTACATATCCAATTTTGGTGTCTTGTGTAAACCTACTGACCATACCTCATATATTCACATCCAAGTCATTTATTTAAGGGCCCAATATCCATCCTTGCAGCACACTGCTGCTCACAGGCCTCCAGTCCGCAAAGCAACCCTCCATCATCCTCTGTCTCCTACCTTCAAGGCAGTTTTGTAATGGCTTGCTCTCCCTGAATTCCATGTTATCTCACCTTGCTAACCAGTCTGCTTTGTGGAACCTTTTTGAATGTCCATATAAACAACGTTCACTGCCTGGCTTAATCAATTTTCTTTGTCACTTCAAAACACTCACTCAAGTTAGTGAGATATAATTGTGCATGTACAAAGCCACATTTACTCTCCCTGTTATTCCCTACCTTTCCAAATAGAAGGATATCTGTCCCTCAGAATCCCTTCCAACAACTTGCCAGCCAATGACTTCAGGCGCACTGCTTTCTTGTTCAATGGCCTCTCCTTACCACCTTTTTAAAATAATGGCACCTCACCTGTCGCTATCAACGATACAAATACCTCAGGAGAGGCCCAACAATCACTTCCCCAGATTTCCAGAAAGTTCCAGGATACACCTGATCAGGTTCCAGGGCTTTATCCACCTTGATGCAATTTAAGACATCCAGTACCACCTCCTCTGTAACATGGATACTTTTCAAGTTATCACTGTTTATTTCTCCAATCTCTCGAGCTTCCATATATTTCTCCAGTAAAAATGACGTGAAATATTTGCATATCTTTCGCACCCCCTGTGGTTTCATAGACAATCTTGTTGACCTTTAAAGGGTCCTATTCTCTGGTCCAGTTAATCGTTTGTTGTGATATATTTGTTTTATCTCTTTGGATCCTACTCCAGGACATCCCAGAAAGGCCTACTTCAAGGACCGGAATTTTCCTCTGACTTGATCAACAATGCCCTCCAACACATACCCTCCACTTCCCACACCTCCGCTTTTACCCCACCCCTCCAGCCACAACAAAGAATATAAACCTGCGGTCTTCACCTTCCACACCACTAATCTCCAGATGCAGCGCATTAACCTCTGTTATTTCTGCTACCTAAAGTCAGACCCCATCACCAGAGACAAATTTCCCTCCCCAGCCCTATCTGTGTTCTGCAGAGACCATTCCCTCTGCACCTCGCATGTTCGGTCCACACCCTCCCATCAACCCATGCTCCACACCCTTGACCCTCCCTTGCCGCCACGGGAATGTAAAACGTGCGGCCACACCTCCCTCTGACCTCTGTCCAAGACCCCAAAAGGATCTTTTCACATCAGGCAGAGATTTGCCTGCACATCCAAAACCTCATCTACTGCATCTGGACACGATGGGAAATTTAACATGGTTCATCCAACTAATCTACACATCTTTGGACTGTGGGAGCAAACTGGAACACCCGAAGGAAACCCTTACAGATACTGGGGAGAATGTGCCAACTTGAACACATACAGTCACCCGAGGCTGCAATCAAACCCAGGTCCCTAGTGCTGAGGCAGCACTGAGCCACAATACCGTGGGATCTTTGGTGTTGATGTGCTGCCCCACTGATACCTCAGTCACTCACCCTGCCTCATGTCCTGATGACGGAGTGAAATTATCGCTAGACAGTTAATCCAGAGACCCAGATAATGATCTGGGGATCTGGGTTTGAATCCCATCACGGCAGATGGTGGAACGTGAATTCAATAAATATCTGGAAAAAATAATCTAGTGACCACAAAGAATCCATTGTCAATTGTTGGAAAACTCATCTGGTTCACTCATGACCTTTGGGGAAGGAAAATGCCATCCTTACCTGGTCTGGTCTTCATGGGACTCCAGACCTATAGTAACGTGGTTGACTCTTAACTGCCCTCTGGGTAAATGCAGCAATAAATGCTGGCCGAGCCAGTGACAGCCTCATCCTGTGAATGAATAAAGAAAACAGGTCACGTTTTCTTCCTTCTCTAGTAGGTACATCCTACAAACTGAATCTGAAATGTTCTCGTACACACTGAACAAATACCTTTCCATCCAAGCCCTTAACACTACAGCACTCCGAGGCCATGTTGGTAAAGTTAAAACCCCTTATCATTGCAACTACATTATTCTTACAGATAACGGAGATCTCTCGGTATAATTCGGTCTCAATTCCCTGCTGACTATTGGGAGAGGGTCTATAATACAATCACAATAAGATGATCATCCCTTTCTCATTTCTCAGTACCACCCAAATAACTGCCTGGATGTACTTCGAGGAATATCCAAAGATGCCACTCCCCCTGCTCTGTTGCCCCCTTCCAACCTTGCTATAGCATCTCTACCCTGGAACATTAAGCTGTTAGTCCTATCCATCTCTGAGTGATGCCTCTGTAATTGCTATAATATTCCAGTGCCATGTTGTTCATAGCCTGAGCCCATCTGCCTGATTTGTCAGGTCTCTTGCACTGAAACAAATGCAGTGTAACTGGTCCGTCCCACCTCATTCTGTGGCTTGCTCTTGCCTGCCTTGACAGTCTGACCTGTGAACATGTACAAGTCTCAGACTCACCTCTTTTCTCACTATCTCTTTAGGTTTACCCTGAATCCCTCACTGGTTTAATGCCTCCCGAGTGGCACGAGCAAATCTCCCTGCTCGTCAGGACCCCAGGCTTTCCCCTCCCCATGCCATTGGTACCAATGTACAATGACCTCCCACTGGTTATCCTCACCTTTGAGAAGATTCTGAACCATCTCGGAGTCATCCTTGACCCAGGCACCACCCCATTCTGATGTCTCACTGTCAGCTGCAGAAACGGCAGACTGTGCCCCTGACTAGAGAGTCCCCTATCACCATTTTTAATATACCTGTACAACTCTTGCTATTCATTTTTGTTTCTTGTCAATTTAAATACATGGTCAGTTTTCCTCCTTTTTACTCATCCGCTGCTATGTCATTTTTTCCTTGACTGCCTTTATTACCCACGGGTGGTTCACCTTTCTCTTCGAGTTCTCCATTTTGCCCTAAATTAACTTTTGCTCAGCGTTATGTTTAAAAAACCCATCATATTACAGTGACCAAGCATGTGATTTTTTTTTAAACATTGGATGCTTCAATGTTCTGATTGGGTTTTGCTGTTTAAAAGAAGAGCTGAGATCATCTGGAAAGGAGGTGGCAGCTGATTCACTGTTAATTTCCAAAATTAATTTGAATACTTACAAAAAGAAATTATTTGCAACACTGTGAGAGCAGGGGTATAGCCAAGTAGCTATTTTAAAAAGGTGGCACATTTGTGATGGGTTGAATAGGGGCCTCCGATTTCAAAAGCAAAATGTGATCCAAGTGGTTTCCTCCCACAATCCAAAGAAGTGCAGGTTCGGTGATTTGGTCTTGCTAATTTGCTCATAGTGTCCAGCGATGCACAGGTTTGGTGCCTTAATCAGGGTTAAATTTTGAGGAATAGATTTGATTGGAATAATCTTCGGAGGGTTGGTGTGGATTTGTTGGGCTGAAGGGCCTGTTTCCACAACATAGGGATTCAATGCTCTGAGTAATTTTGGAGATCTAACAGAATCCTGGTATGCAGAGGGTTCTCTGTCAGTTAAAATAGTATTGTACACTCAGCTTATGTTACCTATTGAAACAATTTGAGGTTGACTGCTCTGTACAGTTTCTCAGAACAGATGCTCTGGAACCAATCAGGGATCATCTGATAATGTGATTGATTAATGAGCTCAAAATAAGCGACCCTTTTGGTAAGATTCAATGCAGCATGATAGAATTTAGTTTTAGGATGAGGAATTTGCTTCTTCAACTAGTATCCAAATTTAAAGGCAGTCACAAGGGTATAAAGTAGCAGTTAGCTAAACTGGAATGGGACTATAGTTAGAATGTTAAAGCAGAAGAATATATTCAGTTATTTTATAATTCTCAACAATATCTATTGACTTGTAAAGGAAATGCACGATGAACAGCAGTACATAGGTGAGGGAATTATGAGGGACATCAAATTGAAAGAAAAGATGCACAAAACTGCAAAGATGATGGGAGACCAGAAGGTTTAAAAATTTCAAACTATCGAAGGATGAACAAAAAAAAAATGGAAGATAATTTGTTCCTTGTCAGAGAGACTGTTATAACATCTTTGCTCCCATTAATACCTTACTTATTTCCCAAAATTAGGATGGTAGCATTATCTTCTGGATTAGTAAGATAATTGGGCAAATTAACCCACCAGTTACTCAGCCAAAAACAAGGAAGGGTTTAAAGGGATATGGGCCAAATGCTCGTAAATGAGACTAGATTAATTTAGAATATCTGGTCAGCATGGATAAATTGGACCAAAGGGCCTGTCTCGAATTTGTCCATCTGAGTCTAACTGGCCATCTGTTTTTTTGAGAATCATCATTTTCTTTCATTGTTGGTTGATGCTCCATACCCTTGCTTGGTGAAACCCTTTTTCTCTCCCATGTTGTTGCACATGCGGTAATAAAGGTTGTTTAGCTCGGTTGGCTGGATTGCTGGTTTGTGATGCTAACAGCGCATGTTCAATTCCTGCATCAGCTGAGACTCGACTCCATCTTTTCAAACTTGTCCCTCACCTGAGGTGCGGTGACCCTCAGGTTAAACCACCACTTTTTCTGTCATGACAGAGCAGCCCTACTGCCTTCCAGGGCTATGGTGACTTTACGTTTACTCAGTTACAAGTGATTTGAAATTTTAAACTCTTTATTGTTTGGTGTATTTCCTTTTGGTGACTTTTGTTATGAAACCCAGCGACAGGGAAGGAAAATGTCTGATCATAAAAAGTGTGGATAAAGTCGTCTTGCAGGGAGGAGAAAATAAGGACTGCACATGCTGGAGATCAGAGTCAAGAATGTAGTCCTGTATACAAAACAGAACAAATCCAACCTGGCTATTTCCTGCCCTATTACCATCTCTCACCAGTAAAGTGATGGAAGGGGTCATCAACAATGCTAACAACCAGCACCTGCTCAGCAATAACCTGCTCAGTGATGCAGAGTTTGGGCTCTGCCAGGGCCACTCAGCTCTTGAGCTCATTACAGCCTTGGTTCAAACGTGGACAAAAGAGCTGAATTCCAGAGGGGAGGTGAGGTGACAGTTCTTGTCTTCAGAGCCGCATTTGTGGCACCAAGGAGGCTGAGCAAAATTGGAATCATTGGTTATTGGGGGCAAATTCTCCTCTGGTGTCATACCTGGGAAGCAGGGAGCTGGGTGTGGTTGTAGTAGGTCAGTCATTTCAGCTCCAGAACATCTCTGCAGGAGTTCCTCAGGGTACTGTCCTGGTTCCACTAATCTTCAGCCATTTCATCAATGACCTTCCCTCCATTATAAAGTCAGAATGTGCACTCACTGCTGAACATCCCCAATGTTCAGCACTATTTGTAACTCTTCAGATACTGAAGCAAACTATGTTTAAATGAAGCAAGGTCTGATTAATATACAGGATTGTGGCAAGAAATATTTGTACAACCCTAGTTAAAGACAATCTGCAATAAGAGACAATCTAACAACCATCCCTTTGCATAATTTTCCATCCCTGAATTTCCCTCTATTAAAACCCTGAGGGTTACCATTGACCAGAAACTCAACAGGACATACCACACCAACACAGAGTGGTTACAAGAGCAGGTCAGAGACCAGGAATACTGTGGCGAGCAACTCACCTCCAAAGTCTGTTCACCATCTCCAAGACCCACTCCAAAATGGCGATGGTATACTCACCGCTTGGCTGGAATGGTGGGGTTCCAACAACACAAGAAGCTTGACACCATCCAGGACATGCTAGCTGTTTGATTGGCACCACATCCACATGCACTCACTCCCCCCACCGCTAATGCTCAGTAACAGCAGTATGTACGATCTGAAGATGCATTGCAGAGATTCACCAAAAATCCTTCAGCAGCAACTTATAAACCTACAACCACTTAGATCTCAAAGGACAAGGCCAGCAGATCCATAGCAGTTTTTCTCATCTGGTAATCCCATAACCGGAATTAGTTGCATTTAAGACAGTATATAATTAACTAATAACTTGCAAAATTCAGTGTTACTAATTCAATTAAAGTACCTTCAGATAACGAGTGGACCATTGTGATATTTCTGCAGTGTTGCCCCCTTGCTGAAATAACATGCATATGTCTGGAACCTGCCTTATTTAACCCTAAATCATCTGTTTTCAACTTGTATCTGGCACAATAAATGTTAACAGATGATACAATAAAATCTAGACCACAAATCCTAAATATCAATTTCCAAAATATTCAGTGATGGATTTTGAATTGATTGTTTCACACCCCACTGCGAAAGAGTGTAATGGAGTGTTGAGACCAGACCTATAATTCCTCACCTGATAACTGGGAATTTATGATAGTCAAATGATATGTCAAGATCTGTACTTAACGTAGAAAGATAAAAATCCGAAACCCTAAATCAAATTGGTTAACTTTATCTGAAAACACACGAGGTGTATTGCTATAAAACTTTCTCTTAAATTGGAGATTAATTTATGACATGAAGGGGCGGGGAAATACATTGTGTCAAGTGGATCAGAAGGTTTCAGTTATGATTTTCCGCAGGTCTTTACAAAATGTGGGGTGAGTCCCTCCTTGAGGTCACAACATGAAGTTTTGGTGTCATGAGCTCCAAGGTAGCAATGGTCAAACCCTTCACCACCCAGACACTCTGCGTTTTAACAATTTACAAGCCTTAAAATGGTGTCACGGTGGGAACAGGTTTGAAAAACCCTGACCTACTACATCTTTTAAATAATTGACATTGAGTTGCGTAGGAGTTTATATCAAATTCTTCATTGTTTTTAATCCTTTTAGACTTGGAAGTATTGTGGTATCCTTTAATTCCATGACCTCCCACTCGTTTCAGGCTCTGTTTTAGTTTTGTAAAATGAGAGTCATGTTAATGCAAACCTTACTAAGTGAACTGAATGTCACAGTTCCAACATTGAAAGAGTGAAAGATGGCAATACTCTGGTTGCTCAGTGAGGTGCAGTCTTACATCTGCCTTGTCAAGTCTCTGCAGTCAGAACAGCAAAGATCAGAATCCCTGGGGCATTTCAGGAAAGTTCAGTAATACAGATGAAAGACTAAACGTTTCCCTCTTTGCCAAACATGCTGGTTGGTTGGAGATGAAGTACTCTGTCCTTATTCATATGATTGATTAGTTTGTTTGTGAGGTTGGGTGTGAAGTGGGATAGTAAATCACAGTGGTGTGAATTTGGAATATTGATTTAATTCACCCTCTTCTATTTTCTTTGCCTCATTCCAAAATATTTGTCAACAGACAAACAGAATTTAACTTTGCTTGTGAGTGTATCATCGAGGAACATTTCTTTATTCTGTATCCCAATGCTGCTGACATGCTCATCCTTTCTCAGAGGGATGTGTAAGCTGTGGTTGGACCATTCGGAAGGTAGTGCTTGAGATTCTCCTCCTATCCAAGACAGAAAGAGAAATGGAGCTGGTGTTGGCGTTACTGAGCTCTGTTGCTACTTGAAGTTAACGAATCTTAGCAGAAGGAGTTGCGTTGAGCCAGAAGGTGTCGGGAGGTTGGATATAAATTGTTGTATAGAATACTTGGAATTTTTGTTTAAAATGTGTCAGTTTAATAGTCCTTTCAGATTTTATATTTTTATTTAGAATTGAAATTACCGATATCAAATATAATTCAAGGCTTAGTGCTGCGTTTAGTGGCATGCTGGACAAGCTCACATGCATTTTCGATGATTTTAGCAATGAAAGGAAATCTGTGTTGATTTCTAATTTGAATTTCATCTTGCTTCAGAGCTATTTAATTTCCCCTTTTTTATCTTTTCTTTTAAACTGCATTCAAAATGAAGTTTGTTACTTTAATGCTTTTCTGCAGCTCCTTCGTAGATTCCCACAGAAAAGACAATTCCATCTCCCTCTTTTTTGCTTTGGGAGCAGTATTTTTGCAAGTTGACTGTTGGTATTTCTATCTGTAACTGGGTTGTTAATCTACCATTTTCTTCCTGTTCAGAGAAAAAGACATGGCATTGATGGAAGGATAACTCAATTGGGATTGTAACTGGATGATTGACACAAATACTCTGGCTGTATGAGCAGCTCAGCGGCTGGACATTCTGCAATGAATAACTGTCCAAAGCCTGAGAGGCACTTTTTGGGAGTGTGATGGAACATTCTCTATGTGCTTGGATGAATACTGCTCCAACAGCAAGGAAAAAGCTTTACATTGTCCTGAGCAAAGCAGCCCACTTGGTTGACACCCCACCCATTGACTTCTTTCTCAATGGCACACATTTGCAGCAGTGTCTACAATACATAAGATGCACTACAGTAACTAACCAAAGCTGTTTTGACAGCACCTTTTAAGGCCATGATCTGTGCCATCTTAAGACAATGGTAGCTACTGCTCCCTTACTAATGCTACCACCACCCAGTTCCCCTCAAAGCTGCATAACGTTTTGAATTGGAATCATATCATCAAACCTGTACCACATCCTGACGCACTGTGGGTGTACGTTCAAGAGGGCAGCATACCACCACTTAAGGGCAATTGGGAATGAGCAACAAATGCTGGTTTCATTGGCAACCCTCTTATTCCATGAAACCATCTTCAATAAAAGCAAGTAATGTAAATGTATCCTGTGGATACAGTGCAGCTGTGTATAAAATCTGCAGACACTGTGCTATGAACCTAACCTGTTTTGATAGTATTCTTGCTAGAACGCTACATTTAACTGAAAATTTATTCATTAATCGATCATGAGAGGGGAAACAGCTTTGTCATTTTGAAGCAATGTCATGGTATTTCATGATAATCCAGTTGAATTAAAGATCTCTTTGTCTTATACAATGTGATGTGAAAGTTTCGATATAATGGCCTTGATTATATGGTAGGCTGTACTACATTTCTGAATAAAATTCACCCAGAATTACTGGAATTATTGAAAAATCATGCAGAATTTTAAGTATGAATTATGTTTGTTGTGTGAATGTTGTAATATTGGAAAACTAATAGAAACTAGCACCTTCTCCCAGGGTGAATTAAATACCAATGGAACTTTGTAATGATTGTGTTTATATAAATCTTTAAAGAGGCTGTTTAAAAAAATAGAAGATTTTCTTTTGTGATCCAGATAAGAAATTGACATGTTTTAGAAATATTTGACTTTTTTTCCTGTTTGAAACAATAAAAAGCAAGTGTTGTAGTAAGGCGCTTGAGCCTGCTCTGTCATTCAATACGATCATGGCTGATCATCCAAATGCAGACCTTGTTCCCTCTTTCACCGCATACCATTTGATCTCTTTAGCCCTAAGAACTATATCTAACCATTAAAAATATTCAATGTCTTGTCCTGAAATACATTCTGTGACAGACTATTTTGTGAGTTCCCCAGTATCTGGATGAAAATATGTCTCCTTCTCTCCCTTCTGAATACCCTAATCTTATATCCTTTAGACGATGCCCACTGGTTCAGGCCTACCCCACCATGAAGGCCAACATACCATTTGCCTTCACTACCTGCTGCACCTGCATGCTCACTCTCAGTGACTGGTGGACAAAGACACCTTTAGTTGCACCTCCCCTTTTCCTTTTATATTCAGATAATTTCCCGTTCTGTTTTTGCAACAAAAAATCAATCAACTTATCCAAATCACACTGAAGCATCTTTGTATCATCCTCACAGTCCATCCTCCTCACAGTTCACCCTTGCACCCAGCTTTGTGTCGTCCTCAAATAGAAATAGTAATAGATCCCCCATTTAAATCATCCGTATATATTGTAAATAACTGGGTTTGAAACATTGATCTCTGTAGTACCTCACTGGTTACTGGCTGCCACTCAGAAAATTACCTGTTTGTTCCAGCTCTTTGTTTCCTGTCTGTCAACTAGCTCCCTGTCCATTGAAATACACTAACCCCAATCTCAAACCTGTTCTTTGGTCGGATCACCTGGTAGTTGCCTGTAGTGTTCTTGGTTGTGCAGTTGTCGGTTCACTTCCTTGCAGTAATCTGTTCTATTCTGAATGACACTGGCTCCTCCTTTATCTGCTGGTTTGATGGACAATATTGTGATTGGTTTTGAGAGCCTGGATGGCATTGCGTTGTGAACGGGTGATGTTTCGCTCTACATGGCAGGTACTCATGTGACTCAGCCAACGTTGTCTATCTTATAAGTTGCAGGCAAGGATGCTCAGAGGCATGGTACATTGGGGAAACCGAGCAAAGGCTACGACAATGGATGAATGGGCACCATACAACAATCAACAGACAGGAGTGCTCCCTTCCAGTTGGGGAACACTTCAGTGGTCCAGGACATTCGACCTCGGACCTTCGGGTGACCATCCTCCAAGGCGGACTTCGGGACAGGCAGCAGCGAAAAATGGCTGAGCAGAGGCTGAAAGCTAAGTTTGGTACCCATAGGGAGGGCCTCAACCGGGACCTTGGGTTCATGTCACATTATAGGTGACCACCATTGCACTATACACACACACAGATATTCCTACAAACACACACACTCTCACAAAGCACTCCTATAGACACATGCACACGGACACACATATATATACACACACACACACACACACACACAAAACCCCCAACCCAGAGAGACACACACAGAGAGACAGACAAAGACCCACATGCATTGTGGGATGAATTTGTCCTTGCAGGGTTACATTGTACTTTACTCAAAAACTGCAAGAATTCATGTAGCACTCTGTTATCTCACTTTTTAGATTAGAATCAATCTAAACATCATGGCATCGACAGAGAACACTGGGGTGTAACACCTTCAACATATTGTCCACCTCTCACCATTGTTAACAGCTAACCTGAGAATGCAACCGTATTAAAAATGGTTTTGTGATTTACACATGAAAGAAGTGAAACCATCATGATATTCTAACAGATGAAAGGCTTAACAATCAATTTTTCAATGTATTATTTCAGTTATATCACACTGTAAATTTTTACTATAAATTCTGTGTGTTAGGATTGAGCCCTCCACTACCACCTGATGAAGGAGTGACGCTCCGAAAGCTAGTGTGCTTCCAATTAAACTTGTTAGACTATAACCTGGTGTTGTGAGATTTGTAACTTTGTACACCCCAATCCAACACTGACATCTCCAAATCATTCCAAATTCTACTTTCCTTCTGCTTTGCCCGAATGTTATATTTAGCGAGAAAAAGGTCATTGACCAGAAAGATTAATACTGCCTGAGCTTTACAGTGCTTCCAGATATCGCGGAGCTGCAGTATTTTGTTTTGCACTCAGCCATTTATTGTTCTCACTTAAATGGCTGTTTAAATTGTTTCTTTGTGAAATATCACAAACTTAACTTGGATGGATGAATTTAGGGTTCCCTTTACCAATCTTGGGAGAAAACATGTCAGTGTTTAAAGTGCTGATAAAGTACAATAAACTGATAATTAGTAGAAAGGGTTGAGAGGGATATGGAACAAATGCTGGCAAATGGGACTAGATTAATTTATGATATCTGGTCAGCATGGGCAAGCTGGACTGAAGGGTTTGATTTCGTGTTGTACAACTGTGACATCATTCTCTCAATTATTCAAGCAGTTGAATACTTCGAGGAGGAAAAGGAGGATTTTTGCAGAGAATGCAACTGAAATGATGATCGAGGTATATCAAACTCACATTATTTCATGACCTTTTCATCTGGGTTCTTCAATGACCAAACCTGTTTTGTTATCTGAATAACTATGTATCATGTGATTTGTTTTGCACAAAATATTTCATTAGGATCTAGTGAATTGTTTAAGAAGTGTTCATTTTTAAAACATAGGCAGCTTGTTTGTTAATCAAGAAAAGGTTGGCGTTTTACTTCCACTGATTCATTGTTCTATAAAAGATAACAAGCTTTTTATCTGTTCGGGGCACTGAATATATGGAAGTCAATTCTGAAGGAAAAAATCCTCATTGGTAATGTTCCCACACATGTGGAGTAATTGCTTCTGGTCACTCTTCAGGCTCTAGAGGCGAGGAAATAAATGAGTTGGCCAAAGTTAGCAACATCATTTGGATGGACTGTACTCGTTGGGGAAACTTGCAGGATCTGTAGAAGAATCATGTGTTTCTGAGCATATGCAATAAACCTGAACATTGTTATTTTTTCACAGAGATTAGGACCTGATCGGAGCAGCAATGAAGCTAGTATTGTTTTTTTTTAATTTCAGAGCTTGCCAAATTAATGTTGGTCAATGTAGGTGACATTATAAAAGCACTTTCATAGTCCCCAGCAAGACATTTGGTCCCAGTTTTGTCGGTCCATCCATTCAAATGGATAAGAGGTATTTTAAATGTGAGCACTCCATTTAACTCTTTGAATTGAATACTTCAGTGGTTACGTCCTCTTGGATTCTTAATTTCAAATTACTGAATGTGATTTTTTGTCCCCTCTGAATTTGCCAAGCACTGGGCAGTTCTGGAATATTCCGAATATTTACAATAGATGCATTCACACTATTGAAGGCAACCTGGCAGATTTGAATACCATTCAGGTAGTCAAAAACAATATATACATAACTTTATGAATTGCTTACTGTACACCAACAACGTAAGCCAAGTATTAGTGAAACCACAGATTGTGTCCCATGCATTCCCAAATCTAAACAGTGCATTCCAGATATGCTCACTATCACCATCAGGGAGCAGTCTCCCAAAGTGCTCCAGAATTTAGAAAGCGAACACACTGCCCTCCAAAGGTAAATCTGCTGTCACAGGCTTCAGTCTTATTGCATACAATGACATTTATTGTCCAGTTCTTTAATGTGACAATTGATTTTACAAACAATTTATAAAATACTTTAAATCCTGAAGAAATGTGATGTCATCCCTTTGTAGAAGTGAATGGAAAGTGTGATGTTTGCTTGACCTTTGGCTCTATGTATCAGACTGAACTGAACCTTTAACAAGATGTGGGATGTTTCCAACACACTTTGTTTAAAAAAGCAAAGATTATGCTCTGAGATTTAAATGTTCAATCAGGTTTGATCAAAAAGCCTTCCAAAAATTGAGAGTTTGAACTCAGCCCCTTTAAAGAGACATGTTCTCGGCCTTCATTTTTGTGACATGTGATCATACTTTGGTAAAGGTAGCTGTGTACAACACTGCAGGATGTTGTGCTGAAGTGCCTCATTGGTTAGATGAGCTTTATTACTGGTGTAACTTGGCTAATTTTGAGATGGAATGTTCCTTTGAGTTAAATCTTGTTTTTAAACTGAGGCATGCTTGTGTAACGCAAGTGTTAACACTACGCTCATGTTTACAATGAACCTTTCACTTTTGCAGATTAGTAATTTTCCGATCTGTTTTGTAAATAAAGTTCACTATAGAAATCACAGTGCTGGAGAACCGCAGGTCCAGCAGCATCTCTGAGGGAAAAACTTTGTAAGTTACAAGTCCAGTGACGTTTTGTCCGTTCAGACAAAGTCAGTGAACTTCAAATGTAACATTTTTTTCTCTTCACAGATACCCTCAGAACTGCTGAGTTTCTCCAGCACTTTGTTTCTGGGGTTCAGATCTCCAGCACCTGCAGTTTATTGTTTTGTGATCGATCCTATGATTTGACTTGGGAGCGAGAGGCAGCAAGTGTGATCAACTAGGATAAAACACCCCAACCATGGAAAAAAAAACACATATCTTTATACTTTGCAAAACATTACTGTAAATAAGAAATGCAATTAAGCTAAGTGCAAGGCGGCATACCACCTGCCTTGTCTCAAACTTGCTACTCATCTTTGAGGACTAATCTGTCAGAATTTTGTTTGCTCGCTTCCTTGGAGATCACAGTCCACAAATATCCCAGTTCCAATTCCTGGGCCGGGCCCGGGTACCACATTGCAGTGGGGTGGGGAGATTTGTGTCAGCCTGAAGTTTTTGTTAAGAGCAACATTGCGGGTTGAAGTTGACGATTTTGACTAATATGGTATCATCAAACTTGGAGGAAATCCTTCCGAATGTATTGATCAACTGTACTGAGTTTGTTTACATCCAGTCTTGTTAGTAGTGCTGTAATATTCTAAGTTAAGAATCACACAATACCAGGTTATAGTCCAATAGGTTTAATTGGAAGCACACTAGCTTTCAGAGCGCCGCTCCTTCATCAGGTGATTGTGCAGTGCACAATTCAAAGGCACAGAATTTATAGCAAAAATTTACAGTGTGATGTAGCTGAAATTCTTCATTGAAAAATACCTTGATTGTCTGTTGAGTCTTCCATCTGTTCGAATCCCATGATAGTTTCACTTCTTTCATGTGTCAATCACCAAACCTGTTTTTAAAAGTTGCATTCCTGACACTGGCCCACCAAATCACTCATTGAATTAATCACTGCACAGTCTCAACAAAAGAATGAATCTGGATGGACCACATCACATCTACCAATGCACTGGAAAATACAACAACACAATCAGCCCTCTTGACCCTGCAACTTCTGTCTCACGGTGGGCTAACAACAGCAGCAGAACTGTACTCCAGCCAAATCTGAAATCTCATGGCCTGGAATATCCCCCACTCAACCAATAACATCAAGCCAGGGGATTAATCCTGGCTCAATGGAGAATGCAGGAAGGCATGCCAGGAGCAATTCCAGGCATACCTCAAAATGAGGTGACAACCTGGTGAAGCTAACCAATGTGCATTCCACACAGCGCAAACAACACCAAATAGAACTACGTGATCCAACAATCAATAGATCAGATCTGAGCTCTGCCACACCTCGTCATGAATGGTGTTGGACAATTAAACAACTCACTGGAGGGAGCAGAACAGATATCCTCACCCTTACTAATGGAGGAGCCTCACACATTCATGCAACAGACAAGACAACAGCATTTACAGCAATCTTCAGCCAGCAGTGCCAAGTGGATGAGCCTTCTCCATTGGTCCCTGACATCACAGATGTGAATCGAATTGGTTGAAAACTCATTTCAAATCTGATCAAGAAATGGACAAGTAGTGTAAAGGCTATGGGCCCTGCCAACATTGTGGCAATAAGACTGATGGCTGTGCTCCAGAACTTGCTACACACCAAGATAATTACTGCTCCAGCACTGGCACCTACCGACATTGTGGAACATTTCCAAGTATTGTTCAACACAAAAACGCAGGACACATCCAACGCAGCCAATTTCCCTCCATCAGTCCACACTCGCTCAGCAGTGAAGTGATGGAAGGTGTCATCAACAGTGCTGTCAAGCACCTGCTCAGCTATAACCTGCCAAGTGATGCCCAGTTTGGGTTCTGCCAGGGCCACGCAGTTCCTGAGCTTGTTACAGACTTGATTCATAAACTGACAAACAGCTGAATCCTAGAGGTGAGGGTGACAGCCCAGTCCCACCCCAAGACCACTATTTCGACTTCAGAGATGTCACCAAACCTCACCACAGTCTCAGCTCATTTACCAAAACTCTCATTCATTCCTTTTGTTAACTCTAGATTTCATTTTCTAAACCCATTCCTGGCCAGCATCCCACAATCACCCTCCCTATAATCTCCAGAATATTGAAAACTCTACCGCCCAAGTGCTCACTTGTACCAGAACTTGCTGATCCATCAACAGGCTCCCATTTATAAGGAACAACAACAATCTACTTTCACACCCCTGATTTAATTCCTGGCTGTAATCATTCCTAACTCCATGCACCAGACACCCTTTCACATCTCAATAACTCATTTTAGTTTAGACTCCCAATGATGTGTTTATTTTTGAGTTCAGCTGTGTGACTGTTTCTATAGATTCCAAGGCAACATGGTCTGGAATTCCCACCCTCTATGATCTGCTTTCTTCCTTAAAGGCATTCCTGAAAAATTGCTTATTTGGCAATGGTTTTTGTCACTGGACATAATATTCTCCATCTGTGGCCTTATGTCAAAAGTTCTCGATATTTTTTGTGAAATTAAAAACATGTTGATTTGTACAGATATCTTCTACTCTTCACTATCTCTGAGTGAATAATCTGTAATGTCTCCTACCCAACCGTTTTGTGGGAGCGCCTTCACCATACAAACTGCAGCAGTAGAAGGAAGTCAAACATCACCCTCTCCACAGGCAACAGGGCTTTGGCAATGATCACTGGTATCTGTGGAAGGAGAAATACAGATGATGTTTCAGGAAATGCAATATGAATTAGAGGGATTGAAAATGGTGCAGAATTTGACTGTCAGAATTGGAAGAAAAATCCTCTCACTATTGGAAAAAAAGAATTCTTGACTGTCAAAGATATTGTGGAAAAAAATAACCTGATAATGGAGCAGCATACGGTCAGGAGCCGGGCAGCAGTGAATAATGCATTTACGAAAAGGTCTGTGAACATAATAGTAAAATACTAAACATGGCAAAAATACAATCATGTGAGACTGAGGAAGCTAGATAACGAACAAGTGGATATCAAGGAGCCCAGAAGTGAATCAGAGCAGTGTTCACTTTTATGATCCCACAGTCAGAGATGTCTAACACAGAAACAGACTCTTCGGTCCAACCCATCTATGCCAACCAGATATTCAAGTCTAATCTATTCCCATTTGCCAGCACTTGGCCGACATCCCTCTGAACCCTTCCTATTCAAATGTTTTTTAAGTGTTACAATTTTATTTACCCTTTAGGCTCCTTTTGAATTTCCCCCTCTCACCCTAAACCTATATCCTCTAGTTCTGGGCTCCACCGCCCCAGGGTAAACACCTAGTCTATTTAGGAGAAAGTGAGGACTGCAGATGCTGGAGATCAGAGCTGAAATATGTGTTGCTGGAAAAGCGCAGCAGGTGAGGCAGCATCCAAGGAGCAGGAGAATCGATGTTTTGGGCATAAGCCCTTCTTCAGGAAACATCGATTCTCCTGCTCCTTAGATGCTGCCTGATCTGCTGCGCTTCTCCAACAACACATTTAGGGGCTGCACGGTGGCACAGTGGTTAGCACTGCTACCTCACAGCGCCAGAGACCTGGGTTCAATTCCTGCCTCAGGCGACTGACTGTGTGGAGTTTGCACATTCTCTGCGTGGGTTTCCTCCGGGTGCTCCGCTTTCCTCCCACAGTCCAAAGACGTGCAGGTCAGGTGTATTGGCCATGCTAAATTGCCCGTAGTGTTAGGTAAGGGGTAGATGTAGGGGTGGGTTGCGCTTCGACGGAGCGGAATGGGCGTGTTGGGCCGAAGGGCCTGTTTCCACACTGTAAGTAATCTAATCTAATTTTTCAGCCTTCATCCTAATGCGACACCAGCACCTGCAAGTCAAGAGTGAGGGAGGAATGCAAAATATAAGAACCAAAGAACTAGGAACAGGAGAACGCCGTCGTGCCCTTT
Organism: Chiloscyllium punctatum; assembly: GCF_047496795.1. Lineage (NCBI taxonomy): Eukaryota > Metazoa > Chordata > Chondrichthyes > Orectolobiformes > Hemiscylliidae > Chiloscyllium > Chiloscyllium punctatum. The sequence goes on from NC_092756.1 coordinate 2,825,220, forward strand.
TAGCTTGCAATTCCATTCAATAAGATCATGGCTGATCATGTTGTGGACGCAGAACCATTTACCCATGTTCTCACCGTATCCCTTAATTAATTATTTCTTTTTAATAAAATCTACCTTAGCTTTAAAAACGTTTACTGAACTAGCATCAACTACTTCCCTGGGCAATGAATTCCATCGAGGTCAAGACGTTCCTTCTCAATGTAGTCCTCAATTTGCTGCCTCTAAACTTGAAGTGATCCCCTCTTGTCCTGGCTTCACCTGCCAGTGGATGCTGTCTCCTCTACATTGGGGAGACTGGACGTCTCCTAGCAGAGTGCTTTAGGGAACATCTCCAGGACACCTGCACCAAACAACCACACCGCCCTGTGGCCCAATATTTCAACTTTTTCTCCCACTCTGCCAAGGACATGGAGGCCCTGGGCCTTCTTCACCGCCGCTCCCTCACCACCTGAAGTCTGGAGGAAGAACGCCTCTTCTTCCGCCTCGGAACACTTCAACCCCAGGGCATCAATGTGGGCTTCAACAGTTTCCTCATTCCCCCTTCCTCCACCTCACCCCAGTTCCAAACATCCAGCTCAGCACTGTCCCCATAACTTGTCCTGACTTGCCCTACCTGCCTATCTTCTGTTCCACCTATCCACTCCACCCTTCCCCCCGACCTATCACCTTCATCCCCTCCCCACACACCTATTCTACTCTATGCTACTTTCCCCCCACCCCCATCGCCCTCTCACTTAGCTATTCATGCTTCAGGCAGTCTGCCTGTATTCCTGAAACGTCGATTTTACTGCTCCTCGGATGCTGCCTGAACTGCTGTGCTCTTCCAGCACCACTAATCCAGGGTCTGGTTTCCAGCATCTGCAGTCATTGTTTTTACCTAGTGGAAACATCCTCTTTACTTCTATTTTATCCATTCCACTCATTATTTTATGTGTTTCCATTGTTCTGAATTCCAATGGATATCATCCCAATCTACTCAATCTCTGTGAATCCAACCCCCTCAACTCCGGAATCAACCGAGTTAACCTCCTCTGCATTCCCTCTAGTGCCAGTACATCCTTTCTCAAGTAAGACGGCAGAAACTGCATGCAGTACTCCAGGTGTGGCCTCACCAGCACCCAAATACTGCTCGAACATAACCTTTGCTTTTAAACGCAATCCCTTCAAGTCAGTCCAAGTTATGGGGACAGTGCTGAGCTGGATGTTTGGAACTGGGGTGAGGTGGAGGAAGGGGGAATGAGGAAACTGTTGAAGCCCACATTGATGCCCTGGGGTTGAAGTGTTCCGCAATGAAGGTCAAAATTCCATTTGCTTTCTGAATTGATTGTTGTACCTGGTGACCAACCCTCATGCAGAAAGCTCCTCAGGTGCCTCTGCATAGCAAATGATGCAACTTTTAAAAATTCAATTCATAATCTCTTTTTTAATGTTACTCCAACCAAACAGTATGACTTTACATTTATGAACATTATATTCCAAATGCCAGACCATTGCCCAGTCACTCAATATATCTATGTTCCTCTGCAAAGTTTCACAGTCCTTCGCACACTTTGTTCTGCTACTCATCTTAGTGTCATATGCAAACTTTGACACCCTACATGTGGTCCCCAACTCCAAATCATCTGTATCAATTGTATATAATTGCAGTCCCAACACTGATCCCTGAGACACACTACTAATCACTGATTGCCAACCAGAATAGTACTCATTTATCCCCACAGTTTGCTTCCTGTTAGTCAACCAATCTTCTATCCATGCTAATACCCTACCTCTAACGCCATGCACCCTTATATTATGTAACAGCCTCTTGCACAGCACCTTGTTGAATGACTTTTGGAAATCTGGGTACACCGCATCCACTGGGTCCCAGTTGTCCACCTTGCTCGAAATGTCTTCATAGAATTCCAAACGATTTGTGAAGCATGACCTGCCCTTCATTAACCCATGCTGTGTCTCTGCAATGGGACAATTTCTATCGAGATTCCCTGCTATTTCTTCCTTGATAATAGACCCAAGCATCTTTCCCACTACAGAGAATAAGGTTACTGTTGGGTAATTCCCCATCTTTTTTCCACCTACTTTTTAAAACAGTGGTGTCACTTTTGCTGCTTTACAATCTACTGGGACTGCCACAGTGTCCAGTGAAGTTTGGAAAATTGTTGCCAGTGCATTTGCTATTTCTCCTGGCATCTCTTTTCGTACCCTGGGATGCATTCCATCAGGGTCAGAAGACTTTTCTGTGATTAACTCAATTACCTCCAACAGTCCAACACTCGCTGTTCCGTAATAACGATAGTTTCCAAAGCCTCATCTACCTTTGTCTCTTTGCTAACTATTGGCAAGATATAAGGATTCTCCACTGTGATATCTCATAACTTAATGCTCCATCTCATTTTCCAAAGGACCAACACTTACTTTAGCCACTCTTTTCTTGTTCAATATAAAATTTTCCTCTCTGTCTTTATACTCTGTGCTCATTTATTTTTCTCATGTTCTATCTTACATTTCTTTGTAGCTCTTCTGTTGCTTTCTGTTGACCTTTAAAGTTTTCCCAGTTCGAGTTTCAGGCTGTTTTTGGCCACTTTGCATGCCTTCTTTTTCAATTTGATCGTTTTCCTTAGATACCCATCGCAGAATATACCTCTTCTGACAGTCCTTTCATTTCACTGGAATATACCTTTGATGAGCACTTTCTAAAGTGTCTTTGAAAATCTTCCACTGCTCATCAACTGTTCCATAAAATCTTTGTTTCCGGTCTACTTTATCCAGGTTGTCCCTCATTCTATTGTAGTTCCCTGTGTTGAAGCACAGGACCCAGGTATTAGATTTTATCTTCACACTCTCCATATGTATTCTAAATTCAACCATACAGTGATCACTTCTTCCAAGAGGATCCCTAACCCTGAAGTCACTATATAATTCCTGTCTCATTGCACAGGGGCCAGATCTTGGATAGATTGCTCCCTTGTCAGTTCCATGTCATACTGTTCAAGAAAACTATCATGGACACACTTAATAAACTCAAGGCTACCCTGACTGAGCTGGTTTGACCAATCTCCATGTAGATTAAAATCACCCATGATAATAACCATGCCATTTTTACAGGCATTCGTTATTTATTTGTTTATTGCCCATCCCAATGTGATGTTATTATTTGGTGGCCTGCACACTAACCTGTCAGTGACTTTCTTGTTAGAATTTTGAATGCATCATTCCTGTTTCTCCTAATGTACAGCAATAACAACAACTACTTGCATTGTATGGAACTTTCACAATGGCAAATCTCCTAAGGTGCTTCATGGATGATCAAAACATTGATTAAGGAGAATGATTTTAAAATACATCTTAAAAGGAGGATAGAGAAGGCTAGGGAGGCTACTCCACAGACTTCTGCACATGACGGCTCCAATTGTGGAGTGATGCAGGTGGGGTGGGTTGGAAAGGGAACATGCAAAGGGGAAATGGAGGTGCGCAGGCAGTGCGTAAGGTCTTAAGGACAGAGGAGGTTCCAGACTGAGTCTGTCTGTCAGAGAGTATGGCTGCCTCATGGAGTTTGAAGCACTGCAATGGGTCCATGCATATCATGTAAGTCGAGGAGAGTATAACGGTGGCTGAGAGAAATTTTGATGAGGACTCGTCTCCTGAGGTAGTGTGGGCTGAGGTTAGAAACAGTAGAGGAGAGGTCACACTGCTTAGACTTTTTTAAAAAGGCCTCCGCACAGTTCCAGGGAGGTACAAGAGAGGATTAGCAAAATTATTCTGGGTAGGAATGAAAGGAACAGGGTGGTCATTATGGGGGACTTTCACTTCCCCAACATTGACTGGAACTGGTCTAACTCTCGTACGTTGGATAGATCAGTTTTTGTCCAATGTGTACAGGAGGGTTTCCTGACACAGTATGTCGAAGGGCGGACAAGAGGGGAGGCCACACTGGATCTGGAGCTTGGTAATGAACCAGAGTAAGTGTTTGATTTACTTGTAGGTGAGCACTTTGGAGAGAGTGATCATAATTCAGTTATGTTTAGTTTAGCGATGAAAAGGGATAGATACATGCCACAGGTCAAGTGTTATCGATGGGGTAGGGGCAATTATAATGCGATTCCGCAAGAATTGGGATGCATAGAATGGGGTAGCAAAAGGCAGGGGGTGCAGACTATTGAAATGTGGAGCTGCTTTAAGGAACAGATATTGCATATCCTTGACGGATATGTTCCTGTCAGGCAGGAAGGAAGTGATATGGTAAGGGAATCGTTGTTTACTACAGAAATTGGATCTCTTGTTAAGAAGAAGAAGAAGGAGGCTTCTGTGTTGATGAGGCAAAATGGAACAGATGAGGCGATGGAGTGTTACAGATCAACTAGAAAGGATTTAATGAGAGAGTTAAGAAGGGCAAAGAGAGCACACAAGCAGTCTTTCGTGAATAGAATTAAGGAGAACCCTAAAGCTTTCTATAGGTATGTGAGGAACAAAAGCATAGGGTAGGAATAGAGCCAGTCAAAGTCAGAAGTGGGAAGTTGAGTGTGGACCCTGTGGAGATCAGAGAGGTGCTAAACAAACATTTCTCATCGGTTTTCACTCAGGAAAAAGAGAATATTATAGAGGAGAAGAATGTGGTACGAGATATTAGACTAGAAACGATCGAGGTTAGTTACGAAGAGGTGCTATCAATTCAAGAAGGAGTGAAAGTAGACAAGTCCCCTAGGCTGGATGGGATTTATCCGAGGATTCTCTGGGAAGCTAGGGAGGAGATAGCAAAGCCGTTGGCTTTGGTATTTGAGTCATCATTGTCTATAGGTTTGGTACCAGAGGACTGGAGGATTGCAAATGTTGTGCTCTTGATCAAGAAGGGTAGTGGAGATGACCCAGGTAATTATAGACCAGTGTATCTTACTTCTGTTGTTGGAAAGGTATTGGAAAGGATTATAAGAGACAAGATTTCTAATCACCTAGCGAACACCAATTTGATTTCAGATAGTCAACATTGTTTCGTCAAGGGCAGGACATGTCTCACAAACCTCTGAGTTTTTTTGAGAAGGCAGACAAACATATAGATGAGGGTAGGGCAGTTCACGTGGTAGACATGGACTTCAATAAAGCCTTTCATAAGGTTCCACATGGTAGGCTGTTGGAGAAAATGCAGACATGGAATTGAGGGCGATTTAGCAGTTTGGATTAGAAACTGGCTTTCTGAAAGAAGACAGCGAATGGTGGTTGATGGAAAATATTCAACCTGGAGTCTGGTTACTAGTGGTGTGCCACAAGGACCTGTTTTGTGACCACTGCTGTTTGTCATTTTTATAAATTACTTAGACATAGGCATAGGTTGATTTATCAGTAAATTTGCAGACGACACTAAAGTCGGTGGAGTAGTGGACAGTGTGGTAGAATTTTACAGGTACTCAGGCAGACTTGGATAAACTGCAGAATTGGGCTGAGATGTGGCAAATGGAGATCAATGCAGCTAAATGTGAGGTGATGCACTTTAGGAAGAATAACAGGATGGCAGAGTACTGGGTCAATGGAAAGATTCTTGGTGGTGTGGGTGTGAAGAGGGATGTTGGAGTCCATGTACATAGGTTCCTGAAAGTTGAGACTTAGGTGGAGATTACAGTTAAGGCAGCATGCAGTGTATTAGGTTTCATTCGTTGAGGGATTGAGTTCCGGAGCAGCAATTTCATTCTGCAACTGTACAAAATGTTGGTGCGACCATACTTGGAATATTGTGTGCAGTTCTGGTGCCCATAATTCGGGAAGGATGTGGAACATTGGAAAAGTTGCAGAAGAGATTTACCAGGATGTTGCCTGGTCTGGAGGGAAGGTCTTTTGAGGAAAGGTTAAGAGACTTGAACCTGTTCTCATTGGCAAGAAGGCGGCTAAGAGGGGATTTGACAGAGACTTACAAGATGATCAGAGGATTAGATAGGTTCGACAGTGAAAGTCTTTTTCCTAGGATGATGACATCAGCATGTTCAAGGGGGTATAACTACAAAATGAGGTGTGATGGATTTAAGACAGATGTCAGAGGCAGATTCTTCACTCAGAGTTGTTAGGGCGTGGAATGTGATAACTGCTAATGTAGTTAACTCAGCCACATTAGAGAGGTTTAAACAATCCTTTAGATAAGCACATGGGTGAGTTTGGGATAGTGTAGGGTGACGAGCTCAGAATACTTCACTGGTCGGTGCAACATGAAGGGCCGAAGGGCCTGTTCTGCACTGTATTGTTCTATGACGAAAGTGCTACAAGAGATTTCTACTATCTTAAACAGTGATGAATGTTGTATTGTGGGCTTACGAAACGTCATTGATCTCTACCAAACATGTACGAGGCAAAGCCAGGGCAATAACAAGATGTTGCGACAGGAGGGGAACTGGTACCTCCATAAAATTCCCTACTCCTTCTCACCTATTTCACCTCCAAAACCGAGTGCGTTCCAGAAAAGCATCTCTATCTCCCACCACGACACTTTACCCCACAACTGTGGTATCTGGCTGTGCACTAGGAGTGCAACAGTCTATACTAGGACCCACTGGGGTCCTGAAACACTTGGTAAAGGTGAAAATCTTCTGGGCATTGACAGCCGCACCACGTTGTATGCATTTTCTATGTTTCTAACTCTGTTCCGGACTTCCCTTATTTCTCCGAATGAACCTGTTCAAAGTTTTTATTACACACACCTGCACAAGCTATGAATTGAACTCAGGCCTCTCGGTCCAAGATTTGGGATGTTTTCACCGCATCACAAGGAATCGACTCTAACTTCCCTTGTCCCTTACCTTGCTGAGTCACGTCTGAATCTACTCTGCAATTGGGACGAAGGGGCGGAACTGGAGGACCGAGCAGCGGCCGATCCTCCAACCAGAGTGAGTGAGGAGCGGGGCCACAGCATTCTCCAGGAGTGAAGGCTTCAGGATTGGTCAGAAAACAAACTGTTTTGCAGGATTGAGCGTTCCCACCACATAGTGGAATATTAAACCTCTCTCACAAATCAATGTGATATTTTAAGAAATAGTTGAGATGTAAATCTGATAACGTATATATTTCCAATCGATTTGCACAACTCGAGTAAGAAACTTCTTTTCAAACTCCCAGAACGATTGCTAATTTACATACCTAGCCGGTATGGTTGAGTTGGACCGAATAACCTGTTCACATGCTAGAAATCTCTATGACTATACTCGACAAAGCAATTGTTAATGACTAATATTTTACCCATCAGTCTGTGCAGATATGAATATTCTCTACAAACTCACCGATAACCTCAGACGCACGCGGAGTTTTGTTTCTATGCAGAGCATGCGCAGTGTCACATTGGTCAGGACAGAGAGAGAGAGAGAGAGAGAGAGAAATGGAGCAGCTTTCTCCGGCAGCGGCTGCGATCGGCTCCAGAAAGCGGCGCTCAGAGCCGGTGTGTGGGAGCCTCGCTGGGAGAAAGGAGCGGAGAGAATTCACAAGTCCCGGATAAAGGTTAAAAAAAACTCGTAGAAGACCCTCCAGGCCCTGGTCGGGAGGTGGCGGTCTCTGATCAGGGAAATGGTCCAGGGTCACGGCCGCCATTTATTTGAGAGAAGAGGGAGCGTGGGACTGAGGGTCGCCATCTTGAGAAGGTCAAGGTGCAGGAGGGCGGGGTTATCGGGATCTGTAGAACAATAAGAGGAAAGGGAAGCCCCATTGTTATTGATTAATTCCACGAACACAGCTTCACTGGGCGGTCCTGCAGGAATATCCTCTCTCAGTCCTGCTGGGATGTTTCACCCAGTTAGAACCAGCAGCTCTCCTCCTCTCTCAGCTCCCCTTCTGTCCTTCCTGCAGCATCTGAACCCTGGAACATTGAGCTGCCTGTCCTGTCCCTCCCTCAGCTGTGTTTCTGTAATGGGGTAAAAACAATGACTGCAGATGCTGAAAACCAAATACTGGATTAGTGGTGCTGGAAGAACACAGCAGTTCAGGCATCATCCAACGAGCAGCGAAATCGACGATTCGGGCAAAAGCCCTTCATCAACGGCTTTTACCCGAAACGTCGATTTCGCTGCTCGTTGGATGCTGCCTGAACTGCTGTGTTTCTGTAATACCTGTGATTCCCCCAGTCCCATCTTAGATTCCTTCACTAAAGACAGGAATTCACCCGATGAATGTTTTGTAACATCAGCAATTGTTTAATACTCATTTACAGGTTTTTAATTACATCGTTTTTGAAGCATTTCCTTCACATTCAATCATTTGCAATGGTGGGACTTGAACCTGTGTCCAGAGAACACTTGCTGAGTTTCTGGATAAATTGTCACACAGTAATGCTACTCGGCCATCACTTCGCCTGCTCACAGTTTGTATATCCCAGTGCAACATGTATCAAAACCCTTTCTTCCTGCACAATTGTTTTACCTGGCACTCTGGTGATGTGACTCAGTACCTCACCATGTGGTATCCCTCACTGTGTGGGTCTAATTCCTGCCTCTGTCAGCGTCTCTCACTCTTGAAGCTACTCCAGATCATGAGCCAACAGAATTCTCCACTCCAGAGAGATGAGGCAGCACAGGTCAGGAATGGAGACTGGGAATTTCCAGATCTCTGTGGGCTCAGTGCCATTCTATATGTGTAACACTCAAAGCATTAGTCTAATTTCCCATTCTGTTCATTTCTGTGTCTTCTACAGGTAATCATGGAGTTCCTGACTCAATAGACTTGCCAACTGCTGGTTGGGACGATGGTTGGTCAGCCAGAAAGACAAAGTCAGGGAGGTCGGGAGTCTTCAATAAATCCTGCTGCCAGGTAAGATCATTCCAGTGCACAGAGCAGAAAGTAATAAGGGGGATCCACACATCAGCTAACAAGACGTGACATAGAGAAAGTGCTGGAGGGGGAGCACAGTACAGACACAACCCAGGCTCAATCACCACGCCTGCTGCAAGTTTTGTTGTAATGAGACAGCATCGGGAATTCCCAATTATCAGTCCAGGCCTGTGCTTTCTTAGAGAGCATCAGAACAACTGAGGGGAAAGCAGGCCTCCCACGAGAGGGTGGTAATGCTGCCTGGGATCTTTCTGTTCCCTATTCCCTCTCCAACACTGTATCTATGGCTTGTATTGAGGACCAGCGTCTTCAATCATTCTAACTCCTATAACAGTTCCTATCTCTGTCATCCCCTCCCCTCTCACCAATTATTTCACATATTTGAAACCTCCAGTCCAGATGACCGTCCGTATCGCTGTAACTTGCTTCAGTCTCTACAACATGCCTTGTCTCGATAGTCTCCTTCTCCAATAACTGGAGACACAGTTTCTGTGCGGCATGACTCGTCGGCTGAGATTTCCTAAATGGAATGAGTCACGTTTGCCCGTGTTTGGCTCATATCCCTTCAAAACTTCTCCTCTCCATGTACCTGCCCGAGTGTCTTTTCCATGTTGTAATTGTACTTGTTTTTATTATTTCCTCTGGCAGTCCATTCTATCTATGCACCATCCTCTGTGGATAATGTTGCCTCCCTCAGCTCCCTCTTTAAATCCTTGCTGTCTCACCTCACATTTATGCCTCTAGCTTTGGACTCACCTACCCTTGGCAATTCACATTACTTAGACCATACATGGATTCATAAACCTTTATAAGGTCACCCCGTGGCCTCCTCTGCCCAGGAGAAATATTAACGACAGTGTTACCTATATCTCCAACTCATGTACTCAATGCTCTGACCAATGAAGACAAGTGTGCGAATTGCCGCTTTCAACACCCTGTCGCCCTGTGATGCCAGTCCAAGGAACAATGTAACTGCACCCCTTGGTCACTCTCTTTTCTACAACACTGCCCAGGGCCCAACCATTAACCGTGTTAGTCCTCCCTGGTTTGTCTGATCTAAATCCAACACCTGAATTAAACTCCATCTTTCGTTCCTTGGCCCACTGGCCCAGTTCATTAACATCCCCTTCGATAACTATATTCCCTGCCCACTCTTCCACTCATCTTGGTATCCACAAACATACTAACAGGGACTCCTATATTTTCACTCAGATTGTTTTTGTAAGTGGTGCACAACAGTGGTCCCAGCACCAATCCTTACAGCACCTTACTGGTCAGAGGCCTCCAGTCTGAACAACAACCCTCTCCCACCACCCTCTGTCTCCCACTGTCATCCCATTTTGTATCCAGTTGGCTAGCTCTCCCTGATCCCTTGTGATCTACCTTTACTAACCAATGTATCATGCTACACCCTGAACAAGGGCTTGCTGAAGCCAGAAACAACGTCTGTTGCTCTGCCTTCGTCTATCTTTTTGGTCACATCTTGAGCAAACTCCAGTCAAGTTTGTGGGACATGTTTTCCCACGCACAAAGCCATGCTGGCTGTCCGTAATCAGGCCTTATCTTTCCAAATGCATAGACGGCCTACCTCTCAGAATGACCCCCAACAACTGACTCACCCTGATATCTCGCTCATCAGTCTGTAGTTCCCTGGCTTTCTCTTGCAGCCTTTCTTAATTAATGACACAACATTATAATCATAGTCAGAGAGTCATACTGCACTGTTCGGTTAACGCTAACCATACTCTAAAACGGATCTCGTCCCACCTGCCTGTTCCTGGATCATATCCCTTCAAACCTTTCCTATTCCTGTACTAATCCAAATGTCTTTTGAACATTGTAATTGTCCCCATGTTCACCCCTTCCTTAGGAAGTTCATTTCACACACAACCCACCCTCTGTGTAACAATGTGCCTCATGTCTTTTTTTTAAAAATATCTCTGCACGAAACATAAAAATGTAGTGCCTTGTCTTGAAACTCCCCTGTCCATGGGAAAAGACAACTCCCATTAACTCTATCTATCCCTCTCATGATTTTATAAACTTCTCTGAGGTCATCTGTCAACATTCAGGTTTCAGTGAAAAATACCAACCTATTCAGCCTTTCTTTATACTGAAGCCTTTCGTACCCAGCAACATCCCAGTAAATCTCCTCCCAACCCTTTCCAGTTTAATAATATCCTTCCTATAACTGGGCGACCAGAACTGGACACAGTATTCCAGAAGAGGACTCACCAATGGCCTGTATAATCTCAATGCGACTTCCCAACTCCTATATCCAAAGGACTGAGCAATGAAAGCAAGTGTGGCAAGCACCTTTTTTTAAACTATCCTGTCTCTCCATGTTGCAAACTTCAAAGAATTATGTAGCTGAACCCCGAGGTCCCTCTGTTCGACAACACTACCGAAGGTCCTATCATTAATTGTATAAGTCCTGCACGTGTTTATTGTACCAAATCATTACCTCGCATTTATTCAGATTGAACTCCATCTACGGTTTTTCAGCCATTCACACATTTCATCAGGATCACATTGTAATCTCAGAAAACCTTCTTCACTGTCCACAATGCCACCCTCCAGTCTATCAGCCTATCACACATAGCTCCCGATGGTACAAATATCTCTGCTCGGGGCCCTACAATTTCTTCACCAGCTTCCCACAATGTCCTGAGATCCATTTGATCAGGTCCTGGGGATTTATCTACCTTTGTGTGTTAAAACCTCCAGCACCTCCTTTTCTATAATTTGGACTCATTTGAAGACATTGAGTCATAGAGATGTACAGCATGGAAACAGGCCCTTCGGACCATCTCCTGCATGACGTTTCTAGTCACATTTGCCACAATTTTGCCAATATCCCTCTAAACCTTTGCTATTCATACACCCATCCACATGCCTTTGAAATGTATTTCTATCAGCCTCCACTATTTGCTCTGGCAGCTTATTCCATCCACTCTGTGGGAGCCTGTTGTCCTTTAGATCCCTTTGAAAATTTTCCCTCTCCTGGGGAAATGACCTTGTCTATTGACCCTGTCGATGACCACCATGATTTTAAACACCTTTTATCAGTTAACTCCTCAGCTTCCCATGTTCAAGTGAAAACAGCCCCAGCCTATTCAGGCTTTTCCCTGAAGCGCAAACCCTCCAACCCTGGAAACATCTTTGGTCATTTCTTCTGAGCCCTTTCGTGTTCCACAACATCCTTCCGATGGCATTGAGAACAGAATTTCACACAGTATTCCAATAGTGGTCAGGCCAAACACTGTTTAGTTCCCTGAGCGCCCCAGTCTTTATCCACAGTAAGTTCCAATGTGAAATATTTGTTTCGGATCTTGTAGTTTCACACATCATTGCCTTCATTGATCATTAAGGAGACCGGGTTTGTCCCGAGCTCTTCTTTTGCTCTTAATACACTTGTAGAGTCTCTTTGGATTCTCCTTAACTTTCTCTGCCAAAGCGATCTCGTGTCCCCTTTTTACATTCCTGATTTCCATCCTAAGTATATTTCTACAGCCCCGATGCTCCTGAAGGGATTCCCTTGAGTCAGCCAGTTATATCTGACATGTGACCCATTTTTTCTTGACCACAGCCTCGAAACTCAGCCAGTATTTCCTAATTCAGTCAGCATTGAGCTGCACACTAACAGGAACACGCTGGCGCTGAATGCTCTTTTTATCTCGATTTTAAAATATTCCTACTTGCCAGACTTCCCTTTATCTGCAAATAGCCTCCCCAGATCTACTTTAAAAATTCCTGTCTAATACTATCTTGCTCCATTGAATAACTTTAACTTGTGGACCAGGCCTGTCCTTTTCCATCGCTATTTTCAAACTAATTCAATTGTGGTAACTTTCCAAAATGCTCCCACACTAACACCTCAGTCCCGTTCCCGACCTTGTTTCCCAAGGGGAGGTCAGGTTTAGCCCCATTCTCCAGTTGGGCCACTTACATAATGACTGGGAGTTTTCAGAACACACTTAACAAATTCCTTCCATCCAAATGCTTAAATTAGTAGCAATCCCAGTCCAGGTTTGGAACGGTTAAGATCCCCTATCATTCCAACCCTATTATTCTAAGAGATATCTGAAGTCTCCTGACATATTTGCTCCTCTATCTCCCATTGCCTATCGCTGTAGTCCGACCGTAGAAAACTAATGACCAATTTATATTTCTCAGTTCCACTAATATCGTTTAACTGGGCGATCCTACATGAATACTCCCTCTAGGTACTGCTGGGATGTTCCCCCCCCAATCAAACCCACCAGCTCTCCTCCTGTTTTGCCTCCTGTTCTATCCTTCCTGTAGTATCTGTCTCCGGAACATTGAGCTGCTGCTCCTGTTGCTCCCTCAGCTGTGTTTCTGTAATATCTATGGGATCCCAAACCCATGTTCCCATCCATGCTCTGGGTTCATCTGCCTTATCTGTCTGGCCCTTTGCATTGAAATAACTGCAGTTTAATCCACCAGTTTTCCCTCATTGTCTGCTATGTTCTTGCCTGCCTTGTCTACTTATATTGCTCTCTTGAACATTTGTACCACCCTCAACTTTCTTTCTGGCCTTACGACTCTTTGGGGTCACACAACCCTCACACAGAGTTTACATCCTCTCGAGCAGCTCCAGCAACGCTCCCCACCAGGATGTGGGTCCCCCTCCTGCTCCCAGTTCAGGTGTATTCCCCACCATGTCTACCTGTGCTGACACCTTCAGACATCCAGGAACTTAGCCACCACGGTCCCTGTGTTCCTCAGTACTCCGGAGGACTTACCTTTCATGATATATATCATTCGTTTGTTAGGTTTGCCACTGTGCATTACCTCACAGTGATCAGAAGTAAACTCCATCTGCCATTACTCTGCTCAGTTTATCATCTGATCGATATCAGACTGCAGCCTGAGTCCATCCCCCTCACTGTGGACAACACCGTCGCCTTTCATGTTATCTGCAAACCTACTAATATTACCTTCTGCTTTCACATCCGAGTGATTAATGTCTATAGTGAACAGCAATGGCTCCTGCACAGATCCCTGTGGTACAACCGCTGGGAAAAGGCTTTCAATCACAAAACCAATCCTCCACCAATTGTGGAGCCAATTTACCAACTTACCTTGGATCCCATGGGCTCTTCCATTTTGGACCAGCCTTCCGTGTGGGACCTTGTCAAAGACCTTAATGAACTCCATATAAACCACATCATCTGCACTGCCCTCATCAATATCAGAGGACAGTCGTCGAGCAAATCCATACAGACAATCCCGAATGAAATTTCGGGGGTATCCGTTTTTGGCGAATACATTGTATAGGTGTTCTTCTTCCTCTTTTTGCAGTTCTGGTGTACTGCAGTGTGTTGTGGCCCTTTTGAACAGTGTCTTGATGCAACTTCTTTTGTGTGTGTTGGGGTGGTTGCTTTCGTAGTTCAGGTATTGGTCTCTGTGTGCGTGGCTTTCCTGTAAACCTTTGTGGTGAATTCTCCGTTCGGTGTTCTCTGTACCATCACGTCTAGGAATGGGAGTTGGTTGTCCTTTTCTTCCTCTCTAGTGAATCGGATTCCTGTGAGTGTGGCGTTGATGATCCGGTGTGTGTTCTCTATTTCTGTGTTTTTAATGATTACAAAGGTATCATCCACATATCTGACCCAGAGATTTGGGTCGAATTTGCGGTCAGACTGTTTGTTCTAATCTTTGCATTACTGCTTCTGCTATAAGTCCAGAGATGGGTGAGCCCATGGGTGTGCCGTTGATTTGTTCATATATTTGGTTGTTGAATGTGAAGTGTGTTGTGAGGCCCAGGTCCAGTAGTTTGAGTATGCAGTCTTTGTTGACAGGTTCCCCGTCCTGTTGTCTGTTCTGTATGTCCAGCAGGTTAGGTATTGTTTCTCTGGCTAGGGTTTTGGCGATAGAGGTGAACAGTGCCGTTACATCGAATGAGACCATGGTTTCTTCCTTGTCTATGTGTATATTTCTGATGATGTCCAAGAATTCCTGTGTTGACTGTACAGAGTGTCTGGATCCGCTGATCAGGTGTTTCAGTTTCTGCTGTAGTTCTTTATCCAGTTTGTGTGATGGTGTCCCTGGTAGTGATACTATGGGTCTGAGTGGGATGTCTGGTTTGTGCACTTTAGATAGTCCATAGAATCTGAGGGTGTTGTTGCTTCTCCACACTTCCCTGAATTTCATCCACAGATGCCTCAGGGAAAGAAAACGGAATGAAGACATGCCACGATCCAAAGGACGAGCCACACTACCATACAGCAAGAACATTTCGGAACTGACAGCCAGACTACTGCGACAACTAGGACTCATAACAGCACACAAACCAACAGCCACTCTCAGACAACAACTCACGTGGACGAAGGACCGATACCCAGCAAGAGCAAAACTAATATAGTGTACAAAATCCCATGCAAGGACTGCACAAAACACGACATAGGACAAACAGGAAGACAGCTAACGATCCGCATCCATGAACACTAACTAGCCACGAAACGACACGACCAGCTATCCTTAGTAACCACACTTGCACATGACAAGCAACGTGAGATCGACTGGGACAATACTACTATTATAGGACAAGCCAAACAGAAAACAGCCAGGGATTTCCTGAAGGCATGGCACTCATCCACAGATTCAATCAATAAGCACATCGTCCTGGACCCAATATACCGGCCACAGCAGTGGACAGCTGGAACTGACAACCGGAAGCGGCAGATGCAAACCACTATAAATGCTGGAGGAAACATCCCAGCGTGCTTCACAGGAGGCTCCCAAGGACTGAGGATGTCACCTAGACAGGGGACGAAACGTCTGCAACACAAATTCCCAGCTCGGCGAACAGAACCACAACAACGAGCACCCGAGCAACAAATCTTCTCACAAACTTTGAAGCCCTTTAGACTCTACAAAGCTCCGTCATGAACAAGCCACCATCTCTCTATTTCCTTTGCCGCCTTCAGTGTCTGCAACTCTCACTGTATCTTCCAGTAACGTTCTTTCGTTACTGCAGGTCTGCCTAGCTCCCCAGATAACCTGTTTCATCCCCTACAGCTCCCTCAATCACTGTAACACCCTCTGCTCTGTCTAATCCTCCTCTTTCCCACTGTCTTCCAGGCACAACGGCGATCCTGTAAGCGAGCAGTGCGGAATGGGATGTTATAAATCTCAGCTGAGGCTTGAGGCCTACCATTACCTGGGAGACACAAGGGGAGAGAACCTGAGCGAGTGCAGCACAAAGCGGGAGAATATAAATCAGCAGCGAGGGTCAATGCCGACTAGGACTTGGATTTGGATAGAAAGCAGAGCAGGAGGCTCGAAATCAGCACCGAGTCACAGAGGGAGGGACCGTGTGAGGGAGCAACTTGGATCAGGAGCTTGAGGCTGACTCACACCTGGGAGAACATAAATCAACACTGAGGTTGAGGCCTAGTTGTACCTGGGAGTCACAGAGACGATGACCCTGTGAGGGAGCAGACTGGAGTGAGAGCTGGACGATTACACGTCCGAGGAGACACATCACTGTGTGTGCACGTGTCCCTCCATTGTTCTGTGTTTGTGTGTGTGTGTGTGTGTGTGTGTATGCGTGTGTGTCCCCTTCCCTTGCTGTGTGTGAGCATGTCTCTCCCTCGCTGTGTGTATGCGTGTCCCTCTCTCACTGTGTGTGTGCTTGTCTGTGCATATGTCTGCGTGTCTCCCTCCCTCACTTTATGTGTGTGTGTCCCCTCTCACTTTCTGAGCACATGTCTCAACCTCACTGTGTGTGTGTGTGTGTGTGTGTGTGTGTGTGTGCGCGCGCGCGCATGTGAGTGTGTCCCTCCCTCGCTGTGTGTGTGTGTGTTTCCCTCCCTCGCTGTGTGTGTGTGTGTGTGTTTGTGTCCCTCCCTCGCTGTGTCTGTGTGTGTGTGTCCCTCCCTCGCTGTGTGTGTGTGTGGGTCCCTCCCTCGCTGTGTGTGTGTGTGTGTGTGTGTGTGTGTTTGTGTCCCTCCCTCGCTGTGTGCGTGTGTATCCCTCCCTCGCTGTGTGTGTGTGTGTGTGTGTGTGTTTCCCTCCCTCGCTGTGTGTGTGTGTGCGTGCCCCTCCCTCGCTCTGTGTGTCTGTGTGTGTGTGTGTGTGTGTGTGTGTGTGTGTTGTGTCCCTCCCTCACTGTGTGTGTGTGTGTCCCTCCCTCGCTGTGTGTGTGTGTCCCTCCCTCGCTCTGTGTGTGTGTGTATGTGTGTGTGTGTGTATGTGTGTGTGTCCCTCTCTCGCTGTGTGTGTGTGTGTCCCTCCCTCGCTCTGTGTGTGTGTGTATGTGTGTGTGTGTCCCTCCCTCGCAGTGTGTGTGTGTGTCCCTCCCTCGCAGTGTGTGTGTGTGTGTGTGTGTATGTATGTGTGTGCCCCTCCCTCGCTCGCTGTGTGTGTGTGTGTGTGTGCCCCTCCCTTGCTGTGCATGTGCAGCAAACATTAGCAGGAATTCTTTTGTAGGCACCAAACAGTGATGGGAATGTCAATATGGTTACAGTCAGGACACTGAATGTACTTATGGCAAGGGCAGTACAGTAACTGTGTGTGACAGTGGTCTCCATGCCGACTGATACAGCAACGAGCCTGTTGGATTGAATTTGTTGGTGTGAATATAAATGGCAGATTTGGAAGGGTGTAGGAGGGGTGTGGTGGTACGGGGGATATGGTGGATTTGAATTATCAGAAGCCTTTATGCAAGTTTCAATAAGGGCTAAAAAGTAACTTGGTAGAGAATACCGCCCCTTAAAGATCAATAAGGTCACCTATGTGTGGAACCAGAGGAGATGGGTGAGATATTAGACAAAATAGTCTTGTCAGTATTTACTGTGGAGAAAGACATGGAAGCTCGGGAACTTGGGAAATAAATAGTGATGTCTTGGAAAGAATCCTCAACAGAGAAGAGAAAGTGCTGGAACCTTACAACAAATAAAGGTAGATCAGCCCTCAGTATCTCATTAGGTCAATCCTAGAATATTGTGGGAAGCTCGGGAAGAGATTGCAGTATCCCTTACAGAGATATTTATATAATCAACAGACACAGTGAGATGTTGGGAGACTGGTGGTTGGTTAACGCTGTTCCATCACTGAAGGACTGCAGGGAAAAGCCGGAAAATTACAGCCCCGTGAGCCCAGTGATGGGGAAGTTGTTGGAGGAGATTCTGAGAGAAAAGAGATCCTTACATTTACAAAGGCAAGGGCTGATTCGAGATGGTCAGCATGGCTTTATGAGTGGGAAACCACGTTTCACAAACCGGATTGACTCTTTGAGGAGGTGGCCAAAGATAGATGAAGGAAGAGCAGTCAACGTTGTCCACATGGACTTTAGCATCTAATCAAGAGGAAGAAGGAAGCTTACTTAAGGTTGAGGAAGCAAGGATCAGACAGGTCTCCAGAGAGTTACATTGGATGGCACGGTGTCTCAGTGGTTAGCACTGCTACCACATAGCACCACGGACTCCATTTCGATTACAGCCTCAGGCGACTGTCTGTGCGGTGTTTGCACATTCTCCCTATGGGTTTCCTCCAGGTGCTCCGGTTTCCAACCCCCCCCCCCCCAAAGCCCAACGATGTGCCAGTTTGGTGGCTTAGCCATACTAAATTACCCGTAGTGTTCACGGATGGGTAGGTTTGGCGCATTAGTCAGGGCAAATGGAGAGTAATAGGGTGGGGGAATGGGGCTGGGTTGGATACTGTTTGGAGGGTTGATATGGAGATGTTGGGCCAAATGGCCCGTTTCCACACTGTAGGGATTATCTGAAAGTACCAGGAAGGAACCGAGAGATGGATTTAAGGCAACGAGAAGGGTGCATGGAAAAGCATTGTTGGGAAGGATTAAGGAAAACCATGAGGCATTCTCCACTTATGGGAGGAACAAGAGCAAGGCCAGAGTGAGGATAAGGCCAATCTGGGATAGTGGAAGGAACTTGTGCCTGGAGTAACAGGAAGTAGGGGAGGTCCTTAATGAATACTATGCCTCAGTATTCACTGCTGAGAAGGGTCTTCTCGTTTGTGAGGACAACGTGAAACAGGCTGATGTACGTGAGCAGGTGGATGTTAAGAAAGAGGATGTGCTGAGAATTTTGTAAAAGATAAAGACGCATAAGTCACTGAACCAGACTGGATGCGTCCAAAGTTACAACAGCAACCGAGGGAATGGATTGCTGCGCACCTGGTGATGACCTTTGCACCCTCACTGTCCACTGGAGTCGGACCAAATGATTGGAGGCAGGAAATTATTATTCCCTTGTTCAGGAAAGGGAATAGGGATAATCCTGGGAATTGAACACCTGTCAGTCTTCTGTCTGTGGTTATTGGAGAGGACTCTGGGAGACAGGATTTATTATTCCTTGGGAAACCATAGTTTGATTAGAGATAGTCAGCATGGTTTTGTAAGGGGCAGGTCATGCCTTACAAGTCTTATTGAATCTTTTGAGAATGTGACAAAACATTTTGATGGCTCATTCAGAAAGTTCAGAGGCATGGAGTACAGGGAAACCTGTCTGTCTGGATACAGGATTACTGGCCCACAGAAGACAGAGGGTGATGATAGATGGAAAGCATTCATCCTGGAGCTCAGTGACCAGTGGTTTTCTGCAGGGAGAGGTTACAGGGCCTCTGCTCTTTGTGAGTTTATGAATGACTTGGATGTGTGATTGGAAGAGGGGTTAGTAAGTTTCCCAATGACACAAAGGTTGGTGGAGTGGTTGATAATGTGGAGGGCTGTTGTAGGTTGCAACGGAACATTGACAGGATGCAGAGTTGGGCTGAGACGTGGCAGATGGAGTTCAATCTTGGAAAAGTGTGAAGTCATTCATTTTGAAGATTGAATTTGAATGCAGAATGCAGAGTTAAAGGCAGGATCTTTGGCAGTGTGGCGGAACAGAGGGATCTTGTGTTCCAAGTCCATAAATCCTTCAAAGTAGCCACCCAAGTTGATCGGCTTGTTAAGAAGCAATATATGTCTGGGATTTCATTAGTTTGGGGATGGAGTTTTAAAGCTGTGAGGTTATGCTGCAGCTCTATAGAGCCCTAGTTCGACCCCACTTGGAATATTGTGTTCAGTTTTGGTCCCTTCATTGCAGGAAGGATGTGGAAGTTTTAGAGAGGGTACGGAGGAGATTTACCAGGATGCTGCCTGTACTGGAGAGCATGTCTTATGACGAAAGGTTGAGGGAGCTAAGGCTTTTCTCATTGGAGTGAAGAAGGGTGAGGGGTGACTTGGCAGAGATGAACAAGGTGATGAGAGTCAGAGATCGAGTGAATAGAGAGTGATTAATTTTACGCTCATATAAATAGTTATTACAAGGGGGTATATTTTTCGGATGATTAGTGGATGGTTGAGGGGAGATTTCAGAGGTAGGTTCGTTACATACAGAGTGGTGGCTGAGTGGGATGCACTGCCAACGGTGGCGGTAAAATGAGATGCATTAGGGACATTTAATATACATCGGGATAGGCACATGGATGATAATAAAATGAAGGGTATGGAAGTTAGTCATAGAGATGTACAATATGGAAACAGACACTTCAGTTCAACCTGTCCATGCTGAGCAGATATCCCAACCCAATCTAGTCCCACCTGCCAGCACCCGGTCCATATCCCTCCAAACTCCTACTATTCATATACCCATCCAAATACCTCTGAAATGTTGTAATTGTACCAGTCTCCACCACTTCCTCTGGCAGCTGATTCTACACACATATCACCCTCTGCACGAAAATGTTGTCCCTTAGGTCTCTTTTATATCTTTCTACTTTCATCCATAACCTATGCCCTCTAGTTCTGGACACCCCAACCCAAGGGAAAAGACTTTGTCTATTTACCCTATCCATGCCTCTCATAATTTTGTAAACCTCTATAAGGTCACACCTCATCCTCCGACGCTCCAAAGAAAACAGCCCCAGCCTGTTCAGCCTCTCCCTATAGCTCAAATCCTCCAGCCCTGGCAACATCCTTGTAAATCTTTTCTGAACCCTTTCAAGTTTCCCAACATCTTTCTGATAGTAAGGAAACCAAAATTGCACGCAATATTACAACAGTGGCCTAACCAACGCGTTGTACTGTCGCAACATGACCTCCCAACTCCTGTACTCAATACTCTGACCAATAAAGGAAAGCATACCAAACGCCTTCTTCGCTATCCTATCTACCTGCGACTCCACTTTCAAGATGCTATGAACCTGCACCTCAAGATCACTTGGTTCAGCAACACTCCCTAGGACCTTACCATTAAGTGTATAAGTCCTGCTAAGATTTGCTTTCCCAAAATGCAGCACCTCGCATTTATCTGAATTAAACTCTGTCTGCCATTTTTTTGATCTTACGGTCGGATTAAAGATTGGCATAACATCATGGCCGAAGGGTCTTGTTCTGTACTGTTCTGTGTTCTACATGTCGTATGGTAAACTGGGTAGTAAGACTAGATCAGTGTAAAAGGATATGGCGTTCAGGAGGAGCTAGTCAACTGGACAGAAAATTGGGCTTGATGGTAGGAGACAGAGTGTGGTGGGAGACATGTTGTTTTTCTGACTGGAGACATGTGACCAGCGGTGGAGTGGGTCCACTGGTGTTTGTTATTTGGATAAATGGTTTGGATGGGAATATTGTTAAGTAAGTTAAGTAAGTTTTTTGGGTGACACTGAAATTGGTGGTAAAGTGGACAGTTATGAAGGTTATCTGTGATAGAACAGGATGGACAGTACTGCTGGGATAGTGAGCTGAAGAATAGCAGATGGACTTTAATTAGATAAATGTGAAGTGTTCCATTTTGGTGAAACAAACCAGGGTGGGACCTGTACAGTTAATGTTCGGGCCCTGGGTAGTGTTGTCAGTCTGTGACCCAAGGGTGCAGGTACACAGTTCTTTGAAAGTGGTGACACAGGGTGACACGAAATGAGATAGGTCACTAATAATGTGTAAAAGAACAAGAACAAGTGATCCTGACAATTAATTCTGCGCTTGTGATTCGGGGTTCTTCCAATTAATTACATAATAATAGTAAATAAAATAATCATTATCTGTAATTCAGAGCTGAAAATTGAACAGGCAATTAAGACATTTTATAAGTCATCAATATAAGGTGGAAATTCATTGGGCAGAGCATTGAGAGTAGGATTTGGGATGTCATGTTGTATCTGTAAAAGACATTGGTCAGGCCACCATAAAAGCATTGTTGATCAGTGGGAAAAACTCATCTGGTTCACTGACCTCCTTTTGTGTAGAACATCTGACATTCTAACTTGGTCTGGCTAACATGTGACTCCTGACCTACAGCAACATGGCTAACTCTGAGCTGTCCTCTGTGTAATTAGCAGTGACACCCACATCCCATGAATGAATAAATAAAAATACATATGTCCCTCCCTACCTCTGCCAACCCTTCCAGCTGCAGCAATTCAGACTGGTTTTGTAACATCGTTCAGGCCCTGACTACTCTCTGTAACACTCTTACCACCTCCAGCACCTTCACCTCTCCCTGTTCCTTTTGTGACACTGAACCCTGACACTGATTCCCCTTCCCACTGCCCAACGCCTGCTAGAAGACCCTTTGCAATCCCTTTAACACTTACTCCTAAAATACTCTCTCACTTCAGGATTGTAAGTAATTTTTGGTGATCTTCTAAGCCTCATAATCTAATATGATCCATTTTGTATGACAGAATTTATAGCAAAAATTTACAGTGTGATGTAACTGACATTATACATTGAAAAATTGATTGTCTGTTCAGCCTTTCATCGGTTAGAATACAGTGATATTTTCACTTCTTTCATGTGTAAATCACAAAACCTTTTTTTTGAAAGTTGCACTCTCGGGTTAGCTGTTAACAATGGTGATAGCTAGACAATATGTTGAAGGTGTTGGCCCCCTGTGTTCTCTGTCTATGCCCCGATGTTTAGATTGATTCTAATCTTAAAAGTGAGATAAGAATTTTACATAAATTCATGCAGTTTTTGAGCTCAGCGTTCTACATGAATGCATGCAGTTTTTGAGCAAAGTATAATGTTTCTCTGCAAGTACAAATTCACCCCACAAAATATGTGTGCCTGTGGGTCTTTGTCTGTCTGTATGTGTCTGTCTGGGGTGGGGGTTGTGAGTGTGAGGAAGTGTGTGTGTAGTGAGTGCAGAGTGTCTTGTCTGTGAGGGGGTGCATGTGTGAGTGTGGGAGTGTGTGTGTCTATAAGGGTGTGTGTACCCGTTTCCGTGTGAATGTGAGAGAGAGAGAGAGAGAGAGAGAGAGTGTGTGTGTGTGTGTATGTGTGTGTGTGTGTGTGTGGGAATATCTGTGTGTGTGTCATGCAATGGTGATCACCTGTAGTGTGACATGAACCCAAGGTCCCCGTTGAGGCCCTCTCTATGGGCACCGAACTCAGCTATCAGCCTCTGCTCAGCCACTTTTTTCTCTGCTGCCTGTCCCGAAGTCCACCTTGGAGGATGGTCACCCGAATGTCCGAGGCTGAATGTCCTGGACTACTGAAGTGTTCCTGAACTGGGAGGGAACCCTCCTGTCTGTTGATTGTTGTGTGGTGCCCATTCATCCGTTGTCGTAGCCTTTACTCGGTTTCCCCAGGTGTACTTATCGATACTCAAATCAAAATGTGGGTGAACACCGCTTGGCAAGTTTGTGTTTTGTCTGTGTTGCTGCCTATTTTAATTGATTTTATGCATTTATGTACACAATTGGGCAAGGAGAGAATGGTTTTTACTCTCATGCGAAGGACATGCCGTGGTCTACAACCTCGATGGAAGGGGCCCTTCCAGGCTCTGCTCACAACCGCTGCAGCTGATAAGGTCGCCGGGCACCTCCCTCATTGCACGGTCATCAGACAAGCCCCATGCAAGGTGGGTGATGATGAAGATCGAACTTACCCTGCTATATAGACTCGTCGTAGCCGGCATTGGTGCTCAAGAAGGGACGGTTTACCCGTGCGACCTTGAGCAACCACAGATTGTGTCTTTTCATGCCAAGAGACTGATTCTTTCGATGCATGGAAAGTTACCAAGAATGATTGTCGCAATGGTCAACTGCATCAAGAAGATTGGACAGTTCGTTCACAGGACAAATCTCAATGGTATTTACCCTGTCAAGGTGTTGCGTGCCAGTTTGATTTCAGTTGTGATACGAGCGGCTAAGTCAGTCTGGCTCCTATTTAAAGAGGTCAAAATTGGCACGTCGTGAAAGAGAAAAGGGAACATATTATCTCTCATGAACAATTTGTTTCCTCAAAGTCAGAATAAACTATTTGGCGGGGATGAAGTGGTCTATTTGATCACTTTTCCCTTCCTTCGACCCTCATCCCATCAAAGGGGTATGGACTGCTTCTATGTCGTTTACTGGACATAATACTTTTGATGAGAAGAAGTGCTTTTGCCAGAAACGTCGATTCTCCTGCTCCTTGGATGCTGCCTGATCTGCTGCGCTTTTCCAGCAACACATATTTCAGCTCTGACCTCCAACATCTGCAGTCCTCACTTTCACCTACATAATATTTTTGACTCTGACTTAACCTGCTTGTTGCTTTTGGACTTGCTTCGTGGTAGCCTATCACAATTGTCAAGACAGAATGGTATGGGGGTACACTTATGTGAATGTGTCTAAGGCTATTCCACGCACCTTGATTAAATGTGCCAATGGCGATTGGTTCCCTGTGGGGCATCGCATCTCATGCATATGCCTACGGGAGGAGTGTGCCTCTGTAACCCTGTTATTTCTGGTGTTCAGGCCCTTTTTGGTATGGTTAACAGCACCACCAAACTTCACTATGATAAACCTAATGACACCTCCGTCTTCCCCATTGTTGGATGGAGGGAACCAGTCTGGGACAATAACCACATCTCTTACCGTAGGAGGCAGCACATTTACATTGAGCAGCTCTCATCTTCAGCGTTCAGTACAATCACAATTTGGAGTCATGGCCTACACATTTATTCAGGGAAGTCACAAAGCCAGGCCTGTTTCTTATTGCAAGCTCTCTCCATTATCTATACTAAACCTGGTTACTATTTTTTCAGTCAAGGCTAAGAGACCAACTTACTTGTCCTTGATAAAATAGATATTCCCCGTGCTATAGCTGTCGGGACACGTTTCCCGACTACTGTTCCTTGTCCAACTACCTGGGAATGAGGTTGGAGTTTCCCTGCCAAACGTTCTGTTTTATCTGAGTTCTGTGTGCATTGAAGGGGTGCTCAATCTTTGGACAACACTGAAGCTCACTCTGTGGACTATGAATTTCATCGTACTTTTTTCCTTCGGAGGATCTTCTGGAATTTTTGGCTATATAAAACGAAATTATCTTATTTACGGTCTCAGTCTCTTGGGCAAAGAGACAGCCTTGGCCTTAGCAGGGGTTTAGGACATGGTCTCAGAATTACGCCGAGTTTCCCAACAAAACCGATACATCCTCGACTACCTACTCGCCGAAGATCGTGGGTTTTCCGCCATAGAAAAGGGCAAGTGTATGTTGGGGTTACTGACCTCATGAAGAATATTACCAACCATCTAGATAACAGTCACACCTTCCTCACTCAAACGAGGGAAAGCACGGAATGGGGAGATTTGGGTTTTGGCTCATGGTCCAACTGGTTGCTAAGTCTGACCACGCATATTGTTATTCTTTAAATTTGCCTCTTTGATGGCGTTGCTATTATTAAATATATTATTGTTAAGCTAATAACTTCTGTTGACAACATCAATTCATCCCAGAAAGTGCTTCTTTTCCATCCAAATGAAGATGAGGACGTGCGCTTGCCTACCCCGCTTCGTCGGAGGTGGAGAAGGAAGTATGTCATTCTCTCGCGTCCATTCGAATGGACTGATCTAATCTGTTTAGATCAGAGTGGTGCTGCAAAAGCACAGCAGGTCAGGCAGCATCCGAGGAGCAGGAAAATCGACGTTTTGGGCAAAAGCCCCTCATTTGGAAACTAATGGCATCATCAGGGCATCTAATCTATGCCCTCCCATAATATGGTGTGGTCATGGAACGACCAAAGAGAGGAGATGAGGATCTAAAAACTGAAAACAGGCCGAGGTAACTAGTTGTTGTCAGGAAGACCCACTGAAGACATATTCTTACGAACTTAGGTGGAAATAAAATGGTTTCTTCATACGAACAACATAACAAATGGCTTCTCATTGGCAAATTGCCAATTCTGCTTAAAGCTGCTTAAAATGCCTTTTAACCCTGATAAAGCTGCTTAACTGACTTGACCGCAGTCTGTCTCAAGAAAGATTAGCAGACAATGCTTCCTTTACAGCACAGACATAACTAGACTAGATAAGACACGACTGGCCATCATAACTAACATTCAAGTGCAGGTGAAAAAACTTGGTTCATGAGATAAGAATGGCTTAAGTTTTGAAAAGCAAACTTGGTTTCCAGGAAATATTGGGTTAAGTTGCTATAAAAAATCGTTAAATTGATTGGTAACTGTTTGAATGAACTGTATGATTGTGGCCTGTATATCTCTTTAAGAAAAGTATAAAAATGTCTTTCCTTTAAGCCATGTGCGCAGTTCCTCAGAGGAACATGGAAGTGTTTAACCTCTGTGTTTCTGAATGATCTGTGCCCGGCTGTGAGCAATAAAATGTAAAGTCGTAAACAACCAGACGAATTTCTCGTGTTCATTGACCGATCACGGAGCAGAGAGGCACCCCACCCCCACCACCACCCGGATCAGATCTTCTCACTCTGTCCTTTGCCCTGTCTTCAACCCTGTCCTGCTATCCTGCATTCAACACTCTCCTTGTCACTCCCTATTTGTTTTTTCTATTACTCTGTGCTAACTCCCTGCAATTATTCCCTGAACTGAACACTCATTTTCCTGCCCTGTATTCAACACCCTACCTATGACTCTATTATGTACTCTCAAGTTCCACAAATGTGGTAACCCATTATCAAGTCACTCTGCAAATTCCACTTGCATAATACATGATACTGACCCAGCTCGCACAAAGCTGGTTCCTGGAGTCCACAGAAACCCCGACACTCTTGTTCATATCTGTCTGCCAGGACTCCCTGATTGTACCAGGTTGTCAGCACAAATCAGAGAACTCATCTTCAATGAGATCCATCTGGCTGACCACATCACAATTCCAACAGCTTTATTTGAAGTAAGCCACTCCCTGTGTCCCTGTAGTCAGGATCCTCCCTCTCATTCCTGATTAAATTCTCCTCCTCTTAATTTTAGTTACTTTCCCTAACTTTTCTGTCTTTATCCGTCCCCCTTTACCTGTATTCAGCTCTCTCTCTATAACTGTCCACTTAACCTTCTCCTATTGTCTATGTAATTCCTGAAGAAGGGCTCATTCCCGAAACGACGATTCTCCTGCTCCTTGGATGCTGCCTGACCTGTTGCGCTTTTCCCGCAACACATTTTCAACTCTTATCTCCAACATCTGCATTCCTCACTTTCTCCTATGTAATTCTCTCCCCATTATTCTCCATTGCGTTCCCTCCCCATTACAAATTTTATCATGTCTATATCCGAATTCAATGCTTTTTCATTCCCCAGTGCTCTTTAGTTATTGCCCTCCACTCGCCCCACGACTCCCCCATCCAGAATGTGTGTTTACTCTCTTCATTAACCAGAGACGCTGTGCCCCTGCCTGATCATTCCACACAACTGCTAACACGGGATCACTGATGCGCTGTGCCGCCGACCCTCTGGCTGGCGCTGGGATTGCAGATCCATCCCAAAGTGCCGGTGGAGCTCAGCAGCACCCCTACATGATCAGAGAGAGTATCACTGTTTGGAAGAAGAAAGGCACAATTTCAACATTGACGAATACAGTATTGATGCGTAAATAGGAAAAGGTACAAGACACAACAGGAAACACATACAATCATGAACATTTCTAGGATGCAACAATATTTGGATATAAACTCGAACATCTCCAATACTAACAACATTTATGCTCCAATGCACAATAATACGACATGTAAACACAATCAGCTCTAATACACAACAATATTTGTACAGACACAAATAGCACCAACATATAACGATACATAATGTATCTCATACAAGTTAAATATGGGATAATGTTTATATGAAGGACTTGCACGAAGGTAGTGATTGCACTATTGCCAAATGTGCAGAAGACACAAAAATATTTGGGAAGACAAGTTGGCACATTGCATTTGCTTTCTTAGGTATGGGGATGGTGGTGGTCTCCTTGTAGAAGATGGAGACTTCCACTTGTTCGAGGGAGACGTTGAAGATGTCGGTAAATACCTCCGAAAATTAGTCCAGACAGGATCAACGTGTATGACCAGAGACTGCGTCCAGGCGCGCCGCTTTCCTTGGGTTGACTCTCAAGAAAACCTTTTTGACATGTGCGGTCGTGAACGATTGACAGATGTGTCAGGGGCTGTTGGAACAGGAGTTACTGCGCCCCTGGCAATCTGGTTGAACCACACACGGAAAGCATTGAGCTTCTCTGAGAGTGATGCGTCTTTGTCTGCCATTGTTCTTTGCTTAATTTGGCATCCCTTAACTTTCTTTAGGCCTTACCATAGGCAGCGGGAGTCTGTTTGGTTTGTATGGGCCTTTCACGTGGTGTTGTACTCCCTCTTGGCATCTCTGCTGGCCTTGCAGAGGTTAGATCAGGTTTCCTGTTTCGGCTTGGCTGTTCCCACTTGAATGTTGCCCGTCTGGTTTTCAGTTGGGAGCGGATTTCCCTGGTCAACAGGAGTTCGACACTTGGGGAACACACGCATTGACTTCTTCAATACTCAGTACTCCATGCATTTACTTAAGACGTCCGTGATAGTGATGTTTACTATCCAGGTTTTCTGCTGAGTGCTTTAACACGGTGCAATTCACCAATTCTAAACAATCCCAGGGACTGTCATTCAGAGCCTCAGGCCAGCATTGTACTTCCTTTTGTGAAGAGTCCTCCCATTTCAGCTTCTGCTTGTAAGCTGTTACCACATGTAAGAGAGACTAGGACATGACGGAACATCCTCAGAGTGAAGGGGCGACTTTTGGAACTGAGATGAATATGAATTTCTTCATTGAAAGAATGTTTAATCTGTGGAAATTATTACCACAGAGGACTGTGGAGACCAGGACATTAAGTGTGTGATGATGCTCACCCTTTACTGTTCTTATTTTCTTCTTAGAATGTTTGTAAATGCAGAGGTTCTGTGGTGTCGAGTTTTGATGGGTTTTAGGGCCAACGTCATGATATCTAACAGACACTACCTCCGGCAAAAGCCTTTCAAGTAAAAAAAATACAATGAAAGGGCGGTGGCCAATTCTGAGAGCTCTGGGCTGGTTTCGTTTGGTTTGGTGTTAATATGCAGACAATCTTTCAGACTGCTTGTAAAAGAAACAGCTACGTGGAAATAATTGTTCCGTGCTGAATCTCTCTCCAACATCTCTCCTGTGAGACCCTGTGTTTGATTTTACCTGTGTGGCCAAGAGGTATTTATGGGGATTTGTGCAGTAACATAGAACAATTATTAAGTTGGGATAGTCTGTTCGCTGTCACAAGGTTAAGTTAGTCTGTATTCTGTTACCTTTTGTTTTTGTTTCATTCGGTACTCTGGAAATAAATTCTGTTTTATTTCAATCCGAGGAATATTGACCAGCTCCATCACTCCTGGAATATCCACTGTATACCTACTCAAATCAAGTTAGCTCAGAAAAGTTAGGGTTTGGATGACCATCTTGAAATGTTTTGAGAAGGTCTGGCCTGGTCTATAACAAATTTACTAAAAATAGAGATATATGTGTTTCTAATTGATCGGGGAATGAAACGTTTTGGGGAGAATGCAGGAGGATAGAATTCCCTCATGTCGAAATGTCAGAATGACTGGTTGGGGTGAATGGCCTAATTCTGCTCCCACTCTGTCTGACCTAATGATCTAATATGTAACAAAATCAATGTATATACACAACCGGCTCCAATATTGCATCCATGTTACAAACAAGGATGGAAAAACTAGAATCCTTCCTTTCATTGAATATTTCCCTGTCTTGTTTCGTTCATTCGGCTTCGGTCCTTGAAGTGAAGGAACCGTTCAGCTCTCAGGGTGCAGGAGCTACGGATGCTGAGAGTTAGATATTTCGCAGCTTGCCGAAAATGCGCTATTTAGACAATTATGTGCACCGTGACCTGCTCAAAGGTTCAATTGAACATTTTCAGGAGAGGGAATATCAAGATCAGACATAGACAGAACCACAACCAAAGGATCACCGAAACACACCCACAATGTCGCACAAACATGCACATACATGCAGAAGCACATCCACACCCACAAACTCACTTACACATACACGCAGAACACAGACCTATACACAGAAATACAGTCAAAGTGAGATATCGGAACACACTGACAAACAAAAGCACACATATGCACAATAATACCATCAATCTGAAACGTGGGAACACATCAACACACAGACTACAGCAACATTCCAGCTCCCTCACAACACACAGGAATGAGAACAGAGTGCAGAAAGGGGCACACCTTCTCACACATGCGCGTGCACACATATGCACCCAGAAAAAAACAGGCATACTGAGACACACCCATGTATGGAGAGAGTGCACACACATCCACACACAAAGACATGCTATCATACTGATGATTTAGAGATGCAGTAGTGGACTGGGGTGTACGAATTTTTTTTAAAAAATCACACAACGTCAGATTCTGGTACAACAGGTTTGTTTGGAAGCACTAAATCCAGAGTACTGCTCCTTCACCACCTGGTGAAATTTAGCAGGCTTAGTGAGAAATCGGAACAAATATACACACGCTCATACACACGCATGCGTACACACACACACACCCACACACACACACGTATGCACTCACAAATACAGAAAGGAACGCATTATGTTCATGTCAAATGCACACATATGCTCACACAGAGAAATGCAGTCATACTGAGATATAGGAACACATCTCCAAACAAAGAATAACACCTACAGCCCCACACACAGATATAAAAGAACTCAGCATAAGAGTCATTAAACACCAACTTGCAAGAACTGACAGTAACTTCTTCGGCACACACACGAGCACATCCAAATACAGTTACTGACCCACAACCACAGTGTGATATAGAAGAGTGACACTCAGAAACAGAGGCACACCCACAGAGAGGCACAGAGAATTCCTACTGTGGGCACAGAAAGACCTTGACACAAGGATAGACAGCCAGACACAGTCTGATCAACGCACTCACCTGCTTGAACATGAACACAGTCAGGTAGAGACACACCACGCACTCCAACATTATTACCATGCTGTGCTGCAAGCGTCAAAAGTGAACAAAGTGTTGGGGTTTGGATGTCGGCTTATTGGCTTTGTAGACAAGAGTCAAGTCAATTCAAAGTGCCCCTGCCAGAAACGTCGATTTTCCTGCTCCTCGAATGCTGCGTGGTCTGCTGTAATTTCCAGTATTATAGAATCTTGATTTGAATCTCCAGCATCTGGAGTCCTCAACTTCTGCTGAATGGCGTTGTACACGATTGAACCTTTGTTTACATTTGATACTTGCCGCACAACATGGTAATCATGTAGCCTTAAAGATTATTTGTAGAGTTCTGGAATTTTCGGTTGAAGAAGAAACAAGTAATGGAGAAAGCATTAATTTCACATCAATCATTTTTGTATTTACTTTTAGTTCTTCTCTGACACTGGAACTCAGTGGATGTGTAGATCTGTGCTCATGAAAAAGAAATGCGAGTTTCAGTAAATTAGACTGCCTAGGAATGAAAATGTTGTGTTGGTCCCAGACAGAAGTGTTGGGACAAGGAAAAGCTCTGAAGTAATTGTTTAAAGCCGAGTACATTTACACCCAGGTATACCGTAGCTCCAGGAAGACATTTGCTATAGTGTCAGTTTAGAAGTGGCAGTCACCAATCATTTAGCCAAGTGATAGATACAGGAAATCTAATGTGAATATTACACAAAGAAGAAAGAAAATTTCCAGCCCAGGACCAGGCCCTTCGGTCCTCCAAGCCTGAGCCGATCCAAATGTACTGTCTAAACCTGTTGGTCAATTCCTAAGCATTTGTACCCCTCCGTTCCCCACCTACTCCTGAATTTGTCCAGATGCATCTTCAACGAATCTGCCGTGCCTGCCTTTACCACCTTTGCTGGCAACGCGTTCCAAACGACAACCACCCTCTTTGTGAAGTACTTGCCGCGTGTATGCCTCTTAAACTTTCCACCTCTCACCTTGATAGCATGAACTCTCGTTCTTGAATCCTTCACCCTGGGAAAAAGCTTGTCTCTATCCACCCTGTGTGCACCGTTCATGATTTTGTAAACCTCAGTCAGGTCCCCCTCAATCTCTTTTCTTCTAGTGAAAATAAACCTAACCTCCTCAACCTCTCTTCATAGCGAGCACCTTCCATACCAGGCAGCATCCTCGTAAACCTTCTCTGCATCCTCTCCAAAGCGTCCACACTCTTTTGGTAATGTGGCGCCCAAAACTGTACACAGTATTCTTCATGTAGCCGAACCAATATCTTGGATAATTTTAACATGCCTTGCCAGTACTTATACTCAATACCCCGTCCAGTTAAGACAAGCATACTATAGAACATAGAACATCGAAAGATACAGCGCAGTACAGGCCCTTTGGCCCTCGATGTTGCGCAGATCCAAGCCCACCTAACATACACTAGTCCACTATCCTCCATATGCCTATCCAATGCCCGTTTAAATGCCCATAAAGAGGGAGAGTCCACCACTGCTACTGGCAGGGCATTCCATGAAGTAACGACTCGTTGAGTAAAAAATCTACCCCTAACTTCTGTCCTATACCTACCACCCCTTAATTTAAATCTATGCCCTCTCGTTATAGCTGACTCCAAACGTGGAAAAAGGTTCGCATGTTCAATCCTATCTAAACCCCTAATCATCTTGTACACCTCTATCAAGTCACACCGAAACCTTCTTTTCTCCAATGAAAACAGCCCCAAGTGCCTCAGCCTTTCCTCATACGATCTTCCAACCATACCAGGCAACATCCTGGTAAACCTCCTCTGCACCCGTTCCAGTGCCTCCACATGCTTCCGATAGTATGGAGACCAAAACTGCACACAATACTCCAGATGCGGCCGCACCAGAGTCTTATACAACTGCAACATGACCTCAGGACTCCGGAACTCAATTCCTCTACCAATAAAAGCCAGTACACCATATGCCTTCTTCACAGCACTATTTACCTACGATGCAACTTTCAGAGATCTGTGTACATGGACACCAAGATCACTCTGCTCAACCACACCACCAAGTATCCGACCATTAACCCAGTACTCCATATATCTTCTTGACCACTCTATGCAACTCTGCAGCAACCTTTAGAATACAATGGAGCTGGACTCCCATATATCTCTGTCCATCAACTTTTCGCAAGGCTCTTCCAATCGTTGTATAATTCGCTCTAGAATTACACTTACCTAAATGCATCATCTAACATTTGTCTGGATTGAAATTCAACTGACACTTTTCTGCCCAACTCTCCAGTCTATCTATATCCTCCTTATTTTCTGACAGTCCCTTATGATTTCTGCTACTCCACCAATCTTTGTGTCATCTGTAAACTTGCTGATCATAACAACAGTGCCCTCTTCTAGATTATTTATGTATATTACAAACAACAGTGGGGACAGTGGTGAGCACTGCTGCCTCATAGCACCAGAGACCCGGGTTCATAATCCCGCCTCAGGCAGCAGTCTGTGTGGAGTTTGCACATTCTCGCCGTGTCTGCGTGGGTTTCCTCCTGGTGCTCAGGTTTCCTCCCACAGTCCAAAAATGTGCAGGTCAGGTGAATTGGCCACGCTAAATTGCCCATCCTGTTAGGTGAAGGGGTAAATGTAATGGGTCTGGGTGCGTTGCTCTCCGGAGAATCAGTCTGGACTTGTAGGGCTGAAGGGCCTGTTTCCACACTGTAAGTAATCTACAAATCTATAATTCTGACCCCTGAGGAACATCACTGGTCAGGTTTCTCATTTAGAAAAACTCCCTTCAACGACTACTCTCAGTCTCCTGTTGCTCAACCAGTTCTTTACTCACCTAGCTAGAACACCCTGCACACCACGTGACTTCACTTTCTCCATTAGTCAACAATGAGGAACCTTATAAAATGCCTTACTAAAGTCCATTTATATGACATCAGTAGCCCTCCCTTCATCTAACAACTTATTGACTTCCACAATGAATTCTATTACATTGGTAAAGCAGGATCTCCTCCACACAAAACCATGTTGCTGATCACTGATAACTCATTCTTTTCTAAATATAAATAGAACCTATCTCTAAGTAACCTCTCCAGTAACTTCCCCACCAACGACGTCAAGGTCACTGGTCTGAAGTTACTGGTTTGTACTACTACCCTTCTTGTACCGGGGGACAACATGAGCAACCCTCCAGTCCTCCAGCACCTCACCTGTATTTAAGTTTGCTCCAAAGATATCTGTAAGGTCTCCAGCTATTTCCTCTCTCACCTCCCGTGGGATAGATCCCATCCGATTCTGTGGATTTATCCACCTTAATAACCTCTAGCATACCCAACACATCTGCCCTACTTATGCCAACGTGATCCAGACGAATCAAACTTCTATCTGTAATCTCAAGATTCATCATGTTCCTCTCCTCAGTGAACACTGACGCAAAGCAATCATTCAGAATCTCACCCATTCTGTCAGGTTTGGCACGCAGCCTTCCCTCATTATCTTTTAAAGGACCAATCCTTTGCATAGTTACCTGCTTGCTTCTTATATAAGAATAAAATACGTTGGGATTGTCCCTAATTCTGCTTACTAAAGCTATTTATGACCCCTAATACCCTTGATTGTTGAAGACTTGTCCTACTCTTCCAACATTCCGTCAGGGCCCGTTCTGTTCTTAACGACCTCGACCTTATGTACGCTTCCCTTTTCCTCTTGGCGCGTTGTACAATTTCTCCTGTCATCCATGGTTCACGAATTGTGTCCTTCCTATCCTTTGCCTTACCATGGGACATGGCTATCCTGCATTGCACTTAACCTAAGACTACGGTGTAATTTAGCATGGCCAACCAATCTAACCTGCACATTTCTGGATTGTGGGAGGAAACCGGAGCACTCTGAGGAAACCCACGCAGACACGGGGAGAATGTGCAAACTCTGCACTGTCAGTTGTCTGAGGCGTGAATTGAAGCCGTGTCTCTGGCGCTGTGAGGCAGCAGTGCTTATACCGTGTCACCCATTATGGGAATTGTTTTCTTTGGAATGGCACTGAGAGTCGTGTTATGTAGATAGATAAAAATCGTGTCCTTTTGTTTCATTGATACATTGTTTTGAGATTAAAGAGAGTTATGCAATATACTGCGTGTCATTGCCTTTGACTCTGTGTTATAGGTGCGAGGTTTGGTTTATTCTAGTTTGTCGTCATTTCTTTTGCAATAAACTTCTGTTTTGATGAGGAAACAATATTTGCAGCGTTGTGTGTTTACTTTCAACAAGAGATCACTTTGTTAAATGAAAACAAATAAGGTTATCACCCATCAAGTTGGATTTCTCACAAGGATCTGGCGTGTTCTGTAATTAATCAGCTTGTGCTGGAACAGAAGTGAGGCTATTAAACACTAGGCTAACTCCCGATGCACTCATAAACTAACCCCACTCTTCAAATACATTGCGCCCCAACGACATTCGTCCAGATCGATTATATGATCTCAGACACTGACCAGGCATGCACAATGAGATGTAATTCCATATTACCTCTCCCAAAGTTACTACTCCCTCACTCAGCACCAGATCCAATGCAAAACAAATTCCCTCAGCCTCTGCCAGATCTGTAACAATGGAACTACATGAGACACTGGCCAGCTCACACAAATGCGGCTTAGTGCAAATTACTGGTCATCACCGAGGAGAAATTGATAACTGCAGATGCTGGAGATCAGAGTCGAAAGTGTGATGCTGGAAAGGCACAGCAATTCAGGCAGTTTCCAATGAGCAGGAGAATTGACGTATCGGGCATGAACCCTTCATTGGATTATCAATTTAAAGTTTAATTGCCTCTGACATGATATAACATAATAGAGAGTCAGGGAGTTGTGATTTTTAAAATCATATCATATTATACAATGGATTGGAGCTGCTCAATTCACTAATTGCAGTAGTAATCTGCCTGTCTTGTTTTGTATTGTGTAGTTTATTCATTAAATATCAATAAGCACATTCCAAAACGATTAGAGTCAGCTAATGCAGAGAATACAGTAAAAAGTCACATCTCCCTATTTGCATTTTCCATTATTTGCTGACTGAATGTCAGCCAAATTAGAACAGTTGCTAAACTTGACAAGGAATTGATCATTTTCCAAAACAAACTGTGTGGGATTCAATGAGTTAACAGATCCTTAGTTTATCAACGCAGAGATGAGTCAGATCGTGGTTTGCACTTTTGATGATGAAACAAACCATTCTCAGCTCTGTTAGCAATGTCCGCCAGACAATTACAAATTCTCAAGTGCAGCAACTCATGTTTTTGTAATATACTGACCAGACGATTCGAGGTAATCCTAATTCGAGGACGGGAAAAGATTGTGGCTGTGAGAGATGCATTAATACTTGGGGTATTTTAGGTGTCAGCGCTGACTTCCACAAATTCCGTGAACAGTAATTATTGTTTTATGAGCTGTTGCATTGTTTTTGAAATTTAGGGAACAAAAGGTCAGCCCAACACAATGTAAATAAAGGATGAGCCTGCATGGGAGAGTTCACAGCACAGGAGTAGGTACATTTATGGTTTTTAAGTGTTGTGTTGCTGAGTTCTTTTTTGTGTCAATCTACCATTTGAGTAGTGTGAGTTCTTTTTGGTTATAGGCTTGATTGAGAACTGTCACTTGTTTAAAATGTAAAAATATAAAGTCTAGGCACTGCATTAGCCGGGAGCATTGTCTTTTAGAGCAGGAAGCCTGTAGTATTTTCTGGGCGTGTAGATTATTCGGGTGCGAAGATGGCCTTTAGTGGAGTGATGTACTCTACCTGTTAGATGTGGGAGATGAGGGTGAGCTTCCATGTTCTGATGATTATGTCTCCAGTAAATATGCTTGGTTGCAAAACCGATCATATCGCATGGATCAGTTGGAGCAGCATTTAGAGACAATGAGCAATTTTCAGGAGCTCGGTGGTCTGATGGATGGCAGCTATAGGAGCAAGTGAACAAAAGGCAACACGATCAAGTAGTTGTGTTATCGCTAGGAAAGACAGGAGAGGGGTATATTTACCGCAGGAGACTACTGTGACCATGTGTATTTTAAACAGATATGCTGTTTAGGAAATTGTAGGGAGTGATGTAGCACTGACAGCCAAGTTTCTGGTACAAAGACTGGTTCCAATGTAATTAGGGTTATGTCAGGTTCGAAGTGATCAATTGTGACCAGGGGCTCTTTGCTCAGACGCAGAGAAAGGCATTGCCGTAGACAAGTGTGCTTGTTGCCTCACGAGTGCCAGGATCAAGGATGTCTCGGAGAGGGTGCAGACTTTCTCACAGGGGAGTGCGACCAGCAGGAGGTCTTTGTGTACATTGGAACTAGCAACATAGGAAGGATAAAGGAGGAAATTCTGAAGGGGGAATATAAGAAGTCAGGCAGGAAGGAGGTCCTTGGGGGTCGTAATATCTGGATTACTCGAGTTGTCACGAGCCAGTGAGTATAGGAATGGGAAGATATAGCAGATGTATTCATGGCTGAGGAGCTGGTGCATGGCAGAAGGGTTAACATTTTTGAATCATTGGAATATTTTTTGGAGCAGAAGTGACCTCTATGACAAGGACAGATTGCACCTGAATTGAAATAAAACTAATTTACTTGCAGGGAGATTTGCTCGTGATGTTCAGGAATATTGAAACTAGTAAAGTTGGAGTGGGGGGTGCGGGGATGGTGGAGGTGCGGGGCTGGGGTGGTGTGCCAGGGCGATCATGAGGAAATAAATCAGTCTGAGACTGACACAATTGGGAAAAGGTGCAAGTCCAATAGTCAGGGTAGGGTTGACCAAAGCAGAGAATGAGGGCGGACTGCTAAATTAAATTGCATTCATTTCTGTACAAGATGCTGAACTGGGAAGACAGGTGATCTGTAGTCATGGTTTGGAGCATGGGACTGGAATATCATAGCAATTACACAGATGGCTTTCAGGGATTGACTGTACTGGCAGTTTCATGCTGCACGTAGAAGTGCTGCAGGAAGGAAATAAAGGTGCACAAGAGAAGGTGGCGGGACTTATTTTTTGATAACGGATAATTTTACTGCTTTACTTAAGGAGGATATTCCTGGGAATACATACAGGGAAGATAGTTGTGTGGAACTGAGAATTAAGCAAGGGCTGTTTACCTTAGTGTGATTGCCTTATAGACTCCCCACCAGTCAGTGGGAAATTGAGAAACAAATTTGTGAAGAGATCTCAGTTATTTGTAAGAATAAACGTGTGGTCATGGAAAGGGATTTTAACTTTCCAAATATAGACTGGGACTGCCACATTTCTAAGGGCTGGGATAGCGATGAATTTGCTTAGTGTTAAAATCAATAATTTCTGTTTCAGTGTGTGCATGTACCTAGTAGAAAACCTACAAAGTCTAACCTACTCTTGCGAAACAAGATAGGGCAGGTGACTGAGGTGTCGGTGGGGCAACACTTTGGGACCAGAAACTTGCATTCTGTTCGTTTAAAGTAGTGATGGAAAATGACAGAACAGTTCTGAAAGTTAAAGTTCTAAATTGGAGGAAGGCCATTTGGCAAGATCTTAGAGTATGTTCCTGTTCGGGTGAAAGAAGAGGTTGGCAGGCATAAGGAAACATAAGATAAGTTTAGACAGCAGAGATCAAGTGAATCTTTCAAAGAGTACAAAGGCAGTAGGAGTATACTTAAGAGGGAAATCCGGAGGGCAAATACGGGACAAAATATAATTTTTGCAAATAGAGTTAGGGAGATAGGGTTAAGGAGAATCCAAGACGATTTCTTAAATACATTCAGGACGAAAAAGGATTTAAGGAGAGAAGACCCCTCAAAGATCAGCAAGATAATCTATGTGTGGAACTGTTGAAGATGGGGTAGCATTCTGTATCATTGTTTACTGTGGAGAAAGGCCTGGAAAACATATAATGTGGGGAAATAGATTGTTAATCTTGAATAATGTCCATATTACAGAGCAGGATGAGCTGGTTATGAAATAATGCATAAAGTTTGATAAATCACCAGGATTTGATCTGTGGTATCTAGGGGTTTAAATGCTGGACCCTTGTTGAGATGTTTGAATAATCAATCGTCATAGGTGATGTACTGGAAAACTGCAAGTTGCCTCATGTGCGCCACTGTTTAAGAAATGTTGTAAGGATAACCCAGCAAACTTTAGACAGGTGAGCCTGACATTGGTGGTATGGAAGTTGTTGGAGGGAAATCCAGATTGACAGGATTTATATGTACACTGTATTTGGATAGGCAATGACTAATTAGTGGTTGTCAACATGGCTTTGCTCGTGGGAAATCATGTTTCACTAACTTGATTGAGTTTTTGAACAAGTAACGAAGAGGATTGTGAATGGCCGAGTGGTGAACGTGATCTATATGGACGTCAGTAAGGAGTTTGTCAAGGTTCCTCATGGTACACTGATTAGCAAGATCAGACCACATGGAAAAGAGGGAGATCTAGCAATCTGGATACAGAATGGGCTGGAATGTAGAAGGCAGAGAGTGGTGGTAGAGGGCTGCTTTTCAGACTGGAGGCCTGTGACCAGTAGTGTTCCACAAGG
Organism: Chiloscyllium punctatum; assembly: GCF_047496795.1. Lineage (NCBI taxonomy): Eukaryota > Metazoa > Chordata > Chondrichthyes > Orectolobiformes > Hemiscylliidae > Chiloscyllium > Chiloscyllium punctatum. The sequence goes on from NC_092756.1 coordinate 2,864,764, forward strand.
GTTGATACCGAATCACTGCTTTTTGTCATTTATATAAATGTTTTAAATGTGAATATGGGAGGTTTGGCTAGTAAATTTGCAGATGTAACCAAAATGTAAAATATAGTAGATAGCAAAGTAAGTTATGTCCGTGTATAACGGGATCTTGATCAGATGGGCCAATGGACTGAGGAGTTGCAGATGGAGATTACTTTAAGCAAATGTGAGGTGCTGCAGTTTGGAACAGCAAACCAGGGCAGGATCTGTACACTAAGTTAAGCTCCTGGGGAATGTTACTGAGAAAAGAAACCTTGGAGTGCAGTTCTGTAGTTCCCTGAAAATGGAGTCTTTGGACGCTAGGAAAATGAAGAGGCCGTTTGGTATGTGCTCCTTTATTGTTCAGAGCATTGATTAGAGGAGTTGTGAGTTGATTTTGTACCTGTACAGGACATTCGTTAGGCCACTTTTGGAAAAGTTCTGTGCAATTCTGGTCTCTCTCCTATCAGAAGAGTGGTGTGAAACATGTAAGGGTTCAAAAAAGATTTACATGGATATTGCCAGGTTTGGAGGGTTTGAGTAATAGAGAAAGGTTGAATAGGCTGAGTCTGTTTTTAATGGAGCTTTGGACGCTGAAGAGTGATCATATAGAGGTTTATAAAATCGTGAGGGGCATAGATAGGATAAATAGGCAAGTTCTTTCCTTTGGGGTGGGGGAGTCTAGAGGCCCGGGGCATAGGTTCAGGGTGACAGTGGAAAGATTTAAAAGGTACCTAATGGAAAACCATTCCCATGCAAAGTGTGGTGCATATATGGAATGAACTGCCAGATGAAATGGTGGAGAGTGGTACATATGCAACATTTCAAACACAACCGGATGGGTAAATGAGGAGGAAAGGTTTTGATGGAGATGAGGGCAAATGGGACGCTATTATTACAGAATATCTGATCAGCAAGGACGACTTGGACAAATGTTTCTTTCCTCTAAATCTCTAAGACTCTAATTTCGCCCAGCATGCTAAGACCAGTAGAACAAATGTTTCATTGTAGATAAACATCAATATGATGATTCTCAATTCCCTTTAAGAATCAACCCCAGTCCTTTGTTTGCAATGATAGGGCCTTGCGCGAGAAGAAAACCGAGTTGATGTTTTGAGTTCTTTGACAAATGTTCAGAGGAACGTTTGCAGATGAAGAATGATTGTATTAATTCTGTTTCACTCTCTACTGGTGCTTCCATAACTGATGAGTTTCGCCAGCTGTTTCTGATACATTTATATAATTATGGTAATCATAACTCATTTATTTCCTTTATAAAAATGTTTCACTTCCCAGCCTACTTCCCAGAAATAATTCTTTGAATTGTGTAACCCGACTGGACTGAAGAGGTCCGTCGGTCCATCAAGCTTGTGCTATCAAGGCGAAACAAAATCTGGACTCTTCCCAATTAGTTGTTAAAGGTTTTGAGGTCTCCTACATCAATAACCCTCCCAAGTACTGACGTATCAAAACCCACACCACTCTCTGAGTGAAAGCCTTTTCCTCAAATCCCCTCCAAACCTTTTACCTTTGTTAATCACCTTTATAACTGCGTCCTTCTGCCATCTGTCAATCCCCTGTCCCAGTTAGATATGAAGATCTTCCGTTGAGCACTCATGAAGAATGTTTGCTTAGTGACTTCTGATTATTTCCCGATTGTTTTGGTTCTGTCATGGCGAAAGTACGGCCTCTTTAACTGCATTACGCGCTGCCTGTTGGCTTTGGCTACAGGGTATCTGCTGTTCATTAGCACTGGGATCATGCTGTGGTAATTCAAAGATCATTATTACCGAGGGTGTTTCCTGGATATACCCCTGTGTGCAGTGCTATCTTTGTCCTGATTCGTGTCGCCACAGACTGTTCCATCTGGTTCACTGTCCGTTTCTCTGTTGATCGTTTAGTGACCATTTGCTGCTTGAAACTGAAAAGGAAATATTGTACAGAGAAAATCTTGGCTGTGGCTCCAGCTGTAACTGGCATTCTTCTCTACTAAAAACGCATTCCCTTCTCTTTTCGGTTGGAACCTTGGAGGATAATTGACAATGCTCCGAGGTACTGCGTAACAAAGTCAAGTTATTTGACTGATGCCAAATGGCTGGGATTTAATTGGTTTGATATCATTTCAACCCCTTTCGTCCCATTCGTGTTACTTCTGTTGATGCACACTCTGACGGTCAGGTAAATGTCAGTGGACAGTTTGGTCTGCAAGAGCCTGAAGGGTCAGAGGAATAGTGACAGTCACAAAGACACAGAGATGGAGAGCCTGAGGAAGTCGGTGATATCTCTCATCACCATATACATCAACTTTGTACTTCTGTGGTTAGAGCAGGGTGCAAACACCTTATACTTTAGCACTAAAGAAGCATATCGTTGGAAGAGCTCTCATCTATTCCAGTTTATGTTAATGGCAGAAATGCTGAGGGATTTAAGCTGCAGCACGACCACATTATTTTATACAGCCATTCTGCCCAAGTTCAGAGCGAAGATCTGGTCACGTAAATTCTTCACTTATGATGGAAAGAGGATGGAAAGAGACTGGAGGAATGATTCTAAATGGCAGGCTGGCTGCGAGTGATGGTTTCAGCTGCAATATTGGGTCTTCACAGAGTGCCCTTTGGATGGGTGTTAAAGACCAGCATGATGGGTGTCTGCATTTCTCCTGCAGGGGAGGAGGGTGTTGGGCAGAAGCAGTCGTTCCTGCACAATGATGATTGTCAGGCTCTCTCTGTTCAGCTCACATTAAAACTTTATTACAACTGGCAGGGAAAGGTTCCGGGTGCCAGTCTTCACCTAATCTGAGTTGTTTGTTGGAGAAGTGCATTTGTTTTTGTGAGCTTATTGGGTCCACCTCCTGTCTAATTACTTCACAAAAATATTGCTTTCTCCCGCTCTCTCAACCTCACCTGTTTGTCTTTGTTCCTCTCTCACGCTGACCCCCCCATCTCTCAGTTTCTTGCTGTGTCTCTCTTTCTCTATTTTTGTTTCGCTCTGTGTGTCCCTCCCTGTCTGCATCGATCTGTCTATATATCTGTTTATCTGTCTGTCTGTCTCATTGTCTCCCTTTGTGTCTATCCTTCTCTGTCTCTCTGTCTATCTCTTTCTCAGTCCCTCTGTCTCTCCCTCTGGAGTTTGATCATCTTCCTTTCTTCTCTCTGTGGCTGTTCGGGAAATGTGGTCATGCGTCTCCCTTTCAGTGTGTGGCTGTCTCTGTGTGTCTCTGCATAGGGGTGTACTTCATTGCTTCTGTGGGGATCTCACTTTGTTTGTGTGTCGCTCAGTTTTTGTCAACTAATATGTCCCTGAGTGTGACACATCATGACTGTGATTATGAATCTATGTGTGGGCCTCCCTATGTGCGCATTGGAAAGTATTTTGGTGAATTTCCAAACATGTGTTTATATATTTGGATATGTTATTCAATCTTGTATGAGTGTTCCCAAGAAAGTAAGCGTTCTTGTGTGAGTGTATGTTATTGTGCCTGTGTGATTGCTTATCTGTGTGTTCTTTGCGCATTGTGAAGCTGTTGTGTTTTTACTTGTGTGTATGCTGTTTGTGAGGTCACAGTCCTATGACCGTGTGGTTTTGCGTGTGTGTGTGTGTGTGTGTGTGTGTGTATTACTCTCCGCATGTCATGACGGATCTATGACACCGTGTGTTTGTCTCTGAGTGTTATTGTATTATTGTGGGAGTATGGTGTGTCTCTGCTTGACTATGCTCATGTTAAATCAGGTGAGTGTGTTGATCAGACTGTGTTTGGCTGTCTGTCCGTGTGTCAAGATCTCTCTGTGCCTCTCTGTGTGTGTCTCTGTTTCGGTCTGTCACTCTGTATATATCTCATTGTGGTTGTGGTTTAGTAACTATATTTGAAACTGCTTGTGTGTGTGCTGAAGAAGTTACTGTCAGTCCTTTCAAGTTGGTGTGTAATGACTCTTACGCTGAGTTCTTTTCCATCTGTATGCGGGGCTGTAGGTATGATTCTTTATGTGGAGATGTGTTCCTATATCTCAGTCTGACTGCAATTCTCTGCGTGTGGATATGTGTGCATTTGGCATGTACATAATGTGTTCCTTTCTGTATTTGTGTGTGCATACGTGTGTGTGTGTGTGTGTGTGCGTGTGTGTGCGCGCGCGCGCGAGCGCACACGCATGTGTGACCATGTGTAGATTTGTTCTGATTTCTCATTGTGCCTGCTAAATTTCACCAGGTGGTGAAGGAGCAGTACGCTGCAATCTAGTGCTTCCAAACAAACCTGTTGTACCAGAATCTGACGTTGTGTGATTTTTAAATTCGTACACCCCAGTCCAACAACCGCATCTCTAAATCATCAGTATGACTGCATTTCTTTGTATGTGGATATGTGTGCATTCTGTCCGTACATGGGTGTGTCTCAGTATGCCTGTTTTTCTGGGTGCATATGTGTGCATGCGCATGTGTGAGAAGGTATGCCTCATTCTGCACTCTGTTTTCATTCCTGTGTGTTGTGAGGGTGCTGGAATGTTGTGTGTTGAAGTGTTTCCATGTTTCAGATTGATGGTATTATTGTGCATCTGTGCATGTGTGTACGTTTATTTGTGCTTTTGTTTGTTAGTATGTTCCTATATCTCACTTTGACTATATTTCTGTGTATAGGTATGTGATCTGCATGTATATGTAAGTGAGTTTGAGGGTGATTGTGTGTTTCTACATGTACGTGTATGTTTGCGCGAGAGTGTGGGTGTGTTTCGGTGATCCTTTGGTTGTGGTTCTGTCCATGTCTGATCATGATATTCTATCTCCTGAAAAGGTTCAAGTGAATCCTTGAGCAGGTCACGGTGCACACATTGGTCTAAATAGCGCATTTCTGGCAAGCTGCGAAATATCTAACTATCAGTATCTGTTGCTCCTGCACCCTGAGAGCTGAACTGTTACTTCAGTTCAAGGACCAAAGCCTAATGAACGATACAAGACAGGGAAATATTCAATGAAAGGAAGGATTGTAGTGACTCATCCTGATAACAACTCGTTACCTCAGCCTGTCTTCAGTTTCCAGATCCTCATCTTCGCTCTATAGTCTATCCATGACCACACCATATTTTGGGAGGGCTTCGGTTGGATGCCCTGATGAGCCATTACTTTCCCGATGAAGGGGTTTTCCCTGAAATGTCGATTTTCCAGCTCCTCGGATGCTACTTGACCTGCTGTACTTTTTCAGCACCACCCTGATCTCAACAGATTCGATCAGTCCATTCAAATGGACGCTAGAGAATGACATACTTCCTTCTCCACCTCCAAAGAACCAAGGGTAGGCAATCGCACGTCCTGATCTTCATTTGGATGGAGGAGAAGCATTTTATGGGGAGAACCGATGTTGTCAACAGAAATTATTAGCCTACCAATAATACATTTAGTAATAGCAACGCCATCAAAGAGGCAAATTAAAACAATAACAATATACATGGCCAGACATATCAACCCGTTGTACCATGAGCCAAAACCCAAATCTCACCATTCCGTGCCTTCTGTCATTTGAGTGAGGAAGGTGTGGATGTTATCTACATGGTTGGTAATATTCTCGATGCGGTCAGTAACCCCAACATAAACTTGCCCTTTATAATGGCAAAAAGCCCACCCTCTTTGGCGAGTAGGTAGTCGAGGACGTACCACTTTTGTTTGGAATTTAGGCATAATTCTGAGAGCATGTCCTAAACCCCTGCCAAGGCCAAGACTGTCTCGTTGCCCAAGAGTATGAGACCACAAATAAGTTAATTTCATTTTAGATAGCTCATCATTCCAGAAGATCCTCCGAAGGAAAATAGTACTAAGAAATTCATAGTACACAGAGTGAGCTTCAGTGTTGTCCAAACCCCTCCAGTGCACACAGAACTCAAATAAAACTGAACCTTGGCAGGGAAACCTCATTCCCAGGTAGTTGGACAGGGAAATGTAGTTGGGAAACGTGTCCCTACAGCTATAGCAGGGGGAATCCCTGTTTCAACCAAGAACAAGTAAGTTGGTTGCTTTGAATTGGCTGGAAAAATAATAACCAGGGTTAGTATAGATAATGGAGGGAGATTGCAATATAAAACAGGCCTGGCTTTGCAACTTCCCGAATATATGTGTCGGCCATGACTCCAAAGTGTGGTTGCACTGATCGCTGATCATGAAAGCTGCTCAATGTAAATGTGGTGCGTCCTATGGTAAGAGATGTGGTTATTGTGTCAGAATGCTTCCTTCCATCCAAGAATGGGGAAGACGGAGATGACATTCGGGGTCTCACAGTGAAGGTTGGTGGTGCTGTTAACCATACCACAAAGGGCCTGAACACCAGTAATAACAGGGTTACAGAGACATACCCCTCCTGTAGGCAAATGCATGAGATGCGAGGCCCCACAGGGGATCAGTCGCCATTGGTCCATTTAATCAAGGTGCATGGAATAGTCTTGGACACATTCATGTAAATGTACCCCCATAACATTCTGTCGTTACAATTGGGATAGGCGATCACGGAGCATGTCCAAAAGCAACAAGCAGGTGGGCATAATTAATAGTCAAAAGAAATATCATGTCCAGTCAACGGCTAAGAAGCGTTCAAGATTCCTATGTTGGGATGGGGTGGACGGGAGGGGAAAGTGTTCAACGAGTCCTTTGCTGATATAATGTCATAACAGACCACTTCATCCCAGCCATATAGTTTATTGCGAATTTGAGGAAACATATTGTTCGCGAGATATAATATTTCCCCAATTTCTCTTCTGGGATGTGCCAATTTAGACCTCTTTGAATACAGGACAGGCTTACTAAGGCCGCTCATATCACAACTGAAATCAAACTGGCACACAACACCTTGACAGGGTAAAGACCATTGAGACTTGTCCAATAAATGAACTGTCCAATCTTCTTGATGCAGTTGACCATTGCGACAATCATTCTTGGTAACTTTCCATGCATCGAAAGAATCAGTCTCTCGGCACAAAAAGACAGTCTCTGGTTGCTCAAGCTCGGACGGGTAAACCGTCCGTTCTTGAACACCAATGCCGACTAAGATGAGTCCATATAATAGGGTAAGTTCGATCTTCATCATCACCCCCCTTGCATGGGGGTCGTCTGATGACCGTGCAATGATGGAGGTGCCCTGTGACCTTATCAGCAGTAGGGGTCCGTTCCATCGAGTTTAGAGGCCGTGGCGCGTCCATTGTAAGAGAGTATAAACCATTAGCTCCTTTCCCAAGGGTATCCAAGAACAATTTCCCCATTTTCAAATAGGGTTGGTAAGACAGACATAGGCTCGGAATTCCGAGTAGAATCTAAGTTCTTGATTTATAGCGTTTTTGTTTAACCCTGTTTGTATATTCCTCAGCCTTAGTAGTCTTGCATTTTTCTCATATCCCTTTTATTTCTCCATCTACCCATTCACAACACCTCCCATCTTTTGGGAGTTCGAATTTGCTATAAATACATCTATCCCCAATCACATGCAAACTCCACTCAACTGGCCAGTAAATTATTTTTATATTCTTCAGTTAGCATCAAATTAATGCAGCCATTCTGGAAATTAACCAGTCGGCAATGAGATAGGTCACTAATAATGTGTAAAAGAACAAGACCAAGTGATCCTGACAATTAATTCTGCGCTTGTGATTCGGGGTTCTTCCAATTAATTACATAATAATAGTAAATAAAATAATCATTATCTGTAATTCAGAGCTGAAAATTGAACAGGCGATTAAGACATTTTATAAGTCATCAATATAAGGTGGAAATTCACTTATTCAGTGTTCAATATTTAAAATGTAAAATGTATACAATTTCCAACTCTGCAATCCATTATAATTACCTGGTTCTAGTCCTTCAATTTAAATCCCAGATTCGGTTCCTTAAGCAGTCCTGACCAGTCACTGTTCATTTACAATGCTATTGGCCGTGAATTGACCGCTGCTGCATTAGAAGTTCTTGTCTACTCACATGATAACAAAAAAATTCTAATGCTCGAATAATGGCCGAATCCAAAGACGCAGGTATTAAGAATAGGATGTTAATTTTGTTGCATGATTTATCGCAACTTAATGTTGAACTGAAACTTCAATTGTCATTAAGGAAGGGGAATTGATATCAAATAAAGTTATGACTGGCACATCATAATCACCAATGAAACAGGGCAAACTTAAAATAAAGTGCAAACAACGAGTCTGAAACAAAACTCAAATCTGCTAGTATCATTTTCTGAAAACTATGCTGATTATTTGGGATACCTTGGATCTTCCAGTTTTACAAAATGTAACGAAATTAAATAAGGTTCATGCAATTCCTCCACTCAATGAGCAAATGTTAAAGTCTGAAGTGATTTTACTCCATGTTAGGTTTAGATTATACATAAAATTGAGCAGAGTCCTGCTCTCATCCTTGAACAGAATGATCATGCACCAGAGGCCCAGACGTTTTGCTACTGCTATACTTCATTCGGTCAATTCTTTCACCCCTAACACGTTGGGGTGAGAGTGGTGAAAATGATCTTTGACAGAAGCATGGAATTATGGAGAAATTGAGAGCAAGTTTGTATTGATGTCAAATGATGCAGAATCAACTGAGACTCTCTCTCTCACACGCACACACACAGACACGCACACACTAGTATAATAAATTCTGGCTGTGGCACATAGCTGCTTAACCAAGTATGCGAGAATTTTATCACTGGCCAGCTTTATTTTCTTTAATGCAACAAAAGCAGATACCACCTTCTATATTCCATAACCAAAGAACAAACAACCAAACAAACAGAACAAAACCACAGCGGACAAACAAGACAAAGCAGCAAAGTAGGACAAGGCAAGTTCAACAGATAAAACAGAGAAGATAACCTCGACATAAAATTTTCACTAATCAACAACCCGACAATGAACAAGAAAAATGATTTCTGCGGAACTTTCTCGACATTCTTAAACAACACCAATCCGAATTATTCTGAGTCCCCGACTCTACCTAAGGTTCCCCGACCTGTTAGTGGGATCCCCCGAATCCCTGGGGTCCCCCGACCCCTCCCTTTTGAGAGTGGCCCACTCTACGCACAGGTCCCCGACCTGTTAGTGGGAGTCCCCGACATCCTGGCGTCCCCGATTCCCTGGGGTCCCAGACACCTTTCTTTCAGTCCGGCTGGACTGAGATGTTAAGCAGCGAGGTGTCGGGTTAACCACGACATGAATGAAAAGGAAACCAAACGGGTAAAAATACGCATGTCTGGCTGGCTGAATCCTCTGAAGTCAACTGCTGACCGAAATCTATCCATTCCGAGTCCGGGTCACAGCAGCAGACGAAGATCTGGGCCCCTGGTGCCAGTGCCGGGGCGGGAGTGTCTGGTGGTATGTGTGTTCCTCCATCAGTCAATAAATACAAGCAATCGGTCTGGTACTTGATGACTTCACATTTTTTTTCCTCACGGCTGAGCACAGATCATCCAGATACACAGAGGTTAAAAACTCCTGTGTTGCTGAGAGGAACTGGCTTCAAACGAAGACATTTTTATACTTTTCTTAAAGAGGGGTACAGGCGACAATCGTACAGTTCATTTAAACAATTCCCGATCAATTTAATGAAATGGATTTACTGACAGCAATTTGAGCCAATGATATTTCCTGGGAAACAACTTTATTTCTCAAAACTTCAACCATTCTTATCTCACGCACTGTGTTTTTGCCCTGCACTTGAAGGTCAGTTAGGATGGCCAATAACTAGTCTAGTTATTTCTATGCTGCAAAGGAACCATTGTCTATTAATCTTTGTTGAGACAGATTGTGGGCAAGTCAATTATGCAGCTTTAGTAGGTTAAAAGCCATTTTATGCAGCTTTAAGCAGAATTGTCAATTTGCAGCCTTGAAGCCATTGTTATGTTATTTGTGTTATGAAGCCATTTTAATTACACCTATGTTCGTAAGAATATGTATTAAGTAGTTCTTCCTGACAACAGCTAGTCATCTCAGCCTGAATTCAGGTTTCAGATCCTCAAGTGGAGAGGATTAACTGAATAGTAATAGAGAGACGGATGATTAGAGAGTAATAGAGAGAAAGATGAATACAGAGTGGAAGTGATTGATTATCTTGTGTCCTGTTTATATAGATCTGGTGCAATGGAGAGTAATTCTGACCAACCTCAACGGAAAGTATTAGCGACAGGGTTAAACAGAGAGTAACATAGAGGGCTGAATACAAAGGAGGAGCGATGGGTAACACAATGAAATAGAGAAGATCAAATGCAGGTAATGATCGTATTGTGCAAAGAATCATTGTAGAGGCTTAATACAGACAAAAATGGAAAGGACTAAATACAAGGTAGTGAACAGAGAGTTGGAATACGGCCAAAGGCTTAAATTCAGAGAGAGAGAGAGAAATTGAAAGATAGAGTATCAGGAGTCAATTAAACACTGGGGAAGACAGTGGTTTGCATACAGGATAATATTGATGATTAAATACTGGGGACGAGAGAAAGGATAACATGCAGAATAAAGGAGATGATTTCCACCTTTAGTCAGTGTTGGGGGAGGAGCACTGCCTTCCTGTAAGCAATCAACAAATGTCTCATCCCTGCAAATTCAATAATGAGCCTTGTTCACACTCTGTCCATTGACACAATTAGTTGATCCCTGTTGCATTGCCTTCAAGGATCACTTCTTTCCATCACAACGACTGTTCCCCATTCCCAATACAATTGTAATTGGACGTCACACAAATTCCCTCTCCTCACACCTACCCTTTCCCGCGTGCCTTGTTGTTTTTTCAAGTCGAACAGTGTGGGCTGATGTAATGCCCATCGACTGTTCTTACCCACTTGAGAGGGGATGAATGGCCTTCTGCTGGTCCCCTTTCCAATTTAAAAAATGGTGGAATTGCCTCCTCCAATTCCTCTGTTACAGGTTCAAGAAGGGGCTTTGTTTTTCTTCATTCAGGGATAAGGGCGTCGCTGGCTAGCATCAGCATTTATCACCCATCCACAATTGCTTAGAGGGCAGGTCAGTGTCAATCACATTGGTATACGTCTGGTGTCACACGTAGTAGTGAACTGGAAAGGATGGCAGTTCCCCTCTCTGGGCTTCTTTAATTCCAGACTTTTATCGAATTCAAATAACACCATCTGCTGTGTCTGTGTCCGCAGAACATTACCTGGGTCTGTGGATTGACAGTCCAGTGATAACTCCACTGGGCCATTGCCTCCAACTTCTGAATGACCTCCTCCTCTGCAACAAGCTAGAGAAGGGGCTGAACAAAACCAAAGGATCTGCAGACTCTGTATATCAGAAACACAAACAGAAATTGATGATCATTCAACCAATTCATTATCTGCATAAATCTTCGACTTCATCCCAGTCAGACATCCTGATAACCCAGGCCATCACGTGAGCCATACTTCCATCGATGGACTCCATTAGACCCCTGCCGCCTCGGTAATGATACCCAACAAATTCTTCCATCAGGCAAAAGGTACAGAAACCTGACCATACACAAACAGGTTCAGAAACAGCTTCTGCTCAGACTTTCTCAGACTATTGAATGGACTCTATTGACTCAAGTAATGCTGATTTTTCTAACGCTGACCTCTGTTGTACGCCCTGCGCAATATAACCTGTATGCATCTGTCAAAAGTTTTTGTTCTGCACATCGTTGCCTCGTGTGATCTCCCTGTACTGCTCATACACAAAGCTTTTCAGTGCATTTCCGTACACGTCACAATAAATCAATCAAATTGAATCAAATGAAACTCATCTATGTCGATCAGATACCCGAAATTGTCTCATTTGACCCATGTCCATCCAAACTCTTGCTGTTCATATACCCACAGGGACTTCACAAAGGAGAAGATGAACACTACCACAGAAATGATGGGGAGCAGATGTGATAGGCCCCTCACTGACTTTTTGTGTTTTGCATTCTTCTAATGAAATGGGCTTCGAGCTGTGAATTGGGAACTGTTTGCTGTGAGTAACTTGTGGCCTTTGGTACAGCTTGTGGGTAAAAGCACACACCAAACCATCTTTGTCTGTTTGTGGAGCCAGGCCTTGGGGCGAATTGTCCAATCAGTCTGGATTAAAAGGGTTTCTACTGACACCACGACCACCAGGAAGAACATTCTGAAGAACAGCAAATCCTCTTTTGCCAGTCGATATGATATGAAGTGCACAGATAGCGCGGTCGCACAGTTGTTCCTGTCCTGTATCACAGAGGTCTTAGACAACAGCATACGGGAGAGTCTGGACCAGCCGTTACCTCTGTAGAAGCTGACCAACACCCTCAAGTCCTTAAGAATGAGTACAACTTCCAGAAGTGATGGCTGCCCACCTGAGTTGTTTTCACCTCTGTGGCACTTGATTGGCCTGGACCTGCTGGAAGTGGATAACTGTATGCTTCGAACAGGTAGCTTGTGTGAATCGAACAGGAAAGTTACCATCCCTCTCATCTAAAGTTAGAAGGTGCACAGGGAGGACTGAAAAAGCAATTGGTCAGGTCTGCTGCGGGATCAATGATTCACCCCGACAAAGCCTGTGATGTACTTGGCAGAACGATCTCTCAGAGTCTCGCATTCCTCAGCGATGTAAATGTCTATGTGTGAAACAGTGAAGATGGCAACCTGCCTTACCAGCCTGGACTAGGAAAATGCCATTTACAAGAAATTGCATACCAACACGTGGGATGTACTCTCCAAAATTGGCTTTTGCAACGAGACCTGCAATTCGATGCCAATGCTCTGCATCAACCGCGTTAGTGCAGTCTGAGTAAATGGGTGGGAATCAGAAGGTTTCCCGAACAGCCCTGGAATCAGGCAGCCCCACCCATTGTCACCTTTCCTGTTTGATAATTGTCCGAGAGGTGACTGAATTAGTGTTGTGATTCATGAAGATGTTTCATACTCTTTAGCCATTGCCTATCCACAGAAAACTGAGTCCACGTTTGACCATTTATGCATCAGTTGCTTGTTGTTCTTTTTAGTTAGCTTCAGGGCTCTGAGTTTCATATTCCATTTCTTCGTTCTCCAACTTAATAAACAATTTGAGCATTTTATGGGCATTCTTCCAAATACAACAATATTGTGACATAATGCTATCTCATTGTTTTCGTAATTTGTGGAAATATATAACAGATTGCTGCATGCTTACATCTGCGCTCCTGTGTCAATCCAATGCTGTGAGATGTAATAAATTAGTCCTTCCAATCTGCATTCTGGCTTTAGGTTCTTGGGCGGTAGTGAACTGTTCAAAATATTGATGTATACTTGCAGTCTATTTCAGAACAAATATCTCGCACATCATCATAAAGACAAAATAAAATTTAAAAATCTTTCAATAGTAATTACGTTATTGAGCTTCTCCCGAAAATGAAAAAGAAACGTTCTGGAAATAACTCTGTCCCTAGAAATGTGAGTTCGGGGATGGAAGTTTGATCCTGAAGACCAGAATTCAGATGCACAACATCTTAACAGATCCAGATTGTGATTCTGCTGCTTTTCTCTTTCACACACAGATTGTCTACTCATAATGACCAGTTTCATTTCCCTCCTAAATGAGTTTGATCCCAGATTCCCAATCCTCTGACAGGTCTTATCAAATATTCTCCAACAGTCGTATATCACCCCAGCTGGGTAGCAATCCCCATTCAATTAAAACAAAACAATCACAATGTATTCAGGTCGTCCCAGCCTAAGAAACATTTCCAATGACTGAAATGCCCAAAGCCTTTCCTCATGGAACCAATGTTTCCAGCCACACCTTCTTCGGCTTAATAAGCACTCGGAGTCACCCATGGATCAGCTTTTTAATTTCTTGCCCGATTGTTAATCCCCACTTTCAGAAATTCATTGTTTTTTTCACCCTGGTAATGATTGCCATGAGATGGGGTAGTTGGATAATACTGGATATGAAATCCCTGGCTGGGGCCATTACTCTGTGTCAGTCAGGGAGACAGGCTGATTCTGAAGGGTAAATGTCAGGAATACTGAGATGCCTAGTACCTGACTCAGTGACAGGCTTCCGTCAAAGGCTCGCTCTTTGTGAACAAAGAGTGATTAATGGCAGGATGCAAGATTCTGAAGGGTTGCTGCCAATGTGGATGAGGACCTCCTCATTTTCCACACTTTCCCTCTCCCTGTCACACCCACAGTCCACCACACCCCAAAAATGTGCTAAAGGTGTTATGTGATATTCTCGACCCTCGGCACTTTTGAGGCGATAGATCTTCCTGGACACTGTCGGTTCAGGACGGCTGAGTCTGAAAAAGTCAATCAATTTAGCTTTGAATCCTGCTGCAACTTGACGTTAACACAGAACCAAACTGACTTTATAAGTGGGAAAAAAACGAAAAATATAAACCAAGTTTTGCGTCCATGTCTGTTTGAGTGCAGCATCATTTGACCAGAATGATAACTGAACTAAAAGGGATCAATATGAGGGACTAAAATGACGGAAACCCAGGGTGGAATTCCTCAAATTTGGAAGGGTCTGAGGAAAGTAAAGTTTTCAAGAGAATAATAGAAACGACTGGCAATGAATGGAACGGAAGGATTCCTGTAGCCTTTTGATTTACGACTGGGGTAAGCATCGAAAAGTTACTGGTGGCCTGAAATCTTTCCAAGATTGAAATGGTTGAAGATTTCTTCACATTTCTCGACATTATATTACACAGACTCTTTTTGTGCTCAATCACTCACTGAAGCTGTCCTTCCTTTTTCATTCTTCCTCTCTCCTCCTTTACTGTTCACCTAAAATTGTGTGATCACCAACGTTACACATGATCCTATTACCTCAGTCACGGATACAGATCATAAATGGCACGAGGAATGATAATTGTGGTACTCACTAATATCAGCCGAAGAATATGAATATGACAGATTTATTCCTGTTCTCTGTTTTTTGTACTTTCTCAGTCCTCACAGCAATTCCCATTTCCCCATCACTGCAGGGCTCATTGACAACATTTACTACTTCTCAAACATTTCCAGAATTTGAAATTTCTTCATCCTTAAGTGCGCAAATCCACCATTAGTCAGGTGTTTGAAGTTTCTTCTCTATACATGCTCAGTGCACTGCAGGGAAGAGAGAATGACTCAGGCCCTTGTGCTTCTGCATAGGTCAGGTGTGTCTCAGAGTCAGCTCTGCAAAATATTCAGGACATTCGTATCCCAGCAGAAGGATCGGTATTGATTGGAGTTTGCATAGCCGTTGAGGGCAATTTTCAGTGATTATTTTATTGATTTCAATTATTGCCCGCACTGGAGGAGTTACATTTGATTCAGACGCTGTACCTTTGGAGGGAGAGGAATTCGATCACGATGTTTGATTTATTAAAACGGACAATGTGTCGTCTCCATTAACCAACGATCATCCTTTTACAAAGCAGCCGCTGATAACCAGGAAAGCCACATCCCAGTGTTGAGAAGAACATTTCTCAGAGAGAGACGCTCAACAACTGGAATTTAATTTCCAAATGGTCAAAGGCAAGTGAAGGATGACATTGAAGTAAAATGAGTTTTCAGTGTTCGAGAGATGGCGTTGGGGTGTCAATGCTGGTGGACAGGTTGGCACAGTGGCTCAGTACTTAGCTCTGCTGCCTGACAGGGACAGTGGGTGGGTCTGGGTGGGATAGATTTTGCAGGGTCGGTATGGACTCGATGGGCCCATTGGTCTACTTCCACATTGTAAGGATTCTATGATTTTCTGCAACGTGCATTTTCCAATGTTTCCTCTCGACGATTTGAGATTTGCATCATCCAATAAACATCAGTTCTAAAAATGCTCTGTGACAACTGAGAGTTAACTCACCGCTGTCACCTGTTTGTTCAAGTTTGTAAATAAATTGATTGAACCATATTTTAATGTAACAGTCCCCTAGACGATGCCAGCAGACATAAATGAAAGGCTTTGAGATTATATCACCACGGCATTGAGTACAGTGAAATTGACATCACAAGGTGATTGAGGAAGAAAATGACGTTTTCAATTTATGTTATGTGGAAAATATTTGTCACGACCCTTCCGTTTGTAACAATTCCTGGTAAGTGCCTTGCACCTATGAATTTGTGTGAATCTGGTTGAGGATTCTCTGCGGGTTTCTTCTGCCACTGGCAATGATACCTGGCCATGTTGTGCCCAAAGGTCACACAGTAGCAGACAATCAGTAATTTAGTCTCAGATTACAGGGACAGCGTGGAATCCACATAATCGCAGATTCCACAGGAATTGCCTGGAAAACTATTCCTCTCTTCTGGGAACCATCCAAGTATCTCCATTTCAGTCGAAGACTATAAAGATTTTCGGTGGAATTAATAAAATGAATCACTTTGTAAAAATATAAGCCGTGGTATTTTTAAGTCGAGTTTGCAAAATCAGTTAATTTGCATGTTGTTCTGGTTTGTTGAGTGAACAAGCAGTAGGCTTCTCTGTGCATCTGAAGTTGAAGTTATTTCTGCAAGAACATAAATTTGTTTTTAAAATTGCGTTTGAGGTTTGGCTTTCGGCTAAATGGCTTTGTGCATGAGTGAACCTGTGGTTATTTTTGATGATTACAACCCAGCATGGTGTTAATGGAGCCTGGAAGATTTGTTGAACAGTTCTGGAATAAGCGATGGAGGAAGAAACACTTAAGTGAGAAAGATTTGCTTTCACTGATATCATTTTTGTCATTTCTTTTAGTTCCAGTCAGACCCTCGAAATGATTGGATGTGTAGCTCTATGCTCATGCGAAGGAAATGAGGGCTTTAGTAAATTGCATTGCCTTCGAATGAAAGTGTTGTGTTGGTCCCAGGCAGAAGGAAAATCTCTGAAGCGATGGTTTAAAGCTGAGTACATTGACACTCAGTTATGTGGTAGCTCCGTTAAGAAATCCATTGCAGTTCCAGTTTTCAAGTGACAATCACAAGCATTTAACCAATTGTTATATAAAGGGATTCTGGTGTGAATATTATGTGAGGGTTGTTTCTTTTTAACGACACTGGGAGTCGTGTTTTACATAATATAAAAAAAGTCATGTCCTTTTGCTTTATTTATATATTGGTTTGGGGTTAATGAGAGTTATGCATTTACTCTGTGTTCATTGCCTTTGAATCTGCAGAACAAGTACGTAGTTTGGTTTATTGTGTTTTATCGGGGTAAAAACAAGGACTGCAGATACTGGAAAGCTGAGTCTAGATTAGAGTGGTGCTGGAAAAGCACAGCAGGTCAGGCAGCATTCGAGGAGCAGGAAAATCGACGTTTCAGGCTAAAGCCCTGATGAAGGGCTTTTGCTCGAAACGTTGATTTTCCTGCTCCTCGGATGCTGCCTGCCTTGCCGTGCTTTTCCAGCACAAATTTAATCGAGATTCTCATTCTATTTTGTCGTCAATTCTTTTGAAATAAATCTCTGTTTTCTTGTGGAACCAATATTTGCAGCATTGTGTGTATATAATTCAGCAAGAGATCACTTTATTAAATCAAAACAAATAAAGTTATGATCCATCAGGCTAGGTTTCTTCGACGATCTGGCTTGTTCTTTAATTAATCAGCTGGTGTTAGAACAGAAGTTAGGCGATTAAACACTTAGACTTACTCCGGAGGAACTGATACACTAACCTCACACGTCAAATAGAATGCGCCCTACTATATCCATTCAAGTCCATTATATGTCCCAGATCCTGATCAGATTTCCACACTGAGTTGTAATTCAATATTACTCCTCCCAAACTTACTCCTTTCTTACTCTGCACCACAGCCAACGCAAAACAATTTCCCTCCCTCCCCACCACCAGACCTGTAATACTGGAACTACATGAGACACCGGGTGGCTTCCAGCTGTGGGTTTGTGCACAGTACTGGTCATCACCGAGCAGCGAGGATAGAATTGCACTGTGGAGATTATAGAAGAGATTTAAAAGAACGGTGTATTACGTGGAAATTACTGCAGCATTGAGGAAAGATGGATTTTAAAGAAACAGATGTGAATGAGATTTGACGTGATTGAGATGTGCAAAATAAGCAGGGCCTTGGATGGAGACTTGTCTCCCAGAATGCAGGACCATTTACCAGGAGACACAGAGTGAGAAGAATTAATGGGAGGATTATCAAGAAAGTTTTGGCCTACCATTTCATTTAGAAGATGATTTTGCAACTGGAATTCACTGCCCAGTTTTGATGGTGGCTTGAGGTGTCAAACCTTTACTCATTCAAAGGGAACTTGGATCTGCATGTAAAGTGTACAACCCTTGAACACTGTGGACAAGATGCTGGAAAGTTGTATCAGAGCAGGTAGCTAGTTTATTCATTTGATGCAGAGATGAATGACGTCTTGCAGTGTCATAACTTCCGAGCATTTCTGTGAGATTGCAGAAAGACTGAGGAGTGTTAAAGTGACTTCGCCTGGTGCCTTAAATAGACTGTTTCTGTGTTGTCAGCTTCCACTACTGGAACGTGGTGAAGTGTTAAGTTGAATTTCAGTAGGCTGCGGCGCCCTTCCAGTTGTTCACTGAAGAAGTTTTTGTTGCTTTATAATTTTTGCAGTGCATAAAGTGATTTCAACATGGGGAGGAATAATATTAACTAAGTTTGGAACCTCAGGATTTAATAATTCATTAGGTTAGAATTGTTTACCTTGCTTAGTTACTCTCATTAAAAAAAACTAATATTTGTTAAAAGGAGTACTGTGAAATCTTGTACTGTTTATGAACTGCTGAGTATTTGGATTATCACTTCAAATGTTAATTATCCCTAACATAATCAAAACACAATAGAAGTCAGAGAGATTGAATTTTTACCATATTGTATTTTCATTATACAAAGGATTGGATCTGTCACACTGTGTAATTGCAGCACTGAATTGCCTGTTTTCTTTTGCATTATGTCGTTTATTCAAAAAATATCAACAAGCACAGCCCCAAACAATTTGAGTCAGATAACGCAGAGAATGTATCAAAAAGTCACAGTTCTCGATTTGCATTTTGCATGATTTGATGACTGAGTGTCCAAAAAAATATACAACATTTGTTAAACATGACAAGGAATTGTTCACTTCCCAAAACAAAGTAGGAGGGATTCAGTGAGTTTTCAAATCCTCAGTTTATCCTCACAGAGACGAGGCTTCTCTCATGGTTTGTGCCTTTAATGATAAAACAAACCTTTCTCAGATCTGTTTGCATGAGCCGTCAAATAATAACGTCTTCTCCAGTGCAACAACTCATGATTTTTGAATTGTAGTGACCAGCCAATTCTAGGTAATTCTATATGGAGGATGGGCAAAGATTGCAGGATGAAGAGCTGCTCCTTTTTTTGGTGGATCTTGGATGACAGAGCTGATTTCCATTAACTCCAGGAAAAGCAATTATTGTTTTATAAGCTATTGCATTGTTTTCGAAATTTGGGGAAAAAAAGACCAAAGAAACGGCAATTTAAAAAGGAGGGAGAAAGACAAAGCTAGAGATCACATGGCCAGCGAAAGAGAGAGACAGAGACACCTATACTGCTGACTGACACATGAATGAAGTGCTGAAAATGGACAGCATGTCAGACACATCCGAGAAGCAGGAAAATAGACATTTTGGACAAAACCCCTTCATCAGGAATGTCCGAAACGTCGATTTTCCTGCTTCTCAGATGCTGCCTGACGTGCTGCGCTTTCCAACACCGCACACTCGACTCTAAACCTCCATTATCTGCAGTCCTCACTTTTGCCATTGCAGTGAATCTGCACAGCTACTGCCTTTGCTTTTTGAGTTCATGTATTTCTGGGGATCAGAGTGCATCTACGAAAAAGCAACAACACGAAAGTTGCAACTGACTTTGGAGGAACCTGTGTGGGCGATATCATGGCACAGGCTTTTACTTGTAATCTTGCTGACATTTTTTTGTGTAAATGTACCAAAGTGAGTAGAGTGAGTTCTTTTTGGTTGTATGTTTTATTGAGGTCTGTCTCATGACCAAAATATGAAAATAAAAAGCATAGGCAAAACGTTAGCCTGGAGCTGTGCCTTTTAGCGCAATAAGACAGTGATATTTTCTGGGTCCGCAGATTGCTCAGCTGCAGTGGTGGTCTTTAGTAGAGTGATATAATCTTCCTGTCGGATGTGGGATTTTCTTGACAGCTTCCATTTTACCGATGATTAGGATCTACAGTAAGTATGTTTGGTTGTAAATCCCATCAGATCGCATGGATTGGATTGGAGCAGCAGCTTGAGGTAATGAGGAATTGATGGGAGGTCGGGGTGTGATGAATAGCACTTATAGGAAGAGAGAATAACCACAGATACAATCAGTTTGATGGGTTTCCACTTGGAAAGGTAGGAGAGGAAGGTATGTAGTGCAGGAGTCTCCGGTGGCTACACCCATTTTAACCAACCGTGCTCTTGTAAAAAACATAGCGGTGATAGACTGTTAGGGGAATGCAACACGAACAGCCACGTTTCTGGTACCAAGTCTGGCTCTAATGTAACAAGCAGTACATCAGTTTCCAAACGATCAGTTCTGGTAGTCAAAGGCTCAGATAGATGTTTCTGCGGCCAGGAGTGCGAAATCAAAATGGAGTACTCTCTTTCTGCTACCAGGATTAAGGATCTCTTAGGGAAGGTGCAGAATATTCTCAAAGGGGCGTGGTACCAGTAGGAGGTCATTATGCACATTGGAACTAACGACATAGGAAGGAAAAAGAGATGAAATTCTGAAGGGAGAATATAAGAAGTTAGGTAGGAAGTTAAAAGGAGGTCCTTGAGCGTAGTAATACCTGGATAATTCTTTTTTCCACAAGGTAGTGAGCGTAGGACCAGGAGGATAGAGCAGATGAAGGCGTTGGAGGGGTACTGGTGCAGGGGACAAGGGTTCACACTTTATTATCACTGGAACCTGGGGGAGAAATTACCTGTATAAGGAGGACGGATTGAATCTGAATTGGCAGGGGACTAATATACGAGCAGGGTGATTTGCGCGAGCTGCTTGGATTTAAAATAATAAGGTCGATGTTTGGTGCGGGCGGGGAACCAGGGGACTGGGTGGGACCCAGGGAGATAGTGAGAAAAATATCAGTCTGAGACTGGTACATTTGGGAAAACGAGGCGGTCAAACAGTCAGGGCAGGCAGGGACAAAGCAAGGAACGAGGTAGGACTGATAAATTAACCTGAATTTATTTCAGTGCAAGATTCCAAACAAGGAAGGCAGATGAACTTAGGGAATGGTTAAAAAAATGGGATTTAGAAATCATAGCAATTGTGGAGATGTGGCTTAGGGTGGACAGGCCCAGCAGCTTAATGTTGCAGAATACAAAGGCTGTGGGAAGGAAAGAAAGGGGGAGCAAGAAATGGGGAAGAGGAGAAGTTGCGTATTTGATAAGGAATGGTATTACGGCTGTATTTACAGGATGTTCCTCGGAATAGGAGCAGGGAAGTCTTTCGGTTTGAACTGAGAAATAAGAAAGGAATGATCACCTAATTAGGATTGTATTATGGACCCATTCCCCACCGTGAGTGGGAATTTGAAGAGAAACTTTGTAAGGCCATCTCTGATCTCTGTAAGAATAATAGAGTGGGAATGGTAGGGAATTTTAACTTTCAAACATAGACTGAGATATCGGTAGTGTCAAGTGTTTAGATGGAAAGGAATTGGGTAAGTGTGTGCAAGAACATTTTCTGATTCATTATGTGGATGGGTCTACTAGAGAAGGCACAAATCTTAGGAAATAAGGCAGGGTAAGTGACTGAGTTGTGAGCTGGGCAGCACTTTGGAGCCAGTGACCATAATTCTCTTAGTTTTCGTACACTGATGGAAAAGGACAGACCGGATCTAAAAGTTGAAATTACATCAAAGCCAATTTTGATAGTACCAGGCAAGAACTTTCAAAGTTTGACTGGGGACAGATGTTCTCATGTAAAGGGACAGGGGAGAATGGGAAATCTTAAACATGAGACAAGGAGAGTCCAGAGACAGTATCTTCCTGTTCGGATGAAAGGCAAGGCTGGTAAGTGTAGGGAATGCTGGATGACGAAAGAATTTGATATTTTGGTAAGAGAAAGAAAGACACATATGTCAAATATAGATCGCAGAGGTCGAGCGAATACTTAGAAAAGTGTAAAGATGTATACTTCGGCGGGAAATCAGGAGATCAAAAAGGGGTCATGAGATGGCTTTTGCAAATAGGTTTTCGGAGAAAACAATGGGGTCTCATAAATATATTAAGGACAAAAGCCTAACTGAAGAGAAAATAGGATCCTGCAAAGATCTGCAAGGTAGCCGATGTGTGGAAATAGTGGGGATGGGGAAAATATTAATTGAGTATCTTTGCATCATTATTTACTGTGGCGAAAGACATGGAAAATACAGAATTTGGGGAAATAGTTGGTGATTTCTTGAAAAATGTCCATAATGCAGAAGAGGCGGCCCTGGATGTCTTACAACGTATAAAGGTGGATAAATACCAAGGACCTGAACAGATGTACCCTAGCACTCTTTGGGAAGCTGGGGAAATGATTGCTAGGCACCTTGCTGAGATATTTGTATAATCGATCATCACAGGTGAGATGCCAGAAAATTGGAGGTAGACGAACGTGGTGCCACGATTTAAGAAAGGTAGTAAGGAAAAGCCAGGGATCTATAGACTGATGTATCTGAGGATTTATAGGAGGGAATGCTCAGGGAGAGGATTTACATGTATTTTAATTGGCAATGATTGATTAAAGACAGTCAACATGGCCTTGTGCGTGGGATAATATAACTCACGAACCTGACTCTGTTTTTTGAAGAAGTTACGAAGAGGATTGTTGACACAGAACAGCGCATGTGATCTATATGGACTTTGGGAAGGCATTCAATCAGTTTTCTCATGGTAGAGTAGATAGCAAGGTTAGATTACATTCAACTAATGGAGACACAACCATTTGAAGAGAAGTCCCTTGAAGGCAGAAGACAGAATGTGGTAGTGAAAGGTTGCTTTTCAGATTGGAGGTCGATGACCAGTGGTGTGCCACAAGGTTCGGTGCGGAATCCACGGCGTTTCCTCATTCATAGACATGCTTTGGATGTGAACATTGGAGATACAGTTGGTTAGTTTGCAGATGCCACTAAAATTAGAGTTGGAGTGGTCAGCGAAAAATGTTTCTCAGTGTACAACGGGTCTTTATCAGATGGGCCAATTGGTTGAGGAGTGGCAGATATATTTTAATTCAGATGAATGTGAAGTGCGACATTTTGGAAAGGCAAACCAGAGCAGGACATGTACTGTTAATGGTAAGGTCCTGGAAAATGTTGCTGAAGATGTTGGTGAAGAAGACGCTTGGTATACTTTCCTTTATTGTTCAGACCACTGAGTGTTGGAATTGGGAGATTATGTTCTGTCTGTGCAGGACATTGGTCCGGCCACTTTTGTAATATTGTGTGCATTTCTGGTCTTCCTACAAAAGGGAGGATGCCTTGAAAATTGAATCGGTTCGGAAAAGATTCATAAGGATGTTGCCCGGATTGGAGTATTTGAGCTATGGGGAAATGCTGAGTAGGTTGGGGATGTTTTCCCTGAAGTTTAGGAGGCTGAGGGGTGACTATTAGATGTTTATATAGCCATAAGGAACATGCACAACGTAAGTGGAAAGGTTTTTTTTCCATGGGTTGCAGGAGTCCAAAATTAAAGCAGACAGATTTAGAGTGAGAGGAGAAAAAATTAAAATAGACCTAAGGGGTAACTTTTTCAAAGGGTGGTGCATGTATGGAATGATCTGCTGGAGGACGTGATGGTGGCTGGTATAATTACATTTTAAATTTATCTGGATGGGTTAATGTTTAGAAAGATTTTAGAGGAAGATAGGGGCAAACGAGACTAGATTAATTTAGGATATCTGAACTATATGAACAATTTGGGCGACATGGCCTGTTTCTGTGTTGTACATCTTCATGACTCCAACTATGCCCGGTAAGTGAAGAGCAGTTTACCAAATGTTCCATTGTAGTTGAATATCAACACTTTCAACCTCATTTCCCTGTTAGAAATGAATCCCTGTGTTTTTGGTTGAAATGATAGGTTAGAGTGTGGGCAGAAAACTGATATGATGTTTTGAGTTCAATGACCCATGTTTAGATTAAAATGCTCTGATGAACTGTGATTCCACTAACTTTGTTTCTGTCCCCATAGATGCTGCCATAACTGTTGGGTTTTGCCAGTTATATCTGATTCTGTTTCATGTTTTCAGCATTCAAATCCCTTTCAGTTATTCTCTTAAAATGCTTCACTACGCAATCTTCCCCCAGAAGTAATTCTAAGAATAATAGAATCAACGATACCGACGAGGTACTTCGTTCCATCCAGTTTGTGCGATAAAAGCTGCACGAAATCTATACCCGCGCCAGCTTCTAGCACTGTACATGTAGTCTCAAGTACTGTGACGCTTCAAGTGTTCATCCAGTTTTTGAAGTTTGTGAGGTTTCCTGCTTCCACGAATCTCCCAGGTAATGAATTACCACGCCCTCACCACTCTCTCGGTGAAAACATCTTGCTCAGACCCCGTCCAAACCTCTTCCCTTTCATCTTAAAAATGATGCCATCTGCCATCTGTTGATTGCCTGCCCACAATTAGTCAAACACAGGATTGAGCTGTTTCAAACAATGTGTCAGGCCATTGAAGATGTCATATTCAAACTCGATATCTGAACACTTTCAGCTCCCTCAGTTAGGTGCTGAGATCTTCTATTGCTCTCTGAACCGAAGCAGAGAATGTTTGATCATCAATTTCTGATTTGAATTTTACTTCCTTTGTCTTTCAGTTAATTTCCTGGCGGTTTTGGTTCTCGCACAGGGAAAATGCGGCCTCTCTAACTGCACAATGCGCTGCCTGATGGCCATGGCAACATCGGACCTCATGTTCATTCTCACGGAGATCATTCTGTGGCAATTCAAATTCATTTACCACACAATGTCTTTCCTGAATATCACCCCTGTGTGCAGTGCTGTCTATGCCTTAGCTCGAGCAGCCACAGACTGCTCCGTCTGGTTCACTGTCCTTTTCTCCTTTGAACGTTTTGTTGCCATTTCCTGTCTGAAACTGAAGAGAAAATATTGGACAGAGAAAGCCTTGGCTGTGGCTCTGGCTGCAATCAGCATTCTACTCTGTTCAAAAAACATTCCCTACTATTTTCGGTTTGAACCTGGGAGGATAATTGACAATGTTCAGTGGTATTGTGGAACAAAGTCAAGTTATTTTACTGATCCCAGGTGGCTGGGGTTTCAGTGGTTCGATATCATTTTAACCCCTTTAATCGCATTCGTGTTAATTCTGTGGATGAACACTCTGACGGTAAGGCACATTTTAGTGGCTAGTCGAGTACGCAAGAGCCTGATGGGTCAGAGGAAGGGAGACAGTCACAAAGATGCAGAGATGGAGAGCCGGAGGAAGTCGGTGATTTCCCTCTTCACCATATCCATCAGTTTCATACTTCTGTGGTTCATGCAAGGTGCAGTAGTCTTGTCCACTTTCATTAAAGCAGGGAATCATTGGAACTACAGTCCTTTCATCATTTTTGTATACACTGGAGAAATGCTGAAGGATTTCAGCTGCAGCACAAACACATTATTTTATGCAGCGACTCTGCCCAAGTTCAGAGCGAAGTTCAGGAATGCAGTGCACCAACTGGTCATGTAAATTCATCACTTAATGAATTAGCAAAACAACTGAGAGAGCTCCAGAGGAAGCCGCAGTGTTCCTAGTGCAGGATTTTCAGATGTACGGCTTGGATTCCATCAGCACAAGCACATGGATTTGACTATAACACCCAGTGGAGGATGGGGAGGGCGGAGACAGGATGGATCACCATTCACCATGCTCAGGAGCATGCTTCTATCCTTGACTGACTGACGGATTGACACACACGGGGGCACACAATGAGCAGCAAGAGGCCATTCAGCCCTTCTTTTCTGATCGCCCTGCCAGCCCAGAAAATCGTGATTGATGCAACTGTACCATCAAACCCGCATTTCCTTGTTCACCCGAGCACTCCTCCCACATCATCCCTCAAAACATTAGCAATACTTTATCTGCATTCCCCTTCAATGATACTGAAAGTTACGACAAATGGACAGCAGGTCATGGAGCAAGAGGTGACTATCCCGGGAGGGGAGGATGGAAAGAGGCTGCAGGAGTGATTCCAAGTGATGGACAGGTGTGCGTGATGGGTTCAGCTGAAATATTTTGTCTTCATGGACTGCTTTGCGGATGGGTGTTAAAGATTATAGCAGGAGGGGTCTCTGAATTTTCCTTGCAGGGGCGCAGGGGGGAGGGACTGTTTCAGTCCCTCCTGCACCATGATGACTGTCAGCCTCTCTCTCTATTCAGCTCACAATAAACACTTTATTACAACAAGATAAAAGTTCTGTGTACCGGTGATCTCGTCATATGAATGGGTTATTGTTCAATGCACTTTTGTATTTGAGTGTGTTTATTGAGTCCACCTTCTGTCTACTTCATTCATAAGGCTATTTCTGTCTCTCCCTCTCTGTCACTTTCTGTCTGTCTTTGTCTGTTTCTCTCTTGCTCTGTCTCTCTCTGTCTAGCTATCTGTATGTCTGTCAGTCTCTCTGTCTTCCTCTATGTCTATCCTTCTTGTCTCTCCGTCTCTCTCTCTCTCTCTCTCTCATGCGCTGTCTGTCTTTATCTCACATTGACCATGTCAGACAAATGTTGTCTCAGTTCAGCACCTGCTCACTTGCATTGACTTTAATCTCTTCATTCACTGATCTTTCCCCAAGCAGTGATTTGTAAAATACAAAGTGTACAGCTGCAGCCAGCAATACTTTGACACATTACTGTAAGTAAGTCAGCTGGAGTTTGGTCATCTCCCATTCCTCTCCCTGTGGCTGGGCGGGAAGTGTGTTCACGCGTTTCCCTTTCTGTGTGTGAGGGTGCCTGTGTAGCTGTGTGTGCGTGGGAGCGGAGTGGGGCTTCATTGCCTTTGTGGGGATCTCCCTGTGTGTGGGTGGGTGGAGGGAGCGTAATTCATAGCATTTGTGGGGATCTACCTGTGCGCATTTGTGTGGGGGTGGAAGGGGCTTCATTGCATTTGTGGGTGTGTGTGCGTGTGTGTGTGGGTGTGTTATGGGGTTGAGTGGGCTTCAGTGCCTTTGTGGCGATCTCCCTGTGTGTGTATGGGGCGTCTTTGCCTTAGTGGGATCTCCCTGTGTTTGGGGTAGGGTGGGGGTGCATATTTCCTTGACTTTGTGGGGATCTACCTGTGTGTGTGCGTGGAGGGGTGTCTTCATTGTCTTTGTGGGGATCTCCCTGTGTGTGTGGTGGGGGGAGGGTGCTTCATTGCATTTGTGGGGATCTCCATGTGTGTGTGGATGGGGGAAGGGGTTTCTTTGCCTTTGTGGGGATCTCCATGTGTGTGGGGGGAGGGGAGGGGGCTTCATTGACTTTGTAGGAATCCAACTGTGTGTGGGGGAGGGGGGCTTCATTGCCTTTGTGGGGATCTCATTTTGTGTGTCGGGTGAGGGGAGGTGGCTTCATTTCTTTTTGTGGGGATCTCCCTGTGTGTGTGGGTGGTGGGAGGGGGATTCATTGCCTTTGTGGGGATCTCCCTGTGTGTGTGTTTGGAGAGGAGGCATCATTGCCATTGTGGGGATCTCCCTGTATGTGTGGATTGGGGCAAGTAGGCTTCATTTCCTTTATGGGGATTCTCGCTGTGTGTGGGTGTGGGGAGGGGAGGTGGCTTATTTTCTTTTTGTGGGGATCTCCCTGTGTTTGTGTCGGGTGGTGGGAGGGGGCTTCATTGCCTGTGTGTGGATCTCCCTGTGTGTGTGTTGGGGGGAGGGAGTGGGCTTCATTGCCTTTGTGGGGCTCTCCGCGTGTGTGGTGGGGAGGGGGCTTCATTGCCTTTGTAGGGATCTCCCTCTGTGTGTGTGTGTGTGTGAGGGGTGGGTCTTCATTGCCTTTGTGGGGATCTCCCTGTGTGTGTGTGTCCCTCAGTATTTGTTCTTGGACATGTCCCTGAGTGTGACACATTATGATTGTGTTTATGAATGTCAAAGTGGCTTTCCCTTTGTGTGTGTTGAGAAGTATTTCATTTCATGCATACATGTGTTTGGGAATGTTATTCAGTCTGTCTGAGATCGTTTCTGTTAAAGTGATTGTTTTTATGTTGGCGTATGTTACTGTACCTGAGTGATTGCGTATCTGTCTGTGTTTTGCACATGTGCATCTGTAGTGTTTGTGCCTGTGTGTATGCTGTTTTTGGGATGGCAGTTCAATGACTATGTGGTTGTGTGTGTACGTTCTGTGAAACGATGTGTGTACGTCTCTGAGTGTCATCACATTATTGAGGGTTTGGGGAGTGTGTTTCTGCCTGGCTGTGCTCTTGTTTAAGCAAGAGAATATGTTTTTCAGACTCTGTTTGCCTGTCTGTCCGTAAGTCATGAACTTTCTGTGCCCCCAGCAGGATCTCTCTGTATTTGTTTCTGTGTGTCACTCTGTCTATTTCTAGTTGTGGTGTTGGTTCCGTAACTGTGTTTGAATGTGTTTTTACATATGTACAAGAAGTTGCTGTCATTCTCGCAGGTTGGGGTGTAATGTCTGATACTTTGAGTTTGTTATGTAAGTGTGGGAGGGTGTGGGTGTGATTCTGTGCCTGTGTTCCTATATCTCAGTATGACTGTACTTCTGTGTGTGTGGATATGTGTGCATTCGGTATGTACATGGTTTTGTTCCTTTCTCCGTGAGTAAGTTTGTATGTATGTGTGTGCATGTATGCGTGTGTAGTTTTGTTCAACTCTTTCAGTATGACGGTATTTCTTTGTGTGGGGACGTGTCTGCATTCTGACCATACGTGGGGGTGTTCCTATCTGTCTTAGTTTGCCTGTTGTCATGTGTTTGCGTGCGTGTGTGCATGTGCGCGTACATGCTCAAGCCTATGTGAGTAGTTGCACCCCATTCTTGACTTTAATTGTATTCCTGTGTGTTTTGTGAGGGTATGGGCATATTTCTTTCGTCTTTGTATAGGTGTGTTCTCACATTTCAGTTGGAATGTGTTATTGTGCACGTGTGCATTTTTGTGAGTTGAATGTGTGCACGTGCATGTGTGTTTCTTTGTCAGTATGTTCCTATATCTTACTTTGCCTGCATTTCTGTGTGTGGATGTCCTTCTTCTTGTATGTCCATGTGTGTACGTGAGGTTGTGGGCGTGTTTCTGTGTCCCTCTAGGTGTGCTTCTGTCTCTGTCTGATCATGAGACTCCGTCTCCTGAAAAAGGACATGCGAACCCTTTGGCAGGTCTCTGTGCACATATTGCTCTCAAAGGTACATTTTGGCAACCTGGGAAAAATCCAAATATCAATATATGTACCTCCTGCACCCTGATTACGGAACTGCTACGTCAGTTCAAGGACCTAAGACTAATGAAAATAAAAATAACACAGGGAAATATTCAATGAAAGGCAGGATTCCAATTTTTTCTTCCATGTTTAACCAAGGAAGAGATACATACACTTTTTCCATGGTGGAGCTGTTTGTGTCCGTCCATAAATGTTGTCATAGACGGGATCATTCAGCTATACAATGTAGCAACTGAATAGGGCCATTCAGCCCATCGTGTCTGTCCTGTCATTTGATCATGAATGATCCGTTTCTCAATTCTATTCTCTGGCCTTATCCCCACAACGTTTGATTCCCTTACCAACCAGGAACCCATATTGCACTATTTTTAATACAATTGTTATGGATCAGACCCACTAAAAGTATTTTAAGATGGTAGTCCAGACCCTAACTTTTCTGCTGATTTTATGCATATGTAAAGTGGATATTCCAGGATTGATGGAGCAGATAAACATTCATCGGTTTAAATAAAGCAGAGTTTATCTACAGAGTATCGAATCAAAAACAAACAAAAGAGAACAGAAGACTAAATCACTTCACTCATCTGAAAACCCAACAGACTGTCCCAACTGAACGATTGTTCAAAATTCCTCCAACAATCTCCATAAGCACCCAATGTCAAAACGGGTAAAATCAAACACAGGGTCTTGCAGGAGAGATGTCAGAGAGAGATTCAGCATTGAACAACTTCACCAATGTCGCTGTTCTTTTTACCAGCAGTTTAAAAATCTGACAACTTGCAAACACCAACCCAAACTAAACCAGACCAGAGATAATCAGAGGTGGGAGAATTGGCCACACCCCTTTCATTGCAGATGATTTTACATTTGAGAGCCTTTTGGCCTGAGGCAGTTTCTGTTAGCTATCATGAAATTGGCTCTGCAACCCATCCAAACTCGACATCCCGGAACCGTTGCATTTACAAACACACTAAGAAAAAAACATGGAAACACAACCTTGGTAAAGGGGCAGCACCATCATGCACTCAATGTTTGACCTCCACAACACTCTGAAGCAATGATTTCTACAGATGAATCACCTGAAGAAATTAATTCCAGTCTCAGTTCCAAACGTCGCCCCTACACTCTGAGGCTGTGTCCTCCGGTATTCGTCTTTCGACATGTGAAAACAGCTTACAAGCAGAAGTTGTAATGGAAAGACCCTTTACAAAATGAAATACAATGCTGATCTGAGGCTGTGAATGACAGTCTCTGGGGCTGTATGGAATTGGTGAACTGGACCGTGTTGAAGTACTCAGTGGAAATCCTGGATGAAGACAACACCACCATTGCAGACATCATGGGCAAATGCATGGAGGACTGTGGAGTGAAGAATTCAATCCAATGTTCCCCAAGTGTAAACCTTCAGTGAATCAGGAAATCCACTCCCTACTGAAGACTAGATGAGCAATATTCATGTGGGAAGAGCCTGACTTACACAGGGAATCCAGATCTGACTTCCACTGGGATATCGGGGATGCCAAGAGGGAGGACCAGACCACATAAGAGGGCCATACAAACCAAACAGACTCCCGCAGCCTATGGCAAAGCCTAAAGAACATTATGGGATGTAACCTGAAGCAGAGAGGGATAGCGGACAAAACACGTCCCTCCCTGATGTGCTCAATGCTTTCTCTGCTCGGTTTGAGCAGAATCCCAGTAGCGCAGTCACTCCTGTTCCAACAGCCCCAGGCACACCTGTTCCATCGTTCACCGCTGCACATGTCAGATCAGATTTCCTGAGAGTCAACCCAAGGAAAGCGACGTGCCTGGATGGAGTCCCTGGCCATGCAATTAGATTCTGTACGGCCAAACTGGCGGAGGTACACACCGACATCTTTACCCTCTCCCCCCAACAAGCTGAAGACCCTATCTTTTTCAAGAAGACCACCACCATCCCCGTACCTAAGAAAGCACATGCAATGTCCCAACTTGTCATTCCTCCTATTTTTGTGTCATCTGCAACTTTCGCAGCAGTGCATTCACTTTCTTCCTACAAGTCATTCATATACACATTATTACATGTTTATGTATCTAATATACATTATATATTGTTATATGTTGGAGCTCTTTGTGTCTGTACAAATATCATTGTGCATTAGAGCTGATTGTGTTTACATGTAATATTATTGTGCATTGGAACTTAAATATTGGTTATGTTGGAGATGTTCGAGTTTAGAGCTATATATTGTTGCATATTAGAATTGTTAAAACTTATATGTAAATGTTGTTGTGTATTATAGCTGTTCCTATTTTTACATCAATTCTGTATTAGCTCATGTTAAAGTTGTGCTTTTCTTCTTCCAACCAGCGACACTGTCTCTGACCATGTGGGGCTGGTGCTGAGTTCCTCCAGCACTCTGGGATAAATCTGCAGTCCCAGCGTTGGCTAGACGGGCGGCAGCACAGAGCATCAGTAGTTACAGTTTAGTGGCTGTGGGCAATGTTCAGGCAGGGATACTCAGTCTCTGATTATTGCAGAGGAAAAAACACTTAATCCAGAATCGGGGGAGTGGATGGAGACATTAATTAAAGAGCCCTGGAGAAAGAGACAGGGTTACATACAGATAGTGAAAGAGTTAAAGGTTGTAATAGGGAGAGAATTCAGTATAGAATAAGGGGTAGAGGAAAAGGTAGACAATAGGAGAGGGTGAAGTGGAGAGTAATAGCGAGAAAGCTGGATACAGGACAATTGGAGTGGTTTAAAAACAGAAAGGGTGAGGATTTAATAGAAAATAACAGGGGAAGAAGTGCATAAATAATAAGTGTGGCAATCCTGATTACAGGGGCACAGGGAGAGGGTAAGTGCAGGGAAATTTGGAGAGATTGTAATTTGGTCAGCAAGATGGATCTCATTAAAGATGACCTTCCTGAGTGGGGCTATCAATCTAGTACAAACAGGGAGTCCTGGCTGACAGGATATAAACGGGAGTGTCAAGGGTTCTGCTCACTTTAGGAAACAGCTTTGTGCTAGCTGGGTGAATGTCATGTACTATGCAAGTATAAATGCAGAGTTACTTGGTGAGGGGTTACCACATTTGCGGAACTTGAGAGGAAATAATACAGAGTACTCAGGAGATTGTTCAATACGGGGGAGTAATGTGAGTGTTCAGTTAAGGGGAAAAGGAAGGAGAGATAAGACAGAGTGATAGAAAAAGAACGAAATAGAGAGTAATGAAGAGAGAGTTGTATACACCACAACAGGGACAGGGATAAATGCATGGGAACGGATCAGGTTAAATCCAGAGTACGGAGGATGAAAAGAAGAACAATAGTGAGAGTACTAATTAGGGAGTAACAGGGAGAATGTTGAATACAGAGTGAAGGTTTAAGCAGAGTGGCTGCAATGGAGAGTAATTGTAAATAGATTAAATGGAAAGTATATGGAAAATAACGGGTAATAGAGAAATGATGAAATGCAGAATAATACAGAGTAATGGTGTTTAGATGCAGAAGCGTTTGTTAAGTGGGTACAAGAAAATTTTCTTATTCAGTATGCAGACGGACCTACTAGAAAACGTGCGAAACTTAACCTACTCTTGTGAAATAAGGCAGGGTAAGTGACTGGTGTGTCAGTTGGGGAGCACTTTGGGTCCAGTGACTATAATTTTAATAGTTTTAAAATAGTGATGCAAGAGTCAAAAAGTTCTAAATTGGAGGAAGGCTAATTTTGATGGTATGAGGCAAGAACTTTCAAAAGCCGATGGAGGCAGACGTTCACCGGATCGGGTCGAATGGAAATTCGGAAGCCTTCAGAAATAAGGTAATGAGAGTCCAGAGACAGTATCTTCCTGTCAGGGTGAAAGGAACGGCTTGTAGGTACAGGGAATGCAGGATGACTTCAGAAATTGAGGGTTCAGAAACAGAATGAAGCATATGTCAGGTATAGACAGGATAGATCGAGTGAATCCTGAGAAGAGTATAAGGGCAGTAGTAGTATACTTAAGAGAGAAATCTGGAGGGCATAAAGGGGACATGAGAACAGTTTGGCAACCAGAGTTAAGGAGATTCCAAAGGAATTTCTCAAATACATTAAGGACGAAAGGGTAACTAATGAGAGAATAGAGCACCTCAAAGATCAGCACGGTGCCCTTTGGAGCAACAGGAGATGGGGGAGGTACGAAACGAGAATTTTGCATCAGTGTTTACTCTGGAAAATTACTTGGAATGAAGAGAATGTTGGGAAATAGATAGTGACATCTTGAAAAATGTCGTTAATATAGAGGAGGAAGTGCTGGATGTCTCAAAACGCATAAAAGAATATAAGTCCCCAAGACCTGATCAGGTTTCCACGGAAACTTTGTGGGAAGTGATTGCTGGGCCTCTTGCTGAGATGATTGCATCATCGATAGTCACAGGTGAGGTGGTGCAAGGCTGGAGTTTGGCAAACGTGGTGCCAATGTTTAAGAAGGGCCGTAAAGACAAGACAGGGAACTATAGACCAGTGAACCTGACGTCAGTGGTGGGCACGTTTTTGGAAGCTATCCTGAGGGACAGGACAAAAATGTCTTTGGAAAGGCGAGGACTGATTAGGGATAGTCAACATGGTTTTGTGCGAGGGAAATCATGTCTCACATACTTAATTGAGCTTTTTGAAGATATATCAAAGTGGACTGATGATGGCAGAGCAATGGGCTTCATCAATATGGATTTCAGGAAGGTAATGAGGTCAGCCAGCTCCACAACATGGGGCATGAGTTCCCTGACTGGGACTGTTAATTGGGACCGATCAGGGAAGCATCGCTGATGTCAACGGGTGAGTATCAGGGATATTGAGATGCTGACGGCATGGCTCAGTGACAGGCTTTTGTCAAAGTTTATGCACTTGTATCAAAAGCGTGCATAAGGATAGGTTGCCAGCTTTTGAGTCGCTATTTCGCTGTCAAGTATTGTTTTCGTCAATGTGGACCAGGACCTCTGTGTCTTCACTTACCACACTATCCAACGCCTGCCTCTGTCCCACCTCAAGCCCATCCCACATCCAGGAAGTGCTAAAGTTGTTCTGGGATGTGCTTGACACTAGGAACTGTCGAGGCAACGTACCATTCTGGATCTGTCAAGTCAGGACTGATGATTCTGAGTCAGACAGCCATTTTAGGTTTGACCACTGCTGCCATTTGATTTTTAACACAGCACCGACACTGACGGTATAATAAAGGAAAAACAGAAAAATATACTGGGGAGTTGAGGGTCGATGTCCTTTTGAGTGCAGCATTGAATGACCAGAATGACAGCAAGAGAGCAAGGCTTCCATGATGATGGAGTGAAATGACACAAAACAATGTTTCTACCTCAAATTTAGAGAGATCTGAGAGAAGTAAAATGTTCAAGAGAATAATGCCAATGGCAATCATTGAATGGACAGAAATGCTAGTTTTTGGCTTCAGATTTATGACTAGGTTAAGCAACTATATGTTTATTGACGGCCTGAAATATTTCGAAGATGGAAATGAAGGAACAATGTATCAAATTCTCTACATTATATTACACAATCTATGTGGTGCTCATTCATTCACTGAACATGTCTTCCCTCTTTTCAGGGTTCCTATGTCATCCTTGTATTTTACTGTCCCACGTAACATTCTGCTCGCCAGTGTAACACTTGATCGTATGATATCTGTCATTGATAGAAATTTTCAATGGCTGTCTCTCAAGTAATGCTCCTTGTGGACTTGCTCATACCAACCTGACAAACTGAGTATGGCATATTTTTCTTCTGCTCGCTGTTTTCTGTCCCTTATCAGTCTTCACACCAAGTCCCATTTCACCATCACTACAGGGCACGTAGACAATATTAAGTACCGAACACACATTTCTGGAATTTGACATTTTTTGCACCCGTGTGCGTGCAAATTCCCCACTGGGCTTATCTGTCCATCTTCCTTCAAACTGTGTAATCGCATCATCAGCCAAATGTTTTAGGTTTCTTCACCATACATGTGGGTACCATTCGTGCCCATCTGCTGTTGTACAGATCATGTGTGCATCAGAGTCAGATCTCAGCTATCTCCAGGATAGTCTCATCATGGTATGAGGATCTCTATTGATTTGAGCTTACGTAAACGTTGAAAATAGCTTTCTGTGAATATTTTACTTCTTTCAAACGTTGCCTTCATTGAAGAAGTTATAGTTGATTGAGACGCTGTATCCATGCAAGGTGAGCAAATCTATTTCGATGTTGCATGTGTTAAAACCTGAAATGTGTCGTCTCCATTTCTCAAACAATATTTCTACACGGTACCAGCTGCTGTTGAACAGGGAAGCGACGTCACAGTGTTGAGGAGAAAGTTCTCAGAGAGCTACTTAACAACTAGAATTTAATTTCCAAATGGTCAAAGTCAAGGGCAAGATGAATTAAAAGGAGATTTCAAAGTGGGCTGGAGGGTATTGCTTTGCCAATGCTGGCATGTGGGGAGGCACAGTGGTTGGCTCTGCTGCCTGACAGTTCCAGGGATTGGGTCTGAGTGGGATGCCCATTGCAGGGTCTGAGTCGATTCAATGGGCCGGTTGGCCTCCATGTACGCTGTAGGGATGGTAGGAAATAACTCAATATGTGTTTTCCAATGTCTGCTATTGATCGATTGAGATTGGACTCATCCAATAAACCTCAGTTTGAAAAATATTCTGCCACAATTGGGAGTTCACTCACCGTCGTCACCTGGTCATTCAAATTCTTTAAGAAATGAATTGAATCACGTTGTAATGTTACAGTCGCCCAGGCAATGTTAGCAAGTACAACGGAAAGGCTTTGAGATTGAATCACATCAGCATTGAGTTCAGAGAGGTTGCCTGTACAAAGAGCTTCATGCAGAAAATGATGTTTTATTTTCAGCATGTGCAATTCCGGGAGGGTGTCTTGCATAACTGATTTGCACAACTGAATTTATGTGAATCTGCCTGAAGATTCGCTTCAGTTTACTGCCACTGACAATGGTCCATACGCATATTGTGATCACCCTCACACAGGGGCGGATAACTGATTTAGTTTCAAATTGCAGGGACGCTGCAGATTCCAAACTATCACAGATACCGAAGGAATTGCCTGGGATATTGAACTTTCTTCTGCCAAGCTATTTATCTTTTCTGGGAATCTCCATTTCAATTGAAGACTACTGAGGAATTGAGCAAAGCCATCATGTCGGAAAATTAAAAACGATGATATTTTTATGTATAGATTTCAATAATATTTCGAGTGAGTTTGGTTCTGGCTATTGAGTAAATAAGCAGTGGGCTTCTCTGTGCTTCTGAAGTTAATAGTTAACTTGTAGGTATTTATGTAATCGCAACAATTTGTTTTTCAAACTGTTTTTGAAGTTTGACTGCAGGCCCAAAAAAAAGAACTTTGTTTATTTTTGGTTGTAACCCAACATGGCATTAAATAGGACCCAAAGATTTATTTGTGAGTTCTGGAATCTGAGATTAGGAATAGTACCCTTACCTTTGAAACCTTTCGTTTCACTTTTATCAATTTTGTCATTTCTTTTAGTCCTTCTAATTTCCTGGAACTGAGTGGATATGTAGATGTTGACTCATTTGAAGTGAATGATAGATTTAGTCAATCACTTTCCTCAGGAGCCAACAGTTCGTGTTGACCGCAGACCAGAAATGTTGTTTTAAAATAAAGCTCTGCATAGATTACTTCAAGCTAAGTAAATTGACAATCAGCTGTGTGGTAGATTCAAGAAGAGGTTTACTGGAGTACCAGTTTAATACTTGAAATCACAAGTCACTTAGCCAAGTGTTACATACACGGATTCTGGTGTGATCATTGTACGAGGAATATTCTGTTTGTAATCGCACCCTTGCTATTGTTTTGTCCCACCTATAAAATACGTTTTCTTTCTTTTCATTTATGCATTGCTTTTAGATTGACGATTATCCATTGACTGCATGTTCATTGCCTTTGAATCTGTGTTGTAAGTACATAGCTCGGTTATTCTATTGTATCACCATTTCATTTATAGTAAACTTCTGTCTTTCTGCTGAAGCAATATTTACAACATTGGTTATGTACAATTCAGGAAGAGATTCCTTTGATAAATCAAATTAAATAAAGTCGTGATACATCAAGCTGGGGTCTGAGGTCTGGCTTGTTCTGTGTTTATATCAGCTGGTATCAGAGCAGAGGTGAAGCTGTTAAACACATCGTCTAATTCGTGAGGAACTGATTAACTAATCCTCGACTTTGATCACACTATGCTCCAACTATACCCCTTCAGTTCCATTTATATGCTCAATCCTGACCGGACACCTGAACTAAGACACAGTGTCATGTGACCCCCATCGCCAAATTACTACCCCGTTACCCTGCACCAGAGGCAACACAAAACAAATTCCCTCACCCCTGCCAGACTTAATAAATTATAAATTGGATCGCTCACAGCTGCACTTTGTGCATAGTTCTGATCACCACCTAACCATCAAGACAATCTTGCACTGAGAAGAATGTAGAAAAGATATACAATAATATTGCTAATAATATGGAAATTACTGCAGCGTTGAGGAAATCTGGACACCTTAGTTTCATTTTTCCCAGAGGAGAAAGAGAAAAAATGTGATTTATGTGTCCAAACAACTAACGTCTTGAATGGAGACCTGTCACCCTGAACCAATGATCATTGAGCAGTGTTCAAGAGGGATACTAATTGATTGAAGGGTGATAGGGGACCTGAGGACTCACCATTTCATCCAGAGGGTAGTAGTTTGTCTGGAATTTATTTCCCAGTTTTGGAGGAGTGGGGTGCTGTGGTTGGGTGACTGCTTCAGCTGCAACGTTCAACTCATTTAAAGGATACCTGCATCTGCACTTGAAGTGATCTTCAAGGTACAATATCCTGGAAAGTGGGATTGGACAGTTACATAGATTATTTAGTCGACCCAGATATGAATGACCTTTTTCAATGCCGGGACTGATCTGAGCTTCTTTGGGATTTCAGAAAGACTGAGGGGGGTTATCAATTTGATCATTAGGTTAATATTGCTTTCCTAGTTTAATTATTTGCATTATAAATCGGTTTTAAAGAAATATTGTAGTTACCGCTGACATGATCAGAACACACCAGGGAGTCAGACAGGTCGGATTTTTATTATATTATGTTTATCGTACTCAGATTAAAGCAGCCACGTCCACTAATTGAAATAGAGAAATGTATCTCTTTTGTTCTTCGTTATGTACTTTTTTCTTAAAACATCAACACGCACATTCTAAAACTGACTTCGACAATGCAGCGAATTCATTAAAAAGCTCACATTTCCCAATTTGAAATGTGCATTCTTTGCTGATTGAACGGACATTCAAAATTAGAATACTTGCGAAACATTATAAGGAGTTGTTGAATTTCCAAACCAAACCACGAGGGACATAGTAAGTTAGCAAATCCGCAGTTTACCATCATAGAGAGGGCACAAATAGTGTTTGATGCTTTGAATAATGAAACAAAACTTTGTCAGCTCTGTAAGCATTATCCATCGAATAATTCCATCTTCTCAAGTGCAACCAGTCACTTCTTTTGTAATACAGCGCCAGGAAAAACGTCGGTATGCAAACAACAGTCTAATAAATGTTCCATAGTGGATGAATGTCAACACTTTGAATCTCAACCCCATCTCTTGTTTGCAATGATAGGATCTTGTGCGAGGAGTAAACTGTGTTGATGTTTTGTTTCCAGTGACCCATGTTTCGATGAAGATGATCTAATGAAGTGATTCCAGTAATATTATTTGTCTTTCCACAGATGCTGGCATACCTGCTGAGTTTCGCCATTTACTTCTGTTTCTGTTACATGTTTACAGCATCCACAATCTTTGCTTAATTTAATTCTCTTCCCAACCTGCCTCTCAGAAGCAATTCTTCGAATCATCGGACCCGACCAGACAGAAGAGGTCCTTCAGTGCATCAAGTTTGTGTTTTCAAAGCTGCACTAAATCAAGATTTGTCCCAGGTTTCAACACGATAATCCTCATCATGAATGTTGCAATACTTCAAGTGTTTATCCCATTAAAGTCCGAAGCACTGAATAGCAAGATCTCCTCACTCTCTGGTTGAAAGCCTTTTACTCCAATCTCCTCTAAACCTCTTCCCTCTCATCGGAAAATTGACAACCACATCTCGTCTGTCAAATTCCTGTCCCCAATCCTGGAGTGAGCTGCATTGAAATGAGCCAGGCTAAGAGCTGTCCTGGTTAAACTTGATATCTGAATACTTCCAACTGTCCCAATTAGGTGCTAATATCTTCCATTGCTCTCTGAGCAGACATGGATAATGTTTGAGCAGTAATTTCCGATTTCCAATTCACTTGCTGCCTCTTTCGTTAATTTTCTCGTGATTTTGGTTCTCGTCCGGGAAAGTGTGGTCTCTCCAACTGCACAACGCGCTGCCTCTTGGCTATGGCAATGTCGGGTCTCCTGTTCATTCTCACTAACATCATATTCAGTCGACTGAAACAATTTTACTTCCCAATATGTTTTCTGAGCATTACATTTGCTTCCGAAAGCTAAGAGAAAATTTTGGGCAGACTAAGACTTGGCTGTGGTTCTAGCAACAACTGGCATTCTGCTCTGTCCCAAAAATAAAAATACCTTCTATTTTCAGTTTCAATCTAGGAGGGTAGTTGACAACGTTCATGGTACTGCCATGTAAACTTAAGTTAATTACTGATCTCAGGTGACTGGAGTTTAACTGATTTGATACCATTTCAACTCTTTTCATCCAATTCGTGTTAACTCTCTTGATGAGCAGTATGGTTGTCAGATACATTCTGGTGCCTAGTCGAGTCCGTAAGACACTGAGGGGCCCGAGTACGGCAGAGAGTCACAAAGATGCAGAGATTGCCAGTCAGAGGAAGTCGGTGATTTCCCTCTTCACCATATCCGTTAGTTTCATCCTTCTGTGGACAGTGTGCGTTGCAAACAACTTATACTTCCGCATTAAACGAACAATTCGCCGAAAGT
Organism: Chiloscyllium punctatum; assembly: GCF_047496795.1. Classification (NCBI taxonomy): domain Eukaryota; kingdom Metazoa; phylum Chordata; class Chondrichthyes; order Orectolobiformes; family Hemiscylliidae; genus Chiloscyllium; species Chiloscyllium punctatum. Next base: position 2,905,034 of record NC_092756.1, read on the forward strand.
ATGGCTTGCTTGTCATTTTTATGTACATCTGAGAACTGCTGAAGGATTTCAGCTGCAGTGACACATTAATTTATGCAGTGACTGTCCAATTTCTGAGCAAAGTTCGGAAACGCGGTGCAACAGCTGGTCACGTAAACTGTTCACTTCATGACTCTGCAAAATAACAAAGAGATTTTCAGACATGGCCAGAGTGTTCCCAGTGTAGGAATTGTTCATGTATGGCCAGGATTCCATCTGTGCAATGACATGGATCTGACGATAGCACCAGTTATGGATTGGGAGGGGGAAGCAGTATGGGTTACCAATCACTATGCTCAGGAACATGCTGTTATCTCTGATTGACTGACGGTTGGAGGCACACGGGGACACCCAGACAATGAGCAGCAGCAGGCCGTTCAGCCCTTCATACCTGGTTCGACCACTCTTCCAGAAAATCGCAGCTTATTCAGTTGTAACATGATGATAATTGTCAGATTCTGATTTTCCTGATCGCAATAAACAGGTTATTACTACAAGTGAAAGGCTCCATGTACTGTTTATCCCCTCACCTGAATGGGTTACTACTTCTTGCATGTTTGATTTTGAGAGAGTTCGATTAGTTCACTACCTGTCTCCTCCAATCACAAGGATATTGCGTTCTCTCACTCCAACTCTTTATGACATTGTCTCTGTCCCTCTCACCCCATCTTGCGCACTTCCCCATATCTCAGTTTCTTGCTCAGTCTCTCTCTGTCTCTCTATGTCTGTCTCGCTCCGTGTCTCTACTGTCTGTATTGCTCTGTCTCTCTCTCTCTCTATCTGGTTACCTGTCTGTCTCTCCATCTCCTTCTATGTCGAACTTTCTTTGACACGCTGTCAATCTCATTCTCTGTCTCTCCCCCTCTTTGCGCACTCTGTGTCATTTTCTCACATTCAACATGACAGACATTTGTGGTCTCAGTTAAGCACATGCTCACTTGCATTAGCTCACAACCCTTCACTCCCTATGTTCAGTGATTTCTTTCTCCCCAGGAGGTGATTTTGGAAAATACAAAACGTGCAGACACAACTGGCAGTACCTTGATCAAACAATCATTACATTTCTCTAAATGAATCTCCCTCCATCTCCTGAACATTAATAGTCTCCCTCTTTCTCTCTCTTTCCCCCTATACCTGTGACAACTGTATTCCACATTACATTCCCTTTCAGTTTTTGTGGGTCCTTGTCTGTCTCTGTTGGTTGTGCTCCATTGCTTTTGTGGGAATGTTACTGTATTTGTATCCAAGGTTTTTGTGCTTGGGTGTATCTCTCGGTGTGCCAGTGTGTACGGTTGCACTTACGTGTGCTGCAAGTATTTCATTGATTTTACATTACTGTGTTTATTTGTTTGGGCATGTTATTCAGTCGGCATGATAGTGTTTCCGTGAATTTGAGTGTTTTAATGTGTTAGTTATTGTACCTGTGTGATTGCGAAGCTGTGTGTTTTGCACATGTGTGTTTGCTGTGTTCTGCCTGTGTGAATGCTATTCGTTCAGCTTTCAGGGTTACAATGTTATGGCTGTACGACTGTGATTCTGTGTGTTACTGTCATATTGTCATGATGATTCTGCGACTCCTTGTGTGTTTGTCATTGAGTGTAGGTGTATTATTTTGGGATTGTGTGTGTGTTTTTGCCTGGCTGTGCTCCTGTTTACGTAGGTGATAGTGTTATTGAGATTGTGTTTGGCTGTCTGTATGTGTGCCGAGATCTTTCTGTGCCCCAAGCAGGATCTTTCTCTGCCTGTCTGTGGGTGCATCACTTTGTTTATGAATGTCAATCTGTGATTGTATATATTTACGTTTGTGGTTCTGTAACAACGCTTCAATGTGCTCATGCATGTATCTCAAAATGTTTCTGTCAGTTCTTGTAGTTTGGTGTATAATGTCACTCACTCTGAATTCATGTCTATATGTGCGGACGTTGATGTGAATCTGTACCTGTGTATACATGTGTTCCCATGTCAAAGGATGACTGTTTTATGTGAGTGTGTGTAGCTTTGTTTCTATATATCAATATGGCTGCATTTCTGTGTGTGCATTCTGCCTGTCCATTGGTATGTTCCTATATCTCTCAGTGTGCTTCTTTGTGTGGGTGTGTGTCTGTCTGTGTGGGTGTGGCTGCATTAATGTGTCAGTGTATTGGTGTGTTCCCAAACTGCAGTCTGATTGTTTTGCTGTGTGTGTTTTTGAGGGTTTGAGAATGTTTCTGCAGTTGGTGTTTAAGTTCCTCTATCTCACTTTGACTGTATTTCTGTGCGTGGGTGTGTTTGTGTGTCTCTGTGTTGGTGGGTGTGTGAGGATGTGGATGTGGCTCCGTGGCCTCGCAGTGTGGATATATTTCTCGATCAGCATGAGATTGTTTCTAATGAAAAAAGGCAAGTGAACCATTTAGCAGGACATGGTGCACAAATTACACACAGTGGTGCATTTCTGGGAATTTGCGAAAGGTCCAAATATTATTACCTCTACTTGCTGAACCCGAAAAGCTGAACTGTTACTTCTGTTCAAACACCTGTGTTACGAACTGAGCAAGACAGGGGAAACCTTGAAAAAGGCTGGAAGTCAGCACTTCTGTGCATGTTTCAACCACAAATGTAATATATAAATATTGTTTTATGTTAGCGCTGCTTGTGTCCATACATCAATGTTTTTATGATGTTGGAGCATAATTAGGGCATTCAGCCCATCGAGTCAGCTGTACAATTTAATCATGAAAGCTCTATTTCTCCATCCCATTTTCCTGCCTATCTCCGCAGCCTTTGATCCCCAAATCAATAATAAATCCATATATCTCTGTCCGAAATACATTCAATGACCTGGTCTCCACAGGCGTATGTGACGACAATTTCCATAGATTAACTACAGATAGGCTGAAGAAATTTATTCTCATATACATTCCAAGGTCTGAGCCTTTTTCCTCCGCTCCTCGTCTCTCCTATGTGTGGAAACAACTTACAAGCAGAAGTAGAAATGGGATAACACTTCACAAAAGCAGTACGATGCTGGTTCTGATGCGTTGGAAAACGGTTCCAAGATCAGATTGGATTTGGTGGACGAGACGTGTCCACGCATGCAGCAGAAAGCCTGGTAGAGTACACCACCATCGTCACAGACTCCAAAAGCAAATATGTGGAGGATTGCTTACCAAAGAAATCAATCTGAGAGTCCCCCAGTCGTAGACCTTGGATAAACTAGGAAATCTACTCTCTTCTCAAAGCCACACAATCAGCATTCGAGTCGCAATCCAGAACAGGGAAAGTGAAGATGACCTCCCCAAAGCCATCAGGGGTGCCAAAGGAGAGTACCAGACCAAGATAGAGGCCCAGCCCTACCAAACAGAATCCAACCACCTCTGGCAAGGCCTAAACAATATGACGGGATAAAAACTGAAGCAGAGCAAGACAGCGGACGAAGACACATCCCTCCCTGAAGCGATTAATGCTCTGCTTGTTTTAAGCAGAATGCGAGTGGTGCAGTGATGTCTGCCCCAACATCCGCTGACGCATCTACTCCCTCAGTTACCACTGCAGACATCAGAACAGTGTTGTTGAGAGTCAACCCAAGCAAAGCGATGAGCCATAATGGAGTCCCTGGCCATGCACTTAAATCCTGCATGGACAAACAAGCGGACGTGTTTACTGAAATCTTCCAACCCTCTCTCCATATAATGGAGTTCCCCACTTGCTTCATGAAGACATCTGCGCACTGGCACATTAACACAACCCCTCGCACTCTCTCTCCCTCTCTCGCTCTACCATCTCTATCTCTTTCACTCTTTCTCTCTCTCTCTCTCTCTCTCTCTCACACACACACACACAAATACAGCCACACTGTGATATAGAAACAAATCTACACACATACAAAGACAAATAGTCACAGGAATATCGCAACTGGCCATTCAGCTCCCTCAAGCCTAATCTGCCATTCAATGGTTGATCTGTAAGGTAACTTCATGCAGCTATGTTTGTGACTTATCCCAAAATACGTTTGCATAACAACAAGCATCTATCTCAGATTTAAAATAAATGACTTTTACAGCATTCACTGCCATTTGTGGAAGAGACTTCCAAACATCCGCTACCTTTTCTGTGTGAAAGTGCTTCTTAATATCTCTGCTGAACGCACTGACCATAATTCATAAACTACTTCCCTTTGTTTCCGGAACCCCAAACAGGGAAGAAGGTTTATCGTTATCAGACCTGGACCCTCCTTTCGAAAGGAAATGGGCTTAATTCGTACAGTCTGTCCTCATGTCTAACCCTAAATGTGCAAATATCATTCTTGAAAATCTAACATGTACTTGCTCGAAGGGCAATATATCCTCCTGAAAGTGTGATACTGGGATCTGCTCCCTGTACTCCCAGTGAGATCTAAGCAGGGCCATTCAAAGCTGCAGCATAACTTCTTCGGCTTTATGATAGATGAGCTACTCCCGATTTCGGGAGCATTCATTGCCCTCTCCAGAGAGCAGTTAGGAGACCATCACATTGCTGTGGGTTGTGAGTCACATATAGGCCAGACCAGGTAAATATTGCAGTTTCCCTCCCGAAAGGCCGTGAACGAAACTTTACTTGTTGAATTATTTGTTTCCTATTGGACATTGCGAAGGCAAAACGATCAATCAACGAGTTGACCATTTCCCTGCAAACATCGACAGAGTCCCCTGTTGGCTTCCTTTTCGTTTGGTCTGATCTACCTGCTTACTTAGTGGGTCTGGTTTTACACTTATGAAGAGATATGCAAATTATTTTTGTAATACAGATAGATAAATAGACAACTTTACAAAAGCAGTCTTTCCCTTTCATATCCAAAGTAACCTTACAGTTCTGAAATATCTATATCCATACACTAGCTTAAGATATGTTCGTGCTTGATGCGTATTCAATAGTGTTTATTCACTTGAAATGCACAGCTTGTCGAACTAGAGTTGGGGCTGTTTTCCTTCTCACATGGTTCTGCTTCATTGTCCTAATGTTCTCTGGAGTGCATTTGGTAGCTCTCTGATTTCAATGGCTTCTTTCTCCTTTGATGTGGAGGTGCTGATGTTGGACTGGAGTGGACAATGTCAGAAGTTACATGAAACCACGTTCTCGTCCAACAGGTATAATTGGAATCATAAGACTTCGCGTGAGCTCTGACAATTTCGTTAGTGATCCAGGACAAGTCCGACTGCTGTGGCTGAGCAGTAGTTTGATGTAACAATGTAATTGGTATAATTTAAATTCAGCTTCTATTACAGGAAGGGTGTTACATGAGACAGCATTCGATATTTAAATATCCCCTTTTACATGGACCAGTCTCAAAAGCATATCGATAGAAATTCAGGTTTTTTATTCCATCCGAAACCTTGTCGCAATATCTCATCAACAACCCCTCAATTATCAATCAAGGTGAAGGCTTGCATATCTCTCTGAGTTGATTCAGTTTGACAGTGGATGCTGCAAGCTTGCTGGCTTAATATCTCAGTTACACTGTCCAATTACCAATGGTTCAATGTGATCAATCAAATCAATTAGCTGGCGTACCTGGGGCTATCACACCAACACCACAGTCGACACCGGGATTTCTCTTACAGGTTCACAACGCTGCTGCCGTAGACACCAGTGATGCCATCTTCCTCCACCATCACCACAAAAAGCACGAGAAGACAATGATGAGGATGAGAATAAAGAAGATCAAAGGATATGACTGACCTGGTTCTGGAAATCGAATCTAGCAATCAGCATGAACATGGCCTGCTCTGCCACAAGGAACAGTATAGGAAAATGTACTAGGACGAGAACAGTTCAGCTGCAAGGTGACATGAGAGTGTCTGTGATTGGTTTCATTCAGATCCACTGACATCGAGCCAGTGTTCATCTCTGACCATTGCCTCCTGCTGACCAGCAAGGGGAGGTGGAGTCTGAATGTGAAACCGCCAAGCCCGCAAAGCAAGGAGCTGGTCAAAACGATTAGACTCGTTGGCGAAGAGTGAAGGTCCAATTTGAGTCTTCCTCAAATATCCAGGAAACAGTCAGGGGGTGCATCGAGAGGATCATTCGTTTCAGATGTCTTCTAACAATAGTAGAGTAACAGGGAAAACTGGCGAATGTACACCAGAGCATGCAGAACCAACCCCGCTGTACTCAAAGGGGCTCAATGTCACGGAGGAAACCCAGGAGGTGAAGGGGCAGCAAGCCTTGCTCTTTTCTTTGGAAGCCTCTGAGATTATCTCCCGGTCCAGGGTCCATAATGTGGAATGGAATGAGACATACTCACTTTTGATCCTCAGAATGAACAAATCGAGATCTTTGTGCTCAGCCACCAGAAGGAAGAAGATGGCTCGCTAACGTCATCCCACTCTGACATCCTGAGAATCAACAATTGCTTTTATGCTGGACTCTATGATGCAAAGCCCAAAGACACTGCGACCTCCCATTAGTTTCTGTCCGCTATCGTAGAGGTCTGAGACGGCAGCACAAGAGAGAGGCTGCATCAGCTGTTATCTCTGGATGAACTGACCAAAGCCCTCCAATCCTTAAAAACGAGTAAATTTCCTGGACGTGATGGCTCACCAGACAAATTATGAGCAACTCTGTTAGATTTGTTTGGCGATTACCTGCTGGAAGTGAACGACAGCATGCTGCCGACAGGTAACTTGTGTGAATCCATAAGGGAAGTTATCACCCCTTCACCTACAATCACAATGTTTACATGGATGACGAAGGACAAATTTTACGCTGAATGCAGATAACGAAAGTGTGACTGAAGTCATCGCCAACCTGATCAGGTCTTCATTGTGAAACGTGATTCACACTGACCAAACTCTTCTGTATTGTGCAGAAAGACACCCGAGATCCTTGCACTCCTTAAGGATATGCTCACCTATTATGCAGGACAGGTCTGCTTCATCAAGCTGGACCAGGAAAAGGCCTTTGCCAAGATATCGCACACCTACATGTGGGATCTGCTCTCTAAAGCGGTCTTAGGGAGGAAATCCGCACATGAATCCAACTGCTGCGCACCAACATCGGCAGTGCAGCCTTAATCAATGGGTGGCAATCAGAAATCTTCTGGATCAGATCGGACGCACTACAAGTCCACAGCACGGACTACAAAATCTTCACCAGGGTGCTGTCTTCTCGTCTGGCTTCCGTGCAGGCCCACATGATTCACCCGGACCAGTCCTACATGGTCCCGGGCCAGGGGATACACGGCAACGTCCACCTGGTCCGGGACCTGATTCATTTCAGTCGACAGGCTGGTCTGTCGAGTGCCTTCCTGTCTCTCAACCAGGAGAAGGCGTTCGGCAGGGTCAATCACGAGTACCTGCTCGGGACTCTGCGGGCATTCGGGTTCGGGACTCGGTTCGTCGCCCTGAGTCGAATTTTGGAAGCCGCCGCAGAGTGTCTGGTTAAAGTTAACGGGTCCCGAACGGAACACATTCGCTTCGGTAGAGGAGTACATCAAGGCTGCCCCCGTCCAGCCAGCTGTATTCCCTGTGGATGAAGCCTTTCCTGCGCCACTTGCAGAGGAGGTTGTCAGGGCTGCTTCTGCACGGCGCACATGTTCTGTGTCATCTCGGCCTACGCCGATGACATGCTCCACACTTTCACCAACCCGGCTGACCTGGGGAGGATGCGCGAGTGCCAGGCCATGTTCTCGGCAGCATCTTCCACCAGGATAAACTGGGCCAAATGTTCCGGACTACTGGTCGGTCCGTGGCGGGTGGACTCTCTGGCGGAGGAGTTACAAGGGTTCAGCTGGAGCGGCACCGATCTCATCTACATGGGAGTCTGCCTCAGCCCGGCTGAAGAATCCTGGCTGACCAACTGGCAGGAGCTGGAGGCCAAAGTCTCAGCTCGCCTAGGCCGCTGGACAGGACTGCTCCGAGTGCTATCTTACAGGAGTCGAATGCTGGTAATAAACCAGCTGGTGTCCGCCATGATGTGGTACTGGCTGATCACTTTGGTCTCTCCTCCTGGCTTTGTCACTGAAATCCAGAAAACGTTGGTCGACTTCTTCTGTGACAAAAAGATGCACTGGGTCGCCGCGCAGGTTCTGAGTCTCCCTATTGAGGAGGGCAGTCAGTCGCTGGTGTGTGTCCGCACCCAGGTCGCGATGTTCTGCCTTCAGAACTTGCAGCGATACATTTTCATCGAGCATCCTCCTACCTGGTGCACCCTGCCGATGTATTTTTTTTTCCGCCAGATGGGTAACCTCAACTACGACATGTAGCTCCTGTTCGTCAACCATGATGGTTTGGATGTCGCCCTCAAGACGCTGCCTGTCTTTTACCAGGACATGATCACTGCCTGGAATGGTCGAACTACGCCATGCCTACCCTCCGGCAGAAATAGCGGAAGAAGTCAGGGAGCCGTTGCACAGGAATCCGCAGCTCTGTACTCGCGGGTTCGAGTAGCTGTTGGAGACGAGGGCTATGGTGGTGAGGGTGAGCAGGGTCGGGGATGTGCTGGGTGCCGGGGGCCTGGGCTGGTCGCTGCCGCAGGACATATCGAGCAGGGCAGCGGTAGACGTCCGGTACGTGGCCAGAGCCATCCGACGCCTTAAAACGGCGGTGCTCGAACCCGACGTAGTGCACCAGATGGAGGACGCTCACGTGTGTGATGGCATCCCTTCCATGCTCACCCCATCCCGGACGGAATTTCACATTGGCCCCAAGGTCCCGTACTTCCCGCGGGACCCTGTGTCCCACAACCTGAGCCACCTCCGGAATTTTAATTTTGTTGCCTTTCAGGGGGTAAAATGGCGGGCCCTGTATAGACTGCTGCTGCACACCGTCCACCTCGTTCCCTCATCCACCGTCTGGACACGACTTGGCGTGCCCATTTGCCACCGGGTGGTGGGGATCCCCAGTGGAGGGCTCTCTACACGTGACTCCTCACCCTTTCTCTCGGGGATCTGGGGTGCAGGGTGCTGCACACAGCGGTCCATTGCAACCACAGATTGCGGTGGTTCATGTCCGCCAAATCCAACTGCTTGTTCTGTTGCACTGTGGAGTCCATGGAACACGTGTATATTGGGTGTGGGCGTTTGCACTGCCTTTTTGATTTTCTTAAAAACCTCCTCCTCTGCTTTTGGTTCCACTTCAGTCCGACACTCCTGATCTTCGGGCACCCGGTACGGAGGAGGGAGGGCAGGTCTGAAGACCTCCTCGTGGGTCTGCTCCTGAGCCTGGCCAAACTGGCCATAAACAGGTCCAAGCAGCGGGCCGTGGAGGTGGTTGTTAAGGCCGACTGCCTGCCCCTCTTCTGCGGTTACGTTAGGGCGCGGGTTTCCTTGGAGAAGGAGCACGTGGTGTCCACCAACACCCTGGAGTTTTTTCAAGGAGAGATGGGCGCAGCAGTGGGTGGAGTGCATTATTTCACCCTCCAACTCTATTTTGATTTAATCTCTGCCCTCCCCTTCACTGTTTGATCACACAGCATTGCCCTTTGATGTGAAGGGCACTGCTTGTCACTGGCCACTCGGGTGGTTTCCTATCTTCCTAGTGGTGGAAATTTGAATAAAATTTGTGCACCTTGTGTCTTTCACTGTTTCTCACACCTACACAAACAGCATGGAAGCTGGGGCAAAAAAATAAGCACTTGGGAAATAAAGTAAACTGGAGTGTCAGCGGTTTTGCAAAAAACAAAAGAAAAAATAAATAAATGGGAGTGTCAAGGGTTCTGTTCACTCTGAGAGCTGGCTCTGAGGGAGGTGGACCAGTGTCAAGAACTCTCCATGTGTGAATAAATGGTAACTTGTTGTTGGGATACTGGCCTCTATGGAGTTGTTTCTTTCATACCTTATAACAAGAACTGCCTAATTCAAGCATTAATTAAAAAGAAAAAAAAAGAATAACCAGGGTATCCTCCCCTTCACTGTTTGATCACACAGCATTGCCCTTTGATGTGAAGGGCACTGCTTGTCACTGGCCACTCAGGTGTTTCTTTTCTTCCTGGTGGTGTAAATTGAATAAAGATTCGTGCACCTTGTGTAATTCACTGTGTCTCACACATGTGCACACACAACATGGGGGCTGGGGAAAAGTAAACACGACTGAAGTTAGCGCAAGGTTTAAGAAAAAAAATATATAAAAAGGAAAAACTGGACTTCTGCTCATTCGGAACAAGCTTTGTGTTAACTGGGTCAATGTCATTACTATGCAATACAAGCACATTGTGACTTGATGACGGGTAAACAGCATTTGTGAAAGGGGAGAGGATTTAATGCAAAGCAATCAGGGTAGCGTTGATTACAGGGGAGTAGGGCTAGCATTACAGTAACAGGAAAGGGAGGGTGTTAGGACAGTGCAATAGAGAAGGGACAAAACCGAGAGTCATGAAAAGAGAGTTGAATACATGATAGCAGGAAGAGGGGTAAATACAGGTAAAAAGAGATGATTAAAGACAGAGTGGACAGGATAGATTAATGAGACAAGACTTCCATTTCACAATGCCATCCTGAGTCTGATTGCACCTCTGCGGTGAATCATTCCACATCTTCCTGTTTCCAATTTCAACCCCAGTGCCCGTCACCTGAGCGACAAGATTGTTAAACTACAAAAGGTGTCTATTCCTGACTGTCAAACAGAACCATGGCCAAGACATGGCTTACGAGGGGAGTTAGCGGTAGTATTCGATGCAAAAAAGGAAGCGCTGTAAGGACTGGTGGCACTTTAAAACTCAGCAAAGGAGGGTGAAGTGTTTCATTCAGAAGGGGAAAATAGCATATGAGATTAAGGTTGCAGAGGGCATAACCACGTATAAGTTTCCATATAAGTGTCTTAAAGAAAGCAGAATGGTGAAATCTGACAGAAGCCCCTTTCAGTCACAAGCAGGCAAATTTTAACGGGGGAGAATGGAAATTGCTGGCAAAGTAATTGAATTCTTTGAGTCACGGACTCATAGAGACATACAGAACAGAAACAACCCTATTTCCCATGAAATTCGAGAGTCCGTCAGAACCCTCACCAACGTCTACAGGTGCATTTGTGAAAGAATTCGTTCTGGGCTCCCAACAGCATAGTTTGGGAACTGCTCCACCCAGGACCATAAGAAACTACACAAGGTTGTCTGCACAGCCGAGTCCAACATGGAAATCAAGCTTCCATGCATGAATTCCTTTTACGCAGCCCACTGCTATGGAAAGGCTGTAACCATCATAAAAGACCCTCCACAACTCGGTAATGCTCTCCTACAACGTGTTTGGTGTTGCAGAAATGCAGAGGCCTGAGCATGCGCAACAGCAGTTTCATAAACAGCTTCTTCTGAAATGTTATTAGACTGTTAAATCGACTAACCTGCCTCAAGTGATGCTGATCTTCCAAATGTTGATTCTGTTGTACACACTGTGAAATGTAACCTGAATGCCTCTGTCTAAATCTTTTGTTCTGAACACCCTCACATCCGATGATCTGCTTGTACTGCTCATAAACAAAACTTCTCGCTGTACTTTGGTGCAACTGATAATAAATCTATCAAATGAAATCAAATCAACTTATTCTGCTAACCAGCTATCCAAAGGAATCCAGTCCCATTTACCAGCATTTGTCTCGAAACCCTGTAAACCAGTACGGTTGCTCATTCAAATGCCTTTTAAATGTTGGAATTGTACCAGCCTCCACCATTGCGTCTGACAGTTCAATCCAAACATGCACCTACATCTGTGTGAAAAAGATGCCTGCTGGGTCCCTTTTAAAACGTTCCTCTCTAACATAAACCTATTATCTGTAGTTTTGGAATCCATTATGCTGGGGAAACGTCCTTGGCTATTTACCCTATCTCTGACCCTCATGATTTATCATCTTTGACTTGGTGACACCTCAACCTCTGACGCTATGGCGAAAAGAACCTCAGACTATTCATACTCTCCCTTTAGCTGAAACACTCCAAGACTGGCAATATTGTTATACGTTCATGGAGTTAGCATGTGTAGCATGCAGAAAGTTTTCTCCACAACCCCACCATTCTACAATTCCAAGGGATGAGGGAAGTCTGTTAACCAGTTTCACTGCTGAATGCAGATTACACAATCGTTTGTAATGTCATCGCCAACCACTGCTCTGGAAGTGGTGATGATGCCGATCAACCTGAGCTTTACTGAACAGAATGATCTCTGAAAGCCTCATTCTCCTCAGGGACACGATCGTGTGAAACTTGGCCTGGTGGACGCCAACTTCATCGGCCTGGAGCAGGGGCAGGCTTTTCACAGGATATCGCACAGTTACATGTGGAATGTATTCTCCAAGTAGGCTTTGGGGAGGGAACCCACATTTTGATCTCACAACTCTACACCAACAAGTGCAGTCTCAATAAATGGTTCAGAATCACAAAGCTTCCTGATAAGATTGGGATTCAAGCGATGCTTCCCACTCTTTCCTTTTCTGTTTTATTGTTTCACAAGAGAGGGGTGGATTATTGTAATTCATTCAGGCTTTGCTTACTGTTTCGCCATTGCCAATCAACTAACTACATTTTTTTATATGATTGCTTTATATATCATTGCCTATTTCTGCACGAAGCCTTCATTGTTCTCTTTATTTCAATTGAGGAATCACGTTTCTGCTTAATTTCTTCATTCTCCACCTGAATAATTAATTCAAGATTTTATGTTCACTGATCGCCAGTCCACTGATATTGTTCAATAATGCTAACTCATTGTGTCCGTAATTCTTGTGGAAAGCGTCAGAAATCACTGCATTCTTACATCTGCGCTCTTGTGTCAGTTCAATGCTGCGATATATAATAAAATAATCCTTAAAGAATGCATTATGGCCGATTGCAAACAGTTCAAGATACTGATGTACTCTTCCAATCTGTTTTTGAAAAAAAACATCATGCATCATCACAAAGACTAAATGGAAAAGGTGAGGTTTCGACAGTAACTGCATCACTTCATGCATATGTCATTGAGGATCTCCTAAAATTCAAAAGTAATGCACGAAAAGAACCCTGTACCTGAATGTGTGAGATGCATAAGTGGAGTGTTTGATCCTGCAGACCAGGATTCAGAACCAGAATGACATTACAGATCTCGGATTTGTTTCAGCTGCTTTCCTTTCTCACTCAAGATTGTCTACCTCCCGTGGTAGCTTCATTTGCCTCCTAAATGTGTTTGTTCCCAGTTTTCCAACCCTCTTACAGGTTGGATTAAATATTCCACAATAATGTCCGGCATATTGCTCCAGAAGGTTAAACAATCCCCATCCAACGAAAAAGAAACCGATGTTTCCAATGTGTTTAGATCACAACAGTCCCAGACACCTCACCAACAATCAAAACGTCCAAAGCCTTTCTTCCCAGCACCAAAGTTTACAAGCGCAGGAGACTGACCATAATGCAGAGTTACATTGTACTTTGCTCAAAAACAGAATGAATTCCTGTTAAACTCTGTGATTTCACTTTTTTAGTTTACAATCAGTCTAAACATTATGACAAAGACAGAGTACACGGGGGTTAAAACCTTCAAAATTTTGTAGCTAACACCCATTGTGACAGTTAACTGGAGAATGCAACTTTAAAACAAAGGTTTTGTGATTTACACATGAAAGAAGTGAAACAATCACAGTGTTCTAACAGATGAAAGCCACAATAAATAATTAAGGTTTTTTCAATGTATAATTTCAGTAACATCACACTGTAAACATTTGCTGTAAATTCTGTGTCTTAAAATTGTGTTCTCCAAAAACCCCTGATCAAGGAGCAGCGCTCAGAAAGTTAGTGCTTCCAATGAACCCTGTTTGGTTATAACCTGGTGTTGTGTGATTTTTAACTTTCTGTGTGTGTGTGCATGTGTGTATCTAAGTGTGTGTGTGGGGGGCGGGGTTTCTGTTTCCTGCTGGTTGTGGTTATCTCTCTGTATGGTCAGGAGAACATCAAGACTTGGAGATGTACACTTTATTTCTCTGGAAAGTGGCTGGGCAGTTTGAACAGGCTTGAAAAAAAAACTGTACAAAGTCGAGATGGAATACAAAGATAAGGAAAATATTATTAAATCTTTATAATTCATTGTTTCAGACACAGTTGGGGGGGACACCGATCAAATCTGAATTCTTGAAAAGTGAATGGATTGTGCTGGGTTGAAATGGAGCTCTGCTCTGCGCTTGCTCATGAATTTCCAAATAAACCTGCTGGACTTTTACCTGGTGTTGTGTGATTTTTAACTTTGCCCATCTCAGTCACCACCGGACCCTCCACATCAAGCTACCGTCAACTGGGTGAGTCTGTTTGAAGGAAAAGGAATGATTGGCAAATGGGAGCCATTTAAAAGTGTGATATTAAGAATCCAGGGCAAATTTGTCCCCGTTAGAGTGAAGGGAGAAGCTGGCAGGTTTACGGATTCGTGGCTTATGAGGGATATTGAAGTTCTGGTCTCGAAAATGAAGATGGAATACATTGGATTTAAGCTTTCCATATCTACCTCACCTAGCTCACCAGATTGATTGACACAAATCTCTCGGGTCCCTGCAGCATTCCGATCTGTAGAACCCGCTCCAATGCCTGTGACTCTCCCAATCCAGCTCCTATAAGATTCCCTATCTGTGTGACATCCAACCGTCGCCAGCACACACCCTGTCAATACAAATCTCTCTATCTATCCACCCATCTGTATAACCTTCTCCAGCTCTTACACCCCTATCTGTGTAAACCGCACCCTCCCCTGCAACCCTTCCCACTTTGACCAAACTGTAGGAGGTTACTCATGCTCCCTTATCTGTGAAACTATCTCCAACCAAAATTGCCCTTGTTATCTCCTGGAAAATCTGTCCGATTCCACACCCTCCATGTCTAAATAACCTGCAGAACCTAAGCCTTCCTGTATCTATGAACATCTACTGTCATGACTACCCTCCATATATCTGTATGTTCTTCCAGCCTGTGCAAACGTCTTTACCTCTGTCATCTGCTCCGTTCCCTAAGCACCCCCTGTCTGTGTAAATCTCCCCAACCTAACAACATCCTTATCCCTGTAAAGTGATCCATCCTCCCAACTTGCCCATCTCCATGAAACCCCTGTAGGCCCTCCAGCTTTCCACATTTCTGAAACATCCTGTGGCTTTATAGCCTTTCCTTCCTGTGAAACCAACTCCATTCCCCACAACCCTCCCAGTCTGGGTCATCTGCTCCTGATCAGACCATTGCTGTCTCTGTAAGCTCCGACAATCCTAGCGACCCTTGCTATTTGTGTCTCTTCCTTCACTCCCCATCCTCTCCAGCTTTCGGAAATCTCTTCCTGCCGTTGGAACCCTCCCTATTTAGAACATGGAACAGTGATAGAGTTAGGAAGGGCTGCCTAACCTGGAGGGTGGTACTAATGTAAGAAGGGACGTGGATCCTCCAGGAGGTTAGAGGGAGCAGGATTCATAGAACCTGCAGGATGGGACCGAGAATGGGTTGTGGAACCTGAAGAATGTTGCAATTTGAACCACAGAGCTTTTTTGACTGGACCATTGGACTTATTGTAATGTCCTAATTCTGGACATCTTTACCAGAATGGCTGGGCACAGTTTCAGATTCCCAGGTTGGGAGATGTGAGTTCAGATGTGAATCTACTTAACCATTCTATCTGTGTGCCTGACACTGACCTGGTGCGGCTCTGGTACATAGTACTCTCCGTGCATCTGGTAACCGCCAGATCTATGTTACTGACCAGAGCTCACCTCATCAAAGCCTTCATTTGGAATATTCTTTATTATAATTTTTTTTTAGTGGCAGTTGCGTGAGATGCAGGAAATCTAGTGTCCTTCCAATTAAACCAGTTGGACTATAACCTGGTGTTGTGTGATTTTTAACTGAGTAAATAACAGGTATGGAGCTTGGGATCCTCCTGCTGTGTTTGACCTTGTGCCATATCGTTATCTCCTTCTCATGACTGAGCGTGTCATGTTCTCCATTCCTGACAGTGTCCACTGACTGTAAACCCTACCAGCTGTTGAACATTCTCTTCTCTCTCACGCTGTCCAGCCCTTCCAACCTGGCCTTCGTCTCGTATCTCCTGCAGCCCCAAACGACCCTGCTCTTTGTGATTGCATTGCCTTGCTTTGAGCTGTGTGGAAGTAGATTTGGGCCACTGAGAAATATGATAACGCCCCCACTCTCCACTTTGGTCAAACATTTCTGCTTGTTTGTCTCTCTCCCATAAGGGGAAGTGGGCATCCTTTCAGCGTCCACCCTGTCCATTTTCTGGAGGATCTGTACTTTTTAATGAGGACAACTGTCCTCCTGATGACAGTCAGTGACACAGCACCGAAGTAACATGTTTATGTTCGTATATTTTCAGCGACTGTTTCCTTTTGCTCTACCCCTCCCTCATTCTGAAACCTCCTCAGTCTGGACAGTGCTCCAAACCAATAAGTCCTGAGAATGCTCCAACCTCCCTATCTCTGTAGACTCCTCACACTCCTATAATCCTCCTTGTATGTATGAACCCCTCCAGCTTCTACAGTCTAACCAAATTATTGCATCTCCTACAGCCCTCACCATCTCTGTATCCCCCAGTCACTACATTTCTCCATGCCTGTGTACACCGTCCCAGCCCCTTCAAATCTGTCAATCTCTGCAATGTCCTGCAGTTCCACGAAATAGCCATCAACGTGGCACCTCCACCAGAGACCACTACCCACTATACCTCTGTAATCCCCTGCTGTTCTCTCTATCTTTGTTGCCAGATTCAGTCCTGACAACCCTGCTTGCATGTACAACATCGACAAGTCCCTGTAATCCTCCCAATTGGTGCAACCTCCACCAGACCTTACAGCACTGCCATGGTCTCTGACTGATTGCAGTAAATTCAAACTTTAGTCTGTAAAACCATCCCTATCAGTGTGTCCTCCTCCACTGTGTATCACAAAATCATGAAGGGTGTAGACTCAGTGAATAGAGACAAGCTTTTTCCCCGGGTGAAGGATTCAATAACAAGAGGTCACGATTTCAAGGTGAGAGGTGAAAAGTTTAAGGGGGATACACGCGGTAAGTGCTTCACACAGAGGTTGGTGGTTGTCTGGAATGCTAGCAGAGGTGGTAGAGGCAGGCACACGTAAGATTCATTTAAGATGCGTCTGGACAGATGTATGAGAAGGTGGGGAGCAGAGGGATACATATGCTTAGGAGTTGGACGACAGGTTAGACAGTAGAGTTGGACCGGCTCAGGCTTGGAGGGCAAAGGGCCTGTTCCTGGGTGTAAAATTTCTTTGTTCTTTGTGTACAACACTCCTGGTCTGTGTAATCTCTTTAAATTCTTCATTTCCTGTATACCGATGTATTGGTGTGACTGTTTTGAGGCCATTATATTCTCCTTTCTATCTGTAAACAGCTCCACACACGGTACAGCCTATCCTTTACTCATAAGCGACTCAAGTCTCTCTCAACCCTTTCTATGACTGTAACCTCCTCCAGTCTCGACATACCTCCCTATCCCTATCATATTTTCGTACATGCACAACACTCACACTCACTGAAGTATCTTCTAGTGCTTAAAACCAGCTCTTCCTCTAACTTTCTCCAGTCCATAACTTCCTACCTATCCCTGAAACATTGTCTAGTCCATACAACACTGCCTAACCCTGTCAACTTCTACAGTCCACAACTTACTCCCTATCCCTGTAACATTCTGCAGTTCATATTACCCAACCTATGCCTGTAACATTCTCCTGTGCATACCATCCTTACTGTCCGTTTAATATTCTGGAGACCATAACAATTTCCCTATCCATGTGATATTTTCCAGTCCATACCATCATCCCTATCCCTCTTAACTGTTGTTAAATGTACCACATCCTCGTATCCTGTGAATGATTCTACACCCTGCTCAACGTAATCCCTGTAATGAGCCACGATTCGACAGAAATCCCTATCTGAAATCTATTCAAATCGGCTCGATCTCTGTAATTTCCTCCAAACAATAAATCTTATCTCCTGCGAACTTTCTCTAGCACCTGTAACTATCCTTAACCCTGTCCAGCCCCCAAACGTCTCTTTAACTTTGTGACCTCTCTCCATCCCTCAAAGACCCACTTTCAGCGAAACGCGCCCTGCATTTGCAACAAAGCAGATGGAATGACAGCATTACCTGTAGTGAACAGATATGATCGAACTATGATTATGGAGATGTGGCTGCCGAATAACCATGGATAGGATGTGATTATTGAAGGATTTCAACAGCATCAGCAAAATGCCAATCAAGGTCCAGTTGTTAGGTAAAGATACAGTCAGTGCATCAGTGAGACAGCCAGTTTAATCTGGGAATCAAAATTTAGAGTCACTTTGGGTGGAGGTGAGAAATAGCAAGGGAGACCGGGAAGATCAAACCACAATCCATGAAATCTATGGTGGTTGACAAGTTGGATACAACATTTTCTTGGTGATAGTAGACAGAGGAATGTGGAGCAGTGAATTTCGGATTGGAGGTCTGTAGCCAATGATGTTTCACAAGGATCAATGCTGCGATTTCTGTTTGTAATTTATCTCTGTGATTAAGATGAAAAGGTCGGCAGTTTGATAAGTAATTTTGCAGATGACGTTTGGAAAGGCATGTAACGTTTAGGGGAAGTTAGGTGAATTAAATATAACGAAGAAGATTTTTAAAGGTTGCAGCAGTGGAACTACTGGAACTCTGGGCACAGAAATGGCAAATCGAATTTGATTGGGACAAGTGTGAAGTAATGCATGTATGAAGTCAAATGGAAAAGGGAAGTACACTAATTTCAAACACTGATAAACATTGGTAAATACATGACCTTGGGTGCAAATCCGTAGCTCCCTTAAAATAACAACACAACAGGATGTGTTAGGAAAGGAGGAGTATGGCATGCTTCCTTTCATTGGTCACAGTATTGAGTTCAGACGTTTGCATGTCCTGGTGTGACTGAACGAAACTTCATTCGGCCATGTCTGGAATGTTGCGCGTCGTTCTCATCGCCACACTACAGGAAGGATGTGGAGACTTTGGACAGGGTGCAACAGGGGGTTACCAGAATGTTGCCTGGATGAGAATGTGTTTACTATAAGGAGCTTGGACATAGTTAGATTATTTTGCGAGAGTATCGGAGGCTGAGGGGTGACCTGGTACAGTTATATAGCATTAGGAGAGACGTGAATAGTGTGGATAGTGGGAATCCTTCTTCCAATGTAGCAATATCAAATACTAGGGTGCCTCGGTTTAAGGTGAGAGTGAGAAATTTTAAGATGAATGAGGCTGGTTTTCTGTACAGAGAGGGTGGAAGCTGCTCAGGAGGTGGGAGAGGTGGAAGCGAGAGGAAAGTTATGAAGTGGCATTTAGACAGACGCATGAACAGGCAGAGAATAGAGGGATATGGACCATGTGCAGGCAGATGAGATTAGTTCAGAACAGCAACATGGTCAGCACAGCCATGGTGGGCCGAAGGGCCTATTACTCTGCTGTACTGTTCTAGTTTCTAACTTCACGGCATCTACCCTGTGAAAGCCCCTCAGAATCCTAGATGTTTCAATGAATTTCTCTCCCATTCTTCAAAACCCCAATGGATTCAAGGGCAATCTACTCCACCTCTTCTCATTGGAAAATCCCGCCATCTCCAGGATCAGCCGAGTGAACCTTCCCTGGCCTGCCTCCAATACAAGAATGTCGTTCCTGAGGGCACTCATACTGTTCATTATAAACTAGATTGGCCTGACTTGTACCTTGCATCGTTTTAGCAAGACCTCCCTATTTTTAGACTCCATTCCCTTTGTAATCAATGGCAGAATTTGATTTGCCTTCTCTATTTCCTGCTGATCCTATTAAGCTAAATTTTTCAGATTGATCTACAAGGATTCCTTTGTGCTGTCAGTCTGAAACCAAACGGTGTTAACCTGACAGTGAGTCAGGAACATGCTGGAGAATATTGTAAAGGATACAGCAATAAACAATAAATGGACTCTTAGAAACAATGGGCAACATATGATTTTACAAAAGGGGAATATTTTTAACGCGGTTGAAATGGTGTGACCATGAATGGCAGAATAGATAAGGGTGGGGGAGGTGAGTTGCGGTAGGGGGATATTTTAACATTCAGAAGCATTTTGATAAGTTTCAACAAGGGCTAAATTATATCGACAGAGAGAATAGGGCTCCTGAAAGATCAATGAGGTCATCTGCGTGCAATCACTGTTGATGGGGAAGATGCGAAACAACTATTTTGTTTTAGGATTTATTATGGAGAAAGACATGGAAGCTCAGGAATTTGAAAAAATACATAGTGATGTCTTGAACAGAGTTCACATTGGAGAATAGGAGGTGCTGGATGTCTTAAAATGCAGGAAAAGTTCAAAAAACCATGGGATATGATCAGATGTATCCCAGCACCTTGTGAGAAGCTAGGGAGGAAATTACAAGGCTCCTCGCAGAGATATTTGTATCATTGACAGCTACTTCAGACCAGTGAGACTGATGGCGGAGATGGGTAAGTCGATGGAGGAAATTCTGAGAGCAAGTACAATGGAGGTAGAGAAGTGACAGATCAAAGCAGAGCAGTATACGATGTCCACATGAACTTTAGCAAGGCCTTTGACAAGGTTCTGCATGGCAGACTGGATAGTAAGTTTAGATCAGACATAACCAGGGAGCGCTCACCAACTGGATACAAAACAGGATTGAGTGTAGGAGACAGAGCATGTTCATAGAGGGTTGCTGCTCAAACTGCAGGCCTGTGACTAACGATGTGCCCTGGGGTTCGGTGCTGGGTCACTGTTGTGCATCATTTATATAAATGGTTTGGATGAGAATAGAGAAATCATGGTTCGCAAGTTTGTGAGTGACACTGAAATTGATGGAATAGTGGACAGTGAAGAGTGTTATCTAAGAATACAATGGGATCAACAGTACTGCTGGGCCAATGATGTTAGGAATATCAGCATTCTGGTAAAGCAGACCAGGGCTGGACTTGTACAGTTAATGTTCTGGCCCTGAGTAGTGTTGTCGATCAGTGACCCAGGGATGCAGGTGGACAGTTCTTTGAAAGTAGCGTCAGAGGTAGGCAGGCTGTTGATGCAGGCGTTTGAGGAGGTTACCTTCATTAGGTCACAGCATTGAGAGCAGGAGTTGGGATGTCATGTTGTATTCGTACAGGACATTCGTGATGCCACCATATAAGCATTGTTGATTATCTGGAAAAGCGCAACGAGTTCACAGATATCCTTTAGGGAGGGACATCTGATATTTATACCTGGTCTGGCTCACATGTGACTCCAGACCCACAGCAACATGGCTGACTCAGAGCTGCCTCTGGGCAATTAGCAGTGGGGCAACGTATGCTGGTTCAACCGGTGACATCCTCAGGTCATGAATGAATCAATGAAAATGCATGACCGTCCCGATCTCAGCAAACAGCTGGAGCAATTCGTACTGGTTTGGTAACACTGGTCAGGCCCTGGGCACTCTGTGCAACACTCTCACCACCTCCAGCACCTTTAATTCTCCCTGTTACTATCACCTGATTAAACGCTGACAATGCACCCTCTTCCTACTGCACTCCTGCTCGGAGACTCCTTCGTGATCTCTTTAACAAATGCGTCCACATTCCTAAACATTGGGTGCTTCAGAATTGATCTTTTTTGTTTCATCTCTTAATCAAATCTGGTAACTCCTGGGAATTACTTGGCCAAGATCTTCCAAAGTAGAGGAGGAGCATTGGGAAGGTGTCGAACACCTTGAGACTTGCTGTGGTGAAAATGGGAACCCAGGAGTAAACAGCACAAGGAGCTCGCTGTCACACCAACGCCCCACCCACCCCCTTCCCACGGCCACCTTCTGCCCCAAGTGTAACAGAGTCTGTGGAAGGTCACATCGGTCTCTACAGCCACCTACAGACTCCCCCGAGAGTGGGAGAAAGTCAGCCTCAGCTGTGACCCATCACCAATGAGATAGTGAGATAGGAAGATTGAATTCCCTCACAATTATCCCAGTGCCTTTATTACAAATTCCAATTATTCCCTGTTAATGCAGTGTCTAACAATTGTAATGCTGTAAAAGGGCCTTAACACTGTCATTCCAGTTTTGAGTTCTAACCCTTATAACTCAGAATTTGGTTTCCTCTTGCTTGATAACCTGAGGCCACATATTTTCCTGGTAATCCCAATTGTTATCTTTAACTGTGGGAGTCCCCCATCCCACTTCCCATTCTGTCTGGTTTTCCACAATGTTGTGTAGCTGTGAATATTGATGACCCATCTTTGTGTTCACCCTGTGACCATGTCTCTGTGATGGCGAGTAGATAGAAATCACAAATTAAGAAACAGTACTTTTAACCACAGTTTCCTGTCACAAACCTAATTTCAGTTAAACTCAGTCCCTTCCTGTTTCTTCCTGTTTGTCTTTAGCCCCATCTCCATGGTTTTCCAATATTTCAGGCTTTCTCTTTGGATTTGGGAATTTCCTTTAACCTAAGCCCTGTTCCTCCTCATCTGTGTCATTTTAAAGCAATTTGATTGACCAGGGCACTGGCCCCACCACAGTTCCAGTGGATCCCATCCCAATATAATGGCTGACTCCTCCCTGAGGACTGGGACCAGTTCCCACTGCTTCAGAACCACGTCTTCTGACACGATTGTGTGATCCTGATAGTTTTCTGCACTCTGGTGGTATTACCCAGTATCTCTCCATGTGGTATCCCTCGATGTGTAGGTTAATTTGCTGCCTCTGTCAGTGTTTCTCCCTCTTACAGATGGTCTGAGATCCTGAGTCAACAGAATTCTCCCAACCAGAGAGACGCAGCAGCGCAGGCCAGGGATGGAGACTGGGATTTTCGAGATCTCTGCTGGACTCTGTGCCACTCTGCACGAGTTATCCTCACTACATCAGTCTAATTTCCCATTCTGTCTATTTCTCTGTCTCATGCAGCTATTCAGGATATTCCTAACTCCTGTCTCATCCATCACCTCATTGAAGCTGGTTGGTCAGCCAGGGAGAGATGGAGAGGGAGATCTGGAGCCTTCAGTAAATCCTGCAGCCTGTAAGATTACTCACAGTAAACAGCACAGGGAGGAGTTAGTGGCCTTCTCTATTCAGACCTGGAAGACAGGACATAGACACAGAGCTGGGTAAGGAACAGCAAAATTCTAGACTTCATTCCCACCATCTTGTGAGGGTCCTGCTTTCACCTCTGCTGTACTGGTCCTCAATGCGACAGCACAGGGGATCGCAGGCATCAATACTGGCCCATGCTGTATTCGTGATCTCTGTAATATTCTTCAGTCCCAATAATCCTTCCTCTGTTTGGAATCTCCTCTCGTCCACACCATTCTCTCTGTCTCTGTCTTTATCAGGTTCTCCAATCCCTAACAAACTAATTCCTAAACTTTTCCAGTAGATACTAAATTCCTTCATCCCTGTAAACCCCGACAGTCCTGTCTATCCTTCTAAGCTCCTCCTACCTATACCACCCTCCATATCAATGTATTTGTCTTTAACCGCTCCATCGGTCCCTACCTAAGTAATCTTCTCCAGCTCCTACAACCCTTCCTTAGCTATGGAAAAATTTGTAATCTCCTTATCGTTCTCCAATTCTTCGATGTTAATCTTTTAAAATTTCACCCTTGTTCCCAACTCCAAGCCCCTCCTGACCACAGGACCCTCTTTCAGTTTATGCAACCCTCCCCATCTGTGTAACTGTCTCCAACCCTGGCATTCTCCATTGCCTTACTATCTCTGTAGCCTCCAGAATCTTGAAGCCTTCTTATATCTGTAAACGTCTTCAGTCACGACAACCTTCCATATCTCTGTTAGTATACACAATACTCTTCTCCCTGAAACACCCCCTGTCTGTCCCTTTCAGACTGCCTGCCTCTCCCTACATTCATCCCTACCCCATCTCCAGAATCTAACCCAGCTCCCTCTATCATTGTAAATTCCTCCAATTCCCAAACATCTTTGCCCCACAGACATTCTTGACCAGATGTAACTCTGTTTAATTCTGACATCCTCGAGCCCCTGTAAGCCTCCCTATCTCTGTAACCTCTCCCCAACCGTTCAAACACCCAGTACTGAGGAATGGCTCCCTGCATTCGCCATAAGGCAGATGGAATGAGAGTGAACAGATATGATGGAACTGTCATTCCAGAGATGTCGCTGCAGAATGAACATCGCTGGGAAGGGAATATTGAAGAGTTGTTGCGTTAGAGTCATACAGTCATAGAGATGTACAGCATGGAAACAAACCCTTCGGTCCAACCCCTCCATTCTGCCCAGATATCCCAACCCAATCTAATCCCAAGAGGCAGACGGGGCAAAAAGCCAACATGTTGTGAAGAAAGGATGAGGTTAATGCATTAATGAGACAATCATGTGGATCTGAAGATCAAAATTTGGAGACTACTTGGGTGGAGCTGAGAATAAGCAAGCAGCAGCAATCATTACCAGGAATTATTTTGGAGGCACCAGACAGTGATGGTAATGTCAATATGGTTACAGTCTGGGCACTGAATGTACTGGCAGCAAGGACAGTACAGTAACTGTGATGTCAAAGTCCAGAAGAAAGTTAGAATACTGAGGGACATTGATATATAGAAGGATCTTGGTGCAAGTCAGTAACTTCATGAAAATGGCAATGGAAAGCACCCGGAGGAAACCCTCGCAGAACGGGGAGAATGTGTAATCTCCACACAGTCCGTCGCCTGAGGCGGGAATTGAACTCGGGTCTGGCGCTATGAAGCAACAGTGCTAACCACTGTGCCACCATTTGTGGGCGGCACAGCCTTCATCGGTCACAACATTGGGTATAGTGGTTTGCATCTGGTGCTGTAATTGTACAGAACGTCTGTTTGGCCACAATTGGAGTACTGTGTGCAGTTTTCATCTCCACACAATAGGGAGGATGTGGAGCTTTGGAGAGGGTCCAAAAGGGGTTTATCAGCATGTTGCCTGTGTTAGGGTTTTTAAGGGTGTGTTAGGTGTAAGAGGAAACTAAATGAAGTTGGATTGTTTTGCGAGAGTATCAGAGGCTGACAGGTGACCAGGTACAGGAATATAACTTTAGGACAGGGACAGACAATGTAGATAGTCGGAATCTCTTTTCCAATGTGTAAGCTTCAAGTACTGGAGTGCATAGGTTTAAGGTGAGAAAGAGAAAGTTTAAACGAGATGTGTGAGGCAAGTTTTTTTTTTACATAGAGAGTGGAGGTTACCGAGGGATTTTGTCGAAGCAGAAATGTGAGTAAAGTTTCGAAGTGGCATTTAGACAGAAACGTGACAGGTAGACAATAGAGGGATATGGACCATGTGCAGGCAGATGGTATGAGTTGAGACGGACATGGTGGGCCGAAGGGCCTGTTGCTATGCTGTACTGTTCTATTTTCTAACTTCCCAGCATCTGCCCGATCAGACCCCCTCAGAATCTTGGATGTTTCATTCCATTTCTCTCTCATTATCTAAACTTCAATGGGTTCAACCTCCACGTCCTCCACCTCTTCTCATTAGAAAATCCCTGCATTCCCAGGATCAGCTGAGTAAACCTTCTCTGGACTGCCTCCAATACCTTTCCTTCAGGCACTCACACTGTTCATAATATTCGAGGTGTGGTCTGACTTGTACCTTGCACAGTTTTAGCTAGACCTCCATGTTTTTAGACTCCATTCCCTCTGTAATAAATGCCAGTATTTGATTTGCCTTCTCTATTACATGCTGACCCTGTGAACTACCTTTTTCAGATTGATAAGCAAGAACTCCCTCAACCCTTTCTGCTGTCAGTCTGAAACCAAATATTGTAAGCCTGACATTAAATCAGAAGTATACTGAAATTGTTAGAAATGATATGTCAACATACAATAACTGGGCAGATGGAAATACCTTTTATAAAAGAGAATTTGTTTTTGAGCCTATTGGATTTAATTTGTTGGTGTGAACATAAATGCAGAATTGTAAGGGTGTAGGAGGGGTGGAGTGGTACGGGGGATATGGTGTATTTGAATTATCAGAAGCCTATTATGCAAGTTTCAATAAGCTAATCAGTATCTTTGCAGAGAATAGGGCCTCTTAAATATTAATAAGGTCGCCTATGTGTGGAACCAGAGGAGATGGGTGACGTATTGGACAAAATAACCTTGTCAAAATTTACTGTGGCGAAAGACATGGAAGCTCGGGAACTTGGGGAAATAAATAGTGATGTCTTGGAAAGAATCGTCTACAAAGAAGAGAAAGTGCCGGAATCTTAAAACAAATAAAGGTAGATCAATCCTCAGTAGCTCATTAGGTCAATCCTAGAATATTGTGGGAAGCTAGGGAAGAGATTGCAGTATCCCCTACAGAGATATTTATATTATCAACAGACACTGTGAGGTGTTGGAAGACTGGAGGGCGGCTAATGCTTTCCATCACTTAAGGGCTGCAGCGAATAGCCAGGAAATTACAGCCCAGTGAGCCCAGTGATGGGGAAGTTGTCGGAGGAGATTCTGAAAGAAAGGAGCTATGTATATTTGGAAAGGCAAAGGCTGATTCGCGATGGTCAGCATGGCTTTGAGTGGAAAACAGTGTTTCACAAACCGGATTGACTCTTCGAGAAGGTGGCCAAGAGATGCATGAAGGCAGAGCAGTGAACATTGTCCACGTGGACTTTAGCGAAGCATTTAACAAGGTTCAAAGGGATGTAGTACATCTAGCCAGGAGGAAGGAGGACGCAAGAATCAGACAGGTTTCCAGAGGGTAACATGGAGCAGCACGATGGCTCAGTGGTTAGCACTGTGACCTCATAGCACCACGGACTCCATTTCAATTCCAGCCTCAGGTGACAGTCTGTGTGCAGTTTGCACATTCTCCCTGTGTCTGTGTGGGTTTCCTCCACGTGCTCTATTTTCTCCCCACAGCCAAGGATGTACATGTTAGGTGACTTAGCCATGCTACATTACCCAAAGAGTCCGCGGATGTGTAGGTTTGGCGCATTAGTCAGGGCAAATGGAGAGAATTAGGTTGGTGGGATGGTTCTGGGTGCTGTACTGTTTGGAGGGTTGATATGGAGATGTTCGGCCAAATGGCCTGTTTCCACACTGTAGCGAATCCCGGGAAATACCAGGAAGGAACTGAGGAATGGACTTAGGACAACTAGAAGGGGGCATGAAAAAGCTTTCTTAGGAAGGATTAAGGAAAACCGTAAGGCATTCTCCAATTATGGGAGGAAGATGAGGATGGCAAGAGTGAGGGTAGGGATAGTGGAGGGAACTTGTGCCTGGAGTCACAGGAGGTAGGGGAGGTCCTTAATGAATACTATGCCTCAGTATTCACTGCTGAGAGGGACCTTGTTATTTGTGAGGACAGCGTGAAACAGGCTGATATATGTTAACAGGTGGATGTTAAGAAGGAGGCTGTGCTGAGAATTTTGTAAAAGACAAGGATATATAAGTCACTGAACCAGACTGGATGAACCCAAAGTTATTAGAGGAAGCGAGGGAAGAGATTGCTGCACACTAAGCGATGACCTTTTCATCTTCACTGTCTACTGGAGTCATACCAGATGATTCAAGGTTGGCAAATGTTATTCCCTTGTTCAGGAAAGGGAATAGGGATAATGCTGGGAATTACAGACCTGTCAGTCTTCTGTCTGTGGTGTCCAGATTATTGGAGAGGACTCTGAGAGAGCGGATTTATGACTCCATAGAAAACCATAGTTTGATTAGAGATGGTATGGTTTTGTAAGGGGCAGGCCATGCCTCACAAATCTTATTGAATCTTTTGAGAATGTGACAAAACACCTTTATGGCTCATTCAGAAAGTATGGAGGCATGGGATACAGGGGAACCTGTCTGTCTCGATATGGAATTACTGGCCCACAGACGACAGAGGGTGATGATAGATGGAAAGCATTCATCCTGGAGCTCAGTCACTAGAGGTTTTCTGCAGGGAGGACCTCTGCTCTTTGTGAGTTTAGGAATGACTTGAATGTTGAGTAGAAGAGTGGGTTAGAAAGTTTGCCAGTGAAATGAGGGTTGGTGGAGTGGTTGATAGTGTGGAGGGCTGTTATAGGTTGCAATGGGACAATGACAGGATGTAGAGCTGGGCTGAGAAATGGCAGATGAAGTTCAATCTGGAAAAGTGTGAAGTCATTCATTTTGGAAGGTTGAATTTGAATGCAGAATTCAGGGTTAAAGGTAGGATCCTTGGCAGTGTGGAGGAACAGAGGGATCTTGGGTTCCAAGTCCCTAGATCCCTCAAAGTTGCCACCCAAGCTGAGAGCCTTGTTAAGAAGGAATATATTGTGTGGGATTTCATTAGTTTGGGGATTGAGTTTTAAAGGCGTGAGGTTATGCTGCAGCTCTATAGAGCTCTGGTTAGACCACTCTTGGAATATTGTATTCAGTTCTGGTCCCCTCATTACAGGAAAGATGTGGAAGCTTTAGAGAGGGTAAAGCGGAGATTTACCAGGATGCTGCCTGTACTGGAGGGCATGTCCTATGAAGAAAGGTTGAGGGAGCTAAGGCTTTTCTCACTGGAGTGAAGAAGGGTGAGGGGTGACTTGGTAGAGGTGAACAAGAAGATGAGAGGCACAGAGAGAGTGAATATTGAGAAACATTTTTTACCTTGACATAACTAGCTATTACAAGGGAGTCAAATGTTAAGGTGATTAGCCAGTGGTTCAGGGGAGATTTCAGAGGTAGGTTCGTTACATTTAGAGTGGTGGGTGAGTGGAATGCACTGCCAGCAGTGGCAGTGAAATTCGATGCATTTCGAACGTTTAATATACTTCTGGATAGGCACATGAATGGTAGTAAAATGAAGAATATGTAGGTTAGTTTGATCTTACAGTCGAATAAAAGATTGGAGTGGCATCGTGACCGAAGGGTCTTGTACTGTACTGTTCTGTGTTCTACTTTCCATGTGGTAAACTGGGTAATAAGCTCCAACAATGTAAAAGGTTATGATATTCAGGAGGAGCTAGTAAACTGGATACAAAATTGGGCTTGATGGTAGGAGTCAGAGGGTGGTTGGAGACATGCTGTTTTTCTGACTAGAGGCATGTGACCAGCGGTGGAGTGGGTCCACTGTTTTTTGTCATTTGGATAAATGGTTTGGATGGGAATATTTGTTTCCAGGTAAGGAAGCTTTTTTTGGGTGACACTGACATTGGTGGGAAAGTGGACAGTGAAGAAGGTTATCTATGAAACAACAGGATGGACAGTACTGTTGGGATAGTGGGCTGAAGAATAGCGGATGGAGTTTAATTAGATAAAGGTGAAGTGTTCTATTTTGGTGAAACAAACCAGCGTAGGACCTGTAAAGTTAATGCTCGGACCCTGGGTAGTGTTGTCAGTCAGAGACCCAGGGATGCAGGTAGACAGTTCTTTCGAAGTGGTGTCACATGTAGACAGGCTGGTGAAGCAGGCGTTTGGGGTGGTTACCTTCTTTGGGTAGAGCATTGAGAGTAGGAGTTGGGATGTCATGTTGTGGCTGTACAAGACATTGGTGCAGCCACCATAAAAACATTGTTGATCAGTACGCAGTACTCATCTGGTTCACTTACCTCCTTTAGGGAAGGACATCTGACATTCTAACCTGGTCTGGCTAACATGTGACTCCAGACCCACAGCAATATGTCTGACTCTGAGCTACCCTCTGGATAATTACCAGTGAGGCAATGTATGCTGGTCCAGGCAGTGACACCCACATTGCATGAATGAATAAATAAAATGCTTATGTCTATCCCAACCTCTGCAAACCCCTCCAGCTGCAGCGATCCGTACTGGCTGTGTTCAGGCCCTGACCACTCTCTGTAACATTCTCACCACCTCCAGCATCTTCACCTCTCCCTATTCCTATTGTGCCAATAAACTGTGACAATGATTCCCCTTCCCACTGCCCTCCTCCTGCTAGCAGACCCTTTGCAATCCCTTTAATACTTACTCCTAAAACACTCTGTCAGTTCACGATTTTAAGTATTTTTGGTGATATTGTCAGCCTCATAATCTAATATGTTCCATTTTGTCCTGAGTGAGGGGCCAGTGGGGATTTCTTGCTGAGGTTTTCTCTGTTTCAATGGAATGTCCTTTTGTTGACTGTTTTACACTGTTCCTTCAAATGTTTTTCATAATTCATTTACAGACACATATTTCAGTCTGTTTAGCCTGTTGACCTTGGTCAGTTATCCTCACAAACTTATGTAATTGGTTGTTTTTGTTTTCAGATGCAGCTTAACATTTCTGTGATTTACTTTAAGATGTTATATTCCTTAAAACTGCACTTTATCACAATTTGCTGGAGGATCTCGCCAGGTGAAATTAAGCATTCACTAAGTTTCATCGCGCAACGGTGGGTCTGAGACAGTTACATCCCGAACCGGTTGTACAATGTTTTATTCAAAGAAACACTGAAAAAAATTCTCCGAACTCTTCTTCCAATATCACTCTTGTCAGGGTGATTGTCCCAGATTATATGAATTTTGAAGTTTCACTGAATTATCATTACGCCTTTATCAAAAATTCCAATGAGCTCCTGTGTAATGCAGTGATGTAAAATGGAATGCTGTTCGGTGGCTAAAACTGTTCTGCTGCTTGAGTCCTTGGCAAGTAGTAGCCAGAATTTACATTCAGACTGACTCTACTTCATGAACTGAGGTCAAATGCTTTCTCTGTAATGCCTTTGTTACCCATTATTGTTAGCGTTGCCCATTTTGCCTGAGTTTGCACAAGGTTGTGAACCATTGAATACTTTTTTTCGCCCTAGAAGCATGTCTATCTGGTGGCTAAATCTCTTTTATCTCTGAGTCTTAAATCCATCTACCTTATTACAGCGGCATTATCCATTAAAAAATAATATAACCTACTCTTTCCTACAATTTTCTGTCACAAATCTATTCACTGATGTACAGTTTTAGTTAAACTTTGTCCTATCCTGTTCCTTTCTGCTTGTCTTCAGTCACATCCTCATGCTGTTCTGCTGCTTCACCTTTTCTCTTTGGATTTGGAAAGCTCCTTTCACCTGTACCCTGTCCCTGCATCCTCTCTGTCAGTTTAAAGCTCTGTCCATAAACCTACCGACATGATTAGCCGGGACACTGCTCCCAGCATATTCCAGTGGGACCATCCTAATGGATTATTTTGTAAATCAGGTATGGGATGTTGGTGTCCCTGGCTGACCAGCCTTTCTTGCCCAGCCCTAGCTGCCCTTGAACTGAGTAACTTGCTCGGCCATTTCAGAGGGTCATTGAGAGGCAAACACTTTGCTGTGGGTATGTCGTGCAGACCACGTGAGGATGGGAAGATGTCCTTCTCGAAAGGACAAGCGTTTGGGTTTTTTTGTCCATCAGCAATGGGCTCATACTTATTTATGGATTATTATTAGTTTTAAAACTCTTGATTTCAAATGTCTCAATTTCAGACGGTGGGATTTAAACCTGCCTCCCCTGAACATTAGACAAAAAAAATCCACACAGCCCCATCAATTTAGTACGATTGCTCAAAATGTTGATTTTCCAGAATTAATCTTGCATCTTTTGCCAATTTTCTTTATCATCCATTATCGTCCATTATTGTGGGCGGCACGGTGGCATTATCATCCATTATCGTCCATTATTGTGGGCGGCACGGTGGCACTGCTGTCTCACAGCGCCTGAGACCCGGGTTCAATTCCCGCCTCAGGCGACTGACTGTGTGGAGTTTGCACGTTCTCCCCGTGTCTGCGTGGGTTTCCTCCGGGTGCTCCGGTTTCCTCCCACAGTCCAAAGATGTGCAGGCCAGGTGAATTGGCCATGCTAAATTGCCCGTAGTGTTAGGTAAGGGGTAGATGTAGATGTAGATGTAGGGGTAGGGGTATGGGTGGGTTACGCTTCGGCGGGGTGGTGTGGACTTGTTGGGCCGAAGGGCCTGTTTCCACACTGTAAGTAATCTAATCTAATCTAATTAGCTGAGGTTTTGGATACATTCTGTAGCAATAATACCACACGGCCATCACTTCACCTGCTCACTGCTTGCTCATCCCTGAGCACTGATACCAGGGCATCATGAAGCTAAACCCATTCTCCCGACACAATTGTGTGATCCTGACAACTTCCAGCAATCTGGTGCTCTTACTTAATATCGCTCCATTTTCCAGATCTCTGTGGGACTCAATGCCATTCTCCCTGTGTAACCCTCACTACATCAGTCTAATTCCCTATTGTGTCTATTCCTCTGTCTCCTGTATGTATTCAGGAAGGTCCTGACTCAATAGTCTTCCCAGCTGCGGGGTGGATCGTCCATCACCACATTGATCTCAGTTAGTCAGCCAGAAACAGACAAAGGGTAAAGAGATTTGGAGCCTTCAATAAATCCTGTAGTGAGGTAAGATCGCTCACAGTGCACAGAGCAAAGAACAATGAGAGGGCTCCAAACATCTGTGAACAAGACATGACATTGATAAAGTGCTGGAGGGGGAGCACAATACACGCACACCCCAGGCTCAATCACCACCCCTACTGTAAGTTCTGTTAAACTAAGACTCACTACTCTGCAACACTGTATCTGTGGCATGTCTTGTGGTCCAATGTCTTTCATAATTTTTAATTCCTATAACATTTCCTATTTCTGTAACCTCCTCATTTTCCAATAGTCCCTCCACATATTTGAAACATACTGCATTCCAGCCGACCATACCTATCTCTGTAACTTGCTTCAGTGTCTACAACATGCTTTATCTCGGTAGTCTCCTCCTCCAATAACTGGAGACAGAGGCATGCAGCACGGAAACAGGACTTTCGATCCAACCACTCCATGCTAACAAGTGTCCCTGAATGAGACGCGTTTCTCTACATTTGACCCGTATCCCTTCAAACCTTCTCCTCTCCATGTACCTGCCCAAATGTCTTTTACATGTTGCTATTCTACTTTTCTCTACCATTTCCCCCGGAAGCTCATTCCACACCTGCACCATTCTCTGTGTGAAAAATGTTCTCCAGTTCCTTTAAAGTCTTTCCTCCCTCACCATATATTTCTGCCCTCTAGACCATAGAACATGACAGCGCACTACATGCCCTTCGGCCCTCAATATTGTGCCAACTTGTGGAACCAATCTGAAGCCCATCTAACCAACAGTATTCCATTATCGTCCATATGACGAAACAATGACCATTTAAATACTGTTAAAGTTGGTGAGTCTACTACTGTTGCAGACAGCGCGTTCCATGCCCCCTACTACTCTCTGAATTAAGAAGCTACCTCTGATATCTGTCCTACACCTATCTCCCCTCATGCAAGGCATTGCCATCCGAGGGAAAAGCCTCTCAACCCATCACATCCTGTGCTTATCTTATATGCCTCAATTAATTCACCTCAAACATTTTCTCTCGAACGAAAACAGCTTCAAGTCCCTCAGCCTTTCCTTATAAGACCTTCCCTCCAGACAAAGTGACATCCTAGTAAATCTCCTCTGAACCCTTTCCAAAGCTTACACATCCTTGCTGTAATGTAGTGACCTGAACTGGAACCAATACACCAGGTGTGGCCACCCACTAGTTTTGTACAGCTGCAGCATGATCTCATTGTTCCGAAACTCAATTCCTCTACCAATAAAAGCTAATCTACCGAATGCCTTCTGAACAAACTTATCAACCTGAGTGACAATTTTCAGGGATCAATGTACAGAGACACAGAGATCTCTCTGTTCAGCGACACTACCAAGAATCTTACCGTTAGCCCAGTACTCTGTGCTCCTGTTACTCCTTCCAAAGTGAATCACCTAACGCTTTTCCATGTTAAACTCCATTTGCGAACTCTCAGTTTAGCTCTGCAGTTTATCTATGCCTCTCTGTAACCTACAACATCCTGTATCACTATCCACAACTCTACCAACCTTAGTGTAATCCGTAACTTCACTCATCCATCCTTCAATGCCCTCATCCAGGTCATTTATATAAATGACAAGCAACAGTGGATCCAAAACACATCGTGGCGTTACCCGACTAGTAACTGAATTCCAGGATGTATATTTCCCATCAACCACTACTCTCTGTCTTCTTTCATTGAGCCAATTTCTGATCCCAAATGCGAAATTACCCACAATTCCATGCCTCTGTATTGTCTGCAATAACTTACCATGGGGAACCTTAACAAACTTAACAAACAAGCCTTACTGTAATCCAAAAACACTACATCAACTGCTTTACCCTGATCCACCTCATTGGTCACCTTCTCAAAGTACTCAGCGGTTTGCGATGCATGACCTATCCTTCAAAAAACCGTGCTGACTATCCCTCATCAACTTATTCATCTCCAAATGGTGATAAATCCTATCTCTTATAAGTCTTTCCAACACTTCACCCAGAATCAAAGTAAGGCTCACAGCTCGTATCATTACCAGGGTTTTCTCTGCTTCCCTTCATGGACAAGGGGACAACATTTCGTATCCTCCAGCCTTCTGGCACTATTCCTGTAGACAATGACATCATAAAGACTAAAGCCAAAGACTTAGCAATCTCCTTCCTGGCTTCGCAGAGAATACGAGGATAAATCCTATCCAGCACAGGGGACTTAGCTATCTTCACAGTTTGCAGAATTGCTAACATCTCCTCCTTAGGCACTTCAATCCCATCTAGTTATGGATTCCACTACCCTGGGGTAAAGTTGTTGGCTAATCAACTTACCTGTATCCCTTATGGTTTTCTAAACCTTTATATGGTTACCCCTCAGCCACCTACGCCCAATGGAAATGCGAAGGACAATGATAGATATTATTTCTGCTCGTGTCCCTGCCACTACTTTGCCACAATGTTCTGGGATACACTTGTTCAGGACCTAGGGCTTTCTCTACCTTTGCGTTCTAAGACCGCCAGCACCCCCTCTTCTGTAATGGGGACTCTTTTCAAGACATCACTGTTTCATTCCCTTTGTTTCTTAGTCTTTGTCCACAGTGCGTTTTGACATAAAATATTCATTTAGGGTCGCGCCCATCTCCTGTGGTTCCACATATGGATGGCCTCACTGATCTTTGAGTGGCCCTATTGTCTCTCCATTTGTTTTTTTTTGTCCTTGTATGCTATAGAAAACTCTTTGCATTCTCCTTAACCTTATCTGCCAAAGCTATCTCATTACCCCATGTTGCTGTCCAGCTTATCCAGATTCTCGGATTCTGACAAACTCTCCAGCATCAGTAACATCCTCGTCAATCTTTGCTCCAATTATAATTTCAGATAATCCTTCCTAAATCAGGATGATTAGAATTCTATGTAATACTCCAAAGCTGTGCTGACTATCCTCAATTAGTCCTTGCTTTGCAAATGCTTGTAACTCCTGTTCAGCAGAATCACGCCCAACAACTTACGCACCACTGACATCAAGCTAATTGGTGTTTATGTCCCTGGCTTTCCCCTGCAGACTTTCCTAAAGTGGCACAACATCAACCACACTCCAGGCTTCCAGCTCATCACCCGTGGCTCTCAGTGATAGAAAAATCTCTTTATTGGATCCCACAATTTCTTCCTGAGCTTCTCACAATATCCAGGGATGGACTTGATTCGTTCCCAGGGATTTGTCTAGCTTTTATGCATTTTTAAACCTCCAGTACCTCCTGTTCTGTAACGTGGACCCTTTTGAAGACATCATTATTTATTTCCCTGACTTTGCCAGTCTTTCTTCACAGTAAGTTGAAACGTAAAATTTTCATTTAGGATCTCAGCCGTCTCCTCTAGTTCCACACTTGGCCCCATTGATCATTAAGGAACCATATTCCGTCAGTATTTAATCTTCTGTTCTTACTATACTTATATTTTCCTCAGTTTGATCTGTGAGAGCTTTCTGTGGCTCCCTTTGAGCCCTCCTGATTTCTCACTTAAGTGCATTACTCCACTGCAATGTTCTTCAATGGATTCCCTTAATCCAGCTCTCTATATGTAACACGTGCTCCATTTCTCTTGATCAGAACCTCAATATCTCCAGTCATTCAGTGTTTCTCACTTGTATCAGCATTATCCTTCACACTAACAGGAATATGCCGACCCTGAACTCTCACTTTATCTCAATTTTGAAAGCTTCCCATCTGCCTGACGTCCCTTCACTAGCAAATAGCCTTCACAATCAATTGTTAAATGCTCTTGACTAGTACCTTCTGGATTCAGGCAAGGCCAGTTTTGATCATTAACTTGTGAACCAGGCATGGTCTTTTCCATTGCTATTTTGAAACTAATATGATTGTTGTGACTTTTCCAAAGTGTTTCTCCACGAACACCTCAGTCCCTTTCCCTCCCATGTTTCCCAAGCGAAGGTCAGGTTATACCCCTTCCTGCAGTCCGACCATTGACATTCTGACTGGGACACTTTTGTTGAACATGCCTAACAAATCCCTCCCATCCAAGCTCTGAACACTCTAGCAGCCCTAGTCTAAGTTTGGAAAGTTAAAATCCCTGACCATTACAACCCTATCATTCTTACAGATATCTGAGATCTCCCGACATATTTGCTGCTCAATTTTCCCACTGACTATTGAGGGCCTGTAGTGCAGTCATATCAAAGTGATGACCAATTCTTAATTTCTCATTTCCACCATTACATCATCACTGGGCGATCCCCAGGAATATCCTTTCTAAGTGCTGCAGTGATGCTTCACTGATCAAAAACTCCACTCCCCCTCCGCTCTCACCTCCTGTTCTTTCCATCCTGTAGAATCTGTACCCTGGAACATAGAGCTGTCAGTCCTGTCCCTCCCTCAGCTGTATTTCTGTAATATCTATGGTGTCGCAGTCCCATGTACCCGTCCATGCACCAAGTTCATCTGCCTTTCCTGTTAGGCCTGTTATGTTGAAGTAAAGTCGTTTAATTGATCAGTTTTCTCTCATTGCCTGCTGTGCTCTTGCCTGACTTGTCTATTTAAATGTCTCTTTTGAAATTCTGTCCCAGCCTCAACCTTCAGATTGTTGCCTGAAACCATCCCCTTCACTGTGGGCAACACACTCACCTTCCATGTCATCTGCAAACCTGATAATGATACCTTCTGCTTTCACATCCAAGGTATTCATGTACATACAAACAGCAATGACTCCTGCACAGATCCCTGTCGTATACCCACTGATGAAAGAATTTCAAACACAAAACCAACCCTCCACCAATTGAGGATCCAATTTACCAACTTGCCTTGGATCCCATTGGTCTGTTGGACCAGCCTTCCATGTGGGACCTTGTCAAAGGCCATAGTGAACTCCAAGGAATCCACATCATCTGCACAGCCCTCATCAATATTTTTATTCGTGATTTCAAAGAAAATTCAGCTGAATTTATCAGACAGGATCTTCCTTTACCAAATCCATGCTGACTATCCCTAATTGTTTCCTGCCTTTCCAATTATTGACTCATTCTGTCCATCAGAATTGTTTCCAATAATATCCCTCCCCCTGATGTCAGACTATCTGCTCTGTAATTACCTGGCCTATCCCTCCTGAGCTTCTTGAACAAAGGAAATACATTAGCGATCCTCCAGTCATTCAGCACTTCACCTGTGCCCAGCAAAGTGTTAAATATATCCGCCAGGGCCCCAGCGATCTCCTCCCTTACCTCCCATAGCCGCCTGGGATACATTTCATTGGGCTCTGGGGATTTCTCCACCTTTATGCCTGAGAAAACATTTAATACCTCCTCCTTATTGATCTTAAACATATTCTCGAACCTCACCATATCAACAGAAATCCACGGCTACAATGCCTTTCTCCTGTGTGATCACAGAAGGGAAGTATTAATTGAAGAACATCACCTACTTCCGTTAGCTCCATGTAAAGAATGTCCCTTTGGTTTCCAGCAAGATGCAGTCTTTAGCTGGGAATCCTCTGACTATAGTCACAAAATATCCTGTAGCTTTTCCTTAATACTGTCTACCAAGGATATTTCATGGCCATTGCTTGCACCATATTTTTTAAGGACCCCTTGCACTCTCTATACTTGTGAATGACTTCACATGATTTTATTGCACTGTATGTTCTTTATCAAACTCACAATATCACTTGATCAGTATTCACTGGACTTGCTGCCTTTGTCATTCCCATTTTATTAGCACACTGGCCATGGATTCTCACTGTTTCACTTTAACAGATTCCACTTTCCACATATAGCCGTAACTGCAAATAGTTCAAGCCAGTCTCTGTTTGTCACATCCTGTCTCATTATCGGAGACTCAGTTGTAAGGGGGACAGACAGGAGACTGTGTGGCTGCAGAAGAGACCCCCGGTTTGTGTGCTGCCTCCCGGGTACCAGGGTCAAGGATGTCTCTGAGCGGTTACTGAACATTCTGAAAGGGGAGGGTGAACAGCCAGAGGTCATTGTGCACATCGGTCCACATGACAGAGGTAGACAAAGTGATGGGGTCCTGTGCAATGAGTATCGGGTGTTAGGTAAGAAGTTGAAAAGCAGGACCTCAAGGGTAGTGATCTCCAGATTACTCCCAGTGCCACGTGCCAGTGAGGATAGACATAGAAAGATAGGACGGATGGATGTGTGGCTGAGTAACAGATGTCAGGGGCAGGGTTTTCAGTTCTTGGATCATTGGGATCCCTTCTGGGGTAGAGGTGATCTGTCAAAGGAGGGGCGCGGGTTGGCCTTGAACCAGAGGCACATCAGTATCCCTTGGTTTGGGGGTGGGGAGAAGGTTGGCTGACTGGCAACGTACGAGACCTGACTGGTAAGGCAGATGAGCTCAGAGCATGGATTGGCTCTGTGGACTGGATATTCCAGCGTAACAGAAACATGGCTGACAGATATACGACATAGGTACAATGCTGGGCAAGGAACAGCTACATTCAAGGCTTCAATCCCACCATCTTGTGAGGGTCCTGCTTTCCCCTCTGCTGTACGGTCCTCACTGAGACAGCAGAGGAGGACCCAGGCATTAATCCTAGTCCATGCTGTATTAGTGATCTCTGTAATATCCTCCAGTCCCGATAATCCTTCATCTGTTTGGAATCTCCTCTAGTCCATACACTGTTCTCTGTCTCTGTCAGGTTCTCTAACCCCTGACACCCTAATCCCTAAAATTCTCCAGTAGATACTAAATTCCTTCATCCCTGTAAACCCCGACAGCCCTGTCTATCCCTGTAAGCTCCTCCTACTAATACCACCTCCATGTCAATACATTTGCCTTTAACCTCTCCATCCGTCCCTATCTGGGTAAACTTCGCCAGCTCCTCCAACCCTTCCTTATCTGTGAAAAATTACTCAGTCCATTGAGATGTCCCGATCTGTGTTATCCCTCCAAGACCTGAAATACCTCCCTGTCGTTATAACTATGTCAGGCTCCTACCTCAGAATCTCACTATATGTGAAATCCCCCAAGGAATCCTGACCTTAGGAACCTCCTCCACCTGCTAATATCCTCCATGGCTGTGGATACGATCCAGTTCTACCGTCCCTATCATGGAATTTAGTCTCTACAATCCTAATGATGCCAATAACCTCTTCCTCTCTCAACCAGACTCAGTCTCTCTAAACTCTAGTTGTCCCTACTCCCCTTGCTGTGCATATAATCTCCTTCAGACATTACAAATCTTTATCCCTTTAATGTGCTCCCCTTATCACTACACTAGTTATTTCTGTTACCTTCATGAGCTGCCGTAATTGTCACTGTGACTCTCACCATGTTCCATCCCTTCATCCTTCCGTTTCTCTGAAAAGTCCTCCTTATTCTTAAAATCCTCCGTCTCTATGTCACTCGTTCAAGTCTCCACAACCCTCCCTATCTCTGGAGAAACTATATAGTTAAAGCTGCTGCAATAACCTCAAATCCTCCTGATCTTTCTAACTCCCTTTAGTTGTGAAACTCTCCCCATCTCTGTAACATACTATCGTACAGGGTAGAAAGCCCTCCCTATCTTTGCTCCTCCAATCCATAGAGCTGTCCCTGTCTTTGTAACTTTGTTCTGCACCTTGAAACCTCCTGGTTGCTGAACCCTCTTCAGGCACTGCACTTTGTCTATTTCTGTTACTTGCCCCTGCTCTTAGAAATCCCCCCTGTCTGTATGATCCCCTGCAGTCTCTGCAATTCTCCCTATTTCTAACCACCAACTGCTTCCACAACTATCCCTACATTTTTTACCACTTCCAGTTCCTTCAGCACCTTCTATAGCTGCAAACTCACCATTTCCCAAGGCTACTCCACTTCGAACAATGGCTGTCATAATCTGAAGCCCACACTCTCTCTAACCTGGAACTCTCTCTATAATCCGTTAACATCTGCAGCCACCACTGCTGTCTGTACCTTTCTTCGCTCCTCCAGTCCTATTAAGCTTCCCATTATTGCATTAACTAAAGCCTGTATATCTTTGTACTGTCCTAAAAGTTTTCATGTCACTGCAAACTGCTTCAGCCCCGCCACTATCTCCATAAACATCTACAGCACTAAAAGCCCTCCCTTTCTGTGTATCCTCTTCCAGTCCTGACAACACCCCAATCTATGCAGCCCCTTTAATCTTCACTTGTTGGGTAATCCCTTGGAATCCCTGGCAATTTCCCGATCTTAGCACAAACCCCAATCTTTGTGACTCTCCAGTTCTCATGAGACTCACTTTCAATGTCAGCTCATCCAATCCATACATCTGTAACTTCCTTATCCTTCTCCAATTCTTTGATTTTAATCTATTTAAACCTCCCCTCCCCCCCACCCCTCACCTCTCCTGACCACAGGAACCTCTTTCAGTTTGTGCAATCTTCCCTATCTGTGTAACTCTCTCCAACCCAGTAACCTGGCATTCTACATTGCCTTCCTATCTGTGTAGCCTTCAGAACCTGGAAGCTGCCTTATAACTGTCAATGTCTTCCGTCACTACAACATTCCATATCTCTGATAGTATATACAATACACTTCTCCCTGAAACACCCACTGTCTCTTCCTTTCAGACTGCCTGCCTTTCCCTACATCCATCCCTATCTCTATCTCCAGAATCTAATCCAGCTCCCTCTATCTCTGTAAATTCCTCCAATCCCCAAACCCCTTTGTCCCACTGACCTTCTTGACCAGATGTAACTCTGTTTAACTCTAACAGCCTCGAGCCCCTGTAAGCCTCCCTATCTCTGGAACCTCGACCCATCCATTCAACCCCCCACTACTGAGGAATGACTCCCTGTATTCGCCATAAGGCAGATGGAATGACAGTGAACAGGTATGATGGAACTGTCATTCCGGAGATGTAGCTGCAGAATCACCATCGCTGGGAAGGGAATATTGAAGGGTTGTGGGGTTGAATCATAGAGTCAATGAGATGTACAGCATGGAAACAAATCCTTCAGGCCAACTCATCCAGGCCGACCAGATATCCCCACCCAATCTAGTCCCAAGAGGCAGACTAGGCAAAACATCAACAAGTTGTGAAGAAAGGATGAGGTTAATGCATTAATGAGACAGTTACGTGGATCTGAAGATCTAAAGTTGGAGTCCAGTTGAGTGGAGCTGAGAATAAGCAAGCAGCAGCAATCATTATCAGGAATTCTTTTATATGCACCCACCAGTGATGGTAATGTCAATGTGATTACAGTCAGGACACTGAATGTACTTGTAGCAAAGGCAGTACAGTGACTGTGTGTGACAGTGGTCTCCATGCCAACTGGATAACTAATTAGTATCAGGGCTGTAAAGGATGGATTCCTGAATTGTATACGAGATGGTTTTCTATAACATAAAATCAAGGAACCATCAACAAAATTGTCTTGTGTAGATCAAATGCTGTTTAATAATACATATCCAATAATGCCATTATAAAAGAGTTTTGTGAGCAGAGACCCATAATGTTATGCAAGACATACTGAGTTTGAGTTCAGACCACGAGATGTAGGAGCGGAATTAGGCCATTTGGCCCATTGCGTATGCTCTGCCCTTCAGTCAGATCATGCTTGATCTGATGATCCTCTACTCTATTTACCTGCGTTTTCTACAAAACTCTTGTTTCTCTGTTTAATTAAAATCGGACCATCTCTGCTGTAAATATTCTTAAGGACGCAGCCTCGGCAGCCCCCTGCAGTCAGGAATTCCCACAGAGTCACTATCCTCTGAGTGAAGACATTCCTCCTCATCTCCAGCTTAAATGGGTGAGCCCTTGCTGGGATTTTCTGTCCTCTGGTTACAGATTCTCACACAATTGAAATGAAAGGTAGTGAAAAATATAATTATTGCAGGTGAAATGAAAATTGATGGAGTTAGGATCAATAAGGTGATCCAAGGTTGCAGGAGGTTACAGATCAGTTGGAAAGATGTGCAGAGAAATGGTAAATTGAGTTTAATCTGGACAAGTGTGAGATGATGTCAAAGTCAAGATGAAAGTTAGCATCCTGAGGGACATTGATTTACAGAAGGATCTTGGTGCAAGTCAGTAACTCCCTGACAATGGCAACAGAAGTGTTTCAGATGGGAAAGAAAGCAAAGGGAACACTAGCCTTCATCGGTCACGTTTGGTATAGTGGGTTGCATCTGATGTTGTAATTGTACAAAACTTCTGTTTGGCCACATTTGTAGTACTGTGTGCAGTTCTCATCTCCACACAATTGGGAGGATGTGGAGGCTTTGGAGAGGGTACAAAAGGGGTTTATCAGCATGTTACCTGTGTTATGTTTTTAAGGGTGTCTTAGGTGTTAAGAGGAAATTAAACAAAGTTGGATTGCTTTGTGAGAGTATCGGAGGCTGACAGGCGACTAGGTACAGGGATATAACGTTAGGACAGGGACAGATAATGTGGATAGTCAGAATCTCTTTTCCAATGTGTAAGTTTCAAATACTAGAGCACAGAGGTTTAAGTTGAGAAAGAGAAAGTTTAAATGAGGTGCGTGAGGCAAGTTTTTTTTTACAGAGAGTGGAAGTTTTCGAGGAGAAAGTGAGGACTGTAGATGCTGGAGATCAGAGCTGAAAATGTGTTGCTGGAAAAGCGCAGCAGGTCAGGAAGCATCCAAGGAGCAGGAGAATCGACGTTTCGGGCATGAGCCCTTCTTCAGGAATGAGGAAAGTGGGTCCAGCAGGCTAAGATAAAAGGTAGGGAGGAGGGACTTGGGGGAGGGGCGTTGGAAATGCGATTGGTGGAAGGAGGTCAAGGTGAGGGTGATAGGCCGGAGTGGGGATGGGGGCGGAGAGGTCAGGAAGAAAATTCCAGGTTAGGAAGGTTCGAGGGATTTGACTGAGACAAGGTGGAGGGAGGGGAAATGAGGAAACTGGAGAAATCTGAGTTCATCCCTTGTGGTTGGAGGGTTCCTAGGCAGACGATGAGGCGCTCTTCCTCCAACCGTCGTGTTGCTATGACCTGGCAATGGAGGAGTCCAAGGACCTGCATGTCCTTGGTGGAGTGGGAGGGGGAGTTGAAGTGTTGAGCCACGGGGTGGTTGGGTTGGTTGATCCGGGTGTCCCAGAGGTGTTCTCTGAAACGTTCCGCAAGAAGGCGGTCTGTCTCCCCAATATAGAAGAGGCCACATCGCGTGCAGTGGATGCAATAAATGATGTGTGTGGAAGTGCAGGTGAATGTGTGGCGGATATGGAAGGATCCTTTGGGGCCTTGGAGGGAAGTAAGGGTGGAGGTGTGGGTGCACGTTTTGCATTTCTTGTGGTTGCAGGGGAAGGTGCCGGGAGTGAATGTTGAGTTGGTGGGGGGTGTGGAACTGATGAGGGAGTCACGGAGGGAGTGGTCTTTTCGGAACGCTGATAGGGGTGGGGAGGGAATTATATCCCTGGTGGTGGGGTCCGTTTGGAGGTGGTGGAAATGACGACGGATGATACGCTGTATATGGAGGTTGGTGGGGTGGTAGGTGAAGACCAGTGGGGTTCTGTCCTGGTGGCGATTGGAGGGGTGGGGCTCAAGGGCGGAGAAGCGGGAAGTGGAGGAGATGCGGTGGAGGGCATTGTCGATCACGTCTGAGAGAAATTGCGGTCTTTGAAGAAGGAGACCATCTGGGTTGTACGGCTTTGGAACTGGTCCTCCTGGGAGCAGATGTGGCGGAGACAAAGGAATTGGGAATATGGGATGGCATTTTTACAGGGGGCAGGGTGGGAGGAGGTGTAGTCTAGGTAACTGTGGGATTCAGTCGGTTTATAGTAAGTGTCCGTGTTGATTCGGTCGCCCGAGATAGAAATGGAAAGGTCTAGGAGGCGGAGGGAGGAGTCTGAGACGGTCCAGGTGAATTTGAGGTCGGGGTGGAAGGTGTTGGTAAAGTGGATGAACTGTTCAACCTCCTCATGGGAGCACGAGGCAGCGCCGATATAGTCATCAATGTAGCGGAGGAAAAGGTGGGGGGTGGTGCCAGTGTAGCTGCAGAAGATGGACTGTTCCACATATCCTTCAAAGAGGCAGGCATAGCTGGGGCCCATGCGCGTGCCCATGGCACTCCATTGGTTGGGAGGAAGTGGGAGGATTGGAAAGGGAAGTTATTCAGGTTGAGGAACAGTTCAGTCAGTAGAAGTAGGGTGTCAGTGGAAGGATACTGGTTGGTAAGGTGGGAAAGGAAGAAGCGGAGGGCTTTGAGTCCTTCTTGATGGGGGATGGAGGTGTACAGGGACTGGATGTCCATGGGGAAGATAAGGCGTTGGGGACCGGGGAAGCGAAAATCATGGCGGAGGTTGAGGGCGTGGGTGGTGTCCCGAACGTAGGTGGGGAGTTCTTGGACTAAGGGGGACAGGACCGTGTCGAGGTATGCAGAGATAAGTTCGGTGGGGCAGGAGCAGGCAGAGACAATGGGTCGGCCGGGGCAGTCAGGTTTGTGCATTTTGGGCAAGAGGTAGAAACGGGCAGTGCGAGGTTGTGGGACTATGAGGTTGGAGGCAGTGGATGGGAGATCCCCTGAGGTGATGAGTTTATGGATCGTCTGGGAGATGATGGTTTGGTGGTGGGAGGTGGGGTCATGGTCAAGGGGGCAGTAGGAGGAGGTGTCCGTGAGCTGGCGTTTAGCCTCAGCGGTGTAAAGGTCGGTGCGCCAAACTACTACTGCGCCTCCCTTGTCTGCCGGTTTGATACTGAGGTTGGGTTTGGAAGAGAGTGGAAGTTGCTAAGCGATGTCATAGAAACAGAAATGTGAGTAAAGTTTTGAAGTGACATTTAGACAGAAACATGAATGGCCAGAGAATAGAGGGACA
This sequence comes from Chiloscyllium punctatum, assembly GCF_047496795.1. Lineage (NCBI taxonomy): Eukaryota > Metazoa > Chordata > Chondrichthyes > Orectolobiformes > Hemiscylliidae > Chiloscyllium > Chiloscyllium punctatum. Next base: position 2,950,014 of record NC_092756.1, read on the forward strand.
TGGACCATGTACATACAGATGGGATGAGTTGAGAATGATCTCAAGGTGGGCCGAAGGGCCTATTGCTGCACTGTTCTATTTTCTAACTTCCCAGCATTTAACCGGTCAAAGCACTTCAGAATCTTGCATGTTTAATTCAGTTTCTCTCTAATTTTTCGCAACTTCCATGGGTTCATTCTCAATCTACTCCACCTCTTATTATATAATCTCTCCATTTCCAACATCAGCCGAGTGGACCTTCTCTGGCCTGCCTCTGATACAAGAATATCTTTCCTTCGGGCACACACACTGTTCATAATATTCTAGGTTTAGTCTGACTTGTACCTTGCATCGTTTTAGTAAGACCTCCCTATATTTAGACTCCAGTCCCTTTGTAATAAATGGCTGCATTTGATTTGCCTTCTCTATTATTGATGACCCTGTAAGCCACAATTTTTCAGACTGATAAACAAGAACTTCCACAACCCTTTATGTTTCCAGTCTAAAAACAAATACTGTTAGCCTGACAGTAAGTCAGGAGCATTCTGAAATGAGTGAGAAACGACATATCAACAAAAAATAACTGGACCCTTAGAAACACCTTTTATAAAAGAGAATTTGTTTTTGTGCCTGTTGGATTTATTTGTTGGTGTGAATATAAATGGCAGAATAGATAAGGATGTTGGGCGGGGTGTTGGTACAGACAATATGGTTTATTTGAATTTTCAGAAGCCTTTGTGCAAGTTTCAATAAGGGCTAAAGAGTAACTGGTAGAGAATAGGGCCTCATAAATATCAATAAGGTCGCCCATGTTGTGGAACCAGAGTAGGTGGGTGAGATATTAAATTAAATAAAAAGTCTTGTCAGTATTTACTCTGGAGAAAGACATGGAAGCTCGGGAACATTGGGAAATAATTTGCGATGTCTTGGAAAGAATCCTCAACAGAGAAGAAAAAGTGCTTAGATTACAGCATGGAAGCAGGCCCTTCAGCCCTACAAGTCCACGCCGCCCCGCCAAAGCGCAACCCACCCATACTCCTACATTTACCCCTTATCTGACACGACGGGCAATTTCGTATGGCCAATTCACGTGATCTGCAAATCTTTGTACGGTGGGAGGAAACCGTAGCAAACCCACGCTGACACGGGGAGAACGTGAAGACTCCACACAGTCAGTCGCTTGAGGCAGGAATTGAACCCGGGTCTCAGGCGCTGTGAGGCAGCAGTACTAACCACTGTGCCACTGTGCCCACCGGTCGAAGTGCTGGAATATTAAACCAAGTAAAGGTAGATCTTTTCTTCGTCGCTCATTAGGTCGATCTGAGAATATTGTGGGAAGCTAGGCAAGAGATTGCAGTGTCCCTAACAGAGATATTTTAATTTATATTATCAACAGACGCAGTGATGTGCCGAAAAACTGGAGGTCGGCTAATGCTGTTCAATCACTAAAGGATTGCAGGGAAAAGCCAGGAAATTACAGCCTCGTGAGCCCAGTGATGGAGAAGTTGTTGGAGGGGATTCTGAGAGAAAGGAGCTCCTTATATTTACAAAGGCAAGGGCTGATTAGAGATAGTCAGCATGGCTTTGTGAGTGGAAAACCATGTTGCACAAACCGGATTGACTCTTCGAGGAAGTGACCAAGAAATAGATGAAGGCAGAGCAGTGAACATTGTACACGTGGGCTTTGGAGAAAAATTTAACAAGGTTCAAAGGGCTGTAGAACATCTCGTCAAGAGGAAGAAGGAAGCTTTCTTAAGGTTGAGGATGTTAGGACCGTTAGACCTCTACAGGGTTATATGAGGGCGGCACGATGGCTCAGTGGTTAACATGGCTGCCTTATAGCACCGGGACCTGATTTCGATTCCAGTCCTGGGCGACTGTATGTGTGGAGTTTACACGTTCTCCCCATGTCTGCGTAGGGTTCCTCCAAGTGCTCCAGTTTCCACCCAAAGATGCGCAGATTAGGTGAATCAGCCATTGTAAATTACCCATAGTGTTCAGGGATGTGCATAATTGACACATTAGTTAGGGTAAATGGAGAGTAATAGGGTGGGGGAATGGTTTTGGGCGGGATGTGCTTCAGAGGGTCCGTATGGAGTTTTTGGGCCAAATGACCTGTTTCCACAATCTGGGGACTCACTGAAGGTAGCCAGGAAGGAACTGAAGAATGGACTTAGGACAGCTAGAATGGAACATGAAAAATCTTTTTTGGGAAGTATTAAGGAAAACCGTAAGGCATTTTCCACTTATGTGAGGAACAAGAGGATGGTCAGCGTGAGGGTAGGGCGGGTCAGGCATAGTGGAGGGATGCAATTTATGTTATGCAATTTATTGGAGAGGACACTGAGAGAGCGGCTTTATGACTCCGTAGAAAACCATAGTTTGATTAGAGATAGTCAGCGTGGCTTTGTAAGGGACAGGTCATGCCTCACAAATCTTATTGAATCCTTCGAGAATGTGACAAAACGCATTTATGACTCATTCAGAAAATACAGAGGCATGGGATACAGGGAAACCTGTCTGTCTGGATATGGAATTCCTGCCTCATAGAACACAGAGGATGATGATAGATGGGAAGCATTCAGCATGGAGCTCGGTGACCAGTGGTGTGCTGCAGGGATCAGCTGCAGGACCTCTTCTCTTTCTGATTCTTTTTTATAAACTACTTGAATGTGGTTATGGAAGAATGGGTTAGTAATTTTGCCAATGACATGAAGGTTGTGGAGTGGTGGATAGTGTGGAGGTCTGTTGTAGGTTGCAGCAGGATATTGACAGAATGCGGAGCTGGGCTGAGAAGTGGCAGACGGAGTTTAATATGGAAAAGTGTGAAATGATTCATTTTCGAAAGTCAACATTTAATGCAGAATACAGGGTTAAAGGTAGAATACTTGGTAGTGTTGTGGAACAGAGAGATCTTGGGTTCCACATCCATCTATCCCTCAAAGTTGCCATCCAAGCTGATAGGGTTGTTGAGAAGGAATATGTTGTGTTGCCTTTCAATTGCTGCGTGATTGGGTTTTCAAGCCGTGAGGTTATGCTGCAGCTCTATAGAGCCATGGTTAGACCCCACTTGGAATATTGTGTTCAGTTCTGATCCCCTCATTACAGGAAGGCAGTGGAAGCTTTATGGAGGGTAAATTGGAGGTTTACCAGAATGCTGCCTGTACTGGAGAGCATGTCTTACGAAGAAAGGTTCAGGGAGGTAAGCCTTTTGTCATTGAAGTGAAGAATGGTGAGGGGCGACTTGGTAGAGGTGATCAAGATGATGTGAGACATAGATAGAGTGAATAGTGAGAGACTTCTTTATACTATGGCATAAATGGCTATTGTCAGTGGGCATAAATAATTTTAGGGTGATTGTTGGATGGGTAAAGAGACATTTCAGAGAAAGGTTCTTTACACAAAGAGGGTTGCGTGGTTGGAATGCACTGCCAGCAGTGGTAGGAGAGTCAGATACATGAGGGACATTGAATAGACTCTTGAATAGGCACACGGATGGCAGTAAAAAGAAGGGTATATAGGTTAGTTTGATCTTACAGATGGATAAAAGGTTGGCAAGGCATCATGGCCAAAGGGTTTTGTACTGTACTGTTCTGTTTTCTACGTTCCGTGTGGTAAACTGGGTAAGAAGGCCAGATCATCGGAAAAGGGTACTGCATTCAGGAGGAGCGAGGAAACTGGATACAAAATTGGGCTTGATGGTAGGAGACAGAGGGTGATGGGAGACATGTTGTTTTTCTGACTGGAGGGATGTGACCAGCGGTGTAGTGGGTCCCCTGTTGTTTGCCATTTGGATAAATGGTTTGGACGGGAATATTGATTTCCTGGTAAGTAAGTCTTTTGGGTGACACTGCAATTGGTGGTAAAGTGGACGGTGAAGAAGGTTATCTATGAAACAACAGGATGGACAGTACTGCTGGGATAGTGGGCTGAAGAATAGCAGATGGAGTTTAATTAGATAAAGTTGAGGTGTTCCATTTTGGTGAAACAAACCAGGGTGGGACTTGTACAGTTAATGTTTGGGCCCTGGGTAGTGTTATCAGTCAGAGACCCAGGCGTGCAGGTACACACTTCCTTGAGATTGGCAATACTGGTAGACAGGCTGGTGAAGCAGGTGTTTGGGGTGGTTACCTTCATAGGGTAAAGCATTGAGAGTAGGAATTGGGATGTCATGTTGTGGCTGTACAGGACATTGGTGCGGCCTCCATAAAAGCATTTTTGATCAGTAGGAAGAACTCATCTGGTTCACTTAGCTTCTTTTAGGGAAGGACATCTGACATTCCAACCTGGTCTGGCTGACATGTGACTCCAGACCCACAGCAATATGGCTGACTCTGAGCTACCCTCTGGGTAATTAGCAGTGGGGCAAAGAATGCTGGTCCAATCACCCTCATCCCATGAATGAATAAATAAAAATACATACGTCCCTCCCTACCTTTGCAAACCCCTCCAGCTGCAGCTGGCTTTGTCACACTGTTCAGGCCCGGACCACTCTCTCACCACCTCCAGCATCTTCACCTCTCCCTGTTCCTATTGTGTCATTAAACCCTGACAATGATTCCCCTTTCGATTGCCCTCCTCCCTGCTAGCAGACCCTTTGCAATCCCTTTAAAACTTACTGCTTAAACTCTCTCTCATTTCAGGATTTTAAGTACTTTGTGGTAATCGTCTAAGCCTCATAATCTGATATGATCCATTTTATCCCGAGTGAGGGATGGGTGGGAATTTCTTGCTGAGGATTTTCTATTTCAATGGAATGTCCTTTTGTTGAGTGTATTACACTGTTCTTTCAAATGATTTCAACTGTTCATTTACAGACACATGTTTCAGTCTGTTTAGCCTGTTTACCTTGGTCAGTTCTCTCGAACTCATGTAATTGGCTGTTTTTGTTTCCAGATGTAGCTTGTCCTTTCTGTGATTCACTTTAAAACTTTGTATTTCTTTAATTTGCACTTTACACAATTTCCGAGAGGATCTCCCCCGGTGACATTACTCACTACGTTTCATGACACAATGGTCGCACTGAGATAGTGACGTCCTGAGCCAGTTGCATAATGTATTATTCAAAGAAACACTGAAAAAAATTCCACAATCTCTTCTTCGAATATCACTCTTGCCAGTATGATTGCCAAGAATATATGAATATTCAAGTTTCACTAAATTATCACAATGCCTTTATTAAAAATTCCAATGAGTTCTTCTTTAATGCAAATGATGAGCAATGAAATGTTGTTAAGTAGCCAAAAACTGTTCTGCCGCTTGTGTCCTTGGCAAGTAGTAGCCAGAATTTACATTCAGACTGACTCTATTTCATGTTCTGATGCCAAATGCTTTCGCTGTAATACCTTTGTTACCCATTATTGTTAGCATTACCCATTTTACCTGAGTTTCCGCAAGGTGGTGAACCACTGAATATTTATGTTCCAACTGTTGTTCGTCCTGTAACCATGTCTCACTGGTGTCTAAATCTCTTTTATCTCTGTGTCACAAATCAGTCTACCTTGCTGCAGAGACTTTGTCCATTCCAAAAAAAAGATAATTTACTCTTTCCCACAATTTCCTGTCACAAATCGATTCTCAGATATTCAGTTTTAGTTAAAATTTGTCCCTTCCTGTTCCTTTCTGCTTGTCTTCGGCCACATCCCCGTGCTGTTCACATGCGTCACTTTTCTATTTGTATTTGGAAAGCTCCTTTCACCTGAACCCTCTAGGTTTACCTGTCCACAAACCTACCGACATGATTGGCCAGGACACTGGTCCCAGCTCAGTTTCAGTGGGACCCCATCCTAATGGATTATTTTTAAAATCAGGTATGGGATGTGGGTGTCTCTGACTGACCAGCCTTTCTTGCCCAGCCCTAGCAGTCCTTGAGCTGAGGAATTGCTCGGCCATTTCAGAGGGTAATTGGGAGGCAAACCCTTTGCTGTGGGTACGTCGTGCAGACCACGTGAGGGTGGGCAGATATCCTTCTCTAAAGGACAAGTGTTTGGATTTATTGTACATCAGTAATGGTATTTATAGATGGTCAATTACTATTTTTTAAATAATTTTATTCAAATTCCACCATTTCAGATGATGTGGTTCAAACCTGCCTCTCCTGAACATTAGCTGCGGTTTGGGATACATTCTCTAGCAACAATATCAACAGGCCATTACTTTGTCTGCTCACAGGCTATTTATCCCTGAACACTAATACCAGTGTATCATGAAGCTAAACCTGTTTTCCTTCATGATTGTTTGTTCCTGATACCTTCCTGCACTCTGGTGATATCACTCAGTCTCTCTCCATGTGGTATCCCTCACTGTGTGGGTCTAAATGCTGCCTCTGTCAGTGTCTCTCAACTCTTACAACTACTCCAGATTCTGAACCAGCAGAATTCTGCACAGGCCAGGGATGGAGACTGGGATTTTCCAGATCTCCGTGGGACACAGTACTATTCTCCATGTGTAACCCTCACTGCATCAGTCTAATTTCCCATTCTGTCTATTTCTCTGTCTCCTGTAGGTACTCAGGAAGTTCCTGACTCAATAGATTTCCCAGCTGCTGGATGTCCCATCCATCACCACGTTGAAGATGGTTGGTCAGGCAGAGAGACAAAGGGCAGGGAGATCTGGAGCCTTCAGTAAACCCTGCAGTGATGTAACATCACTCACCGTGCAGAGAGCAGCGAGAGGGCTCCAAACATCAGCTAACAGTGCTGGAGGGGGAGCAGTGTACAGACACACCCCAGGCTCAATCACCACATCTACTGAAAGTTTTGTTGTTCTGAGACAGTATCAGGAGTGTCACAGTTATCAATCCATAAATGTGCTGTCTTAGTGAGCATCAGGACAATAGAGGGGAAAACAGGCTTCCCATGAGTGGGTGGGAAAGCTGCCTGGGATCTTTCTGTTCTGTGTTCCTCCTCCAACACTGTACATATTCCATGTCTCGTGGACCAGTGTCTTCAATAATTTGTAACGCCTACAACAGTGCCTGTCCCTGTAACGTCCACCTTCCCTATTGTCTCTCCCCATATTTGAAATGTACTGCATTTATTATCCTTCCATGCAACTAGTCCATGCTGACTACTGTTCATGAACAAGTCGCATTTGCATGTGTTTGGTCCATATCCCTTCATACCTTCTCTTCTCCATGAATCTGCCCAAATGTCTTTTCCACGTTGTAACTTTACTTTTCTCTACCCCTTCCCCAGACGCTCATTCCATGCATGCACCATTCTCCATGTGGAAATGTTCTCCTCTGGTCACTTTTAAGTATTTCTTCTCTCACCTCACATTTCTGCCATCTAGTAATGGATTCCCCTACCCTGGGACAGAAACCTTTACTATTCACATTAAATATACCCCTTGTGGTTTTATAAACCTTTATAAGGTCACCCCTCAACCACCTCCGCCCAAGGGAAATACGAAGGATAATGATACAAATATCTCTGCCATGATCCCCGCTGCGACTTTGCCACAATGTTCAGGACCTCAGGCGTTCTCTACCTTTGTGTTCTAAGTTCTCCAGCACCACCTCTTCTGTAATGGAGAATCTTTTCAAGACATCATTGTTTCTCTCCCTTTGTTTCCTGGTCTTTGTCCACTGTATGTTCTGACATGAAATATTCACTTCAGGTCACGCCCATCTCCTGTGGTTCCAGGCATGGATGATCTCACTGATCTTTGAGGGGCCCCATTGTCTCTCGAGTTGCTTTTTTGTACTTGTGTGCTGTAGAATCTCTTTGGATTCTCCTTAATTTTATCTTCCAAAGCTATCTCATCGCCCTGTTTCGCTTTCCAGCTTCTCCAGCCTCTTTGTTTCTCCACATGTGAAGCCACATCCAAGGAACAATGTAACTGCACACCTTGGTCTCTCTCCGTTAGACAACACTGAACAGAGCACTGCCATTAACTGTGTTAGCCCTGCCTGGTTTGTCTTAACAAAATCCAACACCTGAATTCAACTCCACCTTTCATTTCTTGGCCCATGGCTCAGTTGGTTAAGATCACCTTTGATAACTATATTCATTGCCCACTACAACACCTATTTTACTATCCACAAACATGCTAACACTAATTCATATATTCTCGTTTATGTCAATAATACACATGTATGGACGCTGCACCGATCCTCATGGCACACCGCTGGTCCGAGGCCCACAGTCTGCACAACAATCATCTCCCATCATCCTCTGTCTCCTACTGTTAAGCCCATTTTGTGTTTGTTTGGCTTGCTCTCCCTGATCACATGTGATCTAATCTTACTAACCAGTGCACCAGGCTAAATCCTGACTTAAGCCTTGCTGAAGTCGGGATAGACAACGTCTACTGCTCTGTCTTCATCCATCTTCTTGGTCACCTCTTCAACAAACTCTATCAAGTTTGAGAGACACCCCTTTGTCTGCACAAAGCTATGCTGACTATCCCTAATCAATCATTGTCTTTTCAAATGCATGTGACTCCTGTCCCGCAGAAACGCTTCCAACAACATTGGCACCATTGATATCAAGCTAATTGGTGTTGATGTCCCTGGCTTTCCCTCGCAGCCTTTCCTAAATGCTGGCACAACATTAGCCACCCTCCAGGCTCCCAGCTCACCACCCGTGGCTGTCAGTGATAGAAATATCTTTGTAAGTTTCTTTCCTAACTTACCCCAATGTCCTGGGATGTACTTGATTAGCTCCTGGGAGTTGTCTGATTTTAATGCGTTTTAAAACCTTCAGCACCTCCTGTTCTCCAAAGTGGACTCTTTTGAATACATCACTGTTTATTTCCCTGCTTCCCCAGTGTTTGTTCCACAGTAAGTTCTGACTTGAAATTTTTGTTTCGGATCTCGCCCATTTCCTGTTGGTTCACACACAGATGGCTTCATTGATCTTTCAGGGGTCACATTTTGTCTCGAGTTAATCTTCTGTTGTTAATATACTGATAGAATCTCTTTAGATTTTCCTGAACATTATCTGCCAAAGCTCTGTCAGTTCCCCTTTACGCCCTCATGGTTTCGCTCTTAAGAGTATTACTACACCCACAATGTTCTTCAAGGGATTGACTTAATTCAGCTGGCTATATAGGACATATGCCCCCTTTTTTGTTTGGACCAGAACCTCAATATCCCAAGTCATCCAGTGTTTCCCATTTGTGTCAGCATTGTCCTTCATACTAATAGGAATATGCTGCCCCTGAAATCTTAATTTATCTCTCTTTTGAAAGAATCCCACTTGCCCGACATCTCTTTACTTTCAAATAGCCTCCAAGAATCAACTTTTGGACAGTCTTGCCTAATACCTTCTGGACTGGAACAAGGCCAGTTTTGATCTTTAAATTGTGGACCAGGCCTGTCCTTTTCCATCGCTATTTCTAAACTAATAGAATTGTGGTGACTTTGCCAAAGTGCTCCGCCACAAACACTTCAGTCCCTTTCTCTCCCTTGTTTCCCGAAGGGAGGTCAGGTTTCATCCCTTTCTCCAGTCGGACCAGTTACAGACTGACTGAAACAGTTTTCTTGAACACGCTGAACAAATTTCTTCCATCCAAGCTGTGAACATTCTGGCAATACCAGTCTCGGTTTAGAAAGTTAAAATGCCTGACCATTACAGCCCCATCATTCTTACAGATATCTGAGATCTCCTACATATTTGCTGCTCAATTTCTGTAGTACCGTCATATCAAACTGCTCATCCAGTGTAATTTCTCAGTTACACTAACACAGCTTCGCTGGACGATCCCCAGGAATATCCTTTCTCAGTGCTGCAGTGATGTTTTCACTGATCAAAACACACCAATCCCCCTCCTCTCTTGCCTCCCCTTCTATACTTCCTGTAGCATCTGTCCCTGGAAAATTGAGTTGCCTGTCCTGCCCCTCCCTCAGCTGCATTTCCGTAATTCCTGTGATATCCCTGCCCCATGCTCCCATCCATGCTGTGCGTTCATCTGTATAACCTGTTAGATCTTTTACATCAAAGTAAATAAAGTTTAATTGATGTGTTTTCCCTCATTGCCTGCTGTGCTCTTGCCTGACTTGTCGATTGAAATGACTCTCTTGAAATTCTGTCCCAGCCTCAACCTTCAGAATGCAGCCTGAGACCATCCCCCTCACTGTGGACATACTCACCTTTCATGTCATCTACAAACCTACTAATGATACCTTCTGCTTTCACATCCAAGTGACTAATGCCCATAAGGAACAGCAATGGTTCCTGCACAGATCCCTGTGGTACACCCGCTGGGCAAAGGCTTTCAATCAGAAAACCAACCCTCCAACAATATTGGATCCAATTTGCCAACTTGCCTTGGATCCCATGGGCCTTCCCTTTGGGCCCAGCCTTCCATGTGGGCCCTTGTCAAAGGCCTTAATGAATTCCATGTAAACCACAACATCTGCACGGCCCTCATCAATCTCTTCAATCGTAATTTCAAAGAAATCTCAGATGATTTCATCACACATTATCTTCTTCTTCCAAATCTGTGCTGACTATCACTAATCGATCCCTGCCTTCCCAGTTATTGTTCATCCTGTCCCTCAGAATTGTTCCCAATTTCCCTCCCCCTGCTGTCAGACTATCTGCTCTGTAATTACCTGGCTTATCCCTGCTGCCCTTCCTGAATAAAGGAACCACATTAGCGATCCTCCAGTCATTCGGCACTTCACCTGTGGCCAGCAAAGTATTAAATATATCCACCAGGGCCCCAACAATCTCCTCCCTTTCCTCCCATTGTCCAGCCTGGGGTGCATTTCATTGGGCACTGAGGAGTTTTCCATCTTTTATGCCTGTGAAAACATTTAATTTCACCTCCGAATTGATCTTAATATGTTCTCGAACATTATCCCCACAAGTGAAATCTCTGGATGCAATGTCTTTCTCCTGTGTGAATCCAGATGGGAAGTATTCATTGAAGATCTCACCTACTTCTTCTGGCTCCATGCACGGATTATCCCTTTGGTTTTTAACAGGCCTCACTCTTTCTTCAGTTACCCTCTTATTCTAACTATACTGATAAAGTACCTTGTGACTTTTCTTTAATAGGATCTGATAAGCATTTCATGGCCATTGTGTGTCCCTCATTTCTATGGATCCCCTTGCACTCTCTATCCTTGTGAGTAGCTTCACCTGAGTTTATTGCACTGTATTTTCTTTTTCAAACTCACGATATCACTTGATCAGTATTTGCTGGACTTGCTGTCTTTACTATTCCCCCGTCAGGAACTCACTGGCCCTGAATTCTCACTATATCACTTCAACATACTCCCACTTTCCAAATATAGACCCAACTACAGATAGTCCTCCCAGCCCATGTTTGCCAGATCCGCTCTAATGATCGTGATACTGATCGGAGACTCATTTTCGAGGAGAACAGACAGGAGACTGTGTGGCTGCAGAAGAGACCCCCGGGTGGTGTGCTGCCTCCCGGGTACCAGGGTCAAGGATGTCTCTGAGCGGTTACTGAACATTCTGAAGGGGGAGGGTGAACAGCCAGAGGTCATTGTCCACATGACAGAGGTCGACAAAGCGATGGGGTCCTGTGAAATGTGTATCGGGCGTTAGGTAAGAAGTTAAAAAGCAGGACCTCCCAGTGCCACGTGCCAGTGAGAATGGACACAGAATAGGCCAGTGGATGTGTGCCTGAGCAGCTGGTGGAGGGTGCAGGGTTTTCAGTTCTTTGATCATTGGGATCTCTCCTGGGTAGAGGTGATCTGTACAAGGGGCTGGGTTAGACCTGACCCAGAGGGGCACCAGTATCACTGGGGGGACATTTGTTAGCATTACCATGGAAGGCTTAAACAAGTTTGGCAGGAGGTTGGAACTCTGAATAAGAGAAGGACCATCGAAACGTTAGGGGAAAATACTTCGGCCATCAAGAGCAAGTTTACTCTGCAGAATATCCAGGGGCAGAGTCAGGGGAGGGCAAAGACTTTTGGTTTAAAGTTCATTTATTTCAACACACGAGGCCTGACAGGGAAGGCAGACAAGCTCAGAGCATGGATTGGCTGTGGGGACTGGGATATTATAACCATAACATAAACATGGCTGAGAGAAGGGCAGTACTGGCAGCTCAGTGTTCCAGGATACAGAAGCTACAGGCACGACAGAAGGACAAGTAAGTGAGGAGGAGGAGTTGTCCTTTTGCTAAGGGAGGATGTAACAACAGTGCTTAGACAGGATACTCTTAAGGGGTCATCAAATGAGGCCACATGGTTAGAAGTTAGAAACAAGAAGG